>NC_139435.1:4000145-5200145 GCF_905368555.1 Meleagris gallopavo
GTTATTACATAGAATACCAAAGAAGGCAATAATGATTTGCCATTTATAATAAAATGTTGCCTGCAAACCATTAGTGGACATTACTGCCTGGTGTTAAAGATGTTTCTCTGTAAATCTGTTCACATCCAACTTTGTCCAGAATGTCTCCCTTGTGTGCCAGCATGAGCTTAAGGAGGGTTCCTCAGACACCTATTTTTTGGACTCTGGATACATATGATTTATCATCAACTGCTGAACACATTCAATCAGCGATCTCACTGAACCTCACCAGCCAAACCTTGAAAGAGCAAAGAGAGGTTTTTCAGCAGTGGTTATGGTAAGACTTTCTGATATTCTTGTCCCTCATTAGCATTAAATTAGTCCATCCATGCAATAATAAGAGGCACTCTTATACATTGCTCCATAAATATATAAATGTGTATTTTTATATTCATTCAAAGCCCATATATCTCAGCTGATATACATGTAGATTAGAAAGGCAGAGCAATGAATGGTGTTTGCCAGGACGATCTTATAGAACAAATGAGACATAATATGTTCCCAGCTTTTAGACATGCCGTCGTTCTTGAAGAAATAAGGCTGGCCAGAACAGAGTACAGGTATCCTTCACTCATCTGGATGAGGGCTCCAGGCCATTGGGATTCACTTCCAGGGTTCATGACTACATCATAACAATAGAATTATATAGAAACTGGTGCCTCGGGCTTTCTACAGCTGTACGCCTGCTGCTTCTGCAAAAGCTTCTTGTGAGGCTCATTGCAGCTTCAAAAGGAAAAAGGTTTGCAGGTTTATATATCAGAAATCTGTGTGCATCTTTAGCTGGCAGCACTGATAGACCTAGTAATTAATATATGGATGTGATGAGAAGTAAATGAAGAATCCAACATGTATTTTGTTTGTCTATTTCTACTGAAAGAGGAGAAATTAAGCCTAAAATTCAGACAAAATATTTGCCTCTGCTAACAGTGTCACCCATGAGAAATGTTCTAGCAAGTTTCAAGCACTTGTGAGATGTTTTCCCAACACAGTGTTCAATCAAGGTATAGTAGTAGAGATTTACAAGCATAAATTTCTAAGAATTCCTATAATCATCAGTGCCCTCAGGATTAACATCAAGATAGTAATTGCTACAAAGATAGAAAGCAAAAAACATATTTTATTTCTTCTATGACAATCAGTGATTAGTCTATTCCAGGATATTCTGCATATTTAGCTTACTGATTGAGAAGATCCTGTTTGTCCAGAACTACAACTAAAACTTGAGCATTTCTTTTGTTGCAGTTTTTCTGGAAGCTGAATATCAGTGAGGATGAACTCAAAAACAGACAGTTCCTTCCCATTTCCTGCCTGTACAAGTGTATTTTTGAGCACAACCTGTGATACTGAACTACTTTCACTGAAAGTGAACTTAGTGGGAAACCAGAAAAATAAGAAGTATTTTTTTCCCCCCTTGCTTTAGATAGATAAGGTCTGCTTATAAACTCATTACTGCATCTAAAAGGGAGTTAGGTTCTCCAAGCAGCATATTCACCTTAGGGAACAGTCTATTCATGAAGTTATTGAATGTCACTCTTTGTTATCTAACTGATTATTTTATTATATCTTATTTATTTATTTTCAGAAATTTCTTCCTCAATATGACTGAGGAGCTTTATCCTGGATATTTTTCAGAACTACATGAATAATGTACAACACTAAATTATGTAAAAAACAAACAAACAAAAAACCAACAGTACATAATGTAAAAATAAAAAATAATTAAAAAAAAAAAGCCAACCATAAGGATTGTTCATGTAAACAAACATGCAAGTTTCTGCCTGTTTTTCCTTATAGATGGATTTGCCTACACTGTCACATTCTTATTCTGTTGAGCATTTTTGGAACAGGTTTGTTCAGAAATTAGATGAGTTACATACTATTTGTTATCTTCAACCCTTTTGAAGAAATGTATTTCATTAGTATGAACTCTTTAATACAACTTGTTTCTCAGTAATGGTTATAAAGATGCTAATGTGTTCTGGGTAGCACAGAGACTGCTATCCAGAGAGAATGATCACAGAAACAAAAAGCATGAAAGCCTTGATGCCTGAAAACGATAGGAGAGAATAGTTTCATTTGAAGTCTTAAAAGGGAGATGACTGTGTATTCAAAGCAGTATACCCCTAAGGAGAGGAAGATTAAAATAAAATCAAAAACAAAACAAAACAACATTCTTTTTCTTAATATAAACTTTTATTCAGTTAAAAAAGCAGCAAAGGGACAAGATCCTGGAGGAATGCAATCAGGAGCACTGAAGAGATAGAAGACATCACACCAGCAAGGCATCAAAGCCTTAAACAATCTGAGCTGGGGCCTGATAACTGACACCACATTTAAGGAAAAACTGTGTGCCATGTATGGTGCCAGCTGACTGAATTCATAAATTCCAACAGTTATGTGCAAGGGAAAATTGTGCAAGTCTCCTGTTTCAAGCTGATACAACACAGAGGATCTTTATGCTGTTTCTTTCTATTTTCAAATGAAACAGGTCAGATTCTTCCATGCATTTTATTCATTTCTTCAGTCCGTCTGATATAAATCCAGGTTGTTAAATAAATATTTCAAATGCTGGCAATGATGTAATCAGACACAATATTCAACAGCCAAACAAGTACCAGTAAAAAACAACAGGCAGAACGGAATTTCTTTAGTATAATTTCATAATACTCTAATTATAATCTAAAGACAATCTGAGCTCCTTATTAGATGACAATCCAGCAAAAGCCTCAATGGGGACAGTCTTCCAACCACTAAATGTGGCTTGCAGTGTTATTTTCTAAATATATAGCTGTATATTACAACACCAAGTTGGAAGGGAGTGTTGATCTGCCAGAACAGAGAAAGGCATTACAAAGGGACCTAGAGAGACTGTATCGATGGGCCGAGGTTATCTGTATCAGTTTCAATAGGGCCAAATGTTGGGTCCCGCGTTTTCGTCACAACAACACCAGGCAACACTACATGTTTGGGGAAGAATGGCTGGAAAGCTGCCTGATGGAAAGGGACCCTTGTGTACTGATGGACAGTCAACTGAATATGAGCCAGCAGTGTGCCTAGGTGGCCAAGAAGGCCAATGGCATCCTGGCTTGTATCAGAAATGGTGAGCAGTAATGAGCAGGACTAGGGAAGTCATCCTGTCCCTGTACTCTGCACTGGTGAGGCCTCATCTTGAGTACTGTGTTCAGTTTGGGCACCTCAAAACAGAAAGGAGATTGAGGTCTTTTCCAACCTGAGCAATTCTACTATTCTATGATTCTATAATTCTATATTTCATCTTATTAAAGCAATTGTTTTTCTGTTTTGTTTTGTTTTCTTTTCTTTTGTTTGCCCCTAGTTAGTCTGTGGAAACACTGTGTCCATTCTGTTTTCTTCATTCATCCATCTAATTTCTTTCATGCAAACACATTTAGTAGTTCTAAATATGTATATTTCATTTATTAATAAATTGGCTAGTTGGAAAATTGTCAGTCCCACAGGAAACATTCATGGTTTTGGACACTGTAAGGAAAAAAACAAGTTTCTAGTTGAGAAAGAAACAAACTGTGGTACACAAAACCAATAACTGGTTGTTTTAAAGAAACTGTCTGAAAAGCACAGAGAAAGCATCAGAATGGATCGAAAACTCCAACCTGTTAATGTATTTTGGCATGGCATTGGTATGATTTTCTATTCTATGTAGCTCAGGGTTAGTTTTGTGCTTAGGCTTAGCAATTGTTTTCATATGAAAATAAATAGTAAGTGTGACCTGTTAATAATGCTTACGCTGTCCCCAAGATATCTTCAGCTCTTTTTCACAGTGGTGTTCTACACTTCTTCTGTTATATTAAACTAAACAATGCTAGTTTTAATTTAACAGACTAACATAGTATGACTGTAAAATATTCATTTTAATAATACAGGCCAGTCAGTCAGTTTGTTTCAATATTTTTGCCATAGAGGTAGGTTTTATTTTCTGTGCACCTATAGTGTTCAACTTGTTATCAGTAGTTTAAAATAGTAGCAGACTATAATTATAGCAAGTATTCCGAAATGAACAAGTACTATTCTTGCTACCCTTGAGCATCAATACACACCAAATTAAACATTTTCTAACTCATTAAAATTCTTTTTATTTTTCTGGCTAGAAGTAAATCTGAAAGACCTCTTGACAAAACATGGCAACCGTAATTGATAAATCAGGAAATTACAACACTAGTGTGGTAATAGGAAATGACTCACAGCTTCAGCTGATGATCACATCATTTCAGAACTCACTAAGTAAATTAAAATTAAGGCAGTAGCTTTGCACAAAAGGTTTTTTTTATTTTTCTTGTCTAGTTGTAAGCACAAATTGAGGGAGAAGAGAGAGAAAAGAGAGAAGAGAAGAGAAGAGAAGAGAAGAGAAGAGAAGAGAAGAGAAGAGAAGAGAAGAGAAGAGAAGAGAAGAGAAGAGAAGAGAAGAGAAGAGAAGAGAAGAGAAGAGAAGAGAAGGGAAGGGAAGGGAAGGGAAGGGAAGGGAAGGGAAGGGAAGGGAAGGGAAGGGAAGGGAAGGGAAGGGAAGGGAAGGGAAGGGAAGGGAAGGGAAGGGAAGGGAAGGGAAGGGAAGGGAAGGGAAGGGAAGGGAAGGGAAGGGAAGGGAAGGGAAGGGAAGGGAAGGGAAGGGAAGGGAAGGGAAGGGAAGGGAAGGGAAGGGAAGGGAAGGGAAGGGAAGGGAAGGGAAGGGAAGGGAAGGGAAGGGAAGGGAAGGGAAGGGAAGGGCCAAAAGCAGTCAAGATTCCATCATGTGCATACTGGTAACTCCTGAAATAAAAATTCTCATAATATCAAAAGCAGTACATCATGATGTTATTTCGATGTGTGTTGATGAAAGATCCTGACAAATGTCCTATCATACTTAATTGATAATGAATTGATAATCACATTAGGACTTGCAGCTACTGTATTAGAAACAATCACATGTAAAATAATTGGTGTTATTGCTATTATTAAAGAGTTTTTATTTTGTTGAGTAGCTACAACACATCAGCAATAAAGATGTATAAAAAGTAGCTATAAAGGCTGAAATGGGAAACATTACTCCTTATTAAGGAAGGGAGAAAGGAATACCCAGGGAGCTACAGGCCAGTGAGCCTCACCTCTGTGCCTAGGAAGATCATAGAGAGATCCTCCTAGAAGCTATGTTAAGGCACATACAAGATAAAGAGGTGATTTCAAATAGCCAGCATGGCTTCACCAAGGGCAGATCATGCCTGACCAGTCTGGTGGCTTTCTATCATGGAGTGACAGCTTTGGTGGATGTGGGAAGGGTGATGGATATCATCTACTTCTGCAAACCCTTTGACATGGTCCCTCACCACATCCTTCTCTCCAAATTGGAGAAGCATGGATCTGAAAGATGGACTGTTTGATGGATTTGGAATTGGCTGGTTGGATGCAGCCAAAGGGTTGTGATTAATGGTTCTGTGTCTGGGTGGAAGCTAGTCACAAGTGGTGTCCCTCAGGGGTCTTTGTGCTAGTGCTCTTCAACATCTACATCTAGACAATGGCACTGAGTGCACCATCAGCAAGTTTGCAGGTGATACCAAGTTGAACAGTGCAGTCAGTACATTGGCAGGAAGGGAAGCCATCCAGAAGGACCTGGACAGGCTGAACAGTTGGGCCCATGAAAACCTGAGGAGGTTCAATAAGGCCAAGTGCAGGGTGATGCACTTGGGTCATCCCATTTATGCAAACTGGGGAAGATCTGCTTGAGAGCAGCCCTGTGGAGAAGGATTTGGGGGTCCTGGTAGATGAGAAGCTGGACAGAAGCCAGCAGTGTGTGCTTGTTACCTGCAAGACCAACTGTGTTCTGGGCTGTAATAAAAAAAGGGTGGCCATCAGGGAGAGGGAGGTGATTGTCCCCCTCTACTCGACTCTTGTGAGGTCCCATCTGGAGTACTGCGTACAGACCTGGGGCCCCCAGTAGAGGAAGGACGTGGAGCTCTTGGAGCAGGTCCAGAAGAGAGCCACTAAGATGATCAGAGGGCTGGAAGCACCACTTCTATGAAGAAAGATTGAGGGAACTGTGCTTGTTTAGCTTGGAGCGGAGAAGACTCTAGGGAGACCTCATTGTGGCTTTCCAATACCTGAAAGGAGCATATAAACAGGAGGGGAAATGGCTGTTTATGAGGGTGGATAGTGATAGGACAAGGGGGAATGGTTTTAAACTGAGACAGGGAAGATTTAGGTTAGATATTAGGAGGAAGTTTTTCACTCAGTGGGTGGTGACATACTGGAACAGGTTGCCCAAGGAGGTTGTGGATGCCCCATCCCTGGAGGCATTGAAGGCCAGGCTGGATGTGGCTCTGGGCAGCCTGGTCTGCTGGTTGGTGACCCTGCAGTTAGCAGGGGGTTGAAACTAGATGATCATTGTGGTCCTTTTCAACCTAGGCCATTCCATCATTCTATGATTCTTCCTTATAATATAGATGGATTTTTATAAAATATCTTCTGACACAAGGATTGGATTTGCTTTTTATATGTGTGTGTGTGTTTATGTATTTTGTTTTGTTTTGCAATTTTCTTGTTTAGGGCTTTGATGTTTTCATTACAAATGCTGTAATGTTGTTATCCTCAGCATGAGAATTTCTCGGATTTTAAAGAAGCCTTTGGCTAGAGAGCAGCTATCGAGATTCATGGAAGACAGAAAACAAGCACTCAAGAGATGGTGACAAATAAATAATGTGAAAAACAAGCGATGTAAGGCTAAATAGCACTTTCACTCATTTTAAGCAAATAATTCATTTGCTCCCTCTGTTTTGGATTTTTGCTTGTTTGCTTGTTTCTTTTATCTAATGCTTGTTAAAATCTGAATCTTTTGCATAAGTCTGGCAGCAGCACAGGCTGTGCCATCCAGCTGAGATGAATACTGTATGAGCTACTTCCTATAAATTAAGCTCTCTTGATTATTTAATCTATTATAACAGGCTTGGGATGAAAAAATATTCTGCCTGAAACACCCCTATTTCATAGCCAAGTGACACAGCTCTTGCCCATCACTATAAAAGCACATTAACAAGGAAATTGTAAATTGCCACTACAGTGACCAAAGAGAGCCAGAAACAGGCTGATATCAGTGAATATTCTCATGGGTCAAAGTGCTTTGCTTACTTCCTAATCTGGAGGTGCTATGGAATTGGTTGTCCTCAAATATTTGAACAATCTGTTAGTATTTATAAAGATGAGTGCATGTTCACAAAATGTCCTGAAATGTAACATGATAGATTATTCTCCTGAGTGATCCTACTGCAAATGAGGTATTAGCATGTATTTATCTTTTCCACAGGGCCATTCTACCACTGTGAAAATTGTGCATAGCTGTGTTTGCCCCTTACAATGTGTTCATACAGCACAGAGTACAGTGGGATCTTGATCTTTGCTAGGACATCTTGGCATGAAAATAATGGAAATAATTAATGCAGTATCATTTCATTATCCTTTGTTCATAACATGTCAGTCTCTGAAATGGAGAGAAAGAAGGAAAGAAAGAAAATGTGAAGACATTTATTTTTTTAGTCTCCCTTGAATCACAGTAAGTTTTGAAAATATCATTTGCCGCCTTGTGGTTTAACTCAGCAGGTGGCTGTGTATCACACAGTTGTTTGCTCACTCCCCCTCCTTTCCAGTGGGATGAGGAAGAGAATTGAATTTAAAATAAATAAATAAATAAATAAACAGAAGGACTCATGGGATGAGATAAAAATATTTACTAAGAGAAAAGGATGATAATTAGGACAAAAACTACTATAGATATATATATGTAAATGTATATAACAAGTAATGCACAAGCAATTGCTCACCATCCCCCTACCAATGCCCAGCTAGCCCCGTGAGCAGTGGAAGGGGAAATGGATTCCCACCCTCTTCAAAATTCGTTCTGCTTGGATGTCATGCAGTATATGGGATATCCCTTTGTCAGCTGTCCCAGTTCTGTTCCCTGCCATGTCCTTGAGCTCTTCACTGAGAATGGCCTTGGCTCTGTACAAAACTGCTTATCAGAAGCTACGAACATTGGTGTATTATCAACATTGTTTTTCTCCTAGAACCAAAACATCGTGTCATACCAGATACTCTGAAGAAAACAATTCTGATCCAGCTGAAACTAATACAAGCCTCCATTTTCAAATGAACTAGTCACACCATTCTGATTACTATATCTCAGCTTTCTTAAATCTATCCATTCACAGCATTAAAAAAAAAATAAAAAAAATCAGAGGTCCTTCAGCCCTCTGATCATCTTGCTCTTGTTGAACTTTTGCATTCTCTAAGGCAAGCAATAAAGGCGTTACTCAGGCTCTCAAGACCACTTGAAGAAGACAATAACACTGAAGAAGTGAAGATATCAGATTCCTGTTCAACCCTAACTACATAGGATAATAAGCAAAGATTACCTTCTCATTCACATTCATCCCAGAAAAATACCTAGCGTAGGATTTTTCTTAGCTGTTTCTGCAGTAAACTCTATGAGTAAGATGAAAAAAAGAAGGATGGCCCATAGATTACTTTGTACTGGTACTGGTAAGCTTGCTGAGACCATCTATAGGAGGTCCTCCACAACCACTCTAGTAACTTCCTTTATGCTCCAATAGTAAAGACTAAAATGCCTGCTGGAGATTGTCACTAGTTTAATTTAAGTTGTAGGCTGTAGCCGCAGGTTGTTTACACCAAGAGCTCATTCTCGCATTTAGCAATACAGATAATTGTGGAGCTCTTCCTAGTCCCCATGCAGTGTACTGGTTGGTATAAGTGCAGTGACTGAGGGTGATTCACATTTAAATTAATGAATTTTAGAACATTCAAGAAACAAGCTTGCTTCTAAATGAAAATTCTGAAGCCTTAATCTTTTATCCTGAAAAATAATTCCCCAGTTTCCCTCATTCCCTCTCTTCTGCACGTTGCAAAGTATGTAATAGGATAAACGCAAATCAAATCTTTCTTTTACTAAAGAGACAATGGTTCTAACTGTGAACCATGCCTTTCCAAATGCACTACCATTTGCACCCTGGCAGATAGATCTACTCTTTGTGGAGGTCGTTGCAGTGTGTCCTTAAAATATCCTTTAGCCCAGGAAATAAATTCTGCTGGTGTCTGCTGCATTTCTGCCACCATCGCCACAAGCTCTTTTGCAAACGAAACATGCTTGCTGCCATTCCTTCACATCTGTAACATTTAACTTTAATGCCTCTGCCCCTGAGGAGCTACAGGGTAGCTTTCAATTCACCATCCATGGATTTGTCCTAAAGAATTAGAGACATGTCAGCTTATCAGTTGTGACCTTTTCTATTAACATTGTCTTCAGGTTGACTTGGCAGCACACAAGGAAAATAAATCTTGTTACCCAAAGCTAGTCCAGCTTGCCAGAATAGTGCAGCTGTGGCTCAAATCTGCTAATTTTTTAAATTGAAAACATTGCTATGACTACATAAAATTTATTACGTAGAACAATCCCTTCAAACGGGTGGGGGAGGAAAGCAGTGGAAAAGAAACCACTAAAACAGATACGAAGTGCGAGTGTTGTGAGGGGAAGGGAAGATTACAGCAAAGCCTGGAAAGTTGCATTGTTTAGCTTATTTACTGCCTGATCTGACACCCTATGGATAACGCAAACAGTCACCACATAAATTATATGACCTTTTCTTGTTGTAATTTTTGGAAGATCTAAGCAGATACACTTCCAGGCAAGCTGCATGGGCCTTATTTATCACTACCCCAAGACTTATTCAACCTCCTTTGCATTTGTGCTGTTTTAATAGTAAAGGAATGAGGGGAAGCACAGTGATTTCAGAAAACAATAACATAGATAAGTCATTTGGCATTAACCTGTCCTGGAACTGCTTCAATAAATATGGCTTCCCATCACAGAGTAATACATGCAGTGCCTTTTTCAGGATGCTCTCCACTATCACATAAGGATGTTAAGGACTTGGCACAACTGGTTAAATATCTAATAATCTTTGTTACACACAAGGGTGTTAGAGATACCTATCTCAGATTTGCAGATTTGACACAGGACCTAAGGCAGGAGGCGTTCAGGAATCCACAGTGTACTTAGCTACGACAAACAAGATGATATTTAAGCAAATTAATTGGGCTCCTACAGTGGGATTCAGCTGTAGATTCATACACTTAATTGTTTTCTGAATTGAATTAGGTTCTAAGCTGCAACTGTAGCCAATGAATGCCAAATTAATGCATGCTGTAAATAAACAGGGATAGCCTCCTTAAAGAAAGGACTTATTTTTGACCAAAGTTCTGGAAGTGGGAACAGATCTACTCTGACTGTAATGGTCGCTTAGATACTCAGCATATAATTAGATATCTTCATGAGGACACTTAAAAATTGATTAGAATCTCAGAATCTCATACAAATAATTACAACAACAACAAAAGGAGTAGGAATGGCTATCTCATTTCTGCCTCAGTTTAGTGGAGGCAACATGATTTTTATTTTTTTTTCCTTATACTACCTAGATACCACTTTCTTGATATTGGTCAATTTTTTTTTTTTTTTTTTTTAATCTCATTTGGGCTCTCTCACAATGCTTGCATGTACTAATGTCTGGTCTCATCTGTTTCAATTATGCCCTATTACAACTGCAAAGTATCATAATGAATGTATCAAGAAGATATAGAACATTAAATATTTGAAATTTAAATTACACTAAAGCAGAAATAAATGAGTAGTCTATGCTGGAAAGTATTTCTGAGGAAGTTTGTTTTGAAGATAGTTTAAACTGCCTTTTTTCAAAATAAGTATATTAAAACAAACAAACAAACAAACAAACAAAACAAAAACTTTTGCATAGTGGTAAATAAACCAATTTGAAAATATTTTCTATTAATATATTTTTGACAGTAACAACAAATTAAAATATACATTTCTATCCTAATAGAAAATAAAAAATATAATGGGATCTAGGAATTCTTCTGATTAATTTTATTTCTTTCACTTTCTTTCTGTATTTCATAAAGAGATGTTCATACAATCACAGACTCACAGAGCGGCTTGGGTTGCAAGGGACTTCAAGAATCACCAAGTTCCAAAACCCTGCTGCAAGTAGGTTTGCAAACTGCTGGATCAAGTCCTAGACCAGACTGCTTAAGTCCATCCAACCTGGCCTTGAAAACTTCTAGGGATGGGGCATCCACAGCCTTTCTGTGTAACCTGTTCCAGCACCTCACCACCTTCTCTGTGAAAAACTTCCCCTGGACATCTAATATATTTATTTTAAATAAATAAATAAATTTAAATTAATTTATTTTAAAACCATTCCCTCTTGTCCTATCACTATCTACCTGTGTAAAAAAGATTATTTCCCTCCTGTTTATAATCTCCTTTTAAATACTGGGAGGCCACAATGAGGTCTCCTTGCAGCCTTCACTTCTTCATGCTTCTCAGTCGGGCTGCTCTGAAGGAGTTCTCCCAGTCTGTAAACATATCTGACCCAAGTGCAAAACCTTGCACTCTGCTTTGTTGAACCTCATTAGGTTCACAAGGGCTCACCTTTCAAGTTCATCAAGGTTTCTCTGGATGGCATCCCCTCCTTCTGTCATATCAACTATACCACTAAGCTTGGTGTCATCAAACTTGCTGAGGGTGCACTCAATCCTATCATCTATGTTACTGATAAAGAAATTAAAGTGTACCAGTTCTGAAACACACCCCTGGAGGACACCACTCGTCATCGGCTGTAGAGCCATTCACCACAAGACTGTGAGGATGTTGGATTCCAGCCAATTCTGTATCCAACAAACAGTCCATCCTTCAAATGCATTTCTCTCCAATTTAGAGATGTCATAGGGCATCTTGTCAAAGGCCTTGCACAAGTCTAGATAGATGATATTAGTTGCCTTCCCTTTGTCCACCAATGCTATCACTCTATCATAGAAGGCCAGTAGATTGGTCAGGCACGACCCTCCCTTGGTAAAGCCATGCAGACTGTCTCAGATCACCCACTCATCCCTTGTGTGCCTTAACATGCCTTCCAGTATTTTTTCCATGGTCTTCTCAGGCACAGAGGTGGTGCTCACTGACCTGTAGTTCTCCAGATCCTCCTTCCTCCCTTTCTTATAAATTATAGTGATGTTTCTCTTTTTCCAGTCACTGCAGACTTCATCTGACAGCAAATATGATGGAGAGCAGCTTGGCAACTACATTAGCCAGCTCCATTAAGACCCTGAGATATATGTTATCCAACCCTATTGTCTTGCACACATTCAGTCTCATGAGGCAGTCTCAGACTTCCCTTGCTCTTAAAGTAGGGAGAAGTTTGCTTCCCCAGTTCCCATAGAGAGGTTTAGGGATGTGAATTCCAGTATGTAAGAAATATGAAAATCCTGGCTGGCAGTGATGTCTGAGGCAAAGAACTCACTGAGTAGCTCAGCCCTCTCCACATCTGTTGCAGCCAGTTCTTCTTTCTCATTTATCAGAGGAAGCACGCTCTCTTTGCCCTGTCTCCTCTGACCCATCTACATATAGAACCCCTTATTGTTTTGTGGTTTTTTTTTAATATCCTTTTACACATCTGTGTCTTGGCTTTCCTAATCTCATCTCCGCATATCTGGATAACATCCCTGTATTCTTCCCAGGTCATACCTCCTTGTTTCCACTGTCTGTACACGTGATTTTTTTTCTCTCAGTTTGACCAGCAGATCTTTGCCATGCCATGTTGGTTTCCTGTCTCATCTGTCAGTTCTCCTGTACTGGAGGACAGAAAGATCCTGCACTTCCAGAAAGGTACCCTTAAAGAGTAATCTCCTTTGTTCCTCTCTTTTGTCTTTATTAACAGCTTCCCATGAGATCTTGTCCAACAATTCCTTGAACTTTCAAGGAATTGTTTGCTCTCCCAAATCTCAGTGTCCTGACTCCTCTCTTTGCCAGGCCCACACTTTTTGAGATCACAAACTCAATCAAGATGCGGTCAGCACAACCTAGGTTGCTTCTCATCTTAATGTCTCTAACAATCTCCTCTGCATTGGTGAGAACCAGGTCCAGCAATGTTTCACTTCTAGATGGTCTCTGCAATACCTGAACCAGAAATGGGCCCAGCCAGCTTTTTATCTAGTATATTTTTGCCTCTCCAGTCAGTTGTGTCCCATCCCATGTCAACATTCCTTGTTTGTCAAAGAAATGTCCTGAATCATCAAAAACTTTTGGTGCGACACCAGACATGCAGCCAGTCATTCAACTGATCCATTCTCCTACTTCTGCCAAGATCCCAGTTTCCAACTGGGAGGTCTGAGGAGAGCACTACCTGTAATCCCAATCCCTTCAACACCTTCCCAAAGGATGTTAAGTTTTTTTCCATTTCTTGGTAAATAGAAGTGATGTCAGCAAAGTAACTCATACAATATGACTATGGGGTTGTGTACCAATCTGTACAAGAATATAGGGAAAAACATACTCAACAAAGACACAGCACCTGCCTTTTTTTTGTGCTTATGTGTGTTTACAATATATTTGAAATAGGACCTCTCCCTTAGTGCACTGGGAAATATTGGAAACTTCATTTCTATTCTCTTCATTTGGGAGACATTCTAGATTCTGCTGCAAAGAGGGGAATTACGATAAAAAAGTTCCATTTAACAATTAATCAACAGATAAAACTCCGTGATCAGGAAATCCTATGGAGCAGATTACTGGATACTGGCAGGGTATAAACATTGCCTCATTCTTATCCTATTCTCCTGGCTACTGTCAAACATAGCACTTAAAGCCAGATTTTTAAGATAAATCTGATTTAAAATGCCTGTTCTAAGATAGTAATGAACTAAGTAGCCCCCTTTTCACAGAAGCATTTGTGGTTTTCATCAAATATCTTTTATGAAGGTACTCAGCAGCATCCAAAAAATGATCTTATCGTGTCCTAAGTGGCAATAAAACTGAAATGTGCCTTCAAAAACTCTTTTCATACTGGACAATCATATTTAGTAATTTATATTAGTGTCTAAAAAAACCATTGAGTCACTAACACTGTGAATATCCGCCTTAATACCTCTGTACACTAAGTGTCAAAATCAAGTCATGATGAACTACAGCAATGTTTAATGACTTTGCCAAACTGCAGTTGATGGAATTCACATCTTTTAACCTCCACACCATGAAACTGCTGAAATGAAATGCTAAGTAAGAAAAGAAATCTAAGCTCAAGAAATTGTTTTAATTTTTTCAAACTTGAACTGAGAAAAGCCTGGATTCATGCCAGATAACCATGCAAAGCACCAAAGGAAAAACGACATTTTGAATTAAATAGCAAGATTTGTGAGTCAAAATCACAGCTTCTGAGTATTTGGCTCGTAATTTTTAGATGTCACTAGGCTGTAATAGTGTGTCTAGAAAATTATATAACTGCAGATCAGCACCACAGATTTGAGCAATCTGTCTTCTTTGTGCAGGTATATGTCAGAGTGTCCTAGGCACTTCTGCAAATGTTGAAGTAGTCAAACAGACAACATTTAATTGGAAGATCAAAAATTGAAGAATGCCAAATTGCTGAGTAGGTGACTGACTGTCCATTGGATTTTCACTAAATTATTTTCTGATTTATGATCAGGCTGATGGCTATAGTTCCCCTCTGTATGAAGACACCCATGTTTCTCACTGAGTTTGACAAACAGCATCACATTCAACATTTTACTTAAGCTAAATTAACACTGAAGTTGGTGCTTTAGGCTTATCTTCACAGCTTCTCACATTCTTGTACACTGGGTAGAATTTAGACAGACATTAATGCAAAGAGAAAAGGATAGCATGTTTTGCAAACAGAGTTTGCATCTCATCTGGTAATCTTTCTCTCCTCTCTTCTATACCTTTTGGCACCAGCTTCATCCCTGTTTATTTATTTACACAGTAAAAAACTAGCTAGTTTCATTCAGGATGTTTAATATCTTTTTCCACTGACAAAGGAGATATAAAACTTCTATACAAGTTAATTATACATATGATTTAATTTGCATTCAGTCCATGTAATATACATTTAGAGGTATATTAATATGCACCGGATTATTAATTTTATCTAACATGCTATTCAACACGAATTATTGACACATGAGATCTTTTAACTCAAATGAGAACCACAGTCCTTGGCTAACCATGGATTCAGAGGTTCATTTTTATTATCTATTTGCATTTTCTATAAATAATTTACACAGTATTTTGAAACCATGTTTCATTCTTCAGTGGTTACTCACATAATGTGCAATATCTAAGCTATGAATCATTATTTGAATTTCTTTTATAAATTAGGGAGGAGGCTTTCTTTGTTGAAGAAAATATTTGACCACATGGAAGCAGACTCATACACCTAATGTCAAGCTCCCACGCAATAATCCTCCAGCTTCCATATCGAGCAAAATGAAATCTTTTAGCATCTTTAAGGGGCATTTGGCCAGATTAAGACCAGCTTCAAGATACACCTCACACTCTAGCATGAGAAATATAGGATTAATAGGCACTCAGCCAGCTTACAATATTCTGGTAATTTTAGTTTAAGTGAGATGAATTTGGGTTTTTCAACATAAATCTTTGAAATCTGGTGGCACTGAAAACATGTTTCAGGAGCAATTCTAAACAAATGCGTGTGGAATAAATCCATACCTAAGGAAAATTCACACTGAAAGCGACAGTTTTAGTGAAATTAAATGATTAAAAATTGGAACAAATATTTACAGAAATTTCATACAGTTTCCGAAGTAATTGCTCTAGTAGTAAGAACTAAAAAGTATTTTCAGAAGCTTCTTCTTCTCTTTAACGTGTGAGGTAAACTTCATGTATTTTTCTCACCACTGGCTTGCTTGCCTATTTTTAAACTTAGTTTTAGTATGACATTTAATCAATATTTAAACACATTAATTTCTCTTTTCCTTTGAGATATATATATTTTACTTCTTTAAAGTATTTTGGAAAAGAATTTAAATGAAATACCATAGAGAAGGAATGACACTGTTAACATTAAGCCGTCCCTTCTTATGCTGAACTTCTAATTAAGTCATTCTTGGCTCCTGTAGGGGAATACTAACCATACGTTTCTAGGGATACCAGGGTTAATTGTCAGCCTAGACTATGGGGAGAATTTCTCTAACTAGCAGATTGCTAAAAGAGAAAGAGGGAAGCATTCTGGAACATAATTGTAATTTTAATAAATAAGAGCAGTATACATTCGAAGTATAGTCTTTAAGGTTAACAAATAGGTGGAGGAAGATTTGGGCAGCAAAAGAATGAAGTCTACAGCAGAACCATTAACATGAGACTGATATTGAAGGAGGAAGGACAGACGGAGCGGGGATGGGAGGGGTGGCAGAGTTCAAATTGATAGAGTTTAATTATTCATTCATTTGGATGTTGGAATCTTGTGTCTTTGAATAGTTTCATACCATACACAGGTTCACATGCTGCAACAGCTACTAAATGAAATGATAGATGAAGGAGAAAATACGGGGTTTAGAATTGCCTCTTTCATACCATCTAAACTGGTATGAACAATCATACAGTCTTTTCCTAATGCAGATCAACCAAAGTCCACTTGGATAAATCATTTCTAAGTAAACAGTATAATCTTTCTGCATATACAGTAACAGACAAACAGGGTGGTATTTTGTACATAAATAGGAGGTATTTTGTACATAGTAGATAATTGAGAAAATAGTGAGGTTGTGGATGCCCCATCCCTGAAGGTGTTCAAGGTCAGGTTGGATGGGGCCCTGGACAGACTAGTCTGGTATTAAATGGGGAGGTTAGAGGCCTTGCCTGTTGCTGGGGGGTTGGAGATTAATGATCCTTGAGGTCCCTTCCAACCCGGGCCATTCTGGTTCTGTGATTCTGTGATAATCCATAATGATGGATCACTCGTGCTAGACACAGAATCACAGTTGGATGTAAGAAGTTGGAAAAGTACTGTATTGTAGAGTCATACCTAATCCAGCTAAAGCCACTGTTGCACAAACACTTGCAGTGGAAACTCCCGTCACCAGCCAGACAGCTATTAACTAACTTGAGGCATCTGATCTCCTGTGTGAACTTTTAGTGTGCAAAGCCCAATAAATTAGGCTTTCCTTCTCTGTCTTTAACAGCTCTTTAGCCTGTGAATACCAGTGCCACATGTATATCCATGCAGATGAGTGCTTATCTCAGCACTGCACCCTGACAAACACAGCCCAAGGTAGTAGGTGTTAAAAAGTTGACCCAAATTTAAACCAAGGTTTCCTTCCTTCCTGTAAACCTTTAGCAGGTTGTCAGCACACATTGCTGGAGGTAGAGTACAACCATCACTCCTGCGATTACATTGTGCTAATTGGCTTCAAACAGCTTATACGAATCACTGCAAAGCACAGCTAAAAGTAAACTCCCAGCTCCCAGAGAGCCTGTGATGTCTATAGAGACAGCATTATTGAGCTGGCCTCCGCTTTTCCCAAAATACTAAAGATCATCCACATAAGAGTTTACCTTATTTTCTACACTCTCAGCTTTTAGATTTGTTTGGCATTGTCTTGAAGGAGATTTTCTTTAAAAATATACCAGATATAATATAATCCAGCACTTTCTAATATTCAAGCCTAATTAAATCCCTCTGTTACTGTCCTTATGTTGTAAATGTAAATTCATAATTATCTCATTTCTATCCCATTTAATGTGCTTTGGATTAGACCATATGTGGTCTCCTCTGTTCTGCAACAGATCATTATTTTTTAATAGTAGAATGGCATATTGGAACTGAAGTAGGTGAGGGATGTGAAAAACAATAGGAAGACTTTCTACAGGTACATTGGCCAGAAGAGACAGGCCAGAGCAAATGTACCTCCTTGGTAAATGTAAAAGGAGAACTGGCTGCAACAGACGAAGAGATGACTGAGGTACTGAGTAAGTTCTTTGCCTCGGTCTTCGCTGGCGGCCAGGATTCCAGTACTTCTCACGTCCCTGAGCCCTGCATCCCTAAAACTCTAGGTGGGGACTTGGCTGGTAAATCCGCCTGTTCTGTGAGGACAGAGCAGGTCCGAGACTGCCTCATGAGACTAAATGTGTACAAGTCTATGGGGCCAGACAGCGTGCATCCCAGGGTTCTGAAGGAGCTGGCTGAGTGGTTGCTGAGCTGCTCTCCATCATATTTGTGACAGCATTGGTGGACAAGGGAAAGGCAACCGATGTCATTTACCTGGACTTGAGCAAGGCCTTTGACATGGTTCCCCACCACATTCTTATCTCCAAATTGGAGGGGTATGGATTTGATGGGTGGACCACTCGATGGATAAGAAATTGGTTAAAAGGTCACAGCCAGAGGGTGATCATCAATGGTTCTATGTCCAGGTGGAGGCCAGTAATGAGCGGTGTCCCCCAGGGGTCTGTCTTGGGACCGGTGCTCTTTGACATCTTTATCAATGACATCGATGATGGAATTGAGTGCACCCTCAGCAAGTTTGCTGACAAAACCAAGCTGAGTGGTGCGGTTGACATGATAGAAGGAAGGGATGCCATTCAGAGGGACCTCGAGAGGCTAGAAAGCTGGGCCCGGGTGAACCTGATGAGGTTCAACACAGCAAAGTGCAAGGTTTTGCAGCTGGGCCAGAGGAATCCCAGGCATCCATAGAGACTGGAAGGAGCAGTCCTTGAGAGCAGCCCTGCAGAGAAGGACTTGGGGGTCTTGATAGATGAAAAGCTTAACATGAGCAAGCAGTGTGCCCTTGCAGCTCAGAAGGCAAATGGTAAATGGTATCCTGGGCTCCATCAGAAGAGGGGTGACCATCAGGGACAGGGAGGTGATCGTCCCCCTCTACTCTGCTCTTGTGAGGCCCCATCTGGAGTACTGCATCCAGGTCTGGAGCCCCCCGTACAGGAAAGACAGGGAGCTGTTGGAGAGGGTCCAGAGGAGAGCCACAAAGATGATCAGGGGACTGGAGCACCTCCCCTACAAAGACAAGCTGAGGGAGCTGGGCTTGGAGAAAAGAAGGCTGCATAGTGACCTCATTGCAGCCTTTCAGTACCTAAAGGGAGCCTTCAAAAGGAGGGGAATCAACTCTTTGAAAGGATAGATAACAGCAGGACAAGGGGAAATGGTTTGAAGTTGAGGGAAGGAAAATTTAGCTTGGATGTCAGGGGGAAATTCTTTACAGAGAGAATGGCGAGATGCTGGAACAGGCTGCCCAGAGAGGTTGTGGATGCCCCATCCCTGGAGGTTTTCAAGGCCAGACTGGATAGAGCCTTGGATAGCCTGGTCTATTATTAAATGGGGAGGTTGGTGGCCCTGCTTGTAGCAGGGGTGTTGGAGATTCATGATCCTTGAGGTCTCTTCCAACCCTGACCATTTTATGATTCTGTGATACATAGATGTACACATATATATACATTACATACAACATGCATAATTGCTCTGAGCGGGGGTCTAGACCAGTGCATCTGTAGTGTTATTTCTACTCTAAATTATTCTGTCAGTTTATGATTCATTCTACTGATCACTAATAGAATGTGTGACCCCTTCACATACAAAGAAGGACTTTCGGCACACTTCTCAGATATTAGTCTTCCTTTCTTCATTCCTTCTTTGCTTTCTTCCTTCCTTCCTCCCTTCCTTCCTTCCTATAGATACATCATTCAACATGCAAATAATGAAAAATAAATTCAACTACGTTCTGTGATGCATATTGTATCCCTTTCTCAAAACCTTCAGGGCCACAGTCAAATCTATCTTTTTATGATACTTCTATGGAATATACAATATAAAAATGAGATATTTACTGCTCAATGTTAGGACATGATGTTGCTAGTCAACTTAGACAAATAAACATAAAAATGACAGAAGTTTCTTTCATCATAATTTTTTACTTTTCCAACAAAACTTTTATCTTTCTACACAAAAATCTGAATATAATTTGATATATATATATATATGTTTTCCTCTCCAAATACAGTTGCCAGAAGAAGAATATATAAATATTTCATATGCATCATTTGATCCTAAAAAGAAATTAATATGAATGTTTTTTTTTTCAGCTGTTCTTAGTGCTTAAAGGGTTTTATGGCATTACATCTACTTTCTGCTGTTTGACTTTTTCCTTGATACTGAAACAGATATTGAATGCCCTTGACTCTGCAAAAAAGCTGGTCTTTAGAAGGTAGGAAAGCTGTTGTGTTCCACTTTTAAAAGACTGAGGTGATAACACGTCAGAAATTAAGAGTGTTTTCCTTATAAAATTAATGAAAAACCTTAAAAACATTTATCTACATGCAGAAATGAATCTTTCAATCACATAAAAAAGTGATTGAAGAGATAAGGAAATTGCTAAGAATTTATCAAGGAATGAGGCTCTTTGGAAAGATACTTTACCTAATGCATATGTGTATTTATTTGCTTTTTTACAGCTAGTCCATAGTTTACATTTCAGACTATTTAAGACTACATCATTGTTCTAGTCTAGGTCAACTGGAAGGCATGTAAAATACAGTTAAAATGCTAGAATAAATAATAATTTAGCAATTCCATTTCAAATAACTAAAAAAAAAAAAAAAAAACAATCAAATAAAATAAGAATATAAAATAAAACAAAAATAGAAAATAATTTTAAAAAAATAAAAGAAAATTCATGAGACTTTCATTTTAGGAAACTATTGCAGGAATTAGAATTTAAGGAAAGACTGGGATTTATTTTGATAAAGTGGCATGATGCTAAGGTATAGCTTTAATTGCGTTGTTGCTTATAGAAAATATTCAGTTATCTACAAAATCTGATTTACTTGTTGTCCATGCAATCAAGTTGCATATATTAAGGTCATAACAGTAAATGCATCAAACTTACTGTAGCTTTTTTTACTCTAGTTTTAGAATTAGAAATAAAAATGCCCAATTTGTTATTTCTTGTTAGCTACTGAACATATTTAGGATTTACAGAAGTCAAAATTATCTCTTTTTGACCACTCAGTTTTTACACTATAATATCTGATTACTGTTAGAATATTCCTCTATTGCTCATCACATGAACAATATAGGAAAACCAGAGGGCTAGTGTTCACAACTAATGTTCATCCTTGCTAGTATCAATCTTAGATCAGATGAATTCTTTGCAGCAAACAATGAATAACATCTGCATAAAAGCAATCTGGGAAATATTTCTACTGTTGTCACACAAAGTACTGATAAATGTTCACTTTATTACTTCAAAGACATCACAAGAGTAAAAATCTCTTTTATACTAGTTTATAGAGCTTAGGAATTCCCAGTGTCATTCTTATGGGAGGCTAGAGGAATGTTTTATTGTTGCTAAAGGATATATAGAAGCCTCAAAACTGCCATTTTATTATGGCTCTAGACCTCTAAAATTGTTAAATAAAGAAAATCGATTTTGGGTTTTTTTTGGTAGTTGTTAACTTTGAGTTTATTGCCTCTAAAAACAAGGCATTAAGTGTATATCAATTTGTCTCCTGCTATTGAAGAAATCAAATTACTTTTTTTTTTCTTTTTTTCTTTTTTATCTAGACCTACTTATGAGCTATCATGCCTGCTACCTATAGCATCCTCCTGGGAACTATAATAAAAGGATGCAGTTACATTTTATTACTGATATGTGTTATAGGAGGTATCTTGGATTTATCCAAGTACTTCAAGATTTCAGATGTTAGAAATGAAACTCTCTTGTGTCACTCCACCACTTAGGTAGAAGCAATACAATCGGAACAAACATTTTAGTTGAAGACTGGATTATTACTAGACTGCAAAAACTTAGCTAGAAAGACTACTGGTTCAAGTCACAGATGAGCCGAAGGTCAAGATAAAAGAAAGAGAATGGGGCAGGTGGTCATGGACAGTGGATTTGTACTGATTGTCTCTGAGACTGAGCTACACACTACACATTTGTTCAGAAGTTGACAGACTTGCATAGATTGAATTCACAGTGTTTCAGCTAGAGGTGTCTTTCCTGAAAATTTGTCATCACACTCCATTCTCAATTTTCTTACTGCTTAACAGTGATTACTGGACATTTCTTGACGCCAGCCCCTCAAAATCCATCACATCGTCATTTGTAAATAGGCATTGAGAAGGCATACTCAAGTTTAGGGAAGTTTTCACTTCTCTAACTTTAGAACTTCTTGACATAAGAATGATTCATATGGTGCAACATTCCTTAACCTCACTGGGACATAAACTTATAACTAATAAGGGTACTATCTCAGATCTTTGTAAAGGGGAAACTAAGGTACGTGCTAAATAAATATTAAATGGTTTATTCTCCATCCCAAAATAGGAACTCCAAATACTTGCTACCCAGAGGGTCCCTCAGTGAGACAGATAAGTAGGATCATGTGGAGGCCTTAAATTGGAACATCTCACAATTTATTTTTAACTTGATATGTGGATTTCTTTCCTAAGACCATGCATGTTCACAGCTGCACCTATGTGTATGTATGTGCGCCAGAGGGAAGGAAAGGGAGAGAGAGAAGGAAGAGGAAATCTTGTGGTTTATGAACCAAAATCAGATGTGAAATGTCTTGTCCTCATGGAAAGACGAGGCCTTCAGGCAGAATGTGGCTTTTATCTTTGTTGAAGAAAGACAAAACTTTTTTTTCTCAAACAGCATGAGTTAGTTTCTTTGCAAATGTCACTGAAAAAGATTGTTCCTACTCTGTCTTACATTTTAATATCACTATTAGGAGATTATTCAACATTCTAAAACCCCAAAAAAATAAACAGCCATAAGAAAATAATAGCTGTTAATTAACAGCAGAGTAAGAGGCAGTGCATTTACACTCATAAATTACTCAAATCTCTTAACAAATATCTAGTTATTAAGCTACAAAGCAGACATGGAAAGCAGTTAAGTGTTTTTATCTAGTTCCAGATCACAGGCAATTACAAGAACAGAGAAGCTAAATCAAAACCTGAATCTGTAGCAGGGCCAGGAATATAACCTATGAAATCATCTCTATTCTTCTTTGAGAGGTTAATACTTGAACTGACACTAACCTGAGCTTCTTTTGCCCTTGAAAGCTGAGAGAGGAAAGCCTGTCTGCTTAATTTAGATGCCACATCACTAGCTCTATGAGTTCCTGGCCTTAAAGACTACCTAGTCAGCCTAACACAAGTACAAAGTTTCATACAAAAATTCAACTGAGAAAAGCATTAAACTCTGAAGGCTTGTCCTGCTTATCCATCCCTCTCTTTCTATTAAATTCCTCAGGGTGCAAACTTTTCTTCTAAGTATGAAAGTAATGCTTTAAAATTTGCCCTTAACTTCCTAACATCTTGAAAGCTGCTTGAAAATTTTATACACTAAAACAGCTGTAAAACCTTTCCTTTTATACTATTATCAAGCTACACTGTAAGGTGGGAAGACATAATGACCACAAACACAGTGAAGATTAAGTCGCCACGTAAAGACGGCTATTTGGAAAGACAATGGAATCATCTTGCCTGGCCTTTGGTTGATACTCCAGAAGATAAAATATTTCCCATAGATTCTGTGTCATGTTTCCTAACTCTCTGCAGCTTGCATTCAAAAAAAAAAAAAAAAAAAAAAGACAGTGGATTCCCAAATATGACCAATTTAAATGAGATGTAAGAATGAAATTGATTTTACGCAGAGTAAGTAAATCTTCATATTAGAATACAGACTTGAACCTAGTCACCTTACGCTGAATTAACAGGTTATAGAATAATAAAGTCATATAAAAACAGATTGACTTAGGTTTGAAGGGACCTTAAAGATCATATAGATCAAACTGCAATGCCAGTGGCAGGGTTGCCTAGAGCTAGACCAGGCTGCCCAGGGCCTCACCCTGAGTGAACTAGAATGCTTCCAAGAGTGATGCATCTCAGGTGAGCATTTTACAGGACTTTACCACTCACTGAGTAAAGAATTTCTTCCCACCATCTAACATAAATCTTCCCTCTTTTAACTTAAAACTGTTCCCCCTTGTCCTATCATTATATGCCTGTGTAAAAAGTCAGCCTCCATCCTGCTTAAACATTTTGCACAAGTTCTGGAAGTACACAATGAGGTCTCCCCAGAGTCTTCTCTTTTCTAAGCTGAATAAACCCGCTTCCTCAAACTTTCTTCATAGGTGAAGTGCTTCAGCATCTTTGTGCCCACCTATGGATCTGTTACAACAGCTCCATGTCTTTCTAGTGTGGTCAACACTTTTGCTTCAATAAAATGCTGCTCTTCCCCTATATGAAAAGAAAGTGGTCCACCTAGCATCCTTCCTACACTCCTCCCCATGCAAACTGCTGTACCACACAATTACTAACATGCCATGCCTTTACTATCCTGCCATGCCATAATATTGGAGGCTGCTCATTGTACACGTGGGAGTGTTATGCTGCTGCTCCTGGCCCAGCCCTGATCATGTTAATCATTCTCACAAGGACTCGTGCCTACAGGCAGTTCCAAGTGGCCTCTTTCTCAATCTAGGATCTTCACTTCACACAGCTAAAACCCCTGGCTTCTCTGCAGAACATGCCCACGGTGGTACTGATCAGCTCAGATCAGTAAATAGTGATTTATCTGAAAGAAGAGTTTAACATTGTTGCAAAAGAGCCTCCTTTGGAGATATCTGTACTGTAATCACATTCCTTACAAAGAGATTTTAAGGTGACAGCTAAATTTTAAGGAGTTTGTCATTTAGTTGTCTAAAGTGAAGTGGGAACTTAAATCGTTCCCCAAAGAACTGAGATTTTCAAGACATTAAAATTTGTGTAAAACTCTCCATATCCATCTATTCTTTCACAGCACATTTCTTTAGCACAGTCATTATTTCTGTAAATGTTACCATTTATATGTTCACAGGAGCAATGCCTCTAACAGCAAACCCTATATGTATGTATTTGTATTTGTTCCTGTACCATTGCTGATCTCTCATCTCTAGACACTTTCTTTTCACCATGGTGATTCTAAAATGCAAAGACTACTCCAAAAGTAATTCCTCCTATTTTATTATGTTGGCCCATGATGTCAGAGTTGGATGTCAGTGGTATGGCAGTAGAAGATGAATTTTCCCAACAATATGTTGGAAATATCCAAATAATTTATCAGGACGATATCTCTGATAAAGCAGATTTTATTCGCAATTGAAATGGCAGGCCTCCTGCAAGCAGGAGAGCACCCAGAAAACAGTGTTACATCTTTTTATGCCCTGTTGCCCTATGCTTATCTCTTTCTCCCCTAGTTCCTCATTGGCTGAGTACTTTAGGTTCACAGTGTTCTCGGTGCTTCACTAAACGTACAAACACTGGACAAACATAAATCTTCACTGGCTAAGCGTAAACCTCTAATTAACTAATTAACTTTTGACCCTTACTCCACATTTGATCATTGTTTCTGGATATCTGCTTGTCCTCCCTTGCATAGAGATAAGCTCGGAAGGAGGACAGATGGAAGTATCTTGATTCCTGCCTGTCACATCCCAACTTTCACACAGAGTGAGACAGTTCGGCCTTGTGTAGAGGCCTTAGCTTCTTTGATGTTTGTTAAATCTGTTTTTCTTTTGTTGGGAGTTTCTTATCTTAACAGAACTATCCTACAATATGTTTTCTAGTCCCTAACACTATACCCACAGTTTTTGGAACATTTAAAAACTATTGCAGTTTTGCAAGAAAGAATTAATCACATAATTCAGCAATTATGTTTTTAAAAAGTGCTGCTAACATATACAGTATTCCTACTTTTTAGATCAACTATTTCTAAGGATAAGTTGCAGAATACAAATACATTATGTTCCACTTCTTCAAACCAATTGCCCTTTTTAATATCTAATGCAGAAACAACATTCCATTCCCAGAAATATTCCATTGAATTTTGTTGCTGTGTGACAGATGGCCAGGAGAGGGACAGTCTGTCAAAATGGTATCTGACACGGAGTATGTATGAAACAAAGGGCAAAAAGTGCACCCCTTTACATTCATTGATACTTGTTGAAGGTTTATGGAGAGTAAACAGTGGATGAAAGCACAGTGAGCTGGTGGATGATGTGTTTCAGAAACACATCTGGTTTCACACAATTTCACTGGTGCAGATTTTTACAGCAATAACATGAAGAATTCTTGTTCATTGTTGGCAAAAATGCATAGGTAATGGTGAAGACTGTGTAAATGTCAACAGTTTACAGGCTGGTTCGGTCCGGTTCCGTGACTAGAAGGGCGGAGGGATCCGTGGATCCGCGCCCCCGGAAAAGGAAAATAGGGGACCCCAAAATAATTGAAAACAGCGGCAACAATCTGAGGAGAAACAAACTAATTTACTAAATATAGTGTCAGCAGAATATAAAGAGAGAAAGAGAGTGTGTGTCTGGAAGGTGGATCGGCCTCACCACAACGCTGAGATGAGAAGTGCAGTCCAGTTGAGCCGATGAAGAAGCGCAGGCAGAGAAGCGCAGACACAAGCAAAGAAGCGCAGGCAAAGAAGAGAACATCAGGTGACCTTGCCGGGAGTTATATCTCCTCGCTGACCACAAAGCCCCCTGGGGAAATGTAGTCCTTCTTCTCCTCCGGACAGGCACCTGGAACTTGAGCATCAGCAGTCAAACTCCCAGTGCATTACATGATGTTATGATGTGGAATACTGATAATCAAAAATCATGAAACCATGACAGTAAAAAACTAGTGTTTTGCTCTATCAAGCAGTGTTATTGTGCTGTTTGTAATAGTAGTTTCCATGAAAATATATGAGGCATTACATTCAGAGTGACCTATGTATTTTGTAATAAAAAATGCTGTAAGTTGTCAAAAATTAATATATTTGCACCAGAAACATGTTGAACTACACTGTGATTCCCAACTCACAGGCTGCTTAGTTGGAAAACTTGTTTATTATCTTTACCTCCGAGAAAGTATATAGTAGATGACAGAGAGAGTGTAGGAGGCTTGAAGACTCAGTTATTACACCAAGCCCTGGAGAGCTTCCCATCTTGAAGAAAATAGCATGCATAAATGCCACAAATGCAGGCAGTTTAGATAGGAGTGGAAGAATTGTGTTTGCTAAATTTGGATACTGCACTGACATTACAGAACAGAGAACCTATGGGACTCATTTTCATCTCTCTCTGGCAAAATGCCTTTCCTGGATTCCTGCCAAGGGCACTGCACTGAGCTGGGAATAATCAGTGCTCTTTGGCCCCGTGTGAAAAGGAGAGAGCAAGTAGCATGGCATATCCTTTTATAAAGCTTTTACATTTTTTTTTCCATGGAAAACAAAACCCCACAGCTCTCAGCATTCCTCTTTCTTCTGCATTGTTCCAGTTACGTCTGGTCATATTCTCTCTGGTCTGAAAGAAAGAATCATCTTTCAAGGGGATAATTTTTGTGATTTGTTTTCCATTCAGGAGAATATTCTCTGATGGAAAACACTGGGCAGGCTGGGAGGAGAGAGAAAATGAGATATTGAGTGTGGCAATCCTCACTCCTAACCTTAGAAATTCAACAATAGAAATTCCATGCACAAAAAGTTGTAGGACTCATTTTATCTTATCCCATTTTTTTCTTTTTGTTATGCTTAGGAAAATGAAGTAAAGACAAAGGAAATGAGTTATGAAATACATTCTAGAAACAAAAGTAGAACTTACATTCCCAAGAGCAGAATCCAACACCGTGACTCGCATGTCTCGTATTTCATGTGAACCATCAGGTTGGCTAGAACATACTGTCTTGGTCTCAAATCATGAAAATTTTCTCAGGGTAGATTGAAGCATATGTAGAATTTCATTAATTTCACAATTTTTAAGGATCTTCAAGAAAAAGGTCATAAACCGAAATTTCTATATTGTGATAATGTATATACTACACTTTGCTGACTTAAGCAGGGAAAATGACAGACAGATATCTGCTGGAAGCAATGGATTGCTTCCTTTGCAGTGCAAGATGACCTCTGGGTTCTCTCCTTCATCAACCTGGTCCTTCCAAAGCGCTTTCAACTCACTCATTTGTTCACTTCATCTTGTATGCAGAATTAAGCATTTCTGAATATCAGAAATGAGCTGGCATCTTAAGGATTTTAAACTATGTTATTGGTGTCATGTTGCCATTATATATCTTCATGGTTTTAGTCAATGTTCTTTATATTTTTATCTCAATCTCTATAGCAGAGAGGATGAAATGACAAAGAGCAAACAGTTCTGGCAAATCATGTGGGAAAAGGAAGATTTTCTTCTGCAGTGTACATACAAAGATGAAGCTGAGATATAGGATATAGATCAGTTTAGCTGCCCAGGGACACATAATAAACTGTTGGGAAAGAAAAAAGAAAAAAAAAATCTGAAACACTTTATTAAAAATACATATCAGAAGAGATAGAAAGGATGTAGAGCTTTATTGTGATGTATGAAGTGTTTTCAGTATGAAGATTAAAACCTGACAAAAGAGTCTTCCTTTCCCACCTATCTCAATAGATTCTTTTTTCATGACTAATTAGAGAGATTTACATTAAATATTAGATACAAAATCTTATTTCTGTTTTGTATCTCAGAAAATTTGTACCAGTATTACTCTTACAAGCAGAACTAATGACTTTTGGCTACCCTGCTCAGCAATGTAACCAATAAAGAAAAAGGCATTCTTCATGGAAAACCTACCAATTGATTAGCAATTGTGAGAACATCTGAAGGAGTGTACCTTTGGGAAGATAACAGAGAAAAAAGAACAGCTCAGATTATTTCAAGCTAGTTTTCCAGTCTTTTCTTATTGCAGGGTGTTTTCTGGCTTCACCAGAACACTGACATTTGTGGACTGCTCAGGCCGCTAGGCTTGAGGGAGAAGGCCCCACTGGCTCCAGGAGGAGGCACCACAGCCTGGGCCTACATGCCCAGCGTGGCTACAGAAGCTGGCACTACATTCCACTCAAACTGGTCTCCCAGCAGCTGGCACTCTGGGCACAAACTCTATAGGATCTTCTCAGATCCAGATTGTTTTGCCTCCCACCAACTGATGCCAGGGCTCTACTGGCTTCATTATCTGGCACCAATTCCACTAACACCAGTCCCCAGGGAAAACCTAGTAAGAGGGAGAACTGTGCATCTCTCTTTGACTGTTCATCAAAAATCTGAAACAAAAGGTGAGATGCAGGATGATTATATTTGAGTTGTTTGCTCCAGGCTCTTTCTATAATTAACCAGGAAAATGCAGCATTTTTGTGGCATTAACCCTTCCAGCTGTTTAAGACATCAGCTTCTGAAAAATTATCTGTCTCTTAGAAATTCTGTTGCTCACCTACTACAGCAAAAAGAAGCTTTTTCTTACCTTTACTGAGATGATTCTAAACTCAAATAGGTTACCTTTTGCAGTTAAATATACAAAGTCTTTGTTTTCTTTGCCTGGAAAAGTCACAGGAGTTATCTTCACTCATGGTAATTTTACTACATTCAGAGCACAGACACCTGGAAAACCTGTATCCTGTAAAGAACTTAGTCATGGAGAATTGCAATACCACTGGGTTAATCAGCCCTTTCATTCCCCTACAGACATAGCCCTGGTGATCCATTAGATGTAACTTTTGTTTACTATCTTGTTAATTAATTCACTATTGATTTAGGATAAAAATTAGATCTCATCTGCCAAGAGTACTGCATGTGAATTGATTTGGTATTGGTAAGTTGTACACATTATCAGCAGATGTAATGCTGTCTGCTGTATTTATGTCCTCAAAGCTGTATACTTGCACATGTAAGTTTCTACATATATATTCACAGGTATACAAAGAAATAAAACTCATTAAATAAGGGGAAATGCTTAGTCTTGTTGGCTTATGTGAAATCAATCTGCATTGTCCACAATTAGGGGAAAAAAAGAAAGCAAATTAGAACAAAGTCACCAAAATAAATGTCTGTAAATAAATACTGTGCTTAGGTGTTCTGGTATGGTATGGTATGGTTTGGTTTGGTTTGGTTTGGTTTGGTTTGGAAGAGATGGTAATAGGGCAGGGTAAAACCAGATTAGTCCTAGGCAGTAGATCATGTGACCTAGTGCTGTAATTTTATTTCAAAGTAACTGTATTTTTCCACTTTGAATACTGAGCTTATGGAAGGAACTTGCTTCTGATGCATGAATTTCAGATCCAGGGGAAATACGTAGTCCAATATAGGAATCCCAGCTGGTTTCAGGTACTTCTTGATCTGAATAATCTTTTTGGGTTAGATGATCTCCATAGCACTTAGGAAGCATAAATTCTGTAGAATACAAATTCAAGGCAATATTGCAATGATCAGCTTACTCTGATCATTATTTTCTTTATTTTCACATGAGATATAGAGTTTGAGATTGCTTTGATAATACAAGGTGAAATGACTTTTAACTAGAGGGGAGATTTTGGTTGGCTATTAGACAGATTTTTTGTTGTTGTTTTTTTATTTTTTTTCTCTCAAAGGGTGGAGCAGTTTGCCCAGAGAATTTGTTGATATCCCATCCCTGGAAACCCTCAAAGCTAGTTTGGATGAGAGATCCTGGCAGCCTGATCTAATGGCTGGCATCTGGCCATTGGAACTTGATGATCTTTCAGATCCCTCCAAACTAAACCATTTAGTGATTATATGATTAATAGCTGTAAATCAAGCTTTCTCACTAGGCATATACATGGTTCCACAGTGCAGCTTTAGAACTTGTTCCAGAAACCAGAATTTTACAAGAATTAAAAAAAAAAAAACAAAATAAATGCATCTTGCTTGAGTCTTCAGGATTGCATACTCAATTTTAAAACTCTTTGTTTTTCCTCTGTGATTGTACTTGCTGTAAGTTTTATGATCACTAATTTTTGCTGTTTCAGCTCTTCCTCTAAGGAGCACACAGTAAATATTTCTGTAAAATTAAGTTTATATCTTCCATTATGTCAAGAAAAGCTTTGAGGAGAGAAAGAAAAAAAAAAAGTTACATGTGACTTAACAGAAACAAAGCAGGTATGGTTGCCAAAGGGAGTATGAGTTATATTCAGTGAACACATTCTCAGTTTCTCAGAGACCTACATGCTGAATGAGATAATCAAGTACTGCTGTAACAGCAGCATCCCTCCGAGAAGTGATACAAATCACTGCTATTATAAGATATTTTGAGATCACATGATGGAAAGCCCTGCAGGAAAGTAAGACACTATGTCTTATTGTCATAGCCTTCTCTCTCTAAGCTATTCAGTGCACTCAGTTAATGACTACACTAGTCATTATCTTTCCTATATTTCACGATTATTCTACATTACACCGGTCACAATCTTTCCCCTATTTCACTATTAAATGAAACTTACTTTTGATTCAAACATTATCGAAGAAGTTAGTGCATCCAATTGAAGGTTTCTGACTCATTTATGATAGTTTTAAGAGCCTAATCTTCAGTTTTGAGGGTCTAGATGACCTGATTAAATGAGCCATAGCATAGAGTATGTCTTTCTGTATTTTTGTGTCATTAAACCTTCTGATTCATTTGATGGAAATGTGACATGTATCTTTGCACCTGTCTGCGTATTATATGTATATGCTGTGACATCAACAAAATAACTTTTGAAGCAATGTGATTAACTGTATTTCTCATATACTGCTGCTATATCAGTCCTCCTGTTAAAACAGTGACATACAAGCACTTCTGATATGGACAAGTGAGTTTAAAATTAAGTACTTAAAAATTCATGTAGGAGATTTTGAACGTGGCATTCTCTCAGAAAATAATGTGAAATAAGCATATAGTAAAGGTATGAGAAATGGTAGCTATCATTTAGATTCTAGAAAGAAATACTCAGCATTTTTAGAATCTTAAGAGGTTCGTTCTTAGGAGTATCTAAAATGAAATCCTGTTCATTTAATTCAATGGGGTAAAAATAAGACCTCCTCAGAAGCATAAAACCAAAAATTTCCAAGTGCTTGTCGAGTCTTGGGTGGAAAATTCTTTCTTTTATAAAGAAAAGGAATCTTTACTTATTGTTAATATGAACTGAGAGTAAACTTACGCTCATCATAGATACAATAATAATTCACTTGACATAGATACAATAATAATTCACATGTCACTTCAGACATATCTCTATTACTACATATTATTAAGAGGCATTATTGATCTTAATGCAAGAAATATTCCCCAATTATTTTTAACTTTTGCTATTTAGAATCTATTTCTATTTAAGAGTCCTCTTCTAGATGAGTTTCTGGGGGCTTCAAGGATATTTGTATTTAAACCATAAGTAAAGCAGTGGAATATCTATAAAGCCAACAAGAAAATATATTAAATTTGAAGCACATCAGAGAAAATAGACAGTTTTCTTAGTGAAATACAAGTAAGATGAAAAGTAATTAAATGAGTGCTAATGAGTGCTTATCTGTGCACCAAAAATGAAGATATTCTGGTCTGCCATGAATGTGTGATCCCTCAAAACCTGTGTCCAAATGTTTATACAGAAGCAAACTCTAGGAATAGGATGGAGACTCCTCTTTCTAGTGTTTCCTACTTTTAGAGAGTTTACCTTTTTGACTTTATTAAAGTTATTTTAATACTGCTCCTTATTTTATATTACTAGGTGAAAATAAATCATTCAGTAATTAAGGCAATAAAATTGAATTGCATATTCTCACAATGATTCCTAGCCATGGAAGCCATTTGATGCAGAAACATGAATATCCATAATATTAAACTTCCTTAATCTCTGAAAGGAAGTGACCCCATTCAAATTTTCCATTGTGTATGGACCTTCACATATGCTAACTCCTGCAGCCAGAAATCGTTTGGGAATTTCTTAGCCAAGAACTTCTTCAGCAGTTAATAATGAGACACTGAGATTCAGAATGGTGGCATTTCCTGGTATAATTAAACAGAAAAAAACATATAAAAATGGCTCTGTTACGATGTTTTTTTCTCATGTAGATTAATCACCTTATAGAAAGTAAATTTTCTGGACGATATTGAATTAATATATTTATTTATTTGTTTGCTTGTTTATTAAAGATAAATAATCCTCACACTCTCAGTCCAAACCATGCAATATTACTTAGCAGAGAAATAGCACTATTACCAGGTAATGATACAGAGTCTGTGTCCAAGGAAGCTTTTGGAGGATAGGTAGGCAAGCACAGATGTATTTCTGTACTAACCCAGCTTTTATTAGTTTAGGTGAAGAGGAGGGTTCCATGCCTCCAAATTTCTACAGTCATCTTCTATCCATCACAACTCATTTCAAGGGTGAAGTTAGAAATCTCTCAGCAATCAAGGACTGACTGACAGGGTAGTGAATAAAAATGCCTCACATTTTAGCAGACCAAAAGTAATGGCAGCCAAACTGCAGAAGCTGCAATATTTTTTGATACTTTATTGAATGTCATTTTTGACAAGGAAACGATTCAAAACTTAGTACAACACTTACCAAGCTATCTTGAGTCTCAATCTCTTTTCTTGATAGACAGATAGTGTGTTTTATTTGTTTATTTGTTTTCATCCTATTAATAGTTTAATGAGGGCCTTAAAAGCAGAAACAGAGACAAGATCCTTGCTCCAGACAGCAGCATGGTAAGGAAGATTGTGAAAAGTGGAGTTTGTGGGAATAAGCCAAGGCTAATATTTTTCCAAACCTCTACCAATTTTGAAATGACCTCATAATTCTAGTATTCTAGCCTGTGACACAATCAAGAGATTCATTTTGCTGAGCACCTTCCTTTTGAAGATCAGATCAGTCAAGGAGACTTAAAATTACTAGCAATCTTTTTGAAAATAGCAGTTCTTTTATTAATGTATTATTCAGTACAATGAGTGTGATTCTTGAACAGTTCTAACACCTTGGCAATGATCTCAGTGATATTCACATGCAAACACAGAAAAATACTTACTATTTTCCTTGAAAAAGTATGATTTCATTAGTCTTCTTAACGATTCAGGCCCTTCACGGGATAATTGCTCATCCCTTTTCATTATTGAAAGATTTTTCAGTTCTCCTAATGATTAAGGATACTATGCAATATTTAGTGCCTAAATAACCAAATATGCAAATATAAGCCTGCAGTCACTACCACCAATTCAGAGTGTCTGAATTCAAAGAGAAAGGAAGAAATTGCCAGAGGAAAAGATCAAGTGTCCATATCTTGTGTAAGTTTCCTTAGTGCCAATGATGGAACAGGGACATTACCACAGTCCAGTTGTTTTCATGATGGAAGGCGTGCATGTTATTGTGGTATTTTCTACAATCCTGATCTTTCTAGTCCTGCTGGTAGGATTCATGACATAAGGACATGACATTCTCTTGGCTAACATGCAGAAGTTTTCTTCACTAAGATACACCAAGGGTGTTATGCACTTGTATGAAAGCTGTTAATGCTCCTGAGTCCTACTGACAGATTTATGTGGAAGTTTAATTCTTCACTATAGATACACAAGGTTGGAAAATCTGGAAAAAAAACAAAAACAAAAACAAAAACAAAAACAACTTGATGCTATGCATTTATTTCTTTCATAATAAATTCGTCACCTTTTTTTTTTTCTTTTCCTTTTTTCCACTTATTCTTAACAATGTTATTTTCTTTTTTAGACTGTTTAGAACAAGACCAAGACATAGTTAAGTAAAGTAATTCTTTCATCCCTTTCTGTGCAAAATTTACATCAAGAGAAATTCAGGCAGATGCTGATCCTGAAGAAAAAAAATGAACTAGATATAAGAATATAGTATTCCTCCCGGGGCTACTCCTATGTTAGGATCTGAAAATTTTTAAATACAAAAACCAAACCAAACCAAAACAACAACAACAACAAAAAGAGTATAGAAGAGAGTTTATTTGTTTATATATTTACTTAATGATCTTTTCCAGTGTCATAACATGAAGCAAATTTCTTCCCTTAATAGTATAATTTTCACATAAATGTTACTAAAAAGATGTTTCTTTTCCTTTCTGAAACATAGTGTAGAATCAAAACAATTGAAATTTATACCTTACAAAAAGCAATATAGTGATTACTGCTCCCTTTTTCCCATTACTATTTGGTAAGCACTCCAGTTTTGAGAACAAAACATTCAATATACTAAAATCACAAGAAAATAAAAATAATTGAAAAAGAATTATCTTCAACTATTTTGCTTTTGTCGTGTATTGAATATTCATATTCTCCAAATGGAAGAGTACATGGACCAAAGGTTCTTCTTTTGTTATTGCTTGTTTGATTTGCATTTTTTGTAACGTTCTATGTACAGTCCAATATATATATATATATATATATAAAGCATATGATAAGTAATCTAGCTGTTAAAATAATGACTCCTCAGGCATTCAGAACTTCACTGTACTTCATTCTTAATACATCTTCAAAATCAAGGCTCAAGAGAACAAAAAACAATATTATCAGTTCAAACAGTTTATTGTCCCTCTTTTGCATCCAAACATCTCTGTCCAAGATTCTATGAGAAAAGGTTGAATAAAACCATAGGAGCACTATGGTCTCTGCTTCTCAGACACATCTCTTTCATGTCACCAGTGCTCACACATTCAGATATCCTTCTGCAAGCCTGCAAAACTGAATCTATTCTGATTTTTTTTCCAAGAGCTAAATTCTTAATGTCTTAAACAAGGTGAAATAAATTCCTCCCAGTATGGGTACTGGCAAAGAGAATGTCTAATTTGACCATTGTAACTGAAAGAGTTCAACTGAGTTGAGTTTTTCTTTCCAGAGCTAGTTGTTTGATTTGGATTAATATACTAGTGAAATCACTGGAATATTAGCCCTCTTTTATTATTATTTGGGAAACTGCCTATCTGAATATTACGAGGAATAAAGAAGCCTTGGTTAAGTCACAAAATGACCAGTATCGTCAACTGAAATTTAAACCAACAGTATGTAACATTTAGTGTTTTAAGTAACTATTGTTTTCTCAGCTTTTCTAATTATCATTTCCACCAGAACAGCACACAGGATGATAGGAACAGTGAGCCATTTGATGCAGGTTCTATCAGAAAAAGAGAAAAATATAAAATTTGCCAGGAAATAAATCATCTTTAAATAACTAAGATGGAATTTTGAATGCCAACTAAGAAGTATTCCTGAATCTTGATTGAAATACTGAAGAGTGTAAACCATAAAGAATTTTCTGAAGCTATCCAGTGCTTGTAACCACTTGAACAGAAAAAAAGGAAAAGCATAATATTCATTGAAAAGCTGGGTAAACAGCTAGCTTAAGATAAAAATGATAAGCTTTCTTTCACTGTAGATATGTTATTTCTGGTGCTCAAGTTTTCGAACTTAGTGCTAGCCTAATAACATCTAGAGAGGGCAGAAAGAATCAATGTCATAGATCTCCCAAAGAGGTCTGTGATTGTTTATATTCAGGAATTCAATTTCTATATGGTTTGCCTGTCTACATTTCTGATTATATATATTTCCAAATCTACAAGGTAATTCCTCTAAGATAATAATAAATAGCACATGGCTGAGATTCGGGGCTGAGATGTGTTTTAAATTCAGGAGCTTTAGATAAACCTTCTGTAGCTTTGCTATGCAATTTTATGATGGAAAACCAGTCCAAATACAAATCCTCTTCCCCACACATTGTTCAGCTCATACCAGCAACATAATTATAACATTGATTATTGGTATTGCAATTTATAGGTGGATTGGGAAAATTACCATCTGAACTACAGCTCATTTTTTATTTTGGGCACATGCATTTATTTGAACATCATAAATTCCAGACTAGTAGAAAAATCTGGTAGTTTCAGAGAGAAATTATAATAAATCAGTGTGCCTATATACAGGATGTGTGAGAGAATACTGCAATGAAGAATCGGTAGGAAAGCAAATGCACATTTGGAAGCTCTACATGCCTTATCCTAAATTCTACAGAAGTTTAGGATCAGGGGATTCCCTTGGAGGGGAGGGGGGGGACAAAAAAAAAAAAAAAAAAAACACTTCAAATATCACAATATAAATGGTATAAAAATGCAACATTAGCAGGATTTTTACATGAAAATAGTACATCAGCTTTCCTTTCAACTTAAGAAATTCTCATTGAAACTTCAATGTGTATTTCTTCCTTGTGGATACTAATGCACATCTGGCTGCTCATGTAAGAGTTCAAGTCATTTGCTGGTACAAGTAAAATATGGTTACTTCTTTTTCATGGAGTATAATTAGTATAATTATTATTGAAAATTATTAGAGTTAAGGGGAAAAAAATAAATGCAATTAAGCTTACTAATGAAGAGCTAAAAAACTGAAAGCAGAGCAGCCACAACCTATTAAGTCCCATGTAATACATGCTCTCAAAACAAAGTGTTACTGCGATATGAATAACCATAGTCATTTCAAAATTATGGAGACTGAAGTTTCTAGCAAAAGGAGATTAAATAGATAACTTCTTCTATCTGCAGAAAAGGATAATGACAAGGCAGCAGAATTTTGAAAGTTTATTCTTGCAAAATGACTGCTAAGAACGTGTGATATTATATTCCCAATAGAAGTGATCTTGTCAGGAACATCAACTGCTAAAACCCAGAGGAAGATTTCAATTCCTGAAAGAAGCTGTGACCTGGAAAAGAAAGGTTTGGAACCGTAAGTTGGCCCCTTGGCTTTCACATAGAAATCAGATCCTGTCACTAACTCAACAGCAGCATTTGGCAATATTGGGACATCAGGGATTTGGGAGAGGGACACATGGCTGTGGAGGTATCTGTCAGCTCTGCACATTTGGAAAGGCAAAGTGAGGGAAGCTGTCAAAGAAATTCATTAATGCATGGCCTAATTGTTATTTTTTTCCTCCTTCCTTCCTTCCTTCCTTCCTTCCTTCCTTCCTTCCTTCCTTCCTTCCTTCCTTCCTTCCTTCCTTCCTTCCTTCCTTCCTTCCTTCCTTCCTTCCTTCCTTCCTTCCTTCTTTCCTTCCTTCCTTCCTTCCTTCTTTCCTTCCTTCCTTCCTTCCTTCTTTCCTTCCTTCCTCCCTCCCTCCCTCCCTCCCTCCCTCCCTCCCTCCCTCCCTCCCTCCCTCCCTCCCTCCCTCCTTCCCTCCTTCCCTCCTTCCCTTTCTCCCCTTCCCCCCTTCCCCTTCCTCCCTTCCCCTTCCCCTTCCCCTTTCCTTCTATTACTTCCCTTCTCTTTCTTTCTCTTTATCTCTTTCTTTAGTTCATTTTCGATGGCACTTCCCCCATCTTTCTAGTAAATAGAAAATTGCTTTTTCTGCTGATACATTTTACAGTAGCACTTCCCTTTCAGCATCTTTATAAACTGCAAACAGCAGTGCAAACAGCAATACATAGTGGTCAACCAGCAATGCCTCATCTAATGACACAGTCAGTAATGTTAAACTGTGGCTGAATAACCTCCCTATATTAATCTTGAAATAATTCAATTAAAAAAAAAAAAAAAGGGAGAGAGAGAAAGAAACTCAAGAAATTCAATGCAAGATCAAGAAAGACTGGTCTTTTATTCAATTTTTATTTGATTCTTACTGATCAAGCCTTGTAAATGTTCTCCTAATGAGTTACAAAACCTGACTGCTAGATTTTACTCTGGGAGTTTCAAAAATCTGTGCATAGTTTCCCCCAAATAAACTTTCTTTGCAGAATGTCTGTCCAGCAAAGTCCCCTAAATGTCATGATCCCTTCAGTGTGCAGTGAGACCTTTGGCTACAGTTGTAAGCAAATGTATTAAATTGTCCTGAAGCACTATATGCACATACTGAACTGGGATAGGCTTAGAATAAAGTAACATTATGCTCCAATTTTCAGAAGAGAATAAAGTACTCGTAAAACATACAAAAATGCTTAACTTTGCTTTATTCTCAACCCATGACAAATCCAAACACATTTTCTAAACAACGTGAGTATGACTTTATGGACTTGCACAATGTTTTCAGAAATTGGCTTTTGCTTTGATTTTCACTGAAATACGTCCAACTTTGTTGATTATGCAGTTTTGCTTCCTGTTGCAAATAATTGTCACTTTGCTAACACTAGCAAGTGATTAACAGTGAGAGTCTTGTATTCAGTTCCCTCTATTTTGCTCATATTCTCCAGTATGGCTGCCTCATTTTCACACAAAAAAAATCTTTCTGTTTTGCTTTGTTATCCAAAATGACTATGTGACAGTTTTTATGCACTCATTTTACCCATTCCAGCTGGAATTGTGGAAACAGCTAATGCATTACCAAATAACTAAAACCCTGCAATTTTCCACCTCATAATAGATCAGAAATGGTAAGAAAGTACTATTTGCTGTGCACCATCAGAGCTCTGCAGTCACATAGAAGCAGTAGACCATACTTTGTGTTAAAAAGTACACGTTCTCATAAAATCAGACTCTAAACAGAAATTCATTCATCAGCAAACTGTAGGAAAGGAAACAAGCAAAACAGAGAGAAAAACAAATCTATTATAAATTCTTACAAGATGTACATAGAAGATAATACAATGAATTTGTTCTTTTTATTAAGGAATAAGAATGTATAACAAACAATATATTTTTGATTTTGTACAAGAAAATCTCAGAAAAATTGTCCTCAATTCTGTATTGGATGACTAGAAAAGAAGAAGCCTGAGTAACTTTCTTATTAGACTTGTTCAGAGGGATCTCAGGAGTGGCAAACATCTGATATATTCTAGATATACAAGGTCGTCCAAGACATCTTTATGAGGTCAGCATACAACACAGAATTTTCTGGTCTGCTGGCTTTTGAAGCAGCAGCCAAAAGCCGAGTACTGTAAAATGATGGTTGGAAGACAGTGGGCACCTGAGTTTCCCTCATCTTCTTCAAAGATATACGGATTGTTTTTTATTTTGCAAAACAATCCAGGGCTGGATTCAATGCCAAACTAGGAGAAAGAAAGAAAGAAAGAAAGAAAGAAAGAAAGAAAGAAAGAAAGAAAGAAAGAAAGAAAGAAAGAAAGAAAGAAAGAAAGAAAGAAAGAAAGAAAGAAAGAAAGAAAGAAAGAAAGAAAGAAAGAAAGAAAGAAAGAAAGAAAGAAAGAAAGAAAGAAAGAAAGGAAGAAAGAAAGAAAGGAAGGAAGGAAACATACATCATTTTTATTCCTTTGCCAGTCTGAAGAATGGCAGGTCAATTGCTCAACTGCATATGATTCTGGGAGAGACAAGCGCTACACTTTATATCTATATTCACAAACATTTAAAGAGAAGAGGCAAAACTTCCTGCTGGGATTAAGATTTTCTTTTGTTGTCTTTTTGTTTGTCTGTTTGTTTTGTTGTTTTTATTTGATTTGTATTTTGTCTTTTTTAGTATGATTTGCTTATTTGTTTGTTTCCATTTACTTAGATTCTTTGAAGGTGTTTGATGCTTTTTCCTAAAGTGGGATAAAATACAGATGGACCCAATTTGTGCAAATCCTAGTTAGGTAGGATTTATAGAACAACAGAATCATAGAATGGCTTGGGTTGGAAGGGACCCCAAGGATCATCAGGTTCAACCACCCCTGCCACAGGCAGGGCCACCAACCTCCAGATTCATTCTCTTTGCCTTTTTCAAGGGTCTGGCAGTGGAAACTCAGAGTTCATCTTACCTAATACCTGATTTCATCCTACGTACTTCTATCTGAAATCATATCACTAACAAAAATCTGCTCATAACAGCAGGCATAAAAATTTGCATTGTGTATCAGACATTGTGGTGCACTAGAAAATATAGCACATTAATTCATTTACTTTACATCACTTTAACTTTGCAGTAGGGCTTAATGATCAATGTTAACAACTTTATGAGTCTGATTTTGCTTCCTGCTTGTATAGAAGTAACCAGATGTTCTAACAAAACACGTATAAATAAGCTGGGAGATCAACCTGGATTTTTATTAGTGGATAGAAAGCCAGACCAGGCTTTTTGTGGATGATAAAATATTACTGGTTTCCACAGGGGATCTTTTACACCGTCATAAATCCTCCATCTGGCATTTAATTCACTTCTCTGTTCAAATATTTGCTCTATTCTGACACATTGAAGTTTCTTTTCTTTTTTTAATATCTATTCATTTGTGAACTTATTTGCTAGATTCCCCAGTGGAAGGACACACCCAGTAGCATAGTGTTCAGCAACCTCTTTAAAATAAAAAAGAAAAAAGAAAAAAAAAAAAAAAGAAAAAATGAAGCATACATTCTCATGTTTCTTCTTTAGAAATTGTGTCATTAGTACACTGAGAATTTTCTAAGTCCATTTTTATAACACTGGTTCTCTGGAATAAAACATGATTTCCACAGACTCATCTAGGAATAGGCAGTTAATGCTCTCTGCAAATCCGAGGTTTTATAATGTTGATACATTCTTTTTTCTTACTTTAAAGGAAGAAGATCAAGTTCAAATATAGGATGTATCCCCACACTTAGAATACATTTTGTTTTTTTTTTTTTTCCTAGAGAAGATGCTATTTTAAAAGTTCATATAACTGGTTAAGGCTTGAGAGCTGTAGTAGAAATCCTGCTACAGCTTTCCTGCCTGATCTTTTTCAGGTCACTAATGTAAAGTATTCCAGAGCCTCTTTGGGTGAGATTTCCTTCATGCTTTACTAAAAGGAAATTGTTTGTTTTAGGGTAACCTCTGGTGCCATAATATCTCAGAGAAGTCACGACCTTGGAATAAATGAGGGTATAGGAATGTCAGACATCTAGTTTTGTTTTTTTGTTGTTTGTTTTATTTTTCTCCTGTTACAGAAATTATACCTTCAGGTTGTCCAAGTTGATAGGAGCATCATGGATATTCTAGTGGATGTTCTTTTATAAATACAAAATATGGCTATGTTAATATGTCAATAATGAAAAATTCTCCACAGGATTCTGTGAAAATTAAGGCACTGGAGTCCCTAGCTCTCCCTATTCATCTGATAGAATAAGTAGTAGGTTCTTCATCTGCTTCATCAAATGGGTTTAACATAAGTGTGAAAATACCAATTTTCCCAGACTGGAGTATGTAACATATCATATCACATCTCTAGTTTCACCATCTTAAGACATCAGGATGAAAATAAATCAAAGAATAGTCTGTGAAGCTGCCATCACTACCAACTTTGGCTAATTTCTCTTTGGGAGAAGGGAAGTCCTATTGTTATCTTCATTATTCTGAGGGTTTTATTATCCCTGAGAAATCATTCTCAGGAAATGAGAATTTTCTTTCCTTCTTTTGCCTTCAAAAGCATTCAGGAGTTCATTTTCCGCCACAGTTCTATGAGCTTGACCCAAGTATACCTTTAGCCATGACCTATAAACACTAAATTTATGCAGTCGTACCAGATCTTTTAGGCCTTTTTAAAAGCTTGTGTGTGGAGCACGTACTTCTCTAGATGAGGTCTTGAGAATTCATACTCTCATGATCACCCCTCAGGTTGCTTCAAAACTCGTAGTAAGAAGGATCTAACATGTAGGACCTCAGTCACCAAATTCTACCATGAGAAATTCAGCAGAGCATCTGGAACCCTGATCTTAATTGCTCCTTCTGTGAGACTGAAAGGATCATGTTTCAGACCTCTGTAAAGAAGGCTATGAGCAGGAAAGACAACATTTAGAGAGAGAAGAGTCTGTGGGTTTGGTCATTGTTTTTTGTTGTTGTTTGTTTTGGTTTGGGTTGTTTTTGTTGCCATGGTTTATTTTTCCTATTTAAAATATATTAAGTTACATTTCTTAAGGAAAGAGAGTTACTGTTAAAAACTTTTAATACTTTACTTTGCAGGTTTTCTAAGCTGCTCATATTTATTTCCTTCTTTAACAAAAACTTCAAAAGATGTTATTATTGCCTTTTGCAAAGGAACCGAACTAAAAGAAATAGCAAGTTGATGATATACTGAAGGGGATTTCAGGAAGACATTCAGTCTCATCTGCCTTCAGTGTGTACTCTATATGGTCTGCGACTTCTTATCCTAACCCTAACAACAGGAGCCTTCTATAAATATTCAGACTGTTCTTATCTCAAAATCTTAGACTATGCATCAGTTATATGATGTAACAGCAAGCAAGATTTTTTATTACCATTTAAAGCTTACTGAACTCCAAAGTCTCTTTACCAGCATAAGAAAATGATGCTTAATATCATATTTGAGCCTTTCTATTTGATTCGACATGACTCAAAATGAAGCAGTTTGTTTCATTAATGCTGGAAGCGTGTAATTTTAGTTGAAAAAGTCACTCCAAAATGCTTCAGTGTTATCGTGTAAAATTTCTTCATAATTTTTCTTTCCATAACAAAAATCAATATTACAGTCTTTCTCCTGGGTTCTGAGATTTTAGCATATAAATTCAATTTATTTGTATTTTCCTTTGTTCTTTCTTTCTCTAACTTTCTCCTTCTTGTATTCTCATTTTTAATTATATTAATTAACTACAGATAACAAAATACCATTATATTTTTTACCTTTTAAGTTCTATTGAAATGAAAAATAATAATTGCTTGAAAAATAGAAATGGTAACCATGTTTACTTTATGTCATAATTCCTGAAAAGCTTATGAAACTTCTAAATGTAAATTTGGGGAAATTTTTCCATTTAGTGTTTTATAAGTCTTACATAGGTTCTAGATTCTTTCTGGAAACTCTTCATAAATGGCCTTAAAATGAGGTCTAGAAGTCATTTCCTATCAATTTCCACATCAACTGAGCAAATATAATATACATGTTGCAAAAATGGCACCAAAACAGCAGAAACAAAAACACATATTCAAAAGAAAACAAAAACCCTCTCTCCCAAATCAGATTTATGGACAAGCTTTCGAGAAGCACTTGAACATTGTGCCATTTGAAGCAAACCTTTTCTGATGTTTGTGCCTCATTAATTACAATCTAAAATATAGAGCCCTTTAATCGGCAGAAAATATTTCTGTTCTTCCATTTTGCATTGCTATAAAATTTGAAGAATGAAACAGATATGAGCTAACTTTAAATTTTCATTCTATTTAGTCTCTGAGATTAATGGCTTGCTAGGACACTACAGAATATGCCTAAGTGTACACACAGTTATTATTTAATATTTCTATATTTTCATTACTTATTACTGAGTCATAAAACTGTACATCTGGGAACTGAAAATGACTTCTATGTAAATGTGGTTTTCTTCCCTGTCATGGACACAATCACCTTGATTAACCCTAGCCTCAATCTGAATCAAAGTTTCACTCCTAGAACAATACCTAAATTGGTGTTTTTGAACCTACCCAGCACTCAGATCCAAACTAGAATGAAAAGGAACAGTATCTGCCATCTGGCAACAGCTCTGTGGTCTGTATAAATAGCCAGTTGTGTCAGACCTGTTTCTTCTAGACAGATGCATGCTCTTCATTGACATTCATAGCTAGCGTAAGCCAAAAGACACAACAGACAGATCTGTCACTGAAGTGGCATGAAGAGTAAATTGTTCTCCAAGCCATACAGACATGCCTTCATGAATAGTTTCAGTAGTAAGAGACATCACAAAGGAGTGTGAGATGCCTCTATCACACAGGAACATGGGATATATTGCTATGGAACTAACAGGAGATTTCCTGCTCACTTCAGTACTGGCTTTACTCCTATAGACATTTTATGTGACAAACTGTTGTCAAATTCTATAAAAACTAGACTATTCAAGTAATGTGTTGCTCTTCTCTCTTTCACTTTTTTTTTTCTTTTTTTTTTTTTTTTTTTCAGATCATCATGTATCTAAGTGATAACTATTAACAGATAAATGGAGATTACAACAGGGCTTTACAATAGCGTATACTTGCTTGATAATTTCCCAGTGTGAATTTTTACAGCTTCACTTCCCGATGGCAAAGTTTTGCTTCCCAAACCTACGTGCTGTTTAGTGTTTCATGAGCTGAGCACACTTACTTTTTTTCTCCTTCTTCACAAAGTGTAACTCTCCTGAATATGCGTAACATCTCTTGACTGGGATCCACCGCACCCCAGCTGATTATTATGTTAAATGTGAGACTTTCAAGTGGAAAACATTGTTTCTCAGCTGAGTTCCCTCTTACCAAAAGTCCAGTCCTCTACAGAGAGGGAGATCCTCTACTGCCCAGCATTCAGAACATCTGTAGTAATCACAACCCTCCGTGCAGGAAGCAGATGGACTCCAACAGTATCACAAAACTCTTGCTCCCTTTATTACCAAATAACATCTCATGCATTTAATACAACCTAAGCAAACTGAAAAATATGAATACATTGCTACAGAGACTCTTTTCTCAGGGGAAACAGTAGAAATGCACAATCACGGCATGTTACTTCAAGTAAGTATACTGCAAGAAAGCTCTGAAATGTAAAACAAAGGCAATATACCAGTCCAGAAACAAACAACAAAAAAAGTCAGATAAGATCATCACACTCCAAATATCTGTGTGATATTTCTGTAAGGTAGCTATTAGTTGCTTTTCAGATAAAACAAAGGAGAAGAGAAGAGGAGAGGAGAGGAGAGGAGAGGAGAGGAGAGGAGAGGAGAGGAGAGGAGAGGAGAGGAGAGGAGAGGAGAGGAGAGGAGAGGAGAGGAGAGGAGAGGAGAGGAGAGGAGAGGAGAGGAGAGGAGAAGAAGAAAATTCATTTTCAACAGGGACTGCTAACAGTGTTAAATTTGGGGGGAATCTAGAGCAGAGTTGCACTATGACAGATGGAAGTGAATAGGCAGAGAATTGAGAAAAGCCTGAACACAAACACATAAATCAGGGATTACTTCAAACTGAGATCATGATAAATATGTTCAGAGCATTTCTACTGGGCAAAGCTAAGTCTGAGATTTAGGGAGCATGTAATAGGCCAGAATTAAAAGACAGCAGTATTAAAAACTGACTGTATCCTGAAAGCACAGAAACGGTTTTTGTTGTTGGGGTTTTTTTTTTCCTTTCTTTTTTTTCTTTTCTTTTTTTTTTTCTGACTGCTGCTGAAGAGCTATCAGCACGCAGACTGCATGAAGTAGTGCAATATGAATGTCAAAATGAACTAGAGAGAGGGGTGTCTTTTCCATTACAACTGAACTTTAACAGTGATCAGGCAGACTGTTCGGATGGGAGACTGCTGCTCTGTTGTGCGATCACTTCTTTCTTTCTTTGCACTGAGAAATTAAAATAACAAGCACAATGCAAGTGACAGCAAGGAATATCTTCTTCCTGTGGAATTCAAATTGAAACAGAGATATCTGATGTTAATTTGATAACTAACTAATAACCTCCATGATCCTAATTCAAAACAGACAGTAATTCTATGGTAATATGGAGTGGAGGAAGACAATACAGGAATGAAATTTTTAAAAAGCTACTTCAGCAGCTGTTTTGGTTAAGAGAGAACTACAGAATGAGAAAAATGTGTGCTATTTGTATACACACAGCATTTCCTACTACTAAAACTTCAGAATTCTGCCAGAATCTTTAACATCTTATCTTTTGTTCTATCTTGAGTGTGGTATACACAGACCAGGAAAACTTTAACAGGTACCATCTTGTCTTCCTCATACTCATGTCTGAATTGAAGTGGCTTCCATTGACATATTATTTCATGACAGAATGAAATAGAAAAGAGCACTGAAGAATAGAAATGGCCTATGACAAAGCACAGGAACATTTTTACAAATACACCCACATACATGACATTCCTTCAGCTTATATTGGGAGTCAATGAAACCAGTCAGTGAGAAATACATTATGAGTGGTGAAACAGATGGAGAACATTAGACAATCATCTGGCATAATTCCCAGTGTGGGATTGCTCCCTTAGATTCATTTGCTAAAATTCCATCCTGAGTTCTATGAGTCAATGAGAAAACAGAATGGGGGGGCGAAGGAAGACAAAAAAAAAAAAAAAAAAAAGGGAAGAACAGATCAGAAGCAGCAAAAGCATCTTTTTAAAATAATTCAAGGTCATAGAATCTCAAAGATGATCTATTTTCAAACCCCTTGCCAAGGGCAGGGTCGCCAACCACTAGGACAAGTCTTCAGTCATTCTATAGCGAACAGGAAAATGTCTGTATTTTGTTCTGCTATTATATATATATTATTATATATATATATTATAAATATAGCCAAAATATGTCCATTAGTGAATGTTGAGGCCATTTAAAATATTATGTTCAGAATTTGATGTTTATTTAATGAAGATCAAGCTTATCAGATTTGAGACATAAGTATCTTTCATCATGACTGATTTCTCAAATATTTTCTCTCCAAACTCCTGCAATTTCAGGGTACAATTGAAGTACAAAATGCTAAAAATGGGGAGGAGAATGTGTTGACATCTCAACCTGTAAACATTCTTTGTAAAGTCAATGGACACAAGAATGCAATTTGCTTGAGTATATGAGTCTTCTCTATAAAATGATGAATGTACTTTATTGACAGGACTGGAGCTTTTTAGTGCAGCAACCCTGAATTAAAAAGACATGTTCCATCCTTTGTTCTAGTTCAGTTTAAATTGTATAATGGGCTGAACTAACTAGGAATACCAGTAGAGCAGCAGCTCCCAAACCTAAAAAGCAAGGATGCACTGTTAATGCTATGAAGGATTTCAGGGAGTCAAAACACATATGGATAGCTGTTCCAGTCTCCTCTCAAGTCTTGAACTACTCTGTAAATTTAACCAAATTAGATGCTGCTATAACTTATGGGAGGCCATTCTGTCCTGGATTTGATAATGTATCACTGCATCTGAATTACATGATTTTTTAAAAGTATTATTGTCCTTTTCTTTAGTTGTAACTTCATTAACAGAGTAAAAAATGATAAGTGTGTTAGTAAGGAATAGGAGCAGATAAGCTTCTCAAGCATATTGTGAGCTCTTGGGAAAGAAAATATTTTATTGTTGTTCCATTCACTCACTTTCTGGAAAAAAATGGGAACAAGTTAAAGTCACAGAAGTAGATGCAGCATTTCTTGTGTTATCTGCTAAGTTCTGGGCCAACTGCAGCCAAAGGTTCACAGTATTCCACTTCTGTCCACACATCTTAAACAACACATTGACGCTATTTTGCCACTTCCAACAGCTTATGACCAATTTCTGGGGTTGCATTACCTTGACAGCTCCAAACTAAAAGATTCAGAAAAAATCACACAATCAGACTAAGCTGCAAGGCAGGGATAAGCTCTACTGTTTCCTGTTCACCTTATTGTGCAGTGGTAACATAGCAGAGAGTGGATCTTCCTCACAATTTAATTTTAAACCCTTTGATTTTAATTTTGCTTCTTTAAAGATAAGGATTTGTGCAATTATCATCACGTGGTACAAATATTAAGGTCAGGTGCAGTCTCCTACTATCAGAGTAGGAGTTAATTTATTCACATTTCACCTGTTCTCACAGATTCAGTTGCATCAATTACTAGCAAAACCATAACTCTTTGATAGCCAGATTCCTATATTAACTTTTAAGATGCAACGTGGCTCCACCCTATCAATTATAATTTCTTCCAGTGATCTGTACAAGTGCAATGTGTTAGAGTGCTGATTTATAATACTAATTCCAAAGTTAACTTACCTGGGCAGAATTCTAAGCTATTGGCATTTAGATTATAATTACTATTATTTTTCCACCCCTGTAACTGAAATAAAGTGTTTTGTCAAGTTTTGTTCTATCATCCATTATGTTCTCTTGGCAACAATGAAATCTCTTTGGGAGTTTGAGCTGTGAGTTGCTTTGCTTTTCTATAGATCTGTATCTGCTTATCTCAAACTCAAAGCTCAAAGGTAAGGATCCTAGTCAGGATTATCTAGCAAAAACTTCAACTGATACTGATTCATATTGTTTCAATATAGACTCCCCAGCTTTGGGGAATTTATTTTTATTAAGCTAAAATAGTGTTTCCCAACGTGGAATTCATAATCCGCAGCAATCCACTAGTTGAATTATTCTTTATTTAATGGACTTGTTCAGTTCATCCCTTACAGAGAGCAGGCAATACTGTGTTATTGTGATCTCTATTATAACTGGGTTTCAAGTACTCTAGTAAATGAAATGAAGTTAAAAGAAGGTAAATAAAGTTAAAGAAATGACCCGGATATTTCCTAAAACACTGAGCTTTGGGATACTTTATGGGAAGCTAGTAAAAGAATCGCTGTAATTTTGGCCATGAACTTAATACAACTGTATCTTTGCACTGATTACGATTCCTGGTGCTTGGACTCCTTAATAGAAAATGTAAAAAATGCAAGAGGGGAAGAAAGAAAATAAAAAAGATTCTAAAGTTTAAAGTCTGAAGTTTTTTGTTTTGTTTTGTTTTGTTTTTTTACTGGAAAGCTGTAGTTTACCTGTTTTATAGATTGCAGCTCTTGCATAGACAAAATGCTCCAACTACAGTTTGTTTTTTTTACAGCTTCAGTCTTCGGTACTTTCTTGTCTGAATCCCCATTGTTCTTCATGGAAAAAACCTTAAATAAATAAATAAATAAAATCAAAATCTGATTTCACATTTGTTCTTTCTCCATGTACAAACAAAATTTTCACAAGCAAGGCATCAAAATGTATATCTGCCCAACAAGTTTTGCATCAGATTTGTTGTTTCAGCAGTTGTTACAAGCAAAACCTGCCTGTTGTTAACTGTCGTAGTTACATTTAGGGATTAGAATTCTTAGTCCAGTTTATTTCCATTAGTTATCTCAGCAGGTATAGATGTGTAAATAAGTAGATCAATAGGTAGATCAACACAGATAGACTTAATTATAATCTATTTTTCTGTGTAGTCTCTGAACCATTCAGTTTTGAACAAGCTCTAGCCTAAAAGCTGTGTACACATTCAGCTTTTATTTTAGCTCAAGCTCTGGCTTCTGTATTACAGGTGTCTCAGATCTGTCCAACTTCGTGCACGTGGAAAGGACATACAGTTGTTTGTATTCAGATGAGTGGTTAAAGATATCAACTAAAAAATATTGAGAGAGAGAGGCACATAAGAGATGCCCTTCCTGGGAGATTTTTGACTAGTTGGAGAAGTGGTATAAGTAGCATTAAATTTTTATTGTCTGTTTGTTTGTTTGTTTGTTTATCCCAAGTGAAATGTCCGAAGTTGTAAAACCAAGCAAAAAAAATCACCAAGGTAATTCAGACAAAGGTAAAATCTGTATTATTTTAAACATCTACATTTTTGGTTAGGGAGTAAAGTAGCTACAAAACTTATTTTTCTCTTCGTAACATCATATTTACTGAAGAGATTGCTCATGTATAGTGCTTCCTTCATTGATACTGATTATGTTACAGTGAATCTGAGAACTATCAACAATTTTTCAAATAGTTCTATGTAAACATGATTTGAGCCTGAAATTCAGGTTGAATAGGAAAAAGCAAGACTATTAACTTTGCTTAACTTTGCAATTTGCATATATATATTTGGCTGGTCTCTCTAGCCTTAATAGTCTTTGTAGCCTTTGTAACTTTTGTAGCCTTTATAGATATTCAGCAGTGACAACAACAACAAAATCACAATGTAATTCAGAGACCTTACCTTAGACTTCTGCTACCATCATTTATCTATGAAGTCTATGGTTATCGTACACCTAAAATAGATACAAAAATTACATGCTTTGAATAAAATGCTGCAAATTTTCCTTAAATATAGTTATCATTTCCAATCTCCCTATGATTTTAAAGGTTAAATAATAGCTTAATACACATTAAGCACTGTACCAAAAGATGTTACTTGTGAGGACTGATAAGGCCAAAGGCCACATGTTAAGCAACTTCAGCCACTGGAAAATAGGAGAATTGCTTTAATTTGCGAGACTTGGAAATGGAAAAAGCCAGAGAGAATGTAATTTATACTTAAGTAACGGATCAAAATGGCACTACGAACATGTCTGTAATAGCTAATGATGATGAAGGATTCAGGGGAATGTTCACATCATCAGAAGTATTTAATAGACTTCATCCAGTTCTCTTTCTCCTCTCCTGTAAAATTCATTTACAAAAGGCTTTAAGTGTGAAATTGCTTGTTTTCTAAATAATAAGAATACAAAATCAAATTATTCCATATGCAGTGTAGAACTGAAGTGAGAAATAATGTACCTCAAAATGGAAAACAATCAAAAAAAATAATTAATTAGAGTTTTTCAATCTTTGCATAAGATATTTTAATAAATGGATTAATTCAAACTTTATATATTACAGAATTATACTTAGATTTAATTAAAAAAAAAAAAAAATCAGGTTTCAGTGATTTTGCAAATGTAATGCAAAAACTTCTTAAGAATGCAGTGGGTGCATTTTTAATTTTGTCCTGAATTATGTGTTCCTGAGGTTCCAAAATTTCCTCCAGATATGGGTACAACCTTCCTACCTTCAAAGTTACAGAGCATCTCCCCTTTAAACTGCTCCTCTGATCCTCACCAGGTCTTTGATTAACCTTTAATGAGGCAACGTAATATGCACAGCTTGGGTTGGCCTGAGAATGTAGCAGTTGTCTTTACCCAGAGAACATTCATCATTACAACAGCATGAACAACCTGTAGACATTTATTATCTTAATAACATTTTCAATGATTAACTTTCATAACGAGAAATCCTGCTAGGCCAAGAGGCATTCTGCATCATTTTGCAAGTTCCTTGTGGAAAAAGTTCTCCTATTAAATGCAGACTTTACTCTTCTGTGCGAGGCCATGTTGTTCTAACACAAGCATTCTTACCCCACACTTCACATGTTCCAGCCAATTGCACTGGATGTGTTATCAGAGCTACAAGCTGTGCTATCACATCGTTCCCTCTACCTCTTAATTCTGAGGCAGCAAAGAGAGAGAAACTCAAGTAGGTGGGAGATGAATAGCTGAAGCATTTTCTGTGTTTCAGAGGCTATTTTACTTCCTTTACAACTTTAATTTCAATGTGACATAGCAAATGAGCATTTATGGGGATAGGAAGCTTAGCAAATGACCCTTGCTGCTGCAAAACAAAGCAAACTCATTTGTTACCAATTTCTAGTGAAAAAGGTCTAACCTTCTCTATTTACAAGCACACACAACCTGAGCAGACAAAGTGTACCTTTAACAGCAGCTCATTAACTCCCCAAAGATCATTTCCATCAATAACATCAGGACCATTTCCGAGAAACCTATTTAATTTTCACTGCTGAACATGATGTAGTTTTAGATATGATTCATGCTAATTAAGAATGAAAAAAGTGGACACTGAGTGTACAACCCTTAGTTACTGAGGTCAGGTTATTTTTCCTGCCAAAATAAGCTAGCGGTGAAGTGAAATGTTTCTGGTAGAGCTGTTAACTAATTGATGTTGAAAATGTCATTTTGTCTTGTTGCACTTGGCGTGAAAATGAGCCACTCAATTCACAGTGAACAGTATTCTATCTATAATACTATCCCAGTAGTTACAAATTATTTTTTGAATTCCATTGTGACAAGTAGAACTCTGTACTTCAAATTTCCTTCCTAATTTTGAAATTTCTTCCTCCTGCTGGACTTCATAGTATGCAGCTGGAGCTAGCATGTGGTTTAAAAGAGATGCAGAAAACAAATAAAACATCCAAGACCTGGACATGAATATATACTGGGATTTTAAAAAATATCACATCTAGACTTCCTGAACTTGTACTATCATAAAACAACAAAATATAACATTTTAACAGAAATCTAATTGCAATGGTAACATCTGTCTTAATTATGTAAACACAAGTCTATTTTCAAGCATCAAGTTCTTTTTAATAAAATGTCAGGCAATTTGTATCACTTAAGAAGCTACATTTCATATGTACAAATTGCACTTAAAAGTATGCATCCTTTATGTAGTAGTCACAAACTGATAGCTATAATGTTAGACTTTCCTGTTAAGGAGCATGATGAAAAGCACAAGGATTCCCTAGGGAATTTTGTCATACGGGGAGAAATTATAGTTTTTCTTTGTTAGTATATTCACGGAGCTATTTTTCCTTCTAACAGTACTGCACATTACATTTCCAACTGAAAGAGCTTTTAGCTACGTTAAGCTGATCTATTAGCCATCTGTGTATTACCTACAGTTTGGTTTCAAGTTAAAACACACTCCTGATTCAATAAATTCTTAGACTGCCTTACGACTTTGAGGAAAATACTGCACTCTGACACAGCTTCTGTTCTTTTACTCTCAAAATAAGCTGCTTTTGCTGTTTGTACCAATAAAGTCAGAAACATGCCCACAGAAATCAGTGGTTCCATTACAAAAGATAGGCTATTTCTGTAGACAAAGCCTCTCAGTAAACAAATTTATCATCATTTTTATTCTACTTGTATTTGGGCATTTTGGCAGATTCTTACTTGATGCAAATAAGCTTTTTGGCATAGATTTTGTGCTGTTCCCAAGAATCAAAGCACAGAATTCTGACTCAAGGGGGAAAACAGCTGAGCTGGCCTGAGCTACCTCTGACACCACTGGTGCTCCATAGCTGGTTTGGGATTTTACAACAGATGGAATGGCAACACCTCACTGTGTGTCCTCCTGTCTGAAATATCTGCATTAGCTTATGCTGAACAAGTTAATACATTCATGAAATCCAGTGCAGTATTCAGAGTTTGTAGTTAAGATCCTGGCAGTTTAGATTAAAGCTGTAGTTGGACTGTTATTACCTTCTGATAGTATTAACTCCATGGAAGTCTTCACTGTTCCCCTACATAATATTTCCGGAGAAGCCACAGGCATTAGTACTATCTCTGACAAGCCATGCAATGCTAAACAATCCTTTGAGGTCAGAGAGAGTCTCAACCTAACATTATGTTTTAGAACTCAGAATCCTCTTCTTTAGTTCACCCTCATACATTTGAACAGTTTTCACAATTAGATAGCTGAATTTTTTTCTATAACCTTGGGTAATGGACCAGTTGATTGTCTTTTTTGGATTGTTCTGCAGGCGGGTGAATTCATTAAGCAAGAATGGCTCAGCAATCTGAGGGCTGTAGTATGCCTATATACCACATGTCCAACCCATGGGCCATGGGCCACACGCAGCCCAGCACAGCTCACAGTGCGGCCTGCACCATGCTGCCACAACATCTTGGAGGCTGCTCCGCAGACAGTGCTGTCAAATAATTGATGCTATGCTTAATTTGCAAGGAAATTATGTCAGTTCAAAGATTACAGTTTAAAAAGACATAACATGCAGAAACATGCTGCCAAACTCGATATCAAGGGATGCTTCGTAAAGACAAAAGAGTGGAACTGAAAAAGCATCTGTCACCTCAATCAGATCTTTTTAAAAAAGTTAAAACTGTAATGGACTCTGATATAAAAACTAGTTATGTGGTAGTAAATCTGAATGCAAAAACATCAAAACCATTGATCATGAGTTTATTAAGCAATGTATAGAAAGTATTGATCGCTTTTTAAGATGCTTTTTCAAGGTGAAAATCACCTTATCTGTGCTACATTTCAGACAACAGCAGTGTTTGAAATAAAACTTAAAACGGTGGTGAGCTCAAGTTATAGCAAATAATTTTATGCTTTTTATACATTGCTTAAATACAGCCCTCTGATTAGTTAAAAAAAATGCAGCCATACTTTCTGTTTTTATAAACAAATTTGAGATTAAGTTTCAAGATTTCAAAAAAAAATCTTTTTAATATATATTTGTGTATATATTTGACTACATCTTCGGTCAACACAAAGACATTACCTGTGAATTTTCACATAGAATGGATAGTTGCAATCAGACATTCAATTCAAATAAAAATTTGGTCAGGTCTCTTTACTAGACTTTCATAAGCCATATCTTACCATAGGAAAATATTCCTCACTTTATAGACGTACTTTATTCATGTCATCACTTTTTGGCATTACATACATTTGTGAACAATTACTGTCAAGGATGAAGCACAGGAAGAGTAATATTTCACCAAAAAATCCTTGATGAATACCTAGTGAATTCACTAGGGATGGCAACACTGCCACTGAACCTACCTCATGCATTAGTTTCACAATAAAAAAGTCAAACATTCCACTAGTTTTATGCTTTTGTTGCTCTCTGTTTTTTATGTCTTATTAAAGAATATATTTATATATATATATATATATATATATTTTATATGCAGCCCCAAACAATTCCCGTTCACTCACATGTGGCCCAGGCAAGGCAAAAAGATGGACAACCATGACCTAGAACATGGCTATTACTGCACTATATTCTTGAAGAGGTTTTTTTTTTTTCTGGTTGCTTCAGGAAATCTTATTCTTCTTTGTTACAATGCAGATTAAGTGTGGGAAGAGTTCTAGCAAACCATTTTTCTTTTTTATCAGAGGATACCATATACCTTCAGATCTCTTGTGGATCATTTTTGGCACTTTCTTGTTTTAGGACTGATTCCGATTGTAACTATTTGAAACTCCTATCCATGTTCTGGCTGTACCATTAGTGAGGTTGTGGAGTACATCCTTGAAATCATTTTGATCACCCATATACTTAAGATTAACCATTAAATTATACAATGTTCCTTCTTGTCCTCTACTCACCATGGAAATTCTACTTTCCACCTACTCTGTTTTTCAGTCTATTCCTATGTAATGTATTTTATCACATAAATTATTCAAGAGGCTAGCAAGATTTTTGCCATGGGAAAAAAAAAAAAAAAAAAAAGAAATCCTAGACTCTTCTTTTGGTGTTCCCTTCTTTTTGTTCATGATTTCTGCTAATGAGTGTAACTAGTGTTTTTTCTTTTTGGTTTGGTTTGGTTTGTTTGTCTTTTTTTTTTTTTAATATATATATTTCTGTGATTTCTGCACCACTTGAACACATTTGTCATAATCCACAGTCCACTACTCTTAGATATGACTACCTGGGAGAAAGCAAGAAATTTATAATTCCACTTAGGTTAAGGTTAGGTCACTGAGTTTGCAGAGAGATAAGTCCTCGTAAATGGACAAGAGAATGGTCTAGAGACCTTCAAACAAATCCATATAGCCCCTAGATATAACCTTTACAAAGTACCAGACACACACAGGAAAATGTGAAGGATTAGGGAGGAATAAGAAAGGTGAATCATGGAGCAAGATAGCTTTTATCCTTGATAACATAGAGGTGTTGAGCCTAGGCTGATTAATGTAGGTTCCATCTCAAAAGTGAAAAGTAGATGTAATTCCTCTTGAATTAAAAAATAAAATCAGTTGCTAAATAAAGGAATAGTTTATGATTACTAAGCCTGAGAATACAGCATCTTGAATATGAAAGGAGAAGAGAGGCACTAATAGATTGTCATTTTGTCAGTGATTCCTTTCCTGCTGGAGAAAATATGAAAGTGAATATGTTAAGGAGCTGATAAATTTTTGAGAGCTCAGATGCTTGGGTCAAAGCACTGAAGATAAATCTAAGGAATAACCATCATTGTAACATGAAGTATTTAAATGTGACTTAAAGTATTTAAATATAGACAGACTACAAGTAAAATCAGGAAGATAATTCAGCAAATAGTACAAATGGCACTGAGTTGTGAATACGACCAGAAAACTGAACAAGCGAAAGTAAAATATTTTTTATTAACAAGTCTTTCCTGTTAGGTTTGCAGGTCACTCACTCATATAGATTCATTCCTAAAATACATGTATCTACTTTCATTTTCTGTACGGATAGTTATATACCCATACATTTCTGACAATGCAAACTGTACTAAGAGGACCCAAGCAGGTTGAAAACTAAAAAGGAGCTATCTTAGCTCATCAGGTGAACTGAGTGAGTTACATAGCCTTTCTATTATCCCATTCCCATAAAAGAGGAGTCTACATCTTCTGGCAAAGGAGAGGTCTTATGGTTTGGCAGTGAAAGTAGCAGGATCACTGCTCCTTGATAAACTGTGATAGGTTATTCACGACACGAAATGGGACAAAAAAAGATAGATAGATAGATAGATAGATAGATAGATAGATAGATAGATAGATAGATAGATAAATAGGGACTTGACCCACCTAAAAAGATTACCTGTGAAATTACAGAATATCAGTTAAAATTTCATTCACTCCTCCTTTTTCCAGATGTTTTATTTTGTTTTGTTTTGTTTTCCAGCCAATCAACTACATCACTGATGCCTTCTTCAGCCAGCATCTGACAAAACAACATCTATTATAGCAGTGATTTTAGGCAAACATTTAAATATTTCCCTTCTAACTGGGGGAAATGGATACTGTCACTATAACATTTCTAAAAACTAGACTTTTAACCAGAGATTCACAGCAGTACTTCAGGATGTTTTCTTTAGAGGAAACAAAATACAAAATAAAATATAGCTGTTATAAACTGTTAATTATAGTTTGTAATAGTAATAATCCCAAAGAATTTGATCATTACTGAATTTAATGATCAGTTTAGAAGGGTTTAACTGCCTTCAGTTCCATCTAGGGATACCCAATTAGCAAACCAGTCATTAAATACTAGTAATGACTAATTATTTGAGGATTAAAAGATTAAATATAAATAAAAGCAAGATTGAGACACTTAAAATTAATGCGCTAATGTTTCCCTTCCTCACCATGAGTTAGAGTACAGTCTGTTGTTATGACCACCACACTTTCTACAGGGGATTCTTTTCTGTTTAAATGAGTTTCTTTTTATGTATTGTCTCCAGCTGTTAAACTCACGTACATATTGGTCACTGTTTCAAAAGCTCATATTTTTCATTTAACGGAACATCTTCAATGGAACTAAAATTAATAACTTATTTTCACTGTTCAGTATGTTGTGGATTTTTTTGGGAGGGAGGACTTAAAAGCTTTGTTTGATTTTCTTTAGTTTCAATTTCCTGTTTATATCAAAGTGCCTTCAATTAGCATGAGTAATGTTATTTGACATGTAAGCTATCAAATATACTTACACAACAGAATTAAGATAGCTAGATCTGTCCATGGAAAACCAATAAAAGATAATTATAGCAGGGATCAGCTTGAGCCTTTTATTTAGTACAGAACAAGGCATTTCATCAGCTGCAAGAAAAAGACAATGATAGAAAAGACAAAGACAAAACAGGCACAGTTTGTCTTGACGGAGAAAACCTGAATACACAGACATAGCCCAGCTAGGATAAATAACCACAGAAATATGGATAAATCCAGGGCATAAAATATATCTGCAGAGTACCAGCAAAGTGTCTCCACGCCACTGAAGTCTTGCAGATAGAGGTTAAATGTAAAATAAGTAGGGCAAAATATATATAACTTGTATGTATTTAACCAAAGCTTTCTGCTTTATAAATGAGGCACAAATAAACTACTTGTTTTCACCAGGGACCCCTCAGCCAAAGCAAAAACAAAGTTAAATTTGAAAAATCAAGAAATGGCAGCATTATATTTTTCTCAATATAATTATAAAACATAAGTGTACACTACATAGCCCAGTTATTTAAACACAATGGCTGAATAATCCCAAGACTATCTCATACTTCAGGAGCAGTTACACATGCCAAGATGATGCATGGAGACAGCTTATGTCTCAAGGGAAACCAACTTCTGTGCAATTTTTCTTAATTTTCCCAAACTGTTCTAAATTATTTCAGCAGGAGTCCCTTGGAATATTTCGTGCCAAAGAATGAAGTTTCTCTTCATTCTCTTTTTGATATGATATTTACTTAATAGATCTCAGGACACCCTCTGTTTATAAAAGCTATAATTGCTCTATTGAAATAGTCGATCCAGGACTTCTTAATCTAGTCATTAACCTAAGCCTTTTGAGTAACATTGTTGAAAATACACATCGATTTTTTTTTTTCATATTTCTGTTCCTGGGACTTTTCATAGCAAATGAGTTATTCACTACATATAATGGTATAGTTGAATTAAAATTAACTTATATTTTATCTTTATGAGACTTAATATTTCCAGAGACAGAAGGTCACTTCTCAGTTTGATCAATTAGAAGGCACATACACACTCATAAATTCGTTCTGTTTCAGAGAGGCTCTCTTTTTTAAATCTCACTGGTTGGATTTCATACGAATAAATGTAGTCACAAAGCTTGGATGAACCGTTCCTCAGAAATGATCATTCTTTTCCTATTTGACTGGAGTGAATGACTCAAACATATTTACCTCACTGGTGCTGTGTTTATTTCCAGGATAAATTCTACTACTGAGTTGATTTATTTTCTTTCCATAAAAAAATAAGTGATAATAACTAAAAGGTAATTCTCATCCATTAATGGAGAAATGGGAAGGAAGGCATGAACATCTTTTTACATTGGGCACTGAACTATAATATTATGTTCCATGATGGCATACAGAAGACATTTTTAGGCATTTCAGAAGTGTCAGAAAGAAAGAGATTTTAGTTGAATGATTCCATATTTACATTGCAATCAGCTGGTAGGTACAGCCAGCATGTGTGATAGTGACACTTGGTAAAAAATGACAGTCACAAAATCACACTCGCCTTCGCTGAGCCTGCTGTCTCTCATACAGGCATAACTTTATTTTTCCAACATTTACAGTTATAACTGCAGTAAATCCATGTGTGTTTTGGTGTTCCCTCTCCAAGGGAAGAGATACTAGTCTTCTTGTATCCTGTTTGAATGGTGTTAGTTGAGGAATCAGAAGAGTCCCCAGAAAGTCCACACTAATGGTGGATTTGTACCTGCATATCTTTCAGTTCATCCAGGCTCAGAATTGGGCTTTCTTCTTAGGCTTCTAACAGAGTGCACAGCATTTGTTAGTTTCTGAGAGATTAGTAGTATCACAGCAATTCAGCACCATTAGCACTCAGTGCTGGGGGGAAAAGAGAACTCTTCTACATTCATTGGTCTCTGTCTGATATGCTTAATAAAAAAATACATTAAATATGATAACACTGCCTTAAGAAACAGAAGTAATTATTCAGCTTCTGTGTATTGAGAATAACTTGCTTCCTTTTTCAGTATACACCAGAAAAAAAGAAAAAGAGTATGCTAAAAGCATGCTTTATTCTTCCATTTTCTTCCTCCCACATCCCCCTCTCCAATAAAAATGTCTTAACCACATACTGCCAGTACTGCAACCAGGCCTTATAAACCCATGATTTATTAAACAAGGGAAATGTGAGCTGTAACTAATTGGTGAAGCACTCTGTGCTGCTATAGCTGCTCTGCACACACAATGAGGTTGGCTCACCTACCATCATGCTAAAAGGAAGAAGCAGACTTTAACTCTTTCCTCCCTTTGTATTGCATACTTCCTCAAAAGACTAAACTTCTTTGTGCAAGGGTTTTATGTATTCCCCAAGTGCCCCAAAACTCTTAACATGCATGCTTTCACACAGAAGTCTCAAGAGACCTCTCATGGAGGGGAAATAACATGTTATGTATAGTAACAGTAGTGTGAACAGAAACAGCAGTGTTGGTCAGGAACACTCTAGAGGTACATGAAAGGAAGAGTATTGAAAGTTTGATTTCTTTGATCACCCATTGGGATGGTTTTCTCTCCATTAATTTCTTTGATCAATTTGGGGTTTTGATACCATGCATTTTACAAAGACCATTCAGAACTAACAGTCAACGTGAGTGAAAAATGAACTTGGGCAGCTAGCTGCCAGGTGTCTATTAAAGATCAAGAAAGACCCACAGCTGAGGTCACGGTATTCATGATTTCCTTCAGTGCTGAGCTGAGGTTTGCTTTGCAAAACTTGAAGTTCCTTACTGAAACATCTTTAGTCACTACTTCAGAACAGATTCCTGTTCCTTGGGAACTTGGTTTTATTAATAGCTAGAGAGAAGCTAAGACTATGAGACTGAGACTGGTGTGACCTAAGGAACGAGGAGCTCATAGAGAGCTTCAGTGTCTGCCTCTCTCCTTAGCATTTTGTTTCCCAGTGCTTCAGAATGGATAGGCATAAACTTCACCTGAACCAGTCTTTTTTTTTTTTTTTTCTCTAAATTTTTCCTCTCCTGACTACAAATAATATAGATTAACAGAGAAGTATACTTGATATATCTCCCTCTCTATCTTTCCTTTTGATACATATTCATGTACTGAGCATATATGTTCAGTTATGAACAGGGAGATTCAGTGAAACTTTTGAATAACTTTGCCTAGTCATAAGGGCCATCAACATGTCTCATTCAGAAGGGCCTTAAATGGGAAACTAGGAATTATTTCATCAATCTATAAGCTGATGGTGACTCAATCTCATTTCATTTCTTGAATAACACAGAATAGAAGCATACATTTGCAAAGTCCTTGATAGACAGTACTGAGAAAATAAGCACTAAAATGACACAGGTCACTAAACAGTCAGAAGTACGTAAGCCTTGCTAATAACATGTGTTGAGATGATGAAGTGATCAAGGAAGTCAAATAGATCACGGAATGGGAAACAAAATGCTAAGGAGAGGCAGACACGCAGAAGGTGAGAATAAGAAATCAAACTAACAATGAAAAAAATAGTTAAAGCAGAGGGAAAGAGAGAGAAAATCACTGTGTTCGATGAGAGAATAGAAAAATATGAAAGATGTCTTGAAGATTCAAACCAACAATTTGATTTGAGCTTCTCTTTTTGCTTCTCTTTTTTCTTTAGCAGTCTGGTTTTGAAGTACAAATCAGATGTCTCATGAATAGACACATCCATGAGTTCCGACATGCAGACAAGGAGGAAAGAGAGATCTGTGAGACCCAGCTTAACATTCCTTCTCGTCCAGGAGTCTCCTTTTTGAAAATTCCACTTAACAGGGCAATGTTAAGGATATTAGTCAGCAATTCATCCACAATCCCATTGAGCTGACACAAAACACCATAACACAGTGCCAGCACACACCTGCTCTAAGCACAGAGCAGTATCGGTTTGTGAAACCTGGCTGACTGTGTCAGGACCAGGTCAATCTCAGTCAACCCTCTGCATGATTTGTAATGCCACTGCATGTTTAGAAGGGCTCTGTACCAAAGGCCAGGCATCAGACTTAGCCATTCACCCTGAAAACAAATAGGAGTGGCAGTAACCTTGGAAGATGTGATATTTTTTGGTGTCCTATTACTGTGTAACCATCTGCTGCTTATTGCAGTGTTCAGATCATAACACATCTAGCTGATATTTACATGGATGCTCCTTCCATATGAAGTGCATTGTAACTTATATAGCATTATTTTACTGTTCCATTAAAACACAGTGCAACTATGTACATGTATATATGTACATCTAAATTATTGTTTTCCTACCAGCATGCAGAGACTGTTGGGAAGCGATATAGACACTAAACTTCTTCAAGGAAATATTTTCAGTGCTGAATGAAAGAAAACTTGTTTGTTCAAAGCCATCCATTTCCCTAATTATAGACACTCCTACTGTAAGAGGAAATTGCTAATTGTGTTCAGCAGGAAACAAAGACACAAGGGCTTTGCTATCTGTTCTGTTCCTACTAGTGTTGTTAACATTCTTTTGTTTTTGTTTTTGTTCTTGTTTTTGTTTTTTTTTTTTAAAAAAAAAAACCTTCAATTTTATTGTTGCTTAGTTTTGCCAACTGTGAAATAGTACTAGTCAGAAACTTGGAGGCCATACACTTAAATACTGAAATAAAAAGATTCCTAATTGTGAGTTGGTAGTGAGAGTATCAACAGAACCTCCAGAATATTGGCTTTATTTTCTGGGAAGTATTTGAACCAGCCGGGATTGGAAAGGAGTGGAGTTGCTTGCTTGTTTTTACCCCAATAAATTTTTTTAATCTTAATGTTAGTGAAAACCATGGAGGAAATAAACTGAACTGATGGACTAGTGACCACTAGATCAAATGCCCAGAACACAACAAACCTCTCTATAACTGTTGAAGTTATTGAGAGGACCTTGATTGACATCTCGTAATTTTCAGGCCACACGCATTGGCAGTTGGCAGTCTAAGGACTTCAGGTTCCCCAGGGAAAGTGCAAATATTGCTCTATTAGCAATAACATGCTCCATAGATCTGACTGCCAGGAGATTATATGAGTGAACTGTACAACAATTTGGGACACTGAGTGGTAGCCAGGCAGGCTGAGCTTGAACGATCTCATGCTGTTAGCAGTAAATGTGCTGATGTCAAACTAACCTTGAAAATGTGTGTTTAAATATGCTAACCAGAGCAAGACATGTGGAAGTGACACGAAATACCTAAGGAGTATGAGATTGTATAAAAGCAACCTAAGAGTTTCTTTTCTTATGCAAACAGGCTTGTTTTTTTTTTCTACCAACTTAAAGTCTAACACCAAGCCAACGAATACAGACTTCTTTTCACTGATTTCTGACTTGCTGAGGGATGCCACCATCGTAAGTTCTTGTTCATTTAGGGCTGATTTCCTTATTGAGTTAACAAATGCATGAAGTTGTGATAATACATCCATATCTCAGGCCCATGAACTTTGCTCCCTACAGAACAAGGCTGATGCTGGACGTAGTGATCTTTCAAAGTGCTAAAAACATCTACTATTCTTTCTCTATCACTCCCCTCTCAGTTACCTTTCCTCTCTTGCTCATAAATACAGAATGAGCAACCCTGGCAATCTATAGCTAATCCCCTCCTTTTCCCATATGCAATATGTTTACCATAAATGGGCATCTGGGGCTTTCATTATTTATCAAAAGAAGGAGTTACACCATTCTACCAGAGGCTCTGGGAGCCTGAAATCATTGTGATCTATTGCACGGCATTTGTTGGGCCAAAACAGCCTTAAAACCCATCAAAATCAAGCAATGCAGCAGTGCCAGGGGATCTCATACAGACAGCTGATAGACTGCTGGCTCTGAGCTTCAGGCTCCACGTGGGAATGTTGATGAAACCTCCTCTCTGTGCACAAAGCAGTGCTGCAGACCAGAGCTGCTCTTTCTGACAGCATCCTGCAGTTCTGAAAACTGCAAATCTCATTATATGCTGGCATGGCTTGTTTCGCCTAGAGACACACTGCAAGAGCACTTTTTTTAAGGCCCATTTAGCAAAATGATGAATTTATCTACATACATGCTAATGTAGAAAACAGAACAGCAACAACAAAAAAATCATCTTATGTGGTTTCTAAGTGAAGAAACAGTCTGCTTGCATACTTTTATTTCCCTGTGCTACACCTCAATGAAAATTCAAGCATTGTAAATAGCCAGAAAGTTGATGATTAATCTGGGCAGTAATTATTGTGATGGTGGTATCTCCAGGCACACTAGGATAAGTTCTCTATGGTGCTACACTGTGTGGTGTGTAAGTAACTACTACTTTGAACAGCCTAGTGGAGAAACTCATCCAAAGGGGAAAGGAAATAGGAAAATGAAATGCATGAAGTCACACAATGGGCCACTGTTAATGTTAGGGCTACAGTTTCTCTTATAAACTTATAATACACTTATACGCTTGTGTCTCTTAGTGCTACAAATGGGTCTTGAGGCTGAGATCTTTCATTTTAAAAGCAGCCCAGACCAAAAACTACAGAGAAAACTACAGCTCTACTTGGGGATCGAACCCTCACGATGTGCATGATTGAAAAACTTTTTTGCCAGACTACTCTACCAAGAAAAGCAGAGAAAAGAGGCAGCAAGACAATTTCGAGTGCAGAATAAATAAATAGGTAAATGAATAAAGAGATGCAATGCCAGACCTGAAGGCAGCCAAGAGTTTGGAGAAATCCACCTTACATGGCCCAGCCATTGTCTCAGAGAAGAAATGAACTAATTCTCTGGCATTCTTTTCTTTTCATTTCTACCAGGGATGATTGCTGCATTTCTCATCTCGTGGGGAGCGGGAGGAGAGAATGGTAATGATAAAGAAGCCTGCGGTTGGTGAGCGGCTCTAACCCAGCGAAGCGAGCTGCCGCACCACGGCTGCCTGCTCCCTCCTCTTGGGCTACCTCGCAGTGCCATCTGCCGGCCCCACGTCTCGCTCGAGTGGAAATTTCCGAAGCTGCTGCTCTGCTAGACACATTGCGATCGCTCTGCTGTCTTCGCTACCCTGAAAACATAAAACCACCCTGAAGGCCGGGAGAGGTGGGTGCCGGGGCTTCTACACCGAGCATCCTGACTAAGTCTGGTCCCACAGGTACCCTTAGCAATGATGATAGCAGAGATTCTTCCTTTTCATTTGTCAAATACCACGTTTGACTGATGCCTCCCTCAGATGAGAAGCTCCCATTTCTTTTTAGAGTCAAATTTTGAGCATATACAGTATGCTCAACAACCCTAAATATGACTCTTGTCCCATTCTCAATCCCACTTCTTCCTCTCAGGGATTTCTGTTACCTTCAGGCAGAGGACAGCCAACATTAAATGATTAGGTAAAAATTAAAGGGCTGAAAAAGCAGCTTTAAAGTTGCAATTTTGACTGCTTGGAAAACTTGATCCATACACCACTTTGTTTCCAAAACAAGCAAGCAGTGCCCTTCCCCACACACCTATAGCATGTTATTTGGGGTAAACCCAAACAGGCAGAAGGAAATTTTGTGAGCACTAAATCTGTGTTAGTGGCTCAACTCTGCCCAAGCTTTGCTAGGAAGGACCACAGCAACACAGCTACAGGTAGGAAGAGCTCTGTGTCAGAAACAGCACCGAAGGCTCTGCAGAAAACTGCATTATTCATTGTGAGCAGAAATGATCGATCACGATCTCCTTCTTCCCTCATCTGTCTGACTGATTGCTTGATACAGGATTCACAGAGCTGGAAAGGAGGGTCTTCTCTGAAGAAAGGTGAGGGCAGAGGGTGTGTGGGATGCTAACAGAGAAGGCATTAGAATTATTGTTCTGTGTAAAATGGGAGAGTAGTCAATAACACTTTGAGAGAGAAAAGTGTGTGATTTGGCCATAGGAAGTGGAAATCTGGCTGAAGCAAAACAACAACCATCAAAACTGATCCTGTACTTCTGATACGTCAAAGCTTCTGTTTCAGCTAATGCAGGAAAACTGTGGGAGAACATGGGACATGTGCAGGGATCTTAAGCAGGGTTTTCCCTCTCTTCACTCAGTGCTGTAATATCAACACAATCTATATAATTCCAAGAATAAATTACAGGTATTTCTAGCCAGAGAAATACATTTTGTTTTCCTGTCTCTTTACCACAAAGACTTTAACTTTGAAAACAGTGGTTATGGAGGAGTAATTTCAGCAGTACTCACACAGCGATCACAATTATTTCACTATTAGGACAAATGCCCACTGTTCTTCCACTGCATTTTCTTCAGATGAAATACCTTTGCCTCAGGGAAGAAGGTTGTAATAAACTCCAATTTCTGTTTTTAACCTATTATTTCTCCAGAGTTTGGAGAAGTATCTGTAATCACTGCTGTTTGTCACTGCTACAGCTATGATCTGGCCTCCCAGAACCTTAGCACTGTGCATTTGAGTTACTTAGCTGGTCTTCACATCTTTCACATTTCCTGTCTGCATTCTTTCAGCAAATGTCTCAACCAGCCTCTTGTTCAAAGATCTCCCACACTTGGCACAATGTCTTTGTGGAGGGCTGTTGTGCAGAAATGTACTGGTCTTTCCAGCTATCGCCCAGCACCAAGATCACCTGCAGTCAGAGCTGGACGTGAGCCTGACACAGACCAGACATGGCCATGTTGCAAAATTCTAGACTGGGATGATTTGGAAAAGTTCTTCAAAGTGCATTAGACTTATCACAGGCTTTGATAGAACGCCCTATTTATAAGAGGTCTTCTTGCATGTTGCACCTTGTCCATTTTACTTATGGCACAAACACAACCTGATAGCACTGCAGATAGATCCTATTACTGGCGGACACTGGTCGGATTCTTCCCTTACCCATCACCCTCCCGCTCTGCTTGCTGACCACTAAACACTGTCCACAAGGCTCCAAAGCCAAGTAATCGTGGCAGTCCACTAGAACTTCTGATTTGCTTTCTCATTTCCAAGATTTTTGATCAGGGCTTTGTTATATTTTAATCAGATCTGCACACCACAGAAGCTACAAGTCTAATCCAAACATTCAGCATGCTTTATTTAAGAAGTACAGGGAATTTCTGGAGTCAGGACAGTGTCTTGGTGAACTCTGATATAAAGTTAAAGCTGTCTGAGAGAAAACAAGATGCTTTGTTAAAGGAGTAGGAATTGTCAGTTTCCTCAGTGTACCCTGTGTTACTGCCTGGCAATTCTTTGTTCTTTTGGATGCAAGATATTACTCTTCATTCCCTTATACTTTTCTTGTATTGGAAAATGAAGTAATTCTGAATCATGCCAGATCTCACCATAAGACCATGAGATCCACTCTCAAAGTGACTGAGGAACTATACTGATCTCTTTCCTTTCAGTGATTCAGATGGTATCTACCATAAAGTAGCTCTATTGAAGAAGAATATAAATAATACATTCGTGGGCTAAAGGAAGTTTCCACAGACACTTTGAGCAGCAAAGAAAAATACGCTTTCAGATAACAGTGCAAAGGGACAAAACTTAATTATTTTTAAAAGCTCTGAATCCTGTTAGAGGTACTGAGGAGCTTGAATCATCAGCTGCATGTTTCATTCCTATTTATTATTAAAATGAATTCTAGCTTCAATCACCATTTCAAATTGCTTTTAACCCACTGTTGTTCCTGCAAAATACATATGTACATTCACATGGAATCTAGAGCAACATGGTCGTAGAAGAACAGTTACCAATATTTTTAAGCTGTTTAAAACATCAAAATTCACTTTCACAGTTTACTAGAACAGTTTTATTTTTCTAGCTCTAAAATCTTAATGCTGACAGATAAAGTATCTCCCCCTGCTTAGTTTCTTAGTGAGGCGTAGAGTAATATGTTTGATATTTAAAGCAAAAAACTTGTGAATTTTGACTCAGAGGAGTGGGAGCTATCCAGAAAGTAGCATAGGCAGAAACTATCCTGTAACACCATCCTTCTGCCATAGATTTTATTTTGTATTTCTGTCTGATTACTTCAAAAGAACATGAAGTATTTAACTTGGCCCCTTAGTTTCAGTGTGCATTAAGCTTTTATCGTAGTTTAACCGCTAGGTTTAACTACTAGATTTTCTCTACAGCTTTCCCTTTATATATTTACTACTAATGTTAACACTAAGGTAAGCATTAAAAACATGAGTAATAGTATTTTTCTTAATCATCTGCTGAAGCACTGATGGGATATTTCCCTCCTTCTCAACACTACAAGCTAAATGCATGAACACTGAGGAGATGTTGCTATCATAAATAAAATTATTTCCAGTGCTTCTGTGAGGACGCAAACCAAAAACCTCAACACTGGACATTTATTCCTGACCAACACATGGCTTCAGTATGGCAGAGAAGGTGAGTCTTGTTATATTTTTGTCTTTGTTAGCTTTTCCTTCCTTCTGTTTCTTGTAAAACCATTTCACAAGCTCTTAGGAATTTAGGATTTTACCACAATAAATACTCATGTCAGGGTGGGATACTTGAGCTTGAATGATTTACCACTTCTAGTAATACCACTATAACAACGCTTCTTACCCAAAAGGTATCAGGGGAAAGTACTCTCAGAATATCTTTGGACAGTACATAAACTAGGTGGCCTCCATGCTGGGTAGCGTGTTCAGCACTGACCTACCAGTGTTTGCAGAGCACAGAGAAGGATCCATCAATGGTTTGCCATATTTTTGTGTCTGGACAATAACACAGCATTTGTGACAAGTCTTCAGAGGAATTCTCTAGCAGAGGCTAACAAATTGTGGGTATGATTTATGCAGACCCTTATTCTCCTTATTCTTGTTGAAACCCAGCTCAGCTTGGGAAAAGGGGAAAAAAAAAAGGAGGGGGGAGAGATTTTGCTTTAGCTCATATTTACTTGGAAAGAAACAGAGAGAAGGCCAGCACACTAGAGAAATGCCAGAATCTTAAAAAAATATCAGAGAACTTTCAACATCTATCCATACAACAGAAAGTACAAGGTTTTAATTTTTAAAATCAGGTGAGAGATATTTTCCATTTCCGGTAATCACATAAAATTGAGTTATCTCCTTTGAGCCCTAAATCTCTCACACATGTGGCTGGAAACTCTGCTTTAAAATAGTTTATTCTTCAAGCCAGTGTCTTGACCAAAAAGGAGGCTTACACCGACAAAATTTGGTGCAACAAATATACATCTTTCTTACCCTTTCTCCCCATAACTTCAGCCCTGTTATAATACAACCCCACTCCTATCCACCTAAGGCAGTGCTTAGCCCCAGCTGGCTATTTATCCCAACCCTTACATATGTTTTCAGCTGCAGCATAATTATAGGCCAATGTCTCTGAGCTGTACATGCCATAAAATTCACGAGCAGATAGTTTGCAAATATATGGCTGGCTATTTAGAACAGAATAATCTTCTCTGTTTCTGTCAACGGGGTTTACAATTAAAATATTCCTCTGTCACAACTTACCAGGAGCATTCAGGAATTTTCTTGTGCCCTTGCTAATAATAAACAGGTGGATGCAATCATTTCAGATTTTCTTTCTTTCTGGTGGGGTAAAATGTTCTGCATAACAAGCTCACATAAAATTTAAAATGCACAGAATAGAACTATAACTTAACTTTATTGTCTAGATTTAGTGTTAGCCCGTTGCACTGAAAACGATTTGCATACATCAGAGATTCCTGGACTGTATGTGTCCAGGTCACTTATTCATTATTATAATTTATTTCTAGCACAGCAATACCTAGAGGCCCCAGGGAAAGGCAGTTATACATACATGCATATAATGAAAACACAGTTCTTGCCCTGAAGTGCTCAGTGTAGAACTGCCTACCTGGTACAACAACACCCCATGCAGAGGTGCCAGGGTTGTCTCCAGATGAGATGATACATTTATGTAGCATAGTATAATGCTATGCACAAATACTCTGTCCTGGAAACTGTGGTTACATTTCTACAAACATCTATGTGGGCTAAATTCACTGTAAATAAAGTATAAACTGACAGTTACAAAGCTTCCAGTTTTAGTTATCTCTGAAATTGCATTTTTCCACAAAGACCTATTCTTTAGATTTTTTGCCTAAATAGTCATAGGAAAAATAACAACTCGAAGTTTTAAACTGTGAAAATTCTCTGAAATTCTCTGAAGAGAATTCAGGAGAGAAGGCACAGATTTTTTTTCCAGAATGGGCATACTTGTCAAATTGGGTTAATATTTCTGGAGAACAGACTCAGTGAAGTTAACTTCATTGAGGAAAAAAAAAAAAAAAAGAGAAACAGCAAATAATTTATTTTCATTAGTATGTGTGCATTTATTTTTTGCATGCAAAGGTAGTCCTGGATTGAATTAATTTTTCAGTGTTGTTTTGAGATTCTTACAATGTCGAAATCAAATTAGAGCCAGGTTATTTTTCTTTTTCTTCTTTCAGATCTTTCTTTTCTTTCTTTCTTTTTGTTTGTTTGTTTGTTTTTTGTTTTGTTTTGTTTTTCCCTTATTAATAAAGAAGTATCTAACAACAGGCAAGAATTAGTGCAAGGAAATCATATGGTTGGTGCTACATAGGTGGTCAGATTGCATTAACGCAGTGGTCCCTTCTGACTCCACAGTCCATTAACCTAAGTATTAAGTTAGAGGAGAAGGGGGGATAAAATTTGACTATGGATGTAATTGATTTTTCAGGTCAGAAATAGAGCAAAATTGGAACAGCAAACATCACTCAGGATCAACATTCTTTTTTTTAATTTTATAATTTATAGTGAATTGAAACAATTTAGATCAGGCTGAGTATTTGTATCAACCTGAAATAATGATTGAATTCATTTTCAAACATATTTAATATAAGCACAAATAGAATTAATAAAATCCTTGAGGAGATGTTTAATTAGCCTTAGGAAAGGAATGGTTTACAGGTTTCTTGGTCCCTTTGAGGAAATTGCGGTCAGTGTGATTGTCTAATCCCTTTTCTATCTCTATATGTCCTTATGGATTACATTTGTATTTCAAAAGAGATATAAAATACAAGCAAAATACTTTGTTTCATACTTCCCAGAACATACTAGTTTTGGATTTGAGAAGGAAAGCGTGATTTTTAGATTTAGCTTACACTATCAGTGATAATATGGGGAAGCTAAACAAAAATCAGGATTTCATAGATGTAACTAAAACTAAATTAATTTTTGAGGTAGGAAGGGATCTCTGGAGATTCAGCCCTGCTGCTCACACGACAACATCCAGAGCAGGTTTCCCAGACCTACATCCGGGTGGTTTTGAAGGTTTCCAAGACAGAAACCCTACAAAATCCCCTCCCTTCAGACATTTGTGAACATTAATAAGATTCCTCTAGGATTCCTCTTGGTTAGATTCAATAGTCTCAGCTCTTCTAACATAGGGCAGGTGCTCCACAGTCCCTTCATTGTTTTCATGACCCTACATTGTACTCTCTACAGTATGTTCATGTCTCTCTTGGGCTGGGGAGAGGGACAGAATCTGACACAATATTCCAGTTGCAGTCTCAACAACATAAAACAGAGAGGAAACACTAGAATTATGCATACAAATATAAGAATTTTCATAATGCAATATTTTATTCTATTTTGGAACAAAGAAAAAGGATGTTCTTTGGGGTAGCAACAATTTTTAGTTATGACTAATTTTTATCCAAGTTCTGAGTCTGACATTTCTCTAATATCTCACTGTCTGGAATCTTTGTTGTAATCACTATTTTAAGGGAGTTTGAATCTTTTCAGTCTCTCCCTTCAAATGCCTGGTATATTTCAAATAAAGTTGCCATGACAAAAATAAATAAATAAATGAGAATGGAGCACAAAGGATGGGTTAGGATCTTCCTTTTTTCTCTAGCTAATTTTTTTCCCCAAAGTTCTTAAAAGCCATTATCTCCTATTAAACTTTGGAAAAGCACTCTTAGTGTAGAAAGTTAAGTTTTTTAGCATAATTACTATAATTATTTTCTTTTGTACATGAGAGTGAACTAAGAAATAAGTATCTTCTAAGTCAATAAGTACCTTGGCCTGAAGCCCTGAAAATTTGGTTATCTGTGAAGTGTTTATCTTACTGAAATCTTCTTAGAAAAACAAAATAATTATTACTTAATGATAGTACAAATGAGTTTTCTCTTTCAATTACAAGGCAAAATCTTCTAAATTTTTCTGTTTCAGAAAATAATCTCTTTAATCTGACTGGAAATAGATGAGTGGATGTAAACCTATTGGCACATTTTTTTACTCCTATTACTCATAACACTAGTAGCAACACAGGAATTAGTCTCTGTCGCCATGAGCCCTGCAGGAACCACTCCATTGCTGTTAGTGAATCAAGCCCCCAGGGAGAGAAGGTTTCCATTTACTAATAAGATTTCATGGGTCACCAAGGGAAGACTTTTCATTATAATGGTCTTGGTTTTTTTCAGCATTGGTAAAAGACTTTCCAAGGTGAAGTACTGAGAGATGTAATCTCTTTCTAATCTGCAGGAAATGCCTTTTTCTGTTATTAATAGTGCTTCCTCAATGTAGGCTACAAGTCTGGAAAATACATATCATGTGCCTATATTAAGCAACTTTTCAAAATCCCATTGACATTCACGACATTTGGGCATGTCTTTAAAGTAAAACTATAGTTTCTTATTCCTGCTGGGAAAAGGAATTACTCCCTGACTTAAAGAACACCATGCATACATACTGTTAAATATGTACATTATTACATATACATTAACTTCAAGACTTTCAAAAATATATTATAAATAATCAGCTCATTCCCTGCACATCCTTCAAATCTTCATATTCAACTCTGTTGCGATTAATGGCTACTAATCATGAATTCATAAAATAATTAAGGTCAGAAGAGACTTCTGGTCGCTACCTAATTCAGTCTGCTGTGAAATGCAGACTTAATTAAATCAAGTTGCTCAGCACCTTGTCCACCTGAGTTTTGCGTATCTGGAAAAATGGAGATTTTCTTATTATTTTCTTTATTATTATTGTTGTTGCTAATAAAATTATTACCTGAGAGAAATAGAGGAAGCAAATTTGAGATCAAATTTCTAGATATTCTAGAAACTCCCAATTCTGTCATAAGTGGTCCTATAAAAACTTTTAATCTTTCTGTAAATGCATTGTTCTGCCCAAGATGCATTGAAATTTCATTATTACAACTAATACAAAACAATATTATCACCTGAAACTACATGGTGGACACCATCTCCAAGGTAATTTTTTGCTTACCATTCTTTGGTCTTCCTGCTCTATTCCAGGTAAGCAGGAGAGGGAAACAGGAGGAGAAAGAGACTGACAATCAGAAACATCAGAAGAAGATGGGGTACTGAGTGGTGAGAGTTACGAGCCTGTGGTGGATAGGAATCTGACTAAAAGTCCATCACTTATATGGAAACTACATAATCAAGTGGAGATTTCATGCTTTTCAGTAGCCTAACATAGAAACAACCCACTATTTCCATTTAATTCTTACTGCTATAGATTTTCTAATTCCAGAAAATCTGCAGGTTTTATTTATTTCTTCTGCTTTTCAAAATGCAGATGGGATATACTTTCAGAAAGATTTGTTCCTAAACTAGCAAAAGTATCCCTGGGTATATGCTCATCAGATTCTTATGGAGCCCTTAACTGCTTGATAAGCACTGTTAAGCCAAAATTAAATGTGCTTTCTTGCACTGTTCTCATCGTTCAAGACTGGCACCAACCTCCTTCCTTATATCTCCCCCTCCTTTTAACTGTTTCCACTCAGACACCCAAATCTCCCAGTCCTCTTTATTTTTTCTCCTCCAGTTCCATTTTTTTTTTTTTTAATAGAAACTTGTCACTGCTTTTTCCAACCACTGTAAAACTGTGTCTTAGAAATGAAGGCCTCTAAACAACCAGTTTCTTAGCATATTATGTGAAAGAGCAGAAGAAATTCATTAAGTGCTACAATTCCAGTTTTGGGTCTAATACTGGGTTCCAGTAAAATACATGAGATACAGGAAAAGTATCTTGTATAAAAATGTACAACATTGGAAAATAATCCTCTTGCTTGAAAAATTGAATTGGTTCACTAATGTTTTACATTTGAATTCTGGCTTCTTTTTAATAGATGTGAAGAACCACCTGATATCAGAGTGCTAAGTAGTTCTTCAGACACTTGCCACTTCGCAAATTCAAATTCAAAACATGTTTTTTTAAAGGTGATTCATTTTCTGAAGTGGATTTTATTAGAGTAACTTTCAAAGCTATTTTAGTGCATTTCAATTTTTCCTAAAATTTTGTGAATTTTTACATCAGTGTGCAGTAGTTTCACTTTTGCAATTTGTGGCTCTGCTAATAGATTAATTTCTACTCTGGGAATAAGATGTGCATTTTCTTAAACTGTTGGAATTGTCCCGGGAACAATTTTGGTGCCCAAGCATTTCTTGACAATGAAGGTTAAGTAATAGGCATATTTTCTTGGAGAATCAGGAAGTTCAACTGCTTGAGAGCAAGCTATTGCATGCTAGTAGGTCTGAGTGGTGAAGAACAGTCAATAGTCACATTTAATTTACTTGAATAGAGCCTCTGAGATCTGCTATGACCTCCTTTGTTATTTTAATTTACTCAAGAAACATGTGCTCCATGTGGACCTGTAATATGTCTTGTTTACCAAATCCATGGACAAAGATTGATGGACATTTAATTTCTGACTTTGTATTTTCTTATATTTTCCAATTGACATATGAATTATTTTTTACTTGACTCTCCATAGGATTACCAAGAAATGTAGTAAAAATCTGACAAAAATTTAATAGTGTGCATGTTCCTCTTGATAGTATCTTCACATTATGTCATATATAATCCAATACATGCTTGTTTATCCTGCTTAGCAGAAGACACTTGCAAAACATAGATGTACGCTCTTGCAAGATATTGAATGAGGAAATCATGATGCTTCCATGCCCTCAGAAGCAAGAAAGAGGTTGGAATCAACATCTCTTGGCAGGTGCTATAAAAAAAAGGAGAATGAAAAGGAAGAAGATCTGAGAGAAAGATTAAGTTATAAACACTGTAAAAGTTTCTATAATGGAAAATCTAGCCACTGTTTTGCATGGCTCTATTCTGAGTTGTTCAGGTAGGCATTAAACAATACAAGATTAAGTGCTCGTCAGATCAACTAATGAGTTTTGGATTGATTTCTGTCTTCTGCAATGCTACTAGCATTTTTGACAGGTATGATTTATAGAGCATTCTTAGGGCCTGTTCATGAGAAGAACTGTTTATTTTTGTTGATAGACAGGGATTCTAATGTTCCCAGTGGAGTGTGCAGATGGCAGGAAAGACAGTAATCTTTGAGACCATCTCTCAATGTCTAGAGTATGTCTTTTATAAATTACTAATCAAGATCTCAAGAAACTAATGTGTGCAGGCTGCCTCTGAAATTGTTTTTGCGACCTCTGGCCAATGTAATTCTCCCTGAAAAATTTATGTTTGGTATTTTTGCTGTTTAGTAAATGGAGCTTGTATAGGCAATCAAGGAACCATACTTTCCTTTTTAACTGATGTGACATATATATACACAGATGCAGAGTTTTATACATTTACAGTTCTATTCCCTCTGGCTTAGAAGACCTTTTATTTATTTATTTATGTTTTTTTGTGTGTGCAGTTTGTGTCTATGGATATTTAGTTCACAAGTAATGCTACAAAAAAAATCAGTCAGGCAGTCTGTGTTGGAAACCTAATGGAATCTCCAAGGCATGAAGATAAAAAATCTAAGCAACTGTGAGTGAATAATTTTTATTCTCATCTGCCCTTTTTTCTATTTTCTGATTTCTTTTTTCTATTGGTCCTATTTATAATTACATTGCATCATCTTACAGAGAGAGGAATGTAGGCCATGTCCAAACAAGCATATTTACACTGGCTGACAAAACTTTGCAAATGTAGTATAGACATTTATCATTTTTAATTCTTAATTCTATTATAATGAAGTGTGTAAAATTCAGTTAATATCATACTGATTGTATGAATTTAACTATTTGAAATTGATTATTGTCACAGTTTTCAGAGAGCAAATTATGATTACACTGCATTAAGGTAATTCTGTGGTACACTTTTGAATCCAGTCCTGCACAGATCAGTTGTTAAAAAATTGGCTTCCTACTGCTAGGATCTTAATAGAAATTTGGACTTTTTGAAATTTAAACTGCTATCATACTGAACCCTAGGCTTACAAGTTTGAAGCCATTCACCTATTTAATTATTCAGATCCTTTTCTTCTTTTTGGTCCTACAAAGCCCCAGTGAAGAGGCTCTCCTTTTTTTAATTTATTTTTTCTCCTTTTTCAATTATCTATATCTCTTAAATTGAATTTTAAGGTCAATCTATCCCTGTACTATTCAGCATTCAAGATGTCGACTTTCCCTCTGGAAGATGGGAACATGAACACAAGCTGAACATAAGCAGTTACTCTGATGCTTTAATGGTCAGTAGAAACATTGAAGCATTGACTTACAACTACTTTCATATAGACCTATGACACTGAATTGCTCTTGGCTGCAGAAGACATTCTTACAGAGAGACAGAGATGACAGGAACCGCAGGACAAGCTCTGACAGTATTACCTTAGAGACTTCTACTACAATTCTCTGCACCCTAAAAGGCCCCTAGTTTCCACTGTGCTATCCCAGCACAGCCTCCAAAAGCATTCTTGCGATGGCAGCTACTAACAAAAATGACCACACAGATGAGAGCCAAGTCAGGGAGAAGTCAAAAACAGGGCAGCAAAAACAGTGAGGGCTGCCAAGGCAGCAGAAATAATCGAATTTGTGTAACCTGGCAGAAAGAAAAGAAATGCAATGTTTTCCAAATTGTATCTACTATCTACCACTAAGATCATTTCCTACTAAAATAAGATGCTTCATGCGTGAGCACAGTGCCTCTGGTTGGTTAAGAGCTAAGCAGAGTGCACACTCAGCCCTCCATGAATACAAAGTAGACATAATGTCAGTCTCCTCATTTGTCAGCAGTAAGGTCATCTTACACTAAAGATTAATACCCAAACTTGTTTCAGTTTGATTACTTCTTTTTTAGATCTACATTTCAAAACTATCGATACAATATCTGGTGAGTTCTCACCACTGTTTTGTGTGAAGAAATTAACAAATCCTTACCTGTAATGAAAATACCTCACCAAGCAATCACAACTGCTTTTCCTATGGCTACATGTTCAAGCCTCTCCTCCTATGACTGATAAAAATATCCTGATCTTTCTTCCCTTAGTATGTTACTAAGTCATTACCTGGTTGTTTATAAATTAAGTCCTTGCTATTACTCCCCCGTGATTTTCCATTTCATAGTTAGAAAGTCCACTCCACTTGTCCACTCCATTATCCATTTCCTCCAACAATGCACCTATTTTTTCTTCTGTGCAAATGATGCCCTCTCCTTCCATGTCATCAGCAAATTTCATGAACTATCTCCTATGCTTTGTGTCAAAATTATGGTTAAAAAAAAAAAAATACATGTATCATGCCTCAATCAGTAATCTATTTCCAGGATCCTGTAATCTCTTTTAATGTTATATACATAAATATATATTATATATATTATATATATATATGAGAATATGTATATATATATATATATGCCTTTTTGAAGCTCTTCAAGCTATTCCCATTTCTGGCTCCTCAATAGCATGTATCTTATGTGACAATAATAAATAGTTAGCATTATCAGATCACCTCTTTTTTTTTTAATGTTTTTGTTTGTTTTTGTTTTCTTTTTGTTAACAAAAAAATCAAGCCTCTATGGAAATTTCTATAGTAACAAGTATAGCAAGTGTTGTTGAGGTTAAATGGATGAAACTAAGTCTACAGTCCAGCAGATAATTTGCTTTTACTTTGTTAGTTATAGGCACTATATAATTATTGGTTTGCAATTTTAACCAATTTGATTTACAGCTCTAGAAGATTGTCCATTACATTACACTCTTATGAAAATAAAAGTGATGAGACATTGATTCTATCTTGGTTTTGGTCATTTAACAACCCATACCATTAGTGCCTTAATAAGTATTACTGAAATGATTGAAAACTGTAAAACAAACACACACATCATTGACAACAATAACAAAACAGAAGACTTTTCATCTAGTTTTAGAGCCAGTAGTTGGCTTTATATATATATATATATTTGGTCTTGAACACTGGAAAATTAGGGATTGAGCCAGGTTCATGCCATCTTCTTTCCATCACCTTCACCATATGCTTGTAGGAAAATGCAGCAACTACTTAAAGCTGCATGCCCTCCATGTTAGCTGTAGAATGAAGCAGATTTTTCTCTTGTAGGAGTGGAATGTTTTATGTCCCTTAGCCATTCTGTGTCTTTTATGTTTTAACCATATTTTAAACCTCAGTAAGTAAACACTTTGGAATCTGAGTCTTTTGCAGCAAGTTCCTGCAAAGTTCAGAGAATTACTTCAGGATTCAAATTGAAGACTCAGATTGCACTACATTTTTATTGACTCCTGCAGTCAATAAATCTCCCTTCCCAAAAATGAGTGAGTGAGCTCAGGACAGAAGCCATTTCTCAGTACTGTTTTTCTTTGGTTTGATCTGTTAAGAGCAAAAGCTATTTTGTTTCCTATTTGGCCCCTGTAGGTTAAAAGGTCAGACAAATTTGGGTGAAGTAGTACAACTGTCATCTATTGGTTTCAAATAAGGGTCTTGGAAAGGATTATCCAAGACTCCAGGAGACAGGAGACAGATTACCTTTTCTTTTCTTTTTTTTTTTTTTTCCCCCCCTCATATTGCACTTCAAAAATTAAGTTGTGGGAAGAAAAAATGCTCCTGAAGAAATATTAATAAATTTGATGGGATATTTTAAGTATTCCAAAGTTCACTTTCTGTCCTCATATCCTGCCATTTGCACACAGTAGCAAATGAATCAATCCCTATTTGTTATAGATTATTATTACTTCTGTGTGTATAGCAGTAAAAACTTGCAAACATGACTGTTGCCTTCTCATTTCCTACTTGTGGCATGCTAGTGACTAGTGACTAGTGACTAGTGACTTCTTCTAAAACCATGATCATTTGTACAGCAGTTTCCCCACTATTGCAGTGAAAATAATGTCTATTTTCTTTCCTACTGCATATGAAGATCTGACAGTGAAAGATGTTCCCTGGGACTAATTCAGAGTCCAATGAAGCAGCTGAGAACCTTTCAGCTGAAGTCAACATGCTTTTAATCAGGTGCTGTAAAAGCCAAATTGTTCTGTTATGGAATAATTCTCACAATTATTTTAAACCCATCTATGAGGCACCAAATCATTCAGCAGTCATTCCTAATTTCTACAAATAGACTTGTTTTTTTTATTATTTTTACTTTTATTTTTATTTTTATTTACTTTTATTTTTATTTTTGTCTTTGTTCAACATTTTTCAGCCTTTGGCAGATTCCCAGGAAAATTATTCAGTGTTTATCGCCCAGAATGTTATTCTGTGATTGCCTATCTGAATCATATGTCAAGTGTTTTAATCTTCTTGGTGGAATGACTCAAAGAGATAAATAATGAGCTGAGATGGGTTTGGGTTTTCCCCTCCTTTTTTTTTTTTTTTTTTTTTTTTTCTTTTTTAACAGATGAACTCCTAAAAGTTTTTTGAGTCATGAACAGATCTCCGTAGAAATTTCATTTCTATGGATTACAGCGTGATACGTCCACATGTGACCTTTCTCTGTCACCTTCAAAGAACATTAAGAATTACAGGACAGGTTATACTTATTCTGGTAAATTAGATGTTTCTAGTACTGTTCTTTGTAAGCGAGGCCAATTGTTTAAAACAGCAGCATCTCCTACTGTCCAAAACAGAGCAGCTGTATGCAAAGTGCTGGATGAAAGCTCTCAGGTTACTCTGGGAATAGTGTGTAAGAATATAATTCAGCCCAGATCAAAATGATACAAGAAAAACTTTTGCGAATAAACAGTTTAAGTGATCAAAATCCATAATCTGTGAATAATCTTTGAATACCATAACTTCTGAGGTGAGGGTAATGCAGACTGAAAGCCACCTTTAGGAGAATAATTAAATGTAAGGAAGATTAGAAAGCTGTGCTGGGCCTCTGCAACTTAAGGTGTATTCTTTGTTCATCTAATGTTATCTTCAATCCCCACTGATTCTGCAGCTAACAGAAAAATATATACTTCTGAAGATGATTGCAAGAATATTAAGAAGTTGCAAAATATTAAGTGGTTGTAGCTCTTTAAATACTTGTAATTAATGAATAACTTTATACTATGAAATTTTTAGTACACTAAAATATCTCTCATTCTGTTTTTGCTGTGCTTTTTGTTTTTTTTGTTGTTGTTGTTTGTTTGTTTCTTGTTACTGTTGTCTAAATCTATTCATTTATTTTCAATTCCTGACTTTGTAAAGTAAATTTAATTTGAAAAGGTTGAAAATTACACCTTAAGTAATTTGAATATGTACATGAAATAAAGATATCAGACCAAATCTCATGGCAAATATAGAGGAAGCTTTCTGACGCAGTTTGCCTTGGGAAACTGTAAATTCTCCAGTGTGGGACAATTTAAGAGCAGCATAGTAGATTTTAAGAACAGATTATACAAACATATAACTGAAATGTACAGTCTGAGCTGATATTTTTTGGTGCACAGAAATGGATGAGAAATCCTGCTGAGACCATAATTATCTTATTGTCTGTGATTCTTGGATATTACAGATTTATGCTTCTTAAAATCAGAATTTCATGTCACTCTGATGAACAGTAGGCAATCAGATAGAAGTATAGATAATCAAATTAGACTTTCCAATTTTGTTAAAAATGTACTTAATTCCATTGTATCATAACATAAAACCACAGTTTTTATTTTAATGGACATTTTGCATAATGTGATTCATTTCAAACAGAGTTGCTTAATAATTATATTATTTTTTTCAGGGACTTAATACTAAGATCTAAAAGGGAATGAAGGAAATATATTGTCTAGAGATGTTAACTTTGTATTATTTTGCAGATAGGGAAGAAGAAATAGGAAAAATGAAAGAGCTGTTTTTCAAATCCTGATGAATCAAACAGAACCATGATTTAATCTTTTTTTTTTTTTTAACATTAACAACTCATGAATACTTCTGTATAATGTCAATAATTTGAGTCAATAATTACCAGTTTTGACAAGAAACTATCTTCCATGAGTATGCATAAAACAAGTTATTTAGACATATGAATACCATCACAGAAGAATGAGTTCTGTGAGTCTGAGGATTATGTACAACTTGTATGAGCTGGCATTAAAAAAAAGAATCCCTTTCAAAAAGAGATTAAAAATCTGTTCCTGGTCTTTGTGACTCGGAAGAAAAGACTGAGAACTTTCACTCTGATGATCTCACATCTGAACCAGATATACTACATCTTGCATGTGACTCTTTCAATAAAATGTCACCTCAGTCTTGGCTCCCATCTTCCAATTCATGCCTTGCAGTGTAATCTATTGAAACCATTATTTTCTACTGGAGTAAAATCGTTTCTTGTTATTTGTTTTGACGGCTCTATGGAGTAGAAATGAAGGGCTACATGTGACCTTCAATGGAGAAAGACTTTTTGACTCTTCCATCTGCTATAATGATGGAAAACAGACTAATTTTTACGGTGTCTAGAATATCTTGGTAGTGAATTTAGTTTTAAGATGAAATTTAATCAACTAACTCCTGTTAAATATTTATCCTATTATGCAAGCACCAAGTAAAAAATGAATGAAATCCCTTTTAACGGAATATAAAATAGCACATCACAGAAGGGAATTTTATCATTAAAGATATAATGAGATCATGAACACCTCCAAAGGGGTGACTTAATCAAATAAGGCCATAATATGACAAGCAGCCTGTCAGAAGAAATTCTATTTGCTGCAGTGTACAAGTTGCATTTGAGTTAATAATTGAGTCGCACAACCATCCTACCAACCTTGTTAGAGAATGTCACACTTAGCTTCATTGATGAAGGAGAACAAAAGTAGCTTCTATGAAAGAGGAATTCCAAGAGCTGATTTTGGCAGTAGGGGTCATTACAGGAATTACTGACAGAAATACAGACCTTTCCTCCAGGCGCATGCTGTGTATTACACTCCCTCCCTCAAGCTGGTAGTAAAAATAATAATAATAATAAAAAAATATATAAATATATGCATACTTGAAGAACTAGCTTTGTAGAGAGCATATGGCAGAAGAGAATCGAAATTTGTATTTTTCTTCTGAAAAGGAAGAATCTAAGGCAATATCCTTGGTTGATCCAAGCTTATTTGGTTGATTATAGCTGCATTGACTTCAGCTGAGCTCTGATGATTTAAACAAGCTAATGCTCTGTTTCACAGTATGTAATCTTTTCTCATTAATGTTTGCCTGCTGTGTCATAATGACTACAAAACACCCGACAATAGCAAGACAGTGGGTGTGCTGTGACTGCCACTTACTACACGAATCATAATCATGCTACTGGTAACTTGCACTTCCTCCCTTTATTTGTCATATCCATCTGGTGTCCCTCCAACATAGACTAAGAGTAGACAACATCTATAAGCACAGTTCTCATCTTTCACTGGGACTGAAAAGACTATTGCAGTAGAAACAAGCAAAAATCAACCTCTGATTTCTAGTCATAATACAAAATACTACAGAAATTTTCTCCCTCCAGGAGCTCATGTTACTTGGACAACATAATAAGTAGTGTTATGTACAAGATGAAACATAAATCACTAAAATAAAATAAAATAAAAAATCAAAGGATTCATTTGTGGTTTACAATTGGCAGGTCTTCTTCCAGCTGCAAAGGAAAGAATGATGAGAAAATTCATATCATTATTATTACTTCACTACTGATGATAACTGCTACCAAGTTTAGAGCTGCGGAGAAGTAGTCACAATACATACTTAATCCTAGCATGATTCATTAAAATTCATATTTTAAGGTTCTCTGATGAATAAATAAATAAATAAATAGCTACTGAAGCAGTTTACTAGTCTTGGTCTTTTGAAAAATTCAAGAATTCAAAACTGAGGTCATACAGAAGGAACTCTTAAGTTTAAAATTGTGTTTACCTGTATATGATGATCTGTCTTACTGATCCTGTGATCTTCATGCAAGTGCAGACGACTTGAAAATGTTACGTATTCAACTTTGTCTTTAGTGTATCTTCATCTAAAACTGAACGTTTTCTGAATGTAAAAATTGCGTAGTGTCCACAATGGCTTAAAGGAGAAAATATCATAGGAAAAAGCAGAAATAACATGGGAAAACATAACATGTTTATATATTATATATTTATATATATATATTTATATTATATATTATATATATTATTTATATTATATATATATTTATATATATCCACTGTTCTACGTTAAATTTCATGTGATTTCTATTCAAGACTGTGCTGCCTATCTTCTGATTTTAACATAAATCCACAATTCACTGTTTTTTCTCTGGTTTACTGAGCCTTATGGCATTTTATTTGTGAATCAGTTTCCATTTATCGATTCAGAACAATCACACCCAACTTTCATCACCGTTTGTCTCTACTCAGTGTATTTTGGTATAAAGAAAGTCTCTTTTATGTGTTCTTGCTAATCCTGCTGCAATGGGCCACTCACTTTGAAAAGCAGTTCATTTTGAATGTGAAAATGTCCCCAAGTTGCTGCTAGCAGTGTGCCTACAATATTCTCCCCAAAGGGGACAGTGTCTATCTTCAATCAGATGGAGCTAATCAATGTTTTATCTTCAACTTTTTGCTACTTTGGTGATTGCATATTGTTGGTAAAATATACACTAAAGCAGCAGATAGATGTATTTAAATAGCTTCCACATGCAAGTAAGTCCTTTATATCCTTCAAAAAGAGAAAATATCTTCAAAGATATCCAGTTAAATTATATACCAAAGTAAATGATGGACATGGAGGAGAAGGCACTGCATTGAAATGTGAGTTCTCTGGCTTAACTCTCAAGATGATAGAACAGTGAACAGCTCCTGCAAGATTAAACTGGAAAGGATTCCACAAAGAAGGAGTAGGAAATGGTTGCATTATCTTCAAGTCATGGGAGGTAGGTGCAAACAATGTACAAAACAAAAACAACAACAGCAACAACAACAAAAAAAAACAGTGTATAGGCCAAAATAAAATGAAATAATAACTTGCAATCTACAGTAACAGAATCTAAGATGGGAACTCAGTACTCAGAGAGTGGTGGGGTTCTGTCACAGGCTGCACAGAGAAGTTGTAGATGCTGCATCCCTGGACATTCAAGGCCATGTTTGATGGGACCCCAGACAGCCTGATGAATGGCTGGGAATTCTGCCTATGGCAGGGGAGTCAGAACTAAGTGGTCTTTAAGATCCCTTCTGACCTAAGCCATTCTATTTTTCTATGATTCTGTGAAATGATTCAATTTCTAACACTGTGCAGGTTCACAGTAATTATCCAATTAATTCCAGTTTATATCTGAATTTTAATTGAATTCAATTTAGATCCCCAGATCATGCAGATTACTTCAGACTTCTAAGTTGGTCCACTAGAGAAGATTTGGGGAATGATTTTATTAAAATCATTTAGCTCCTTAAGTTGGCTAAGATTTTTCCATAGGAAAATAAATTAATCATACGGCTATCAAAGTCACAGGAGACCCAATGACCTAGACCAAGTTACACAGGTTCCCTTCTCAAATATTAGGGCAAGGTATCAATGTATCAAAGTGCAGTATCACATCCCACAGAAAATCATGAAGTTGTTATCCAGGCCAAACCTTCGGTGGAATTATAAGCATGTCTTGTATTTCAGTTGTATGCCAAGATTTCTGTTGCTAATGAAATTGTCTATGAACCCACACATTCAGCAGGCTTTCATGGAAGGCTAAACAGAAGAGCTATAAATAAATCAGGATCCTTTTCCCAAGGAACATTAACAGATACACAGCTTGCTATCTGTGATATAACAGAATATTCAAAGACCAAAGTTTTTCATAGTCTTCAGATAGGGCAGGAACAGGGAAAGGATACATCTGGAAAAAAAAAAAAAAAAACAATGGAAAAGAAAATGTCATGATCATAAACACATAGCAAAGAAACAGAACAGAGAATGTGTATCATATGGAGATCTGCTTTAATTATCTTAGGTTAGAGGACATAATTGGGTACTTTCAACATACTTCCTTTACAATAAAAATATATATTTTTGTCCTACAAGGCCAGATATTGTCAGAGTTCTGATTTATTTTATTTTTTTTCTTGCATTTAAAGTGGATGAATCTGGATTCTTCTATATTGTTTTGATATTTTAAGTCCTCATTGCTTTCTTAGTTTCTTATGTCCATTTAGGAATAAAATTCTTAAACTTTTCAGAGAGATCTGAAATCAGAACTTTGAAACTTGGGCAGTCTGGATCTCTTTGAGCTGTGTATTTCCACCTGATGGCCCTCAAAACATTGTGAGTGCTGCAAAAAGTCAGGAGTGCAGTTAGAAGAAGAAAACATTTTATGTATCATTACTTTCTCTTTCCTGCGTTGGAACAGATCACTTCTGTCATTTCAATAATGTTGCTAATAACAGAGAGACATTTTTCCCAGTGCCATAAGAACTCGAAGATGCCAAATCACACTTCTGTTGCTATTGTGCTGCTTTGAGTAGCACAAATGGTAGAGTGCTGTTCTAACAGAAGTACAATGCCATAGGGACAAGAGTTTCTGAAACGTAAGTCTGTGTAAGTATTTATCATCTCACTCAATAACTGAATGCTTAAATTGATCACGCATAAATTCTTGAAAATTAGATAGACAATGTGGAGAAGTTACAAGATTTTTGAAAAACAGTTGGCTGATTTCTAGAATTCTTTTCTGCTAGAGAATTTTCATTGTAAAAAAAAAAAAGCGATATTCAATTTTAAAAGATTCAGGGAACTGCAACAGTTTTACAAGTTTTACCTGTAGTTAAAAAAAAAATTAAAAAAAAAAAAGTGCAACAGCCATGTTACATTCATCAAAATCAAATCATGTCGAACTAATATAATTTCTACTATGACAAAGTATCTGGCTTTGTGCATAAGGGAAATACACAGAAGATGTCATAGCTTTGACTTTAGCAAAGTTTTGACATTGTGTTCATGAAGGGTATACAGAAGAAATGAGAGAAACATTACCTAGGAGAAGCTTGTAAGTGTGGGATTAGATATCTACTGTCAAAGAATCAAAATCAGATAGCACTATAACAAGGTATGGATTTTTAATGAGGTCTCATACTCTGAATAATTTCATTTACAATCTGGATGAAACAATATTAAAGCCACATATAATACCATTGTGAGCATCTGCACAGCATCTCTGAGTACAGAGAAGGTTCAGAATTTTAAAAAGTTGGGCATGAGTGGAGAAAAGTACAGTGTTGTTTGGTGATGTTAAATATAATGTAAGACTCTTCAAACTACAGAAGTAAACAAATATCAGAAAATTTCTCACCTGGAAGCAATGTTGCAGAATGGGATGTCAGTAATATCAATTGCAGTTGAACAAGTGTGACACCCAAGAAAGAGTTCTTGTGTTGCTGCACAAGTGCATAGAAGGCACTATAATATGGAAGAATGGACAGAATTGGTAAAGAGCCCTCAAAAGAGAATGAAATAGATTTGGTCAGGTCTATAAAGCATAACCTAGGAGAAAAGTTTAAATAAATTATTATCACTTAATCTAGACTAGAGAAAATTGAGGGAAAAAAAGACTACATAACTCCTTACTGTCCCTTCTAGCCATGTTTTCTCTGACTTCTACAAGGGGAAAAAATTATATATATATATAATATGTAAATATATATGTATATATATATATATACACATACATACATATGTATTTCTCTGACAGATACACCTGTCCCCAACTGAAGAACAATATATATTTAAAATAATAGTTCACTTTAGAGTTCACTATATACAAAGAAGAAATTGTTTTAAAGTAAAAGTATGAGCTCAGTGTGTCATTTCACAAGTTCCTGAGAATTTTAAGCAGAAGAAGATAATATCAAATTAAACAGTTCTATATAGGGAAAAAAATAAAATAAACTAAAAAAAAAAAAAAAAAAAACCCTAGAGAAATCTCACCAATTTGATTTCATTAAGTGTACTGAGTCATTGATGTATCATATGTACTGGGCTGGCATCTGAAAATGGGTCAAGAGATGTAATAATTGGTCAAATAAAATACTCATGTGACACTTCTAAACACTTGAAGTTAATTTACTTCCATTCTTTTTGCCCAGTTTGCTGAAAATCCTTCTTGGAAGCATGTAATATACAACCAAAGATCTGGCTTATAAATTTCAGAAATACGTTGGCTTCTCATCAGCTCAAGAGAAGTGTTCTAACTGCCCTTGGAATTTTTGATGGCCTCCACTCCCAGTGACAGAGTACAACAGAGATAGTATGTTTTTGCTTAGTGCTCAGAGATCCAAGAACAGAAATAAAAAAGCTGAGAAATTGCTCATCTCTACTTCCAACCCAATACTAGCCAAATGTAGAAGAACAGACATAGCAAACGAAGAAGCGCAGTAGCAAATAAACAACAAAGACATAGAAAAAATTACATCTTCACAAAAGTGACTGTAAAGCATACAGCTGTCTTCCATTTTATACTATCCTGGAGTAGTAATGCAGACTGAGATGTCTAAATTTCTCTAATCGAAATGATCTTATCATCTGCCCAAATGGATTTACAATCTATATGTATAAACTACCCTTCAACTTTCCACTAGGATTCAGTGGAAGAGACACCTCTAGAAGCTAACTCATTTGTCCTGTCTTAGACATGTATCTTAGGTGACATTAATTACTCTCTTGAAAAATCCCGTTATTTTTCTGCACTAGAGACAGAGCCTGTAGTGACCACCTCAGACTTAAATACCTAGTTTATGGCAAATGTATCCTTCCCAGGGCTTGAGACACTCTAGGCAAAAAGAAGTTGAATCTGCACTGAATGATGTACGCAGCTGGTTTTTACAACACAAAGCAAAGAATCTAAGTAAGTGTGCCACATATCATTGGCCTGATACAAAATCTTATTTCCAAAATTCAAAATATTATAACAATGAATAAAAATCCAAGGTTATTTTAAGGAATCATCTTTAAATATTTTAAACACTTACTATACTTCCAATTTAAACTTTCAAATATAAAGAAGCTAGAATAATTAAATAATAGCTGAAACAAAATTCCAATAAAGACTATGTTTAAGAATTCCGATATCAACCACATTAAGTATGTTCCTGTGCTAACAGTTTTTCGTAATTCAAACAGTCCTTCAAAGAATTGGAAGCTTATTACACTATATTTTAATCAGAGTGTCAGTTCAACAAAGAAGATTCTCCTAGAGACCCATAGCAGCTTTATCTTGGGGACAATATCTTGGGGAAATACTCTTATGGCAATCAGGCTTTCAAAAATAAATTTTAAGGCAGTGATAGAATCATAGAAGTCGTAGTACCAGGGCTAAACAGGTATGTGAATACTTTCCAAAATGTGAGAATTATATATATATGGTCAAATTCATCACTTAAGTTATGCCTGAGTACATTTTTGACTTCATTGCAATCATTAATTAAATTCAGTATTCTGTGGTGTAAGTTGAAATATTATTCTATCCTATCTTAAATCTTTTTTCATTTCACTTACTTTAATTACAGACTTAGAAATAAGCAATAACAGAATTTGTCTCCTACAGATCTGTTATTCTAGGAAAAGGTATTCACAAGGTGGGAAATACCTTGGGTGCACTTAAAAATGGGACCTCGAGGTCCATTAATCATGACAATTCTCTGTGCTTTTTTTTTTTTTTTCTTTTTTTTTAATTTCTATATAATGATGTTTTAACAAAAATGAAATGTTTTAGAGAAGAAGTGTGGTGTTGGGATTTGAGTCTCCAGATCTGAGTGCATTAATCTCTCACCAAATTTTATAGTAAATAAACACTGTTTTGGGGTAGAAAAGGCTAGAGAGGGAGTGGAAATGTTGTTTTAATGGTTTCTTACTCTCATCTCCTCCATTTAGCTACATAAATAACTGAACTAGGCAGTGCAGAATTACCATAAAAATGAAGAAGTAGGGAGGAGAAGTGGAAAGGGGTAGAGTGTGAAAAGAGTAATCTCCTAAAACAAATCAAGTTCCAGTGCTGCTAACAATCAGTACAGCATAGCTGCCATGGAGCTACTTGTTTCTTGATCTCCTATTTCCCTGATGCTTTAGTGATAGAAAATGTGACTTAACTTTCAGATTTGGGAAAGAATGTGTGGTGCAGGTAGGAAAAATTATGGCCTTCCTTCAAATGATGTTGAAAAGGTATTTTGATCACAAAGGTAAATCTAGGCATAGAAGAAGGAATGTGTTGGCTTATGTTGAATGCCTGGGCAGCATACTCCCTGGTCTCTGAAAACAGCCAAAAGTAGATGGATAAAAAAAGAAAATAGAGTAGAACATTATTCTATAGAAGTGTTGCAGCTTTCTGGGAGCTCTTGTTCAGCTACTCCCTTATCTAGATATGTCTTTTGCTTAACAATCCTGGGCAGGTTTGCCTTCTATTAATAAATATCACCAATCATTTCTGAATGCACACAAAGATTAAGCGTCTGTAACCTCCATGGAAAATGCAAGCAAAGCTCAGCCACAGTAAAATAGCTATCACTTAACAGCATTATATCAGAGTAGATAATAATACTTACATGATAATAGGGTTCAGCAGGGGAGGCAGGATATAGAAAATCAGTTTCACACTCGATCAGGTTTTCAGTGGGTAGCAGAACAAAGGTAATTTGCACCTTGGGGAAATGTGCTTACTTGGGTTTTGCTGGTAGTCCAACTTCAGCATACTTTGCTCTAGAACTCAGAAACCCAACTGAAAAGTACTATAAATACCCCGCGTTTTGTGCTATGTATTATTTCAAAGTATTGAACTTTGAAGGTCAGCCTGAGCTTCACTACCAGCTACTAGCATTAGCACTTCAGAAGCTAGCAGGATTCTGTCTAGAGATGAACTGCATACAGAATAGGCATGTCGTCAGGAAAAGGAATCCAAGATTAGATTTGGGCCATTGTTCTTACATTGTAAACTCTGGTCTACTGACAGCTGGAACTGAAAGCATTCATTTGTTTCAGATAAATCACCAGAAAGGTATTAAAAAGAAAAAAAAGGTAATAACATACTGATACCACTGACTCAAATCCCATTCATTTTGGAAACATAAAAGCAAAAGGTTTTAAATGTATTAATCTATGATTTTTGGTCGTTCAAGAGTGCCTGAAATATCCACTCTTAGGGGCATGAAGTTGTTGATGGCTGATCTATGCCTTCTCAATTTTGAATCTGAGATAATGAGGTAAATTAGTTTATATCAGTTCATTAGTTTAAATTTTTTTTAATTTTATTTGTGTTTTTTTGTTTGTTTGTTTGTTTGCTTGTTTTGTTAGTCTCTTTCACAAGTAAAATCTAACCCTGAAACAGCTTATGTGATATGTAGTCTTTCCAATCAGAAGATTTTCCAGGAGCATCAATCAGTCAACTGCCTGAAGCTTTGAGATAGAGCTTAATTCTCTTGAAATGAATAAAAAGAAACCAAAAAGCAAGAAGTTAAGATGTGCTGCATTTCAGCTCACATAACTTCAAAACATTTGTAAAATGTCAAGAGCAACGGAAGACATTTCATTATTTACCTGGGTACTTGCTGTACCTAATTTTTATTTCACTATGATCTTTGTCTCTTGTGATTTTCTCCTTTGCTACCTTGGTAATCCTACCTTTTGAACTGGCAGAACTCAGCTCAAATGCAGAAAGGCCCCTTCATGGCAGATCCTAGTTTTTTCCATTCCAGAACTGATGGGAATTTGCTGAGAGATCCTCCTAAACCAGCACAGAAAAGGCTGGTAAGCCTTGGTGAAGTCAAAATAGAGAAGTCCTGAACAAAAGTAAGAAATAACTCAAGAGAAATGGGACAAGGATAACAATAAGACAGAAGGTAAAGCTTAAGTTCTAGGCATGAGTATGACAGATGTAAAATACACAACTAGGCAGACAGACAGATAGAAGATGTTGACCTGTTGGTGTATCACAAAACAGAGTACTTACCAGAGCAGCCTTCTCCAAATTAGTTTTTCATGTCTCCTGCCACTGAGAAGCAGTAGCTCCTGGGAAACTCTCAGAACTCTTTATTGAGGAAGAGAGGCACCTAAACATAAGCTTTTGCAAAGTTTTCCATTAAAGCTGAAAATATAGTGAACTACCACAATAAATTCCCACATTTTGGTTTTATTGCTCTCATTTTCTAAAGAAAGTGTATTCCTCTATCAAAACATGTCAGGAATGAGTTTGCTCTCACACAGCTCTAGCAAGATGCTAATTTTGCTTTCAGGGAATATGTTCAGCTAAAAATTAATTGCTACTCCCTGAAAAGCAGTAGAAAAGAGGTGAGACTTTCACTGTAAAAGCTTCTGAAGGTAATATAAAATGGACAAATGTTCCTAGAAGGCTTATCACACTTGGAAGATTTCAGCATAGATTGATTTCTTCTTGGCACTTTGCCTGGACATTTAAAAGATTCACTACTGAGACAGTTTTAAGTCTCCTCAATATAAGTATATGATTGTAGGTGGATATGTTTCTAAATGAGAAGTGGACTGAGCAGTTTATATTCATCGGAGCCTCTTATTTGAACGTCATGAAGCCAACGTTGCAGATGACTGTCCCTCTTTTAAAAATTCTCTTATTTGTGGGTACCACAGTAGACATGCTATACAATCATATTCTACGTTTTACCTATCTTTCACTTTCTGTTACAACACTAGCACAGCATCTGTCAAAGGTAGGAAGTAATTTGTCTAAATTGCCTCTTTAAAACATGGACAATCAACATATTTCTATAAGAAAGAAGAAAAAATCTTCCTTGTCTATAGAGCAGGATGCAGGCAGCTTATTATCAGTGCTTACCAATGCCTTAAATGATGCACCCAGATGTAAGGTCATCTGATTACTTAATACAGAGAGATCTGATTTGTTGTGCCCAACTTAGTCCACAGAGATCGAAATTCCCAAACTTCTTCCGGACATCAGGAACCCCAAGCCTGTTACTGATCCTCTGCTCCAGCATAAACTACAGTGTCAGTAACACACTTTTTAAAAATACGTTTCTCATATCACATTTGTCTCCTCTTCCTAGAGGAGATGTTTCTTCAACAGAGAGGTGGGAAAGTTTTATTATTCATTGTTCTCTAGATTACTCTTTTGTCAACTTTCTAAACACGAATATCTGCATATGTGAAATGCTTTTTTTCAGGGAGAGACCTTTTCCTGAAGGATTTTGCTTACTACCATTAAAATGTGCATCATCAGTGAAGGCTGATACAGTTTCTAGCAGATATGTTCATAATTAGAAGCACTGACCAATCTGATATCCTCTACAGTATTTTATGAGGAATGCTCTCGTCTGATTTAACACCCATAGCTTCTTGGTTATCACTGTGTTCAAACTCTGTGCCAAAATCTTACCCACTCTGTGATTTTAGTTCATGAAGTTTAACTAACAAATTTTTCAGTAAGGGTGTAAATGAAATGCTGTTTTTCTTTCTATAATACTATAACTAAAGTCAGCAGACTGTCAACTGTGGCATATTGCTCCTAATAATTGAATTTGATAAAGTGATTTTTTAACTATCACTGTTCTTATTCTCTTCTCATGTAAACATTTTAAATCTTCTCATCGTTAAGTATTGTTTTACTTTTTTTGGTTGAGCTGTTACACAAGAAAAACATTCAGATATAGAATTGATTCACACTGATGTCATTGTATTCAAAGGCACGTAAGGTTGGGAGGAGAAAGAAAAAAGACATTAGTAGTAGAAGAGCTTAGTAGCAGTTTATTTTACAGACACTATAATTATGTTGACAACTACTCAGCAGTATGATCCGCAAGGGTTTTGTTACTTCTAGAAATGGGAGGATGACTGTCATCTTATCTTGGCATAAATTTGGAGTCACAAGGAGTCACAAGGAGCCTTCAAAAATATATCTCTATCTATCTACATAAACAAATTTTCTGTTTTCTCACTACAATCACTGTCATTTGAATAATGTTAATTGAGTGGAAACATACAAATTAGGAGCACAGCAATCAAGCAAGATACTAGCAAAAGAGAAAGGACTTTAAGCATTCACATCCACAGAAATGCAGGTTACAATACAAACAGTGCAAGAAATTTGATGTTGGGTACAGGGAAAAACAAAATTTCTTGGAGTAGCAGCCAGAAGCAGGGTGCCTCCATTCCCTGGATTCATTGCAACAATAAGTGTGATGGTACACTTCTAATTGGTGAAAAGAGATAGATTCTTTAGAAAGCATCCAGTGAGACATCCTTAGACTTCTAAACTTAAGAAGACAACATTTTCTTCCAGGATTTAAAAACCTTTGTCTTCTGTGAAATAGGAAATGCTTCCTTGAAAAAGAAGTTGTTTCAGCAGCAGTTTTTTGTACGTTATGTGTCTCTACCACAAACTAGAAACATTTATTTCAACAAAAATATCATGATCAGTTTTTAATAGAAATAACTATAATAACAGCAAGGAAACTGTTCTGGGACTTACTGTAAGATTTTTCCTCTTTTTAAAATGAAAACTTTGGAATACACTGAAAAAATTGTCAAGGCTGTGCCTTACAAGTTCTTAACTACTTACTTTTGGTCAGGAATTAAGACAAATAAGTGTGAAAGAGAAGCAAAATATTTAACATTTGTTTTTCCTATCAAAAATATTCAACAGCTGTTTTCAAGCTAATTAATCTACAGTGATGTCTGTGCCTAATATCAATAGTGTGTTTTCTACCTTCCTGAATTGTGTTCAAATTTTAAAAATATATTCTCCATTGAAGCTGGAGGAATTATTTGCATAAATTAATTCTCATCTCTATTTGTGTTTAAAACTAGGTATGCTCTAAGACTGTAGAAATAAAACTTATCTGATTAGCATCTGCAGTATAAAGGCTGAATAATGACATGCTTATATTTGTGGCAGCTCTATTAGATCTAGGTTGAGGTCATACTTTCCAATTAATAACATGCCTATAATAGAATCTAAGATGGGATAAATATGAAGGAGTATTCAATCAGTTTAAGTTTATTCTCATATCAGTACACTGCAGACATATGTAGTTAGCTTTCCATTAGTGTTAATCAAGCCCATTACTTGTGCATCAGCAAGGATTTAAACCTTATCCTGTACTTTTCTAACATTCAGACTCTGATTTAATTTCTTACACTGGCTAACACTTTACAGGTCAGTCTAAAGTGATTTCTAGTTATGGAGCTCAGACCAATGGAACAGACATATGATTAATCAATAGCTATGCTATAATTCATCAATGTCACATTTATGAACTGCATGCTAATTATTTTTTTTTCTTAAGCTCACTTTGTAAGCTTAAGCATAGTATGACTAAGACAATGAAGCATATCTAAAAAGAAAAAGAAAGAAACCCCCACAAGTCTGATGGGTAGTCATGGTTTGATTCTGACCTTTCTGACACAGCAGTTATTCACACTGACAAAGCAGATCCAGGGAAAGAGATAGACCTGTGATGAAGGGCCTGCTCTAGGGCAGCCAGGCTTTTGGGTCGTGGGATTTGCAGCACTGATGCCCACTCTCCATCTCTCTTCAGGACACAACTTCAACCACCACAAGCCAGGCAAAGATTTTTCTTGCTGCCTCTCGTACATATCACACATAAAATTTATTTTTCTTAACTCCATGATTATTTTTTTTCCCCCCAGTAAAATAATAATACTTCCCCTGGAGCTGTCATTACAGAAATATCATACATGGTTGCTTCTACATGCAGCTCCTTGGAGGGCAGTGAATGTAATCAGCCAAATGCACAAAGCTCAATGGGATGGACTGGTTAACAGCAGACAGTCTGCACCTAAATGCACTTTCAGGTATTGATCTGGGAGTGCACTCAGCAGATTTGCCTGCTCACTTTTTATTTTGAGAGCTAGAAGAGTTAAGTATTCTCAGTCAAAATACACAAGTACTTTAAATGACCTGTAAGCAGAGCAGAAAAAAAGATATCAGACAGGGATATGGACTGTACAGTTATTGTTATTCTTCTTCAGTTGGCATTACTAGAACTGTAGAAGTGCTACTACTCTGTGTTTCCCTAACTTACACATTTGTGTACGGACTAAGTGGCACTGCAGGGAACAGAGCTGAGACCCCATTACTTTTGCAGTGCATGATGCTCTACTACAACCATTTATTTCTGAAAGACAATAAATCACCTGATAGCATTTATTCAGAGTGGAAATTAAAGCTTAGTACTAAATCTTGTTTGGACTCCAAAATCCTTCAAAGAAAAGCCTGAAAGCCTTTTCTTTTTTTCTTTTTTTTTCTTTTTTTTTTTCTTCTCTCTCTTTGAAACTATGAAATATCACAAACACACACACAGCTAATTTTTTGATCATTTGCACTGTCTTTGAATTTAACACCATACCTCTGTACTGCCCCTGAGATTATTCAGTGCTCTGGCATTGGACTCACAGTAATGTAACTTAGTTATTTTGTTGACTGTCTAGAAATCAGGAAAAAAATGTATATAATGAAAATAAGAGAAAGAGGAGAGGGGAGAGGAGGGGAGGAGGGAAAAAAGGATAAAGGAAGGGAAAAAAAAAGAGAAGGGAAGGGAAGAAAGAAAAAGAGAAAGGAAGGGAAGGGAAAGGGAAGAAGGGAAGGGAAGGGAAGGGAAGGGAAGGGAAGGGAAGGGAAGGGAAGGGAAGGGAAGGGAAGGGAAGGGAAGGGAAGGGAAGGGAAGGGAAGGGAAGGGAAGGGAAGGGAAGGGAAGGGAAGGGAAGGGAAGGGAAGGGAAGGGAAGGGAAGGGAAGGGAAGGGAAGGGAAGGGAAGGGAAGGGAAGGGAAGGGAAGGGAAGGGAAGGGAGGAAGGGAAGGAAGAGAGGTAGCCTATTAATTTTGATTTATCTCCAGAGAGTAAGAATTGATTTCATTTTGCATCCTAATCACTATGCACTGTATGTAGCTGGGATACATATCTAAAAAAAAGAGATTCAAGCTTTCTTGTGAGTAAAAATCACAACATATGCCATTCGGGTGCTCATCCTCTTGCCCATATATCCATGAGTCAGTTCGGATCATGTGCTCCAGCTTCCTAGCAGTGGCCGCATTGGGCATAGTTGGAGGTCAATATAAATCTGTAAACTCACAGCCCTGAAAAGACTGACCATTCCTTTACTGTTTTCCAAACAAAGATTGTCCATTTAAGCACTCGCTGAATACTATTTATAATAAGATACATGATGAGTGCATGATGCTCTAGTTGAAGGATTGTGTTTCAAGCATAAAGAATTGGGAAAAAAAGTATTTTATCTCTTCATATTTACAAACAGCGTAAGTACCATGGACTCAGAAGTGTTATAACTAAAGGCTGTTAATTGCAGAAGGGCAAACAGGACACTTAAGAGAGAAATTTGACATAGTTAGAAGTGGGATTTTAAATGTGAGGAAGCCTAATGAGTTGTAAAATGGAGTTTGATAACAGAAAATTTAGATTATAATACTTCCCCTTAACAGAAGCATTCAAATTACATGGCCCAGGAGACTCTTTTCCAAATCCATGCCCCTAACAAGCTCCTCACTCTGTGGTCTTCTGTCACACTTCCTCTCTACTGTTTTATTTTGTTCCTGCTATTCAGGTTTGCAATGTGTTATCTTACTGGTTGCCTAGACAATAAAAATGATGTGGAAAAATTGTTACTCTATTTTATATAGTGGAGCAGGAGCAAGAGAAAATTAAGTCCCCTGATTGTCAAGATTTACACAGATGGTTTACTATAAAAGCCTGAAAGTTTTCCAGGAGCCAGATTCAGGCTTTTAACCACAATGCTTTGCATCCAAATAATGATTTTTATCTGTCTTTAATGAGCTGCTGTATTAACTTGATCAAATATTACAGTTAAATTCCAGGCAGGCATGAGGAAACAAAGCATTTATGAGACATTTACAGGACTAAGAATGGGCTCACGGAATAGTAACTCTGCAGTGAAGATACATAAAAAACTGTAACATCAGCTCCTAGCACAACTCAGTTGCTGAGATACTACAGGTCATTTGGGGATGTAAATTGGAGGAAACTAATGCTCTCATTAAAGCTGGGACACAAAGGTGATGCCACTCCATGTCTCCTTTTCAAATATATCAGCCTAGCCTTCTGCACAACACGTACCAAACACTTCAATAAAGGGTTGACAAAAGCCAGGAAGGAACATGATCTGAAGTTGGAAAAATTAATTTTTGTGTCAGGTCTGTCCATGAAGGGAGGGAGGGTTAACTAGATTCGTAAATCCTCTCTGGTTAGATTAAGATGAAATGATACACAGGATCTGTACATAAGAGTCAAAAATATCAACTTTAATAGGAGATTTCTACAAAATGTTTATGGACAGTGACCCTCACAATTCTATTTACCTACACTGAGTGGTTTTATAGAAAATTCAAGCAAGCCTTCCACAACTTAACAACTTTAAGAGAAAGAGAAGAAAAGGATAAAGAGAGAAAGAAATACATGAGGGTCTATAGATCACTAGTCCTAGACCAAGCATTGACAGCATGTCTCCATATGATGTCTGTCTGCTGACACCATGCTCCGTATGGTGAAGAAGGGAAGCAGAAGCAACAAGGAGCACCTGACCCTACTTACAGTACCAAAGTAAATGGTTCTCCCTAGCCACTACTGGGAATCATAGTTGGCTTGATTATTGACACACAAGATATCAGACAAACCAAAAAGATGACACCAGACATCCTCCTGAAGATTGATAGCTTCTCTGACACTGTTCTGGACTCTTCCAGAAGTGGCTGAAACATTGATCTTACTGTTTCTCAGGGTGTTGTCTGTACTTATCCCTACCATTTTAGTGAGAACAAGGAAATTCTGCTTCTCAGTCTTATCCAATAAAAGGTGAAGGTTTAATTTGATCAATCTGAAAAGAAAAGATAACTGACAGCCAGCTCTTTAATCTAGAAAAGGGAAAACATAATGAGTTTCAAAGGTTCATGGTAGAAGATAAATTCAAACTCTAAATTGCTTCACATCTTAACACTGAAAGTTAGAAACTACTGAGACATTTTATCTTAGAACATGATGGATTCACATTAGCTTGAAGTCTTAAATTAAGACTAAATGGATTTATAAATAGATATCTAGCAGCTTAACCAAGTGTTATATACTTGTCAAAGTAATAACTAGGTGAAGTTTCTTTGTGTGTTTTATGCGGGAAGTTGCAAAATATTCTCGCAATAATCTCCTTTCATATTAGTGTTTTGTATTGGTGCTATAAATATGTTTTGTTAGCACCAAGACCTGCTGTCTGTTACCCTGCTTAGGTTTTCTGGTAAAGGCAATTTCAAATATGAAAATGGAACAGACATGTTTGGAAATCACACGACCGGGCAGAACTCAGATATGTAAACATGAGATGAATAGAGGACCATAGATTCCTTGAGAGAGAATGTGGTGGAAAGCCAACTGCCAGAATAGCATATCCATTTCTTTGTTCTTTTTATAACAGTCCATGAATTTAGTCTCTGAAACATGTAAGAGAAATATGGGAAATAAAGTGATATAGCATAATGTAGTAGCACTAAGCTATTACCTGCGTACCTGTCTCAAACGCCATTTGTTACCACCACTCACACATACTGCAGCATCCTAGCTTAATCTTTTAAATTCAGATTCCTAGTGCTATGTGCTGGATTTTAATCATATATGATTATTCAAAGGCAGAAGCATAAAAGAATGCCCAGAGCAACAGTTAGAAGTTTTGTCTTGCTTTCTTAAATTATTATTTTGTTGATTAACAATAAACTTGAGAATTAAGGTTGTAATTGTTTAACTAAAACTTTAGGAAGTCTGCTTTCTTCTGTTTATATTAACTGTGCCAAAGGCTCTTGCATTTCATCAATGGGGTGATGAGTATTTTTGTCTCCATCTTAATTAAATTTAAATTCCAATTACGAGATGGCAGATACTCTATTTCTTGTTCTGGTTGAGCTCTCTTGTGGTGTTTACATTCCACCTTTGGGAAGACTGCTATGCTTGCTGATTCCTTTTCTGGGAGAGATATAAATAGCATGCATATTCAAGATATTCTTTCTTAGTGTATATTATCTGTGTGGGTAATGTATCTGTGTAGGAAATGTAAGCAGTACTTAATCTGTGCACTCAGTTCTGTAGTGGGATTTAATTACACAGAAGACCTGTGAATTTCTTCTATGTTTGTCTGAAATTCATTCCCAAGGTCTTGTGAGAAAAAAAAAAAAAAAAAAAAAAACTGTCCAGAATGTTTTTTGTGAGTGCATTTTTCATGACCAAAAATTTGTGAAAACAAGCAAGTGTGGGAAGAGAGGCAGTCTCCCAGATGTAATTATAGCTATTCCTCTGCAGCCTCCTTCCTTTCCTGACCGTCTCCAAAGAATCACATTGTAATGGAGAACATAACATACACCAAAATTTACATTTTCTCTCTATTTCAACATTTTTCTTTTTCACAAAAGCAATTTCTACTACTACACAAATGCTTTTTCCCAAGTACCCTTGGTCCCGATTCTCAATTGATCTGTATCTAATACAAGGATCATTTCCAATATTTAGGAAATCTCTATCAAATGGATATCAAAGGAAATGCGATACTGGTATGTGCAGGAAAACTTCACAGCATCTGAATAGCTGTTGAAGAATGCAAAGAGACAGAAAACCATTATAATGACTGAGCGTAGCCACGACAGAACAGTACAAGTTGAGAGGCAGTAACAGTAGTGAGTGGCAAGAAGGGGGAAACATTTCTAGGCAATTTCTGGAAGAGAGACTCCTTAACAGCAGCCATATGGAGAAGGACTTGGGGATTCTGGTGGATAAAAAGTAGGACATGAGCCAGCAGTGTGCACTTGAAGCAAATCTATCCTTCTATCAAAAAAGTAGCAGCCAGTACAGGGCAGAGGCTTGTTGTACTACCCTACCCTTGTGGAATCCCATCTGGAGTAGTGTTTCTAAGCCTGTGGTCCCCAGCACAAGAAGACACAGAGCTTTTGGAGGGAGTCCAGAGGAGGACCAGGAAGATGATTAGAGGACGGGAGAACCTCTCCTTTGAAGACAGACTGAAGGGGCTTGGATTCCTCAGTCTGGAGTAGAGAAGGCTCCAGAGAGACAACTCATTGTATCTTTTCAGTAATACAAATTTGCTTATGAACATGAAGGAAACCGATCTGATAGTGATTAGACAAGTGGGAACAGTTTTACGCTGAAAGAGGAGAGACAGAGACTAGGATATATTATTTTTTTTACTCAGAGGGTGGTGAAATACTGAGACAATCTGTTCAAAAAGTCTGTGTATACCCCATATTTGGAGATGTTCAAATCCAAGTTGCATGGGGCCCTGGGTAGACTGCTAGAGTCTGACTGAGTGACTAGCAACCCTGCCTATGGCAAGGATTTGGAATTAAATGGTCTTCAAGGTCTCTTCCAAACCAAACTACTCAATGATTCTGTGATATGCTTCGTAAAAAACAGTTGTGCAGAGGTGGGAATTGTCTTGGTGATAAAGGGCAAGGTTGACAATTAAGCAGTCGTACTTATAATACATGTTATCATCTCCATCGTTATACATATTCTCTCTCTATTGCATGAAGTGTTGACTTGGCAAGTCATAAGAAGTCGCAGTAGAATATTTTTAAAAAATTCTTCTTACTTCATTCTAAGTCCTTCTCAATTTTTGAACCTTTCTCTACTTCTCTTTCAAAGACATCAACACCTTTAGAAAGGTTCAGAAGAAAAGTCTGAGTTTACTCTGATTACATAAAGATACATACTCACCCCAGTGCACACCAACATCTATCTCATCACTTCATGTAACTTCTTTATTTCTGAGATTTTTTTCCCATGCAAAGCACAGGTTTCCTTGGATTTTTCTTCTAAAATCAAGAGAAGCTTATTTTAGAAGATATTGTTCTATTAGACTAATAATTATGAATGGAAAATAAAATGGTCTAACTAAAATGTGCATTTTTATATCCCCTGGATTAGAAGAACATCTGTGATAACTGTTTGACTGCAGAAGTGCTAAACAATTAACCACAGTAGGTTATAAAAAAGGAGGAGACGGCTCTGGGGGGAAATTTATAGCAGCCTTCCACTACCTGAAGGGAGCCTACAGGAAAGCTGAGGAGGAACTTTTTGTAAGGCAGGTAGTGACGGGACAAGGACAAATGGTTTTAAACTGGAAGAGGATAGATTTAGAATAGATATCAGGAAGAAATTCTTTACAGTGAGGGTGGTGAGACACTGGAACAGGTTGCCCAGTGAGGTTGTGAATGCCTCTTCCCTGGAAGCATTCAAGACCGGGCTGGATGGGACTGTGAGCAACCTGGTCTAGAGGGAGGAGTCCTACCTACACCACAGGGTTGGAACTAGATGATATTAAAGGTCCATACGAACCCAAACCATTTTATGATTCTATGACTATGAAAAGTGCTACATAACCTTGGAAATAATGAAATCGTGCCTTCTCTTGGAGTTTTCCCTAGCTTTCATTCGACATCTTGTTATAATTCTATTGTTTAGATAATAAAACTCAGTCTTTAAATCAGTCTTCTTCAGGAATTTCTTGTTTTGATTTTCTCTGTACAATCATTTTGGCATCAGGAGATACAATTCCCAGTCTTAAGGCAAATTCTGTTTCCTCATCATGATTTACAAATTTTGCACACAAACATTTCTGAAGTGAAGATTTATTTTTAATTGAAAGAAAAAAGCCCTCAGATAGTTCAAAGATTAATGAGATGTAGATTTATGTGATCTTATACTTGCTGAATGTTTTATTTACTTATTAGGGAACTCCCTTTTAAAGGCTTTCAGAATTTGCTGCATCCCTTATAGAAGGCAAGCCTTCATTTTCCACAGATGCTTTGTTTTTATTATCTCTATAGCAGTTCAGCTGGTAAAATAATAGTACCTTAAAGAGAGTAAGTGAAATGCCCTCTTCCCTCCCCCCCCCCTTTTTTTTTTCTGATTTTTTTCTGTTTGTTTTCTCCATTATAATTCAACTGCAACCATGTTTTACCTTAAATCTCAGTAAAGATCATAAATTTGACAGGAAAATGTTACATAGTACACCCCATAAAATGGTCTACAATCTCTGGAATTGATATTAACCTCATGAATCTATTTCAATTTATCACACTGGATTGTGTATCCCTAATAATTGCCTTAAATGTCTTGATATCTCTCTTTATGACATTTGTTGTCCTCTGGTTTGTTAGCATGGGAAAGCTATTCTTACCTGGACAGGTCTAAATGTTAATGTCATGCAATGTTTTGAACAAATGGCACTATGGAGTAAATGTCTGAAAAGGCTGCCTTTCCACTGACTGACAAGCATCGGGAAATTTGGCATTGTCTTGAGAAAACAAATTTGTAGAAGTTTCATGATTTGAGTCCTGATCGAACATCAAAGCTGCAGAACAAAAGTTACTGTAAACAAATTTCCCTGGGTTGGCACAAGGTGGATGGTGTGGGAAGAGAACAGAAAAAAGGCATGCAGGTTCTGTATCTTCCACTACTCCATCAGTAACCACAAGCCAAGGAGTTACAAACCATGTTTGGAAAAGTACAAATTATGTCCTGCTGGTATCCACTCACACTATTCCGTTTTTCTGATTTAGGTATAGATAATGAAAAAAAAAATTAAAAATCTGAAATTACAGAACAATACTGTGGCCTGGAAGCAAAATTCATAAACCATCTTTCTGAACTGCCCTGTCATCTATGAGCAGGCCTAATTCCTCATCCCATTTTAGTTTAACTCTTTGGCTTTCCAAAATCTGCGTTAGACTGGGAGTCAACATGTAAACCACTAACTGGAGCACTAATTGAAGAAACAGTCTGTATAGGAATTCATTATTTCACCCAAGAAAATGACCAATACATTACTTCTATCCTAAATTCTAGACTGAAAAGACAAAAAGGGGTTTTGTCAATGATTTTAATGATAACATGTTTGTTTGGTGAAGTTGTCTCTGGCTTCCATTTCCTATGTTTCACTATTAACAAAACCTATGTGTCCAAATTCTGCAGAAGGTCAATAAGGACTGGGTAGATCGTACCCTTGAAATCTTCTTACTGCATGTTTTCATTGCTGTTTACTCGGAGGAAATCTATGTATCCATAAATAAATATCTTTTGGATTCGTATTTTGGTTTAAAAAAAAAAGAAAATCATTAAAAAAAATAGATTTTGAAAAACAACACATGCCATGACCTTGTGTCCAATTTAACAAAGTTGAAGGGCTGCACTTGTTTGAAATGATCAACTTTTGGTGTAGGAATGGTCAAGGTCACTGCAAACTCAGCCACTTTCCATTTAATGTTATAGATTAAATGTTTTGCATCTCAGCTTCCATAGTAAATAAAAAATACTGTAGTTAAATATATGACTCTCATCTTCAGAGCTGAAGGTCATATAGGACTTGGGTCTGAATGCAGAAAAGAAGGAAGGCTGTTGTACACAGCAGCAGAATAAAATTAGGGATTCATCTTTAATATTTTCTTATTTGTGCTAACTGCGTCTATTTCTCTGTTTCCCAGAGCTTTGATAATTTCCTCTGATATTAAATACTTAGAAAAAAACTTTGTTTCACATCTGAAGCCCAAAATATTCAATGTCAAAAAATTAAAGGATTTACAGTATAAAATATTATGTAGTTAAGATAGAGATGCTATTCCCTGTGAACATTTTCCTCAGAAATAAAAAGAAATAGGAAAGTCTCAAATAAATGCCAAGATTCCACTTCATAGCAGAAAGATATTTTTTTTATTACATATGATTATCTGTGCTGTTGATACCAAGAGAGGAAAGCTAAGTTTTGAATGAAATCAGTGCATTAATGTGTGTTGGAATAACCTTATGTAGAAAAATGCAGTGTTATTAATAATAACAGTTGACCTTTTTTATTTTTTCTTTGAAATTTTGAAAATATTTTGTAAACATTTGGACTTCAGATGTGGCATTAAAGAACAATTCATGACTTAGTCTTTGTAAAATTACAACCTATTGAACAGTCCAGGGTGGAAAGAATTGTTTTTCCTGAAAAGATGATGTGTGAAAAAGTAACGCAATGTCACAGACTCTTTCACTAAACATGGTAGAAGTCCTTTGAACATCTGAAAAGTGTATAGTATAAAATATAACAGAATAATGATTTTCTAATGGATTCCTACAGTGATATAATGCAGAGTTTTGAGAACTGAAGAGAACTACATCAGTTTTCTTGCCTTCTCCCTGCAGTTTTTCAGCTTGGGTAGACAGTCATTTAGAAGCCTTTTATCAGTGTACTCCAAATCTTGCTGACATGTGATTCCACAAACTGTGATGTTCTTGTCACAGACACAACAAACCATGATGTCTGATGTGTAGGAAAAATAATTATATAATTTTCAAGTGGAAACCCAATTTTTGACTGCACCTGAGCTTTATGTTAGAGAAATATATGTGTTATATGCTGCTAAAGTAAACTTCTAAAACCAGAAGAAATTCAGAAATTGTAGTGAATAAAAAAGATGATGAAAATATAAAGCCTACTTTTGAAAGGAACAAAGACAGTCATTATTTCTCCAGGGATTTGTACAGATATCAAGATACTCAGGAAGAAAAAAGGAGCGTTGAGCCGTGTAGAGCCTTCTGTCTGGTAAAGAAGGAACCCTGGCAAGTTGCAGGTTTTCCCTGCCTAGTCTTTGGTGAGCAGCAAACAAGAGGGAGAAAAGCAAAGGAGAGGACATGACAAAAAGAGTGAATATATACAGTGTCCAGACTGTAAAGTTATCACTATTTAGTTATATGTGTCACTTCCCATTCTCATTATATTCTTTGTCAAGAGAGTGGATTTATGTGCTGCCATTTTCTGTGCTCATTACAGTATTTGTCAAGTTAATGAATGGTCTGAGAGCTTGAATTTCCAATATTGAAGGGTGAATTATGGTGCACGCATTAAAATAACTCTTCCTTTTGCCTAGACTCTGTATCCCAAACTAATAGACTTGATCTGTCTCCTATATGAGCCATCAGGAACTGTACCAGGACAAGAAGTTGTGCTGAAAGGCCCTGACTAGGTCAAAGTGTAGAAGCTCACACTTCTATAATATATCAGGCTTCAAACTTGTAACACCTCATTTTTGTGACAAAGCATAGACAAAAAATGGTACGAAATTAATTGGTAACATTTTATTATAAGTACCAAATTGTTATTAATTTATTTGATACTCCTTACAAAAACATTAATCATAGCAAGCACTTTTGGACTTACTCTGACTGTTGATATGTGAATCTGGAGGAATTTTGGTGTAACTTAGCATTAATTAATGTCCACTTACTGCAGAGCTGTACCATATTAATCTAGTTTCTGTGACCAAGGAAAGAAAGGAAATAAAATAGAATTAGACACCTTTTCTTGTAATCTCAATGTTTTACTCCAGCAGCCTGAAATGACCTGGATTGCATCATAAGCCAAAAGTAAAAAAATTGTGCATCATAATCTTTCATGGTATCAGAGGTTAAGGTCAAGTTAATAAAGAAAATAAGAAGAAAAAACAAAGACACAGACTTTTGTTTTAAGGAGCCAGAATATGGAGGAACAAATTATCACAAGTAGTGCTTCTAGCTAAGTTCTTTCCAAATAGTGAATAAAAAGCAACCCACTGACACAGTGGGCAAGAAGCTAAAAAACTTGAAAGAACATGTTCTCAAAAGTAGTGTTTTGATTGTTAGTGTGACAGTTCAGCTGCAGTTCACATACAGGTCAGTGCAAGAACACTTAATAAGAAGAAATTCACAGGTATCAGCATCAGCTACATAAATTATATGATAAAATAAATGTTCATGGAATCATAGGATGTTGAAAAGTACCCAGTTTCAATCCCTAGCCATAGGCAGGAACATCTTTGAGTAGATCAGGCTGCCCAAGGCCCCATTCAAATTGGGAACTGAGATAAGAGCTAAATTGTTCCAGTGCCTCTTCTGCTGAAAGAAAACAGTGATCAAAAGGCCAGTGTTTTAGATCTTCAGTAGGTGGATGACTCTTTCTTCTTACAGAAGAAAATGTCCCAAATAGATAAAATTCTCATCCAGGAAATTTCAGCACTCTCTTGGGACTGTTAAAGATACGTGTCATCTCAATATAGGGCTGCCCACCTTAAGGTCGTTATTACAACTCTCTTCTTGTACATGCATAAACATACATTTCCTGGAATATTTGTGGCATCCTAAGATGACACTTCCTATATTAAACCAAATCACACACAGTTTTCTCTAGCCGTTCTTTAATTGCTTAAACCCACACATAAAAATCTTCAAAAGTATAATTATTCTGTTATTTTTCTAACAGTGCGTTATATGTTAATAAAATAATAAGCTTTCTGTATGTGTGTGTGTGTGTGTTGCCTGCTCTTGCTGTTTCTTTTTATTGGGTTTGTTTTTTTTCATTTTTTTATTTTTCTTTTTTATTTTTTAAATATAAATTGATCTTCTCTTCCTCTTTATCCACTAGCTAACCGCCGTATGGAAACAAAGTAAGATCATCAAAAACAAAACTAAGACCACCAAGAGGTTCCCTGAGGTGAAGGATTTGGGAGTGTCGGTTGATGACAGACTCAATATGAGCCGGCAATGTGTGCTTGCAGCCCAGAAGGCCAAGCATATACTGGGTTGCATCAAGAGAAGTGTAATCAGCAGGTCAAGGGAGATGTTTCTGCCCATCTACTCTGCTCTTATGAGACCACACCTCGAGTACTGCATTCAGTTTTGGAGCCCCCAGCACTAGAAGGACATGGAGCTGTTGGAGCAGGTCCAGAGGAGGGCCACAAAGGTGATCAGAGGGCTGAAGCACCTCCTCTGCAAGTACAGACTAAGAGAGCTGGGTCTCTTCAGCCTGAAGAGAAGACTTTGAGGAGACCTTATAGCAGCCTTTCAGTACCTGAAGAGGCCTACAGGAAAGCTGAGGAGGGACTTTTAATAAGGGCAGGTAGAAACGGGACAAGGATGAATGGTTTTAAACTGGAAGAGGATAGATTTAGACTAGATATAAAGAAAAAATTCTTTACTGCAGGTGTAGTGAGACACTGGAACAAGTTGCCCAGTGAAGTTGTGGATTCCCCCTCCCTGGAAGCATTCAAGGCCAGGCTGGATGGGGCTGTGAGTAACCTGGTCTAGAGGGAGGTCTTCCTGCCTGTAGTTGGAATTAGATGATTATAAAAATCCTATCCCTTCCAATGCAAACCTTCTATTCTGTGATCTAATCACTAGAAAGGGAGGAGCTGTGCCAGTCTTATGCACAGGTTGTCATGTTCAGGCCATTAGACTGAAAAAATCTCTCCCTTCTGGGCGCACAGACAAAAGCAAGGCACATGTGATGTTTTAACTGTGGAAGACTTTCTGATAAATTATTTCCTTTCATCTGTCCAGGCGAACACTGGCTATAGTCTGTTTCTGTTGTGGGAGACACTGCTCTTTTCTGACTCCCCACATTCTTCGCTGGTTCCAGCCAAGTCAGCAACACTTAGATGTAGCGCCCTTGGTTTCATTATTATCCAAGATGAAGTGCTTTGTCATCATCAGTTAGGCACCAAAGTCTACTTTTCCCTGAGGGTAGAAGAAGAAGCTCTTATCTAAGTTAACCCTATGATGAATAATTACTATATGAAGACAAATAACAGAATATTTATTAATTCTCATCTCTTTAAACATTTATTACCTTTTAATTCAGAGCGAATATCAGGATTTTTTTTTTCTCCTTGAGATGACAGTGACAAATGCACTCCTGAGATGTGATATGCCAGACTTAGAATGGTTATTAAAATAAAAACTTATTAGATAACCAATTTAAAACTAGAGGAAGAGAGAAGAGAAACATGGTATCATTGTGGAGCTTCTGGATAATCCAGGAGCACTAGCATCTTTTCTTTCCTAGATTCCTAAGTCAGCCATTGAAGGCTAACACTGTAATGAAAATCAAGATGAGTTTAATTATAGGTGACAAGGAAAAGGAACAAACTGTAGATCCAGTGATGGGGAGACAACTATGTGCAGGCCTTCCAGATAACCAAAATGGCTACTGTCATGCTCTGCAGTACTTTCTCATGTTGTGAACCAATCACTTTTAAATAGTGCTTAAACTTCTTTTCTGAGTTTGCTCAGACAAAGCAAAAAGTTGTAGTGATTTTTGGACCCGTTCAGTTGATGGTTAAGAGGTGGACTACAGAGTCTCTACCCTTTTCTGATACGAAAAAATGACTTATTAATTGAAAAGAAATGGGTGAAACCATTAAAGGCTAACACTGTAATGAAAATCAAGATGAGTTTAAATATAAGTGACAAGGAAAAGGAACAAACTGTAGATCCATTGATGGGGAGACAACTATGTGCGGGCCTTCCAGATCTTCAGCCTATTAGAAGGAAAAAAAAAAAAAAAGAAAAGGAAAAAAAAGATAATTAGGTGAGCTACAGATGAGAAGCTGGTGAGGAAGGGCAAAATGTCTGCAACTCATGTTAATGGAGAAACCTCAAATATGTAAATAAGTTTACGCTAATATAACGAAAGGAAGAAGTAAAAAGGATAAAGAAAAAGGTACTGTTGTTTCCGAATGATGCCATACAAAGTTTCTATAAAAGCAATTAGATTTTTGTAACGTTTTTTCTTAAAATATTTGTTGTTTTGATTTGTTTTTAATATTTTTATCATCCCACAGATATATCATATTGGAATTTACTTCAATCTGCATGCGCTCATTTACGCACATGCATATCTTTACATACCTGATAAATTTTGAGAATTAAAAAAAGAAATAACCTTACCTGAGGTCTCTCATTTTTCTGTTGGTTTCCACATCGCATTTGTTGTTTGACATAGACAAACCTGTATGCCAGGGACCAGAACTCAGGAACAATAGGAGTCTTCAGTGTGAATATATTACAAGAAGAATTTTTGCTTTGTATGAAATGTAAAATTAATCCCAATTCCAAAGCTGCTTCATAACTCAAAGGTCCCACCATGAAATGGCATGTCTGAGGTAAATTGAAGAACATTATACAATGACCTTAATAACCAATTCAATTAAGAAAAGAAAAAAAAAAGAAAAATAACACGGATGAGACCAGGTCTAAGAATGCACTTTTTAACCTCTGATGAAATTGTGTTACTATTTACTTAAAGTGCCTTACATTTCTACAGTGAATTGTATTAGTCAGTAGCTGCAGACTATGTAATGATATCATTATTATATTTAGACACTTGACTGATTTTAAGACATTTCAGATTTCTTTTCTTTCCTAAAGATGGATATAGTACGGTTGGTGATGAATATCTATCACCCTAATTCTACAATCATGTCACCTTGCTTCACTTCCCTCCAACCAAATGCATTCTCAGTAGATGAGAGCTTTATTGTTTAAAGCCAAGAATCTGAGTCTGCAAGACTAGATTTTTATTTATTTATTTATTTATTTTATATCCCAAGTCTACAGCACAGTTAAAGAATATCTTTCAGTCCTGAAAACATTTGTCCTCTTAACATCCCCAGAATGATATTATTTCCTTTAAAAGTAAGGGAAATAGTGGTTCTGAAAGACAAATTGACTTGTCTGAGAAATCCTGTACCAAAGCAGAGACGTGAAGCAGAATTTTTCAAATAATAATCATCATCACAAAAAGTCATTCTATTCGTAGTGCAATCATATAGTGACAGATTGGGGGCATACATTTGTTTCCTTCAGGAAAATAACTTTCCATCTTTCAGATAATACAGAACTTTATTCCTAATTATTTATTGTCTTCTACTTTTTAGAATTACAAATACAATGTAACTCTTTTAATCCAATCGGAAAAGACATGCTTTAAATTATTTCTCTTTTTAAACTAGTATGCTAATGCAACGTGTTGGTGCTTCAGAGAGAGAAAGCTATCAAGTCTGTGGTTGTATGATTACTGCATATTAAATTTCCAATTTCCAGACTTTCACAATAATTAATAATACCAATTAGGTAATATGCTGATGATCTTCTTGATGGTACAATATAAATGTCCATTTCCTTAGATTTCTAAGACCATTTCATAGAGAAAGAACTTCTAAATTGCAGCTAAGGCCTAAAGATAACATTTATTCGACTTTTTTCCCCTCTGAAATACCATAGCACTTATATTAAATTGAAAGCAATTGAGCAAATTTAACCGCTTATTTCCCAATAGCCCTTCCAGAAGCTAAATAATTAAATTAATTAATTAATTAATTAATTAATGGGGGGGGGGCAGAATAAAATCTTGAAATCTAACAACCGATCAAAATCCTGGAATTACTGATATTAGACTGTTTTGGCATGAATTGAAGATAGCAACACGGTAGGTTTATGGAAACTGAACTAGCTGGAAATCATAGCATAAAACAACACATGAACTTGTCTTAAAAAGTTGAAAAAAATCAGCCAGAGTGAATCAAGGCCTCCAAAATTAATTGAGATTGCAGAGGTTCATGGCTCCCCAACCCAGCACCCATCACTGACTCCTGACCATAAGCACTGCACTACTGAAAGTTTTTGGTATAAAATTCTGGCAGGTATTTCCCAAACTAATTCAGCAAGATTTCCCTCTTTTTTCCATCCATGGGGAAGCTTTCCATAGTTTTCCTGTTTAGTGGCTAAGAGGTCTACTCTACTGTTATGCTTACATATTTATTCTTCTCTCACTCAGACATTTATTTTGGGGCAACAGTTCACTCTAGCTCTTCTCCTTTCTTGATTTGCAGTCTTGCTAACTAATTATACAATCTTAATAGCAATTATTTCATACAAACAGGTAAGTGTAGTAGTTTTGGTTTGTTTGGTTGATTTTTTTTGGTTGGTTTGGTTTTTTTGTTGTTTATTTGTTTGTTTCACTCTCTTTTGGTTTTTGTTTTTTATTCCTCTGTTTCTATTTGAAGTATTTGGACTGTGAAGTATCCCGTGGAACTGAGATTTTCCAACAGCTGGCCTCATGTTCTCAGCAGAAACTACTATTATTTATTCCCTTGCACTTCAGTGATAGATTCAGTATTTCCCTCCCATCATTTATTTCATAGATTTTCATCTCTCTCCTTTGCAGATGCTCAAACTACACTCATAACTCCAATAGAGATTTTTTGATGTGTTGCACAATGCCTTTAATATTGTGTTGTATCTAGTTACACTGGTGGACCATGCTGGTATTTGTCATGGTCCTTCCACATTTCTGGCTAATAATCTTCTTTGTTCACTGTGATTGTCTCCTGGTGGATCATCATGTTGGAGCAGTAGCCCTTGTTATCAATCTCCAAACTCACAGCCTCACTTTCCACTGCACACAATCATTGCAATGACATTTTTATTCCTTCTATCCTCCCTTTCATTGCAGCTTTCCTATAGGATATTCCTGTCAGTCCTAATTTCTAGCTCAAGAAAATATTATTTACTATTTGCCCAAAGAATAAACTTGCTAGAAAATTCTCCTTCATCACGTCAGTAGTGCCTATTGTTATCTGCCTCCTTACTAGCTCTTTGTCAAAAGAGCTTTCTTACCCTCATCCCATGTTCCCCCCGATAATCAAGAATTCCTGTGATGTATTGTATCAGAATGCTAAAACAAATCCAGATCTGCTAAAAGCTTTCCTTTCTAACAGACACACAAGGAATTTCTCTTTGCCATTTTCTGCCACATCCAAAGTTTGTATTATTCTTTTCTCCAACCGAGCTTCACACACTATTAAAATCACACCCCAAAATACCATTTCCTGAATTGCTTTTCTTGTTGTCTAAACATACATCATAAATTGTCCAATCTTCACACATACATCTCATTCTGAAATTTGATTTAATTTCAGATAAGTATTTTAAAATGTATAAGAATACTGATATTTGTGGATGATTTCAGATATATTTGCTTTTTATATCATAGGGCACTTTTGAAATTTCTGAGGCAACCTCAGAACTTTAAATTTCTATACATATAGCTATTACTGTCAAGAAAGGTTGAGCTAATGGACATTTTTCCAAGAATATGAAAACCTAAAGCAAAAATTAATAGAAGAGAGGAGAGCCTGGAGGAGGAATGTTGGATTTGGAAAGCTATTGTGTCCAGAAGGGTCAACTGCTGACAAGCCTTAGGGATCTTTGACACGCATATCCAAAAGCCCTGGACTTCTCAATGTAAGAATAGACCTAAATACATATACTGAAATAATTCCTGAGGGATGTTGAACTGCAGAAATAAAATTTTATATGGAAATAAACTTTTATGGGTTATGAATAATTATGCATCTGCTTGATGCATTTAGGGAATCCAGCTGCTTGCTTAAAGCAGGAGGGTCTCATTGACATGCCCACAAGCCTTGTAGGATACAAATCTAGGCATGAACCTAGATTTAGGTTGCATATTTAGAGAGCATATAAACAGGAGAAGGTATGACTGTTTACATAGATGGTTAGTGATAGGACAAGGGGGAATGGTTTTAAACTAACACAGGGGAGAGTTGGATGTTAGAAGGAAGTTTTTCACACAGAAGGTGATGACACACTGGAACAGGTTGCCCAAGAAGGTTGTGGATGCCCCACCCCTGGAGGCATTCAAGGCCAGGTTGGATGTGGATCTGGGAAGCCTAGTCAAGTGGTTGGTGACCCTATACACAGCAGGGGGAGGGTGAAACTTGATGATCTTTGAGGTCCTTTTCAACTCAGGCCATTTTATTATCTGAAGCAAGACACTGGATGAGACACACCCTTATAGGGAAAATGCCTTTCCCAAGAAGGTTGCAGACACTCAGCTACCTTCTCTAGCTCCTATCTTTCACCATCTCTTCCTCAATTTCACAGTTTCCTGGCTTTATTCATTGCATTCCTGGGTTTTGCTGTTTTTTATAACAGACCTCAATTCCCTAACAAGAAAAGGAGCCAGCTATAGTGTTACAGGAATCTTGTGGGAATATAGCTAATAAACAGGTTGAGCAAAGTCTAATTTAAACATGTCTCATTAAAATTAATAACACTATTGGATATGAGAAAGATCAATTTGGTATGATCAGGGAAACTGAACATAATTTTCATGCAAAGGAATCGTTAGGTGTAAATATTTTTACTTTCTCAAAAATATATTTTGTGTTATGCAAAATGCTTGCGCAAAACCTCATATTATATCATATAGACTTCTAAACGGAACTCTGGCAAAATCTTGTACATTTCCAGATAAATCATAATTATGATTTATGAGCTGATTTCATAAGCTCATATTTTTTAGAATCATCTCCAAATCAGCCTTATTTTTTAAATTTTTGCTGCTGGTTCACATTGGACACTCCTAGAGTGCTGAGGCAAAGAAGAGAAGACACAGTAATTCATACCAATGGAAAATGCGTAGATTAACAGGTATATTTTTCATGCTGGGCATTGTCAAAGAACCCTAGAATCTGGCACTTGGATGAGGTAGAAGGATATTACTTCTTTCCTGGCAGTATCTTAAATAACACTTTCTGTCAGTGATAATTATTATTCCTCTCTCCTAAATAATCAAGTTAGTATGTTTACTAGTGTAGATCATTCACATTTATGAGCCCAAACTCAGTAAACAGTTTTGTTTAAAAGACAAAACTCATAGATGCATTCTACCAAAATTGAAGAATTTAAACATCCAAGTGGCAAGAAGAAACCCCACTCACGCACCAGGAAGGTAAATGTTTCAACACAAATTTTCCATGTAGTAGTCACCAGAGAATCCCCATAGTCTGCCCCTACTGAGTATGAAGACACTCGGATTCAATATTTTATTCCCCAGCATAATTATCACTCCTCATTTTTCAGACTGAAGTGAGCCCAGATGTACAGACACAAATCTCAGCTGAATACAAACCTACATGATTGCCTCTCTCAGGAACCCTGAGCCTTTAAACAAATGGTTTCATTATGGGAAAAAGAGGTGAGGTGTTTTTCTGCACAGACAACGTTCTTCATGTCAACAGCAGCCTTTCCCAGCACTGGCACTGAGTTTAAATCTTTCCATTTGTAAGCAGTATGTCAGGGTTTTGAATTGGTAAGCCACTGATTGACGGTAAGGCAAGAAAAGTGGTATTTACCTTGCAGATGTGCCTTTACCAGAAATCCATCCACAATTATTAAGAATTGTGTTGATGTAACTGAGGCACATTACATGCAACAACTCTGTTACAGCGTGGAAAGTCATCTTCCATTGCGGAGATATGATCATCTTCCCTCCTTGATGGAGGCAAAATGAATGCCATAAAACCCATGAAAACCATGACATCAGGGCAATAAGAGGCAGCCCAAGAGATAAATGCAGTATTCTGCATGAAAGAGAATAGAAATTCACCTTATTTACTCCAAAAATAACTTCCCTGACAAAATCCAAGTTCTAACAGAATTGAGTAAACCCAAGTATTTTGCTACAGAGAGAAGTTTTACCTTATGACAAAAAGTTTTGTGGAATACAGCCTTCAGGATGCTGTTAATGTAGTAGACTTTAAAGCAAATCTCACAAGAGTCCCTTTCTAACGGCAAAAAATAAACACCTTCAGTTTTCTACAGCAGCTACTATCAACCCTGGACTGAACAACAGCACAATTAATCCCAGCTCCATAGTGCTGGCAAGATACATGTACTGCTGACTGTCTCTGCTGTCAAAGAAGGATTGAAATACATGTTTGAGTACTCTGTTCTCTCACAATTTGATTTTGAGATCTGACAGAGAAGACCTGGGGATAATTTTGCATCTGTTCACAAGCAAAAAATAAAATATATATACACATAAAAAAGCACAACCATCCTCTGCTTGCTGAACTCAGGCCAAGAAAAAACAGACAATTGTAAAAAGTCAGATGTGTTTATTTCTATTTTTAATAGCCAATCAATGTGTTCTTTGCAATCACTAAGTCTCATTCTTTTTTCCTAATGGGAAGATACCCACAGGGAAATTACTGCTAACAAGAGGCGGGTCCCTTCATTAGTCCCAGGAAAAAGTATTTGCAGCCAATCATAGCTTTAATTAAGGATCTGACCCCACTCCTAATACAGACAGTGGCAAAACAGCCATTAGGTCCAGAGAACAGAATGAGGCACTGAATAAAACCCATTTGAACCTGCAAGCAAGTTGCTTGTAAGCTTATCACAATTTCCATCAATCATTGAATATGGGGCTGCAAGGGACCTTGAGGGGCTGACTGGTTCATCTCTCTACTCAAAAGCTGACAAACTGTTCCTAAACTACTCCTGACAGCTGCTTCTCTAACCTGTCCTTATAGTCCCCTACAATGCTGGAATTTCCTCTATTTCCCCAGGCTGTCTCTCACCAATCTCTGAGCCTTAGAAAAGTTTGAGTTTTGTTTTTCCCTCCTCTACTGCATGGTCTAAATCTTCTCAGCCATGGTTTGACCGTCTGGTGGACTCTTGCTCTGGGTTTCATTCTCTTTAGCTTCTTGCTGGTGCAAGGAAGGTAGATTAATATTTCACACAGTAGATGATATTTCAGACCTGAGCTGGACAAACACATGCCTTCAGATGTGACATGGGTCATCTTGGCTGGAACTTCACTAGAAGTTGTGGGAAACCTTCAGTTCTCCATCTTTGGAAACATGAAGCCTTTGATTAAATTCTCTATTTCCCAGAACTGCTGCTTGAGGATGATAATTGTAGCTGCAGGAGGGCTGACTTTCTGATGTTAAACCTCCCAATGAGCTCTAAGAACAAGCAGTAGCTGGAATAATCTGTTCAAAAGAGGCACATTTTAAATACATTATTTATGCTACCCTGCAGGGGGGGAAATTGTTGTTATTCTCAGTTAACCACCATTTGGTGACCCAGGACTCCTCCCATTACCTGCTGAGCCAAGTTAGCATGTTGCAAAATGCAAAATAAAACTTAATTTATTATGATTAAGCACCATGTGACAAGTAAACAGTCCCAGCACAGCAGTGGCCAGAGTGACTTTCTTCCTGAAAGCTCCAGTCCTCACTCCTCTGAACCTTGTACTTGTTTGTCTCCTTGATGCATTTCTTCCCTTTTTCATTGTTTGACACTGTTTGGGAATGATTATATATATGTTTTATTTCCCCTCAAACTTTTACTCTGTCATGCAAAAATAAATAAATAAATAAATAAATAAATAAATAAATAAATAAATAAAATTTAAAAGGCAAACAGTAATAATAAAATAATCTCCTAGCCTAAAACTCTGAGTTTATTGGAAATGTAAAAGAACTTCCCTTGATGGTGATAATGCTAAGAATCAGCTACAAAGATCTCTGCCTGCAGAGCTGCAGGGAGTTATGGGCAAAGAAGTCAATGCATAAGCCCTCAATCTCTAAGCAGAGGATGCTTCTGCCATTCCTACCCTACATCTAGCTATCTCTCCAGGGATGCCACTGCTCCCTCTACTACTTACTGATACCCATTTGTAAACTTGCAATTTCAGTTGATTGGAAATACCAAATTGAATACATGTTTGTCCTGAAATTGTTTTACTACCACATTTTGCTCTCTCTGGACACTGCTGTCAGTTTTTGAGCCTCACAGCAACTAAGCATTTCTTTTTGTATGTTATTTGCACAGATTTCCTAGAACCTGATCAAAAGCTCTGTAAGGGCAACAGATAAAAGTCGGGATGATTTCAGGGGACATCAAATCAAAAGAGAGTCATATCTGATTAAGATTTAAGCATTAATCCTCATTAGGCACTAGCAAAGTACAAGAGACAATATTTTTTTATTTTTTATTTCTTGGTTGAAATGCAAAATTTAACAGTTGTTCATTGTGCATTATGGGATAAGAAATGGAGTAAAAGATTTTACTTGATGCAGAAGTCATAAATAATTTAAGACCTTCAAAGCACTTCAGAACATTGGGACTAACCTTTTGCATGCTGCAAATCATATCATAGAATCACAGAATGGCCTGGGTTGAAAAGGACCACAGTGATCATCCAGTTTCAACTGTCCTGCTATGTGCAGTGTCATCAACCTCTTGACCAGACTGTCCAGAGGCATCCAGCCTTGCCTTGAGTGCCTCCAGGGATGGAACATCCACAACCTCCCTGGGCAAACTGTTCTAGTGTGTCAACCAAATGGTACAGCCTGAAGGTGCTTTCATTCTTTAAAGCCTCTAGTCTTGCATAAATGTAGAGCTAGAAACAGTTGTAGCTCTTTTGCTCTTTTCTATAGTGACCTGCAAAAACTTACGATTGTTATTGTTCTTTTTTTTTTTTTTAATTTGATCTAGTTTATTTTGCATTTCCAATGTTAATAAAAATTTGACTTCTTTTTCAATATTTTGTTTCTTTCTGTCTTTTACACAATGAAAACAATAATTGTAGTAAATAGTGCTTATGGACAATGAATGAATTTTATGTCTTAAATTTCCTATACGAGAACGATTTTTTTTTTTTTTTTTTTTGCTTGTCTTTGTGATTTTGCATCATAGTTCTAAATATTTGGCACATGTTATTTCTCAAATGTTGACCATATAATCCAACAGGATACCTTCTATAGCTTGTAGATAATAAGATGTAGGCAGGACTGCCTCTCAAGATTATTGTCAGAGTGATACAAAGAGGTACATGTATCATACCAGTTGAATTGCTGCAGTACACATATTCTTTACTGTTAAGAGTATAATCAGTCTCTTTTAGTGAAAATGTATCAGTCTGCCCTTACACAGAGGTTAAAATGGGTCATAAAGAAAAGCAAAACCTATGGTTAAGTTTTCACCATTCAAGCCCTATGTAGTTCTGTATGACCAAGTCTCAACTTTGCCCTGTCCCAGTTTTTTTATACCAGGTACTCCTGCTGTACTCACTCAGCACTCATACAGCAAAATGTATTTGTCAGTCTACCAGTAATGTAATCAACCTGTGTCAGAAAGGGAAGGGAGGCTGCAGGGATTTAAGGGTGAAACAAGATTTTTTTTCTTTTTATGAGTCCAATTCATATCAATCAAAGTCAAAAGGAAACAATTCCAATATCTTATTTTAATGCTTTTGTTTGTCCTGGAGTTCAGTTGCCATAAAAAGTGTATGTTTAAAATGTTCTTTGGGGAGTTAAAGTCCCATAAACTCTTGCAACTCAGTGATGTGAGATAATGAAACTACCTATAAAAGTACAGCAAAATTAGATATATATTTTTTATTGTAATCATCAAATAGTTTTCCTCAAGGTATTGATTGAATTATACATAAAACTTACATGATGGTGGAAAAGAAAAAAAAAGGAAAAGAAAGGAGAAAGACAGGGAAAATGAAAAGGAAGAGGAAGGGGAAGGAGAAGGAGGAGGGAGGAGGAGGAAGGGAAGGGAAAGCAGAAGGGGAAGGGGAAAGGGAAAAGGAAAGGGAAGGGGAAGAGGAAGGCGGAGGGAGAGGGAAAGAGGAAGGGGAATGAAGCTGTTTGCAGAACTTCTTACAAGCAACCAAAATAAAATCTAGGCTAGCACTTGCAAATAATAGCATTTAACTGTACATGTATCCAAGGTTTCTTTTCATAAAACATACATGCAGAAATGTCCATGGGCTTCTTTAGAAGACTGGAAGAAGCTTTTACTTCCCAAAGTTCTGTTTTGAATGTGGAAAATTCCTTCTGTTATCAAAATTTGTCTATTAATAATCTGAAATTACATGCTCCTAATCCTCTCAGAATTTGTTTTGTTTTACACTGATTTCACTATTGGATATTTGTCCTCTGAAATTGAACCTTCTGCATAACCTAATGAAGTTTTGACAGATATAAATGGGTTAAAAAGCACCTGTTGAAATGAGAATTCTTTTTCTACTCATGTTTTAGCAGTGTCATTTAGCAGAACTTCACTATGGGCTCCATGACCCCAGGACACAGCCAAGTGACAATTGCCTTCGGCACTCAGCAACTGTCACCAAAGCTGCGATGATCAATGTTTCACTTGGCCTTCATGTCAGTGAGGATATTTTTTTAATGTGATCAAGTGTGAAACTTTCCTTGAGTTTGAAAGCAGCTAATTCAACAGCAGAGATTAAAGGAAGACACAGGTGATGCGAAAGGAGGGGAGGAGGAATGCCACTTGCACTGAAAACCAGACAGCAGCAATCACAAAAGCCTCAAGGTCCCTTTTGCCTTGTCTACCTGTTCTCAGCTCCACAGATGTCAGGGGTGATGTTTTTTTGGCAGGATACCAGTGTGTGTGTAGCTGTAAGAGCATTTGTGGTTGGATAGACAGCCACATGTCTGTTCCTCGCTGATGAGCTTAACTGAGTTTTATTTTTAAAAAGAATTTTAAAAAAATGTTTTAAAAATGGTAAAAAAAATGGTAATAAAAATGAGATCACTAATTCAAAGGGAAATTTCTACATGAATCACCTGTGTTTATTGCAGCTGTATATCTCCAGTGACATCTACATCAGCATGCAATGCAAGGCCAGGCAATAATTCCAGTGGCTAGATAACTGTAAAAAAGAAAGGGACCTAGGGGTATTGATTGGTGCTTGGCTGAACGTGAGCCAGCAGTGTGCCCAGATGGCCAAGAGGGTTGTACGAGAGGAGGTTTAGATTAGATATAAGGAAGAACTTTTTCTCTCAGAGAGTGGTCAGATAGTGGAATGGCCTACCTAGGGAGGTGGTGGAGTCACTGTCCCTGGCAGTGTTCAAGAAGTGTCTGGATGAGGAACTACGAGATATGGTTTAGTGCTTGTGCTAGCAATGGTGATGGGAGTACGGTTGGACTAGATGATTGTGCAGGTCATTTCCAACCTTACGATTCTATGATTCTATGATCTATGCTGTCTGCTTGAACTTCTATGATACCAGACAGCAGAACTTCATTATCTTTGCAGTTAATTTTTTTAAAAAACAGTTTTGGGCAGAATTAATTAATTAACTGACACTGTCTGAACACCATTTCAGGAAGCAGCATGACTTAGCATCATTCCTGGTAAGCCAATCTAGATGCAACTGTGTCATCCTCAGCAATAAAACACTTCATTAGAACACTTCAATAGAACTGCTATTGATGGCAGCCTGATGGACAGCTGGTGTGTTTGTGCAGATGGAGATGTATGGGGACAGAAGGCATCACACCTCAAAGCCTTCAGTGTCCTTCAGATTGCCAGTGAGGAGTATTCTGTGGGCTGTGTGGACCTCTTTCCTGCTTAAAGAACAGAGCACAATTAGATTTTCTTCTTTAAACTCAGACATCAAGCCCTCATTCTGAAATAGGGCCTGAAGGCAATAAGTGGCAGGGCTGAATGAATGGGAATGTGGGGCTGATGTTTTCAGCTCCAAGGAACAGTCTATTGAGTGTTCTGAGATGTATACTTATACAGAGAAGCACACATATGAACACGCCTGTACAATTATCTTCATATTTTATAATTTTCAGTAGCCTGCAAATATTTCCATATACATTTCAAAGGTTCTCTTCCCTGTAAAAAATAATTTAGGATATAAAAAGCACAGATGATAATATTATCATACCATTCTCAAACCATTACAAATATATTTCTATAAAAATATTTCTACAAAGCCATCTGAATCTAATAAGCATCAGGTCATTTTGGATAAGTTATTTTAAACTTCAGCTTTAGGTAGGTATGAAAGTAAAGAATGAAAAATAGGAAACATTTTCTCTAATTGGATCCATCACTGACTTATAATGAAAGAGTACTTCATATCTCCCAAAATTTAAAAGATAGTAAAATACATATTCTTTGGCTGCAGACTGAGATTTGCTCTTTTTCCACTTAAAATACTGGAGGTATGTATTGTAAACATCCCTCTTAATTTAAATGAGTCAAAAGTAGTGCATTGATACTTTTCTTACATCAAGGACTGGTATGTAACAAAGTTAATTTTTTCCCTCCTTTTCTCTAACTGAAAAGTTTACTTGTTCTGGAGCAGAATTAATATAAGCAGCACTTATTGAGGACACCTTCCACAGTGAGGTATTTCTGTTTATGTCCAGATGCTGGGAGATGAAGGTCACAGAAGCTTATTTTCCTAGGCTGTATTTGAGCTTAGACTGCTGCGTTAGTGCCATGTTTAAACTGGAGGATAGCATCCAAACACTGAAAGGGTAAGGAATTCACTAAGCCTAGAGTATGTAAGGCTAACATTTCCAAGGTCCAGACCTAGCACAAAAGAGGAGAGGTTAATAAACAGGCACCGTAGCATCTGGATCCCAATGGTTCACACCTATTTTTGTGCTACCAAATACTGTGGAATGCAACACTCTCAGAAACACAGGATAAAGCTAATTCTGATCAGCATTGAGAAAGTGCAGTATCAACCACAAATTAAGATTTTACACGTTATTTTTTTATTACAGCGTACCAGCAAAGTTTATCCTCCCAACATCATGTTTTGATTTTGAGAGTGAAGTATATATATATACATGTATATATATATATAGTGATAACAAATAATAATTTCAGGCAAGACTACAGGCTTCCTGTAAAACAAACTTTAATTTCATTAACTTTAATTTCATTAAGTAAAAGAAAAAAAAAAAAAAACAACCACCACTAATTGCAGTCAGAATTGCATTTTCCTTTATCATGTGCAAAAGACAAAACCCAGAGAACACTAAGGATTGTAAAGCAGGTAGTTATCTACTTTTCCCAAAGGGGTTAGGGAAAATATCTTACTCAGTACATGACTCTCTTGAAGCAGGAATATACTCATTTGCCAAAATAACATAAGTTAAAGAATTTTAAGTGATTTTTCATTTCAGTTCTTCAGTGCCTTGCCATTATCCCCCAAAAAAACTCCAGCGGTGGCAGGAACAAGAAACTAAATTGTTATTACAGTTCTATTTATTAAATAGTGGAATTGCAGGCCCTACTGAAATGATAACAAAGGATTTTTGTCTTTATTATTTAGACAACATTCAGGTAACTTCGTTTCTTGTCTATAAATCAGAAACTTTCTTTTATCTTACCAGTGAATGCGATGCTGTGTGACTCAAGAGAGGCAACTAGATAACCAGCTGAAAACCAGGAGTTTCCCAAGAAAATAGGTGGCTCTAGCCCCTTAAAGCTGTCTTTAAGTGATCCATCTACTCCTCCTGAAGGAGCAGGAGGAGCAGCTGAACCTTGCTTTTAGGACCAGACCAATCTAGAAGTTTAGTTCTCCACATCTCTAATGGAATTTTTGTGTCTCAGATGTAAAGAAAACAGGGTTAAAAGGGCTAAAGAGACATAATAAGAAAGAGTTACTATGACTCCAAGGATGTCAAGAAACTTGCTAAATTAAAGGGAAGGATTTTCCACAGGATTTTGTAGGATCTGAGTTTTTGCAGAGAAGCATGAGCTTCTCCTTTCTAGCCTGGCTGGTTCTTTAGTGGTTGGAACACTTCCCTGAAATAGGAATTGAGCCACATTACTACTTAAGAGGATACAAAGCCAAGTGATTAATCTCTTCAGTCATTCATGAAACAAAAACAGCTTTGGTGCTCTAGTGCTGAATCTGGGACATACTACACATACTTAAAAAGTGCATAATATGTCGGGCTAGGGTGTCAAGTTGACAAACTTCAGTTATGATTAAAACTCCTATAAGTTTGCCTATGTCTTTTACTACCTTTGGTACTTTGTAGAACACCAGTGAGCATACTTGACCTCTTGTGAGTGTAGCCTAATCTATGCAGATTTACATGACACACATATATTCACCTGAGAGTTCAACAAAGGCTTTCCTTGTAAGGCTTTACTTTACATTTTCCTGCTTGTAAGTGAATGCTTAGCTCAGTTTTCACAACTATATCTTGGATCTCCTGGGGGTGCAACTCTACTGTGATTTTTGATCTACTCATTCCTGTATGAAGCAAGTATGTCAGCTCATTAGATACCATGGTGCAAAACCAACAATATTTTGTGACAGTATCTACATCATGCAGGAAGAGTAAATACAGCAGTTTTACCCAAAGGCTGTTAGATTTGAGCAGCACAGCAATGATCTAATTTTCAGCAGCTGGTCTGAGGACCTGACCTCACCCCTCTGGGCTCATTGCAGTGAGATTGCAGCTACAGCTACTGGGGATTGCTCTCCTGGACTGCATTTGAGCCACTGATCTGATCATGGGTCGGTTTTTTCTATTACACTCCTCTGAGTTTTTCAGCTTCCCTTCAGTTTGAGGCGTTTCATTTATTTAAGTGAAATAATAGCAGGTGAGAGAGATGTTCATTACGAAAGCAGTTTCCAGATGAAGCAGCTATATGTTGGTTTGTAACCAGTGCCCAACTCAAGCTGGGCAAATACATCTAGATATAGTGCAAAAGCAATGATATCAGCATTGCCTTTTACTCAAAATGGTATTTAAGCTTTGAACCTTCAAGCAAAGACTTCAGGTTCCACCTCATTTTGCTTCCTCAATTTCTAATTTGTAACCGATATTTGGTTTAGTAAATGGCAGAATTCAGCACAGAAGATGAACGAAAAAGCCTCAGGAAACTACTGACCTCCTTAATAAAAGAATACGATAACTTTATTGGACTTAACATTTCAGAGATCGATAAAGATTGGATTCAAAGGATTTTTTTTTAAATTCTCTTCTGCACAGGGAAAATGAAAGCACCTGGACCACACAGCAGGCAGCAAGATACTTTATGAAGTGATAGAAGCAGAAAGTGTTGGTTTTTCATTACAAGCCTGAAACAGTCAAGTAGCACATACATGCACACAAAAACACATTTGAAATATGTGCCACAGGAGGTGAAAGGAGTATTTGCTTCTCCAGGGGTATGTTCCTTTTGAAAAGGAAATGAGAATTTAGAAGTAAATATAAAATCCATCCTAGATGTTTTTCTTTCAGATTTACACTCACTTTTACTCCTGCTTACAGAAAATGTTAAAGGATTGCCAAACCTAATCATTTTCTTGAGCTGTTTTCTGGGAAGCTGCCATTATTCCCTTTTAAAAAGTGACTTTCCTGGCATGAATGCACAAGCTAAAAGATGCTGCAAGAGCAAAACCTGGTCCTACAAAATGAAGATTTTTTCAAATATTTGTTTAGCTGATCATTTAGCAAAAGATTCTTTATATTCAGCAGTAAAACAAAATAATGGCAAAGATAAACCAAAGAATCTTTCACACTTTTTAGTTGAATTCACTATGGGATTAATCACATCTGGCTTTAACTATACAGAAATGAAGTATCTCACTTAATCACCTCAATTTTCCATGTAATTAAAAGCAAAACATATATACTACAGAATTTTTTTTTTATTTTATTTTTATTTTTATTTTTTGAGAAACTTAATGGAATTGAATATGAAGAAAGCTAAGAAATCTCAGTGATTTCATGTCCTGGCATGCAAGATGAATGTGCATACCTAAAAGCTATGGAGTGAACTTATGAAACTGAATTTGGAACACCTGGAGACAATTTATTTTTCTTTTGTAAACTGTATTTTTAACTCAAAAGAACAAAAAGTAATTTCTTAACTGAAAATTATGTACTTCATTCTTTCCATCTTGTCAGAAATATGGCATTTCCATCATTCAAACATGTGAATAAACAAATTATTTAAAACAGTGTAAATTTACATATACATTTCCAAAAGTATTAATTTTCCAGTCTTGAAGCTAGAATATTACTCAGCAGGCCTGCTTGATACAGAAATTTAAGTAGTAAAGGCTGTATGTAAAAAGTCTGGAACAAATGAGATTTTACCAGTCTATTGAGGCTGACTTCTATTTGGGAGATTGTTTTAAAATTTGATGATGAGAACACTTTATTTATCAAAAGACAGCCAGAGGGGACTGATGATGATCTGACTTGTCTTTAAGCATCCCACTATCCTTTAATCAAAATCCAGGCGTTATTGCACCATGAGAGCAACAGTAGGCTGAGCACCAAAAGAAATATTGTGAACTCTTCTAAGCATTTTCATCACCAAAAAACAATTTATAAAACTCAGAAACTAAAGAAAGTGCTTTTAAAATGCCTTGTTTGCAAGTGTGTGTGATATATGAAATATTGCCAATAAAGACAATAGGAAATCATTTGCAGGAGCACCAGTTCAGGTCCTAATGCAAGAATATTTTCAATAAAATTGCACACATATGTGAAGTTAGATGCAATAAACATCTTCAGGTTTAGTCTTTTTACAAAGGTATTGTTCTATATATACAGAAAATAAATTTTCTCTGGGCAGAAATTGTTTAAAGAGAGAGAGAGAGAGAGAGAGAGAGAGAAAGAGAGAAAGAGAGAAAGAAAGAGAGAAAGAAAGAGAGAGAGAAAGAAAGAGAGAAAGAAAGAAAGAGAGAAAGAGAGAAAGGAAGGAAGGAAGGAAGGAAGGAAGGAAGGAAGGAAGGAAGGAAGGAAGGAAGGAAGGAAGGAAGGAAGGAAGGAAGGAAGGAAGGAAGGAAGGAAGGAAGGAAGGAAGGAAGGAAGGAAGGAAGGAAGGGAGAGAGAGAAAGAGAGAGAGAGAGAAAGAAAATAAAAATAAGATAATACAACCCAACACATAAACATAAATGGAAAGACTTTAGAGAGAGTTAAAGTCACACTGACATGAACACACCTGAAATAAAGGCAGGATATCTTATTTAGTATCCCACACACAGTGATCTGGAAAGAAGTGGTACAAAGTATAACTTCCTTCTTACATTTTTACTGCAGAAACAGTGCACAAAGCCACAGCATTTCCATTTTAGTGGTGTGCTGCCTATGTGCATGAAAGGAGTGTTAGTAAAGGGAAAAGGAAAAGAAACAAACTGCAGAATTCTACTGAGCTTTGAACTATCTTGGGGTCTTGGCAGTTGTTCAGGGGAAAAAAAAAAAAAAAAAAAAAAAAAAAAAAAAGAGTGTATTTTGCTAGGGAGAGGAAGCCAAAGCTCTCTCTCTGGGTTTCATTGCATTAACTGATTAGACACTGGTCTAAAGCAGAACCTGAAATAGATTCACGACTCCAAGGTATAGCTTCACACATCCTTTGGGTTGATGAGATATTCCTCTCCCAAACTAGTAAAGTAATCTTGTCTACTTAAGGAAGGCCAGATCATGATATTTACAACCTTACTCCATATTTCCTCATTCATTTCAAGGAAATTTATAACGAATGATCCCCAGTTCTCTTTATCGTCAAGGAAAAATACTTGCCTGAAGAGGTTAGCAACATCATTTCCATTTTACAAATGGAAGGAACAGACATGTTCAGGCTACGGATTTATCATGCTTCCCAGATTGATGCCTTAATGGTAAGCTGCACTGTTCACTCCACAATCCTTCCTTCTGTACCTGTGATCATCATCAAGTCTATTCTACTTTTATTTCATAAGCACATCAACTATAAATCAAGTAAGATGCATCACTCTTTTGATTTTCTGCTGGATGTATGAAAAATAATAACAGTAATAATAATAATAACAATAACAATAATAAATTACATTTCATACACGTAGAGGTCATCTTTCTGTTTTGTGAATTTCCTGCATGCAGAAATTGGGGTCAGTGCTGTGTGAAGCCTTGTTCTTGAATCATTTGGACAGACTCTAAATACCTGAATAAGTCATAGCATTGTATGAATCCTTCTTTGCTTTCTGGCTCAAAGCTTGCTTTCTGAGGTATCTCTTGTGATAAGACACTAGGAGATGAGAGATGGGTGTTGCTATGTGGCAATCAACATCACTGTGTGGACATTTGAAAGCATTTCTTTGGAGCTGTTTACCTTTGGAAGATAGTGCTCAGGACTGTTTCCTGGCGGAAGATCTAGCTGTGACCAAATAACTCCTGTTTGATACAGGAGATTGGGGGATGATGCCATTATATCCTGTGAAGGCAAGATACAAGTTGGCAACTCCCTGCTCCCTCTTAACTGCTGGCAAGGCCCAGAAGATAGGAACAAAGGAGTTTCCGCTGAGATCCCAGAGCCAGAAGCTGCCACTCCAAGGAGAGCTGACTCAACCACTTTGAATTTGAGCTGTCACTCCAAAGAGAGCTGACTCTACCACTTTGGAACCACTGAAAAGGGGCCATCATTGTCGTGGTCACTGTCATCACCAACAGAACAACAACGCCCAACAACCCACCACTACCGAAGATCGCTGACTGAACTATGAACCACACTGGATCCATGGTGGTAACTATCTCCCTCTTGCTGCCTACAAAGACTCCTTGCTTCTTCTTTCCTATCTTTTCTATCACCCTCCTTCCCTTCCCCATTACCCTAGTTCATAATAGTGTCCGTTCTTCCCTTCCCCATCTCCCTGATTAAGATCTGTAATAAACTGGTTGGACCAACATTTGAACCTTTGTTTCTTAATCTCACGACAGGTATACAGATATTAAAAGAACCTCCTCTCCCTCCTATAAATTGGAGCAAGACAAGCATCAATTGTTGAAATTTTAGAAAGGCATAAAAATCCCTTTTACTGACATTGTTGTGTTAACATGTCTACACTTTGTATTTACATACAGCTCTCCGATGTGAATCACACCTCCTTTGGACTAATAACTCACCTCTGTACAGGCAAGACTTCAAGTATAGAAGGATTTTGTGAATAAAAAGAGAAAGAGAATTCAAGAAATGTTAACAATCCCTATCACCTACTTCCAAAGCTATTAGAACTCTTTTTGGACGATCAATAGAAAGAAGCTTTTGCCATCTCTAAATTAGATGAAGCTCTCCCTGATACTCTGCAACCAATATATTGCCTGTCTCTCACCACCCCATGGGGTCTTGTCTCCTTATCACTTCTTTTCTTATTAACACTTTTCTCTGCTAGAAAGGAACAAGCTACCTTTTTTCTGAAACTGACAAATCGACGTAATGAAGTTAAACTCAGAGCAATTATTCTTAACTTGCAAGTACTTTTGACATTTGCTGTTATTTCAGGCTGATGAAGGAGCTAGAGCTTGCCTGCTCTTCTGTTGCTGGCTTTGTTTGCTGCTTTTTCAATATAACATTTGCCTAATAAGACTTGCTCAGCATACTACTAACATAGATGAATGCAATCAGCCTTGGAGAGACCTTTGACTCTGAATGCTCCTGGAGGAATTTAGGATGCATGTGCAGACCCAAGGAGACAGACCAATAGCACACCAAATCCTGGTGCTTCAAGTATGAACTGAACAGTGTTTCCCAAGGGCTTCAGTGGATGGTGGTTTTCCAGCCCCTACTGGTACCGTGAAACAAGAGTGACAGCAGCTGCATAGAAGGCATGCAGTCCCACACTTTTGGCCTCCTAGCTCACTGGAAGGGCAAGAGGCAAAAATGCCAGAAAAGAAACTTGTGGTGCAGAGGTCACTATTGTTTATAGTGATTGTGCATTTAGCCATACAGCCGTTCAGTAAATTCACATCTTCTTGGCCTGAAGCTGATTAGCAAAGTCCTGATTTTGCTGCTTGGAAAGCTGTAGAAAGAGCATCCAGTGGAGACTCTTGAAACTTACTGAACCTCTTTCAAAAAAATGAATACAGAAATTGCTAAGTATAAAAACAGAAAGGCAGTAGTTTCAAGAGATAGAGGATATTTGATGATTTGGGGGGGGAAGGGAGGGAAGAACTAAAAAAAAAATGATTTGATTCTATTTGATTCTGTTCTATCAAAATTTAGAATGATTACATCAAACTAAGTACCTGTCACACTTTTTTTTTTTAAAGCACAGATTACATTTTCAATTAAAATTCTTTAAATTTTTGAAGTGACCAGAAGTCTGGCCTATCTAAATTTTCATCTATAAGACCTCTCTGAAGAATGTGATTTTATTACTTTTTATTATAATTTGTCATTATAAATCATCTATATTACCATAGTGCCTAAAGCTATAATTGCAAATGATAATTACGCTGACAACTGGGCATCTTTTTACTGAGCTTTATATGTATCCTGAAGGGATTTCCAAAGGACACAATTAATCCATTATATCCTTTTTTTTTTTTTTTTTGCCTCTTTTCTTGAAATAAATGAAAACTGAATTGAGCCTTTCCACCTCATTGTACATGTGGGAAAGAGAAATCCCCAAATCTGTCCAGCTCTGGTTCAAGTGAATCAGTCATTGCTTCGACCACACAGAGAGAGGCTGCAGTGTCAGTGAGATGTCAAGAGAGTAGTTTTCCTCTGTCTGCTTTTGACCTCATAAATAACTCAATAAATATGACGATTCTGCAGCCCTGTGAGCAGATGCTGATGGATTTCCCTGGCACTGAGGCATTGCTCTCTCTTTTCTGAATTTATTATTTATTGCACAGCTCTCAGCAAGTGTTGTCACAGCAAATGAGAGACGGTTTTCTGTTGCCCCCGCGTCAAAATCTATCCAAAGGTGGGATGATTATTGAAGATGGATCAAATACTAGGAGATGTCTTGCTGCCAGCAGTTTCACTGCAGCATAATGTCTGGGCTACTACAGCACCATGACTCAGTTTCCCCTTTTATGAAACTCAACTGTGTCTTTTGAGAGGGGACTAATTTCTGTTTTGAACTGATATTATAGCTGGATTCTGTCATCAGTTCTCTGTGTGACTGGCAGTTAGGAATTTAGTAATTGTTTTGCTCCCTGGAACAACGAGCTCTGAAGTAGGAGGTATTCCCTACTTTCATTGTTATTGAAGTATATATCATTCAGCTACTTTGGGCTAAATATTCCTTTCTTACATTGCTGTCCACAAACAAATTCTTGTCTCTGCTGATATATCTCAGCTCTTAAATGCTGTATGCATGTACTGGAGCACTGCAGCTCTTCTCCTGGGGCATGAGAGCCCTTTGCGTTAGTGGTGATGCCACTTCTGAGTCTGTGATGATATGGAAGCATTGAGGTAACAAAAGTGACCTAAACTGCCACTTCCTGGTGAAGTGAAAACATGTTATTTACATAGTGCACAGGGGAATGAATTCATCCCCCACCCCAGTTCTGCCAGCTGCATTACACGTCCTCAAACATCTCTGAAGCAGGGAAATCTGCTTTGGATGAAGCTACAGCTCACAGCAGAGCAAGTGAACAAGGGCTGAGTGACAGAAAGCTGATGCTGAAGGAGCCCTAATCTCTCTTTAAACACAACAAAGTTAAGGGTTTTGATATTCTTTGCCCAGCACAGGCATACTTTCTCCCTTATGGAATTAGCGGCTAAATCTCCTTTTTATGCAGCATCAGCAGGGAAATGATGTCTGTCTTTTCAGACTTACAGGAATACTTTGCATTCAGCTCCAGCTCCTGCCACCAGGATTTGCAGTTGCCTTACCAGAAAAGTCAATATCAGTGGTCAAAAAGATTTCATGGTATGAAAAAGCTACTCCCAGGACACAGGCAGAGGCAAACCTAGGCAAGAGTAGAATGCTTTTAGTTATACATCTAGTCCACCTAGTTTTAGCTGAGTCACTGAAAAAGGTTGCCCAGATTGCTGTGGGTGAAGCACCCCTGGAGGTGTCCAAGGCCAGGCTGGATGGGGCCCTGGGCATCCTGATCTGGAGGTTAGCACCCATGTTCTCAGCAGATGGGCTGCACCTCGACGGCCTTTGTCCTACCCAAGCCGTTTTACAATTCTATGATTCCATGAATTTATGAAATAACTTATCTGAGGATATGTAATATGAGCCTATTGCCTGGAATTGCCCCAAACTATTAGGTAGATGTCTGCTATAAATTTTTTTGACTATTCAGAGCCACATTTATTAGTCCATCCTCAACATCTAATATATGGAGAAATAAAAATTAGTTTTTCAAATACCTTGAAGAGACTTTGCAGTTTGAATAGATATCCTGGCTACGATAGCATCCTTATTTCCTTTGATGGGTGAGAAATCAAGAAACTGGTGCCGAAGAATGGATCCAGCCAAGTATGCATAGAGGATTGTACTATATGTGTATGGTTGGACTAGACAATCTTGTAAGTTCTTTCCAACCTTGTGATTCTATAACTGACTCACACACAGAGGTCATCTCTGAATCATGCAACCATGGCAAGAGGAGGCCAGAGCATTCAACATTCAAAACCTCTTTCACTTGATTTATAAAATGAGGACAAAACAACACAGATTTCTTGAGATTGACAGACAAAATGTATAAAGGCAAGATAATAGTATGAGGCAGAAAGCAAGCTTTCTAACTTTCCTCAAGGGAAAAAAAGAACAAACTGCTTTATTTTGCAGCATTTTACAGAAGTACATACTCTTTCTTAGTCTGGAGTACGATATTACAGAGCATTCTTCAGGAAAAATATCATTTGTCTCAGAGCTCAAGACGTCCATGAGCTTGGCAACTGTGAGCCCTTGCACTTAATACGAAGAGAACAGTGACTGCTGCAGTATCCTAACTTGAAAACAGTCCCTATTGCAGTGTTTGTTCTTGCACATCAATGCCTCTAGGCCATGTAGATATGACATACGGATGCACAGATATGCTACAGACAAACTGCTATCTTTGGATACTCCTCCTGTTTCCACAGTAACCTTATAGAAACAGCCAGCAGTCAATAGGAAAAATCAAAGGCAGGGATAAATCATAATATTAGGTTAGGAAGGAACAAACCTTGAATACTGAGCAACTGATACACAGCATAATACAATTTAGAATGGCTATTATGCTAACCCAGGGCAGGACTGCGTAGGCATATGATGTGGCATTTACGACACATATTTGCTGATAACTAAACAGGAGCAAAGATGACTGAGTGGGTACAGAGATCTTTATGCTCGCAGACTGTTTAATAGCTCAATCCTCTTGTTAACCAGAGCTGAGCCTTGTTTTGCACATGATGTGTCCACACACTGCTTCAAGATGTGATGCTGAGGCACAGCTAAACAGATGCCCTCAGCTTTGTAAACGGGTTAGTATGGGGGAAATAACAATAATGCGAAAAGATCAATTGAATATGTTAATTCAGGAGTGTCAAACTGTTAATATGAACATTGCTCATTAGTGTGACAAGTGTCACTTAACTTGAGTCCTTCTTTTTGGTAGCTGTCAGTATATTGCTGTGCATTTCATAAATAGTTTTTCTCCCCAAACTGTTCACACTAGAGAGTAGTTTGGGCAGCAGACAGATGAATTACTCAGTGAAAATTAAAAAGTGCTTTTTTTATTAGTCACTCAAGGGTTGTACTCCAAGTAAGAAGTTTCAACAGCTCTAATCTATTCTCCTCCAGACCATCAAATCACTTTGGATCCTAATGGTAGCAAGCGCAGGATCCCTGGGTAGCCCACTTGCTTTCAAGCACTTGAAAAGCAGTAAAATTGTAGACGCAGTTACAGGGTGACTCATGTTCATGGCAGCTCTGCTCTAAATATTTACCCAATATTACTCAGTCTGGTGTTGAAATCAGATTAGGCTTCATGCTACTGATATTTACCTAAAGATTTCAGTGTTAGCTTGTGCATGTTAACAAGAATACAGGATAAAACAGCGCAGACAAGCTCCATTCTGTAAGAATATCAGCGCTATGTTAAACAATTACAAAGTCCTACATCTGAGATCAAAGCCTATCTAACCTGACTTACAGTGACATTTCGAATTGAAACCTAAGACTAAATATATAATCCTATTGTCTGTTATTTTAAAAACCTATTTTTCTCTAATATTTTTTGTTACTGGTACCTAGCAAAATGACATTAAGGTAGATGTTGGTCATGATCTCAGTGCTCTCCATGGAAATGTGTGCGCTTTAAGCCAGGTAGGACACGATGTCATCCAGATGGACTCATTAGCATGGCAGCAGTTTCACATTTACCTGTCTGCACAGCACCCCAGGAAATGTAGATTGTGTCTGGCAGTTCAGAGCACAGCATGTGCCTGTATGTGGCTGACAATGTAGACATGCCCTGAAAAGGCCAGGCCATCCTTCAAGTTGCAGCTGAAATGGAAGGCAGTAGAGAGGCAATGGCAGCTTTGTTTTGCAAAGGTCAAGGGGCTGAGTAATTCCAGATGAAATCTCTCCACTGCAGATAGTCTATGTGACAGTGGAAAAATACCTATCAGCACCCGATTCACATAGCCCTGAAGGCATCTGGGGTCTGAATTTATGTAGAATTTAATTGCCTGAGTATAGAAGTACTGAGGTTTTTTTGTTCCTCCCTGCCATGACTACCCAAGATAGTGAGAAAGTGAGGAGACTTAAAAAAGAGTCTCTTCCTCTTTTCTGCTTAAATTCTCTGAAAATCATTGCCTACTGTATGGGTTCTGGAATGAACCTCTAGCATATAGCAAGCAATGAACTGATCAGGCGCAGTAATGTCATCACTGACACGGTTGCTGGGGTCTCCTGCACCCGGACACAGTTCTATACTTTGCAGGACAGAAAAGAATTACATTGAAATGAGCTTCCATGCCTTTTTTTTTGTGGGAGGACTTCTAATCACTAAGTCTTGTTTCCTAGGATACATTAAAGCTAATAACTGCAAAGTGAAAAGAAAAAAAGAAAAAGAAAAAAAAAAAAAAGGAAAAAAAAAGAGGAAGAAAGAGAAAAAAAGAGGAAAAGGAAGAGGAAGAGAAAAAAGGGAAAAGGAAAAGGAGAAGACCTCAGTCAGGAATGGAAACAAAGATTTTGGATACTTTAGGAAAGCCTGTATTGATCTCATTCAGGTCTCCAGGCTTTGTCTCCCAAGTCCAGCCACGGGAAAAGGTTACAAATATTTGGCTCATCTGAAATGTTCTTTATATCTATGACCACTAAACTGGCTGCTAGGAGGACAAATGTAGGTGCTCAACACTTCTTTTAACCTGCATAGGAATCAAAGGCTCTACCTCAAGCTATGAACTCTACACAGAACATCTAGCTGCCTCATTAGATTTCCCAGTAGCATCTCTTGGTTTATCGTGTGATTTTTGGAGATTTTACTTCTGTTTTAACTCTGGGGTCTGTTGTAGAAGCTGCACATTAACAGCTATGAGTCATTAACAATTACAGCAAAAAAGTGAGGGAAACCTCCAGTTTCAGGAAAGCATTTCATAATAGGCCATAAAGCTTTGCTGAGAGAGTCTATACCAAATTTCTTAGACCTAAAAAGAGGCTTCAGAAAAATCTTTTTTATTCAGGAAAACTGAAAATCTGTAATTTTAATATCGTTTTGCAGGTTTCTTTGTTCTCCCTAGGAGATCTTGTGAAGTGATAGCTACACAACTAGCTGGCACTCTGCTTGCTAGACTAAACCACATCACACCCTACAACAGAAAATACGATACTAAGTGATGTTGCTGACTTTATAATGGTGCTTCTGCTCTTTGCAGCACATGTAAGTGTGGACATTACTGAAAGAATGGCCATTTCCTAATAAAAGGGTTGAATGGGCTTTCATCTTTTCAATCAATCCAAGGTTGCATTTTATGAAGGCATGTAAATAAATAAATAAATAGGTAGGTAGGTAGGTAGGTAGGTAGATAGATAGATAGATAGATAGATAGATAGATAGATAGATAGATAGATAGATAATAATTTTCCAGGCTTTTTACCAGGGAGGAAAAAAAAAAAAAAAAAAAAAAAAAAAGTTGAAGGAAGTGCCCAAAGCGTGCAGTCAACAAACATTAAAGCAATAAAATATTGACCCTAATTTTTCTTTTTATCTATTCCCTCCCAGTTCCAACTTCTGAAGCAATAATAGTATCTAAAAATCAATGGGTTCCTAATGAGAGTAGTTCACACTACAACCACAATAATTATCTTCCGAAAAATCAATAGGGTAGGAAATGTGAAAACAATTTGATAGAAGGTGCTACTTCCTCCATTTTTGTTGATACTGATATGCAAGTTTTCCCTCCTCCCTTCCCTCCTCCCCCCCCCCCCCCGTCTCTCTCATCTCAGAAACAGAGAAGTAGTCTTGGAAGATAAGCACATAATTAGGATGTATGAGATATGCCTGCCCAGTGACATGTGAAATAAAAATATAACGAAGGAAACAATGCAAGCATGTATAAAAGGAGACTTCTTACCCTCAGCAATAGGATTTGCTGTTACAAACAATATTAATAAAAAAATAGTCTTTCGTAATAATTATGCTATATACAATGTTATTCACAACAGATGTGGGATGCAGTGGCTGGGATGCAGAGGTATCCAAACACAAGAGTAATTTTGCTGCATTCCATGATATTCACAATGGACTCCAAATTGCGTGGCTGAGGAGGAATCAAAATACAAAAATAACTTTGCTATGAAAAATTTAGGAAATCACATCCGAAACTTCTTCCTGCACTGGATGCTTCTTTGTAGACTGTGTCATTGTTGGAAAGTAATCCAATAGATGTGGAATGAACACAGAATTTCAACCTAGTTCCACAGATACAGAACATATCCAGTGACTTACAGATAATACTGTGCAAAACAGAGAAGATTTGAGCCCGTTTCAGTGTGTCACAAACCGGTGCAACAACTTTTGTGTTGAAGGATAAAAATGCTTTTTCCATACTCATGGACTTTTATTTGTCTACTATCTCAGAAAATAAGTTTATTTTTTAATTTGAGGTTGAGAGCATGGAAAACTGCAATGAATTCCCATGATTAGATATGGAGGTTTTTAACAAGCTGAGACTGAGAAATGCAGGGACTGTTATTTACAAACTACTGGACTTGATATGAAAACTCCTGCAAAAAGCAAAGAAATATTTACAACCAACCGTATAAGCAATGTTGGTTATGATGCCATCTGAAGCTAGTTCAGATTAGTCCCCTTTAACTTTGCTAAACATAGGAAGGAATGTCACTGGAAATAAATAAGTAAACTGAGATTTCTATCTGGATACCGACGTGCGGAATCAAACTCTATAACCACAAAGTAGTTATAAAGCAGGTATGGTTTATTCAGTGCTGCACAGACACCGGGTGCAAGGGGGATAGATCCTCCTAACTTGCACACCATCCGGAAAAATTGTGCTACAGATATAGGCTGAACTAATACATAATCAATAGTTTTCCCAGAATTCGGATACATATTCATTACACCCTCGAGAGCTCATTAGCATGCAGACCCTCCCCTCTTGTGCATGCGTAGTGAGTCGTGGGATGAAGATTTGTTGTCTTCCTCGCAAAGGCTTCTGATCATTTTCGCTGTAAACTTCTGACCTTTCAGGGAGGCATCCCCTCAGCCCAGTTTCTTCTTGCCCTGTGGACATCTAATCACCTCCCTGTCCTTGGGCTGTTCTCAAACCCTTATCTTTATGGCATTCATCCCCCTCACTATCCCTGTCAGAGTCTGTCATCCCTTATTTTCTAACAAGCTCTACATTCTTGCTTCTATAAACTATTTCTAACTATTCCCCTCCACCTTCCTTATTCTCAGTCACTGTGAAGTCTTCTTGCCTTTTTACTTTCACTTATGGGGCCTGTCTCACCTTTCAATTCCCCTCTTTTCTTTAATCTAGCAGGATTTCCACCTGCTAGATTATTCCTTCTTAGTGTGTGAAATAAGCCCCACTTACCTTTTGCCGTAACTCATGTCTCTTCCATACTTCGTATTCCCTTCTAGTATTCCAGCATAGGCACATAGAACACCTCATTACACACAGGTAAGGCCCACCAATAGTACCAGTATGATGCATGCCAAGAAAAGCCGCCTTAACCATGCTAGATTTGGTAATCAGCTAGTAAATGAGCCCCATAGATCTGTTTCGCAGTCGTGTTATTGATACTTGTCCTGTGCAGGACTTTTGTTTGCTCTCAGATTTTCCTTAAGTCTATTCTCAGATCCTTATTTATGTAAGCACAGCAACTCTGATTTATTATTGTGTACACCCCTCCTTCTTTAGCTATTAATAGATCTAATGCCATCATGTTTTGGAGTACTACTTAGGACGAAGAGGATACCTCCTCTTGGATTGCTCATAATGCGTTTGTTGTGGCATTTTCTACTATTTCTAGAGTAGCAGAGGTATTCACTATAGCCTTTTTCCTGCTAAGCTATTCCTAATATCAGGATAACTGCTCTCACTATGGTATCCTGCGTTGTACCTTACCAATGGGTTATTTACCCTTTTAACTCTCCTTGGATCCAAACAGTTCTCACTATGCCTGGTGGGAGTTTGAGCCCTCCCATTCTCTGCCCAGCCACCAGAAACCTTTACCCAATCGACACCTGCTCATTATATTACTTCCATTATGATATTTATGCCCACTAATGAGAGTGCTATTACTTTCCTTAATAGCAGCCATTGTTAAGTATAGAAATGTAAGGTCGATTCAAACAGAAGGGAGAAGAGTGACAATCACACATTTAACAATAACAAATAAATAAATATAATACAAAACATAGTACTATTGCAGCCAAAATACAAAATGTAACAGCTCACAACATCAACTTGCCACAGACACCACCCTGTGTACACTGAAATAAAGCAAATCAAAGAAATCAATTTGCCATTGTTGCCCTCCCTTCTAAATCATTAATTAGATAACTATCCTCTCTAGAGTATTTTACAGGTTCTGACTCAGCTTCAGAGATTTTAAGTTTACAGTCTGGAATTAAAGCCTTCTTCAACTATCTACAGTTCTTCCACCTGATCCACCATCTTAGTTCCAGTTTCCTGTACAGTGTTACCTTTCTGATGTCCTTTACAATGTATAATAGTACACTCTTTTGTAGATTTATATCACGTTGTTTTCCTTGGCTATGAGCAATCCTTGCTCTTTTCAGATGCTACTACAAGTGTGTAGCATCCCAAACACATAATTAGCATCTGTCCATATAATTAAGGCTCTTGTCCAAGCAGTTATTTCAGCCTTTTGAGGGAAAGTCCCCTCAGGTAATGGTTGTGCTTCGATTACCTTGTCATTTGCAGCTACTGCATATCCTGCCTTACTGCTACTGTCGGTAAACCAGGTGTCTTCTGCATCTTCTAAGGGTTTGTCCTTAAGGTCTGACCGCCTAGAACATGCGGCTTCAGTTGTTTCAAAGCAGTCATGAAATACTTGTTCTCCAGGAGTTCCGCTAAGGAAAGATACTGGGTTGACAATATCAGTTACAATTATTTCTACATCATCCTGCTCTATCAGGATGGCCTGGAATTTCAGGAACCTTTGGGGTGAGAGCCAGTGCCCTCCTTTTACCTCCAATACAGTAGGCACTGTATGAGATATTAAAAATGTTATTCTTTGGCCTACCATAACTTGACTGGTTTCTTGAATACTGAGTACTAGTGCAGTCACCGCCCTCAAGCACCCCAGCCATTCCTTACTCACTTCATCAAGTTATCTTGAAAAGTATGACCCTGCCCTTCGATAGGGTCCAAGGTTCTGGGCAAGAACTCCCAGGGCTATTCCTTGTTTTTTATGTGAGCTGGTAGCCCCAAAGCTGAGGGAATGCCCACCTTGCCTCCCCATTTCATATAATGTTTTGGTTTTACCAACGGTCCATAGTTGTGTATCCAGGGTTGGCATCATCCTGTCATTGCTGGGAATGTACGGAGTTCCTTGGCAGTTTGTGGCTCAGGGGTGTGGCAGATGGCTTCTTTCCTGACAGTCCTGAAGGTTTGAAGTCCAGCTGTAATCTCATATCCCAAATACGTCACTTGCTGCTGAGTTATTTGTGCTTTCTGTTGAGAACTCAACAATCATTTAAACCAAGAAATTCAGCAAACTCACAGTCCATTTCCACACAGTCCTCTTTTGTTTTTGTGACATCCACGTACTTCAGTAAGGTTCCACCGGAATGGAGGAACCCACGGGTTCAGAAGTTGATCAGCTTTCAAAAAATCATTGAGTTGTTCTCACAATCCTGGGTAACACTGTTCAGACTAGCTGAGTCTTTTCGCCCCATCTTGGGGTTTTCCTATTCAAAGGCTTAGGCTCCTTAGGAACCTTAGGCTTCCTTTGGACAAACCAGGCAGAAAAGGCATCCTCCAAATCCAGAAGGTAAACTCCACTTACTCATTCCTTAACTTAGTTAATAAAATGCATGGATTTTTCACCACTGAGTGTATGCATTCAGCTATTCTATTACTTGTCCTCAAGTCTTGTTCCAAACTATAGCATATGCTTTCTAATTTTTGTCGGCAGATTTGGAGTACTGTATTTGGATCCACATTCAATTAGTAATCCAAAGTCCAATAATTATCTATTATTTCTTTTATCCGTCTACAGTCACATATCCTCAAAGGGCACTGCTTTACCCTGACTGGGCTGCCTCTTGCTTTTAACTTCTATTTAGGGCTGCATTTTTGGCTCTGCCAGGTATCCCTGATACCCACACTCCTAAGTATCTTATTCAAGATTTCTGTAACTTATGGGGCTACAATCTTGTTTTTCCCAGTTTGTGCTAAAGGCAGACTTACAATTCTCAATCAGTTAATATTGTTTGATCCTTAACTCCAGTTTTATTTAATTTCTTGCCAGAGTAACCTGACATGTACAAGAATTTATATATTCCTACTTGTTTTCTCAGCCTGTATTTAGTTGATCCCAAAAGTAAGCCTTTTCTTATTGGGCATTAGCTCCAATTACTGTTACAAAATCACCTACGGGTGGTAAAAGGCACCCATATTCACCAAAATATAAACCTCTTTATCCTGCTCCCTTCTCTTCAGTTCTGACATGATGATGGGGAATTAGATCTCATCTACAACCTAGACAAATAGAGCAGGAATAGACATTCCATTCAAGTGAAATGAATGCCCTCCCACTGTTACCACTCACACTCTACTATAGCATCAGGACGTTTCTGGCTTTAAATGAAATGTCAAATATAATTTGGCTCTGGATACTGAAGATATATGACTGCCCTTGGAGAAAGTTGATAACTCAGTGTACTCTGTGTCAAATGTGTATCTACCTGATAGCTCACTCCATATAAACCAGTCTGCTTTCCCTCAACTATATGAAATAGTCAGGCTCCAGACAGACCTGCCTGCAATTTATACAAATGAGTCCATTTTAAAAGAAAACCTTCATATCAGAAAGGGAAAAAAAAAAATACTTATTGAAAGTTGACTCCATGTTAAATTTCCAAATGGCACTACTGCACATTACATTAGCATTCAGTAATGGGAAGGCGGTTACCCTACCCCAGTGGATAGCTCAGCACCAGATGAGGCATTACGTTAAATGACACATTTGGATTTCTTCAACACTTCATTTGGAAACTTTTATTTGGAAGCCTGGTGTGTTTTCAGAGTTCTAACTGCTTGAAATTCAAGCAGGGCAGAAAACACAGAGGGGATACTTATGATTATTGATAGCTTCAAAGCTCCTTATGTTTACTGCATCAAAATTTTGTGTTGAGGGAACAGATGGATTGTCCGAACACACCTGTACACTTCCTGGTGTAGACGAACTTTTAAAATCAGTGGTTTTTCATGTTTATTTTTTGTTTCTTTGCTTATTTTTCCCTTTTTTGAATACATATATAAGCAAAATAATTGGCTTGATTTTTACTTTTTCTTTAAGTAGTCTCTATTTTGTTGTGAGTCTAAACATGTTGAATTCATATTGCACTGGAAAAGAAATATTACCTTTTCTACATTTCTACCTATTGGTGCTAGCATCACTCTGAAAAGATTTCAAAATGAATGTTTTGTATTTTGATGTTCTTATGATCTTTTACAAGGCCATCACAGGACTGAAATGCATCATTCTTTCTCCATTATTAGCATGTAAAATACACCAGAAGAAAAGTTCAAAACTTTGCATATTGACACTTAGATTTTTGAGAAAATACAGTGGTAAAATGTAGAGAATTACAGATACTGTGCAGAAGGACATTAATAATTAGGCAATATTATTGTCACTCTCAGGATAGACAAATATCTCATATAGCCAAATAAAAGCTTGTAACCTATGCTGGCCTACCTTTTTGTAGATAAAATTACATATGTGATATCTAAACAAATGGATAATAAGTTTTGTTCATCTGTCTAAAAGTTCTCATTTTTCTTAACTAATTTAGTGACACTTGTGCTTTAGCCAGAAATTCAAATGCAACTGAAGTTCATCCTCATTTTCTTCTCTTTCTGGAACAGACTAGGAATTTGGAACCTCCTTATCATTTCCATTTCAGAAGACTGAAAGAACTGTAATGCATTTCCTTACAGGAACAGATTATCATTTTTATGCTTATTTCAGATTTGTAAATAGTCACTATTAATGTGTGCTACTGCATATCACATATACTTCACCTCATCCACTCTACCCCAGCCAGTATTTCTCATTATTTCCTGTGGTATTTCATGTCGTTAGCTCTCCATTCCTCCATTCTTCTTGTTCCCCATATCCATTCAAGTACCACAGGAGTAGCTTCTTGTTCTTGAGGAAGCTGATGATGTTCCTCTTCTCGAATCTCCATTTTTTATGCTACTCACACTGTCTCATTCACTCATGCTGTTCTTCAAAGCAAGAGCTCTCTGAAGATGAAGAGTTTCAGCAAGAGCTTTTAATCCATGTTTGATAGATACATCTATTTGTATGGACAATTTTACCTCAAAACAACTCAGGATGGTTCAATTCACTTCAAGATACACAAAAGGGCCAGAAGTAAGAAAGAAATGTCCATAAATGTATTGCATTATGACAAGTTTGACAGGAAAGTGAGAAGCTAAACTGATAATCAACATGCAGTTGTAGGAAAGAAATATATCTGGATTACACACGTCACCTAGAATCTCTATAACTGGCCTATTTCTGACAACAGAAAACCTGCGCACCAACCATCTGTTTGATGTTTGCCTCTAGAGAATGTATGTTGTCATACCAGTTGAGAATTACTGGTCACTGCACTGGAGAAAGTTCGTCCTATTTTCCTTAAATGTTGCAATATAGTTAAATTTAGGCTGAATTTCTTGCAAGACTTCCTGGACTTTTTATCCTAAAGTTGTCAACTTCATTTTGCTTATATTTTTAATTATGTTAGTCTATTCTATATATTTATTTTATTTTGTATAATCAGAGACATAGACCTGTTGGAGCGCATCCAGAGGGGGGCCACAAATATGATCCATGGAATGGAACATCTCTCCTATAAAGAAATACTGAGAGGCTGTTCTTCCTGGAGAAGAGAAGGCTGTGAGATAACCTGATAGTTGCTTTCAGTATCTAAAGGGGAGCTCCAGGGAAGAAGGGGACAGACTCTTTAGCAGTGTCTGCTGTAGTAAAACAAAGGGAAAAGGTTTCAAGCTCAAAGAAGGTAGATTTAGTTTAGACATAAGGAAGAAGTCTTCCACAGAGAGGGTGGTGAGACATTGGACCAGGTTGCCCAGGGATGTGGTTGATGCTCCATTCCTGAAGACTTTCAAGGTGAGGCTGGATCAGGCCCTGTGCAATCTGATCTAGCTGTGGTGTCCCTGTTCATTGCAGGGGAGTTAGACTGGATGGCCTTTAATGATCCCTTTCAACTCTAAGGATAATATGATTCTATACTAAGTGTATCTTATTTTTCTGTAGTCCTTCCTGTAACACATTTCATTAGTTACTAGTATCAATACAGAGAAAAAAACAGAAATAACAAGTCAGTACTGTAGGACAGCAATTGCAGTCTGTGCCCTTAAAATCTTAAGCAGATCATCAGAGGAAAAAAAAAAAGAAAAAAAAAAAACACAGATGGCCTTGCAGCATGACCTGAAGGTTAACAAAGCTAGACCTTTTCCAATGAGCTATAAGATTATTGTTACTTTTCTCTCTAGATCAATATTGATTATATGTTTCAATTTCACTCAGATATTGAACTTATTTTACTGGGCAAACAGCTGCAGCTTCTATTCAGTATCTCTTAGCAAATATTATTTCAATTATTTTGAACTAACACTGTACAAGTATGATTGCTGCACCCACAACAGTTTTTGTGTTGTTTTTTTTTTTTTTTTTCCCATCATGAGATACAGGTCCAGAACTATGTGACTACATTCAAACACAAACTGACATATTAATTTTACTAAAATAAATCTTTGTGCCTTTATTCCCATGCTAATAAATTGAACAGTGGTTATGTTCCTGTGAACTGCATAGCACTTGGTCCATTGTGTCAGATATACTGTTGTCACTGGATGAGAAAATATGATACCTCAATATTATCTTCACAGAAGGTAGGAAGGGGAGTATCTGGTTGTCACTTGAACAACAACAATAATAACAAAGAATAACCTTTAAAATTAAAACATTAACTTATCTAAGAACTCAAAACAAAATACAAAATCAGAATCATAGAATCGCAGGGGTTAGAAAGGACTATAAGAGATTATTTAGTCCAATTCTGATAAAGAAGAATCACAGAATAATCACAGAATGGCCAGGGTTGGAAGGGACCTCATGGATCATGAATCTCCAACACCCCTGACACAACCATCACAACACTGGAGAGGCCACCAACCTCCACATTTAATACCAGACCAGGCTGCCCAGGGCCCCATCCAATCTGGCCTTGAACACCTCTAGGGATGGGGTATCCACAGCCTCTCTGGGCACCTGTTCCAGCACCTCACCACTCTCTCTGTAAAGAACTTCCCCCTGACATACAACCTAAATCTTCCTTCCCTCAACTTCAAACCATTTCCTCTTGTTCTGCTGTTCTCTACCCTTTCAAAGAGTTGATTCTCCACCTGTTGTAGGCTCCCTTTAGGTACTGATAGGCTGCAATGAGATCACCCCACAGCCTTCTTTTCTGCAGGCTGAAAAAGCCCAGCTCCCCTAGCCTGTTCTTTGTAGGGGAGGTGCTCCAGTCCCCTGATCATGTTGGAGAGGGTCCAGCTCTCTGTCTTTCTTGTACTGGGGGCTCCAGACCTGGACACGGTACTCACAAGAGCAGAGTAGAGAGGGACAATCACCTCCCTGTCCCTGCTGGCCGCCCCTCTTCTGATGGAACCCAAGATACCATTTGCTTTTCGAGCTGCAAGAGCACACTGCTGACTCATGTTAAGCTTTTCATCCATCCTGTTGAGGTCCCACTGAATGGCATCCCATCCTTCCACCATGTCAACCACACCACTCAGCTTGGTGTCATCAGCAAACTTGCTGAGGGTGCACTCAATTCCATCATCGATGTCACTGATAAAGATGTTAAAGAGCACCGGTCCCAAGACAGACCCCTGGGGGGATGCTGCTCGTTACTGGCCTCCACCTGGACATAGAATCATTGATGACCACCCTCTGTCTGCAGCCTTTTAACCAATTTCTTATCCATCGAGTGGCCCACCCATCAAATCCACATCCCTCCAATTTGGAGATAAGGATGTGGTGGGGAACCATGTCAAAGGCCTTGCTCAAGTCCAGGTAAACGACATTGGTTGCCTTTCCCTTGTCCACCAATGCTGTCACTCCATTATAGAAGGAATCAAGAAGATTCCCTACCTGACCTAGGTTAGTTCTTGAATATCTCCATAGAAGGAGATTCCACAACCTCCCTGAGCAACATGTTCCAATGCTCTGTCACTCTTACCACAGATAATTTTTTCCACATGTTAGTACAGAATTTCCTACATTCATGTTCTAGGCCATTACTCCTTGTCTTATCACTACACACAACCGAGAAGAAACTGGCCTCATTCATTTTCCTCCCACTTCCCTTTAGATATTCATATACTTTTATCAGATTCCTTCTCAGTTTTCTTTTCTCTAGGCTGAACAGACCCAGATTACTCAATCTTTCCTCATATGGGAAATCTTCCAGGCCCTTTATCATCTATGGTCCTCTGCTGGACTCCTTCTAGGAGATCCCTGTTATTCTTGAGCTGGGGAGCCTAGAACCAGATGCAGCATTCTAAATGTGGCCTCAACAGGACAGAGTAGATGGGGAAGGATCATCTCCCTCGAACTGGTTACATTCTTTTTAATGCACCCCAGGCTATCTTTGGCCTTCTTGGACACAAGGGCACACTGCTGTCTCATGGTCAACCTGTAGTCCACCAGGACCCCCAGGTCCTTTTCTGAAGAGCTCTTCTCCAGCAAGCCAACACGCTACTCTCTACTGATGCGTGCGGTAAATACAGGAATGTCAGATTTGATCAGGAAAAAATAATAATAATAAATAAATAAATGAATAATAAAAAAAAAGGTTGAATGTTCTTGTCTTGACTTTTGGTTTTAGTATTTTGTCATCTATGAGAATAGATCAACTCTAAGTGATCCTCAGAACAACTTCTATCACAGCAATAGTAGAAGCAGAAAATTTTATTATATTGTATGCAAAAGAATGTTAAAAAATTATTATAAGTACAATGCTGAAAGAAAGCTAAAATACTTACCAAAAAGATTCCAAAGAAAATGAAATAAGTTAATACAGAAATAATCAGTTCATAGGGGCAATTGTAATTTACTTGCAGGAAAATGCTCAAATTGCTTATCTTGTTTTGTAAAATGGAGGGTGAACTTAAAGAGATCTTTACATTCCTATCAATTTCCAGATTCCTTTAATTTGTAGAAATGTACATATAGGTGAACAAAGATTTCATATTCAAAGCCATCCACTGAATGACTGTTAGACTCACAAAATTTAGCAGATGTAAAAATGGAAAAATATCTTTGACATTCTTGGTGCGTAACTGAAAACTCACAAACAGGGAACAGACCTATGAGGTTAAGTATTGGTATAAATTATACAGAAAGCACATTTGCTCTAGCACTGGCCTTTCCAACTGAAAGTGATGGTATGATTAAATAATTGAACTGTCTCACCTTCTACAGTAAGACAGAATTCCAACAGGAATAATTATTCCAAAATGGATAAGAATGCAAATCAAGCTCTTTGTCAGGCTAGACAGTATAGCCCACAGTTTGACTTTTTGCTGCCTTCTGGATGGTAGTGGGATCAAGATCAATGAGTTGCATTCCTTTAACTTTGCAAATGTGTCAATTATTTCATGAGGATTGATCTCTACACCATTAATTTTCTTTATGAGGAAAAGGTTTGGCTATTGCTCATGTCAAGCAGTGCAGCAACAAAGTGCCATTAAATATTTCTTCAAACAGTTAATTTTTGGTTTCGCTCAGCATAGCATTTCAAGCCCAAGAATCAGATCTGACATTTTGAATAATTTATTTCTCAGAATGCCTGGACATTCTGTCTGACATATAAGCAACACCAGGCACAGCATCTACAGAAGGGTTTCTGCAAACTACATATTTTCATTGTTTTCCCCTTTATTGTACATATTTTTTCTTGACTTTCAGTGTCTCCACAGAGCCCCGTTCCTCCGGTATTCTGAACTTAGTGGGCTGCAGTTACAACATTTCTCTTTAATTTTCTCTCTTTTTTTTTTTCTTCCTAGTATACGTAAGTACACTCAATTATTTTTTTCCAGCCTCATAGGAATTACTGTCCTTCTCCAGAAATCTTCCTACTTCTCTCACCTTTAAAGTCATCAAAAATACTGTTTATGATAAATCAAGCTTCTCTGAATCAGGCAGCTCTTCTGATGTCATTGCTGTAGTTCTTCCTCTGAAATGAACATTTATTTACCATTCTTTCAATGACCCATTCCTGAAAAACTATAAGCAACTGTTCTTCCCCCTCAATCTCTTTTTTCAGTTCTGCAGCCTGATGTTCGTTCAGACATTTTATTATTATGTTCTTTCTGTTTAGCATTTATTCTAAACAGTCAATGTTAAGATCTTCTTTCTCATCCTTCTCTCTCACTTGGTGGTTCAAGCAGTTGAGGACCTGAACACGATCTTTTCTTGTTCCTTGTCAATCCAAATTCCTACAGTCATTTTAGCATCCTTGACATTCTCATATCAAACTGTATCTTAGTGTCAAGAAACTCTGAAGAAGAAAAAATTTAAAAAAAAATCAAAAGAAAAAAAGAAAGGTAAGAAGAAAGGTTTCAGGTGTCCACTGGAACAGGCTGCCCAGGGAGGTTGTGGAGTCTCCTTTTCTGGAGATATTCAAGACCTGCCTAGACACCTACTTGTGTGACCTGGTGTAGGGAACCTGCTTTGGCAGGGGAGTTGGACTCGATGATCTCTGGTCCCTTCCAATCCCTATGATTCTGTGATTCTGTGATACTGTGATTCTGTGATTCTGTGAAAAAGTAGTATTTTGTTAAAATAAATAGGGTGTATAGAATTTTAACTTCTATTTCCTTTTAATGAATTTTAATTATTCACAGAAGAGTTGAGTTTTGTGAAAAAGCAAAACACAGCAGATTTTCTCATCTTTTCTGATTATCCATCATACTGAACTTCAATTATATCTTTACCTGTTGTCCCAGCAATGTAATTCATGCAAAAGTTATCCCAGGAGAAGAAGTGGAGACCTCATGTTCATGCCTTTGCAATTGGGAGAAGAATGCGTGAGAAGACGGATGGGGTGAGGTAACCTTACTGTGCTATCTTCTGCTTAGCGTGTAAGGATTTGGGATATATTGTGCGTTCCTCCCCTCTGTGATATCTGTGCTACTTCCCTGAGGACACAGCCATTAACATGTCAGCCATGTAGGGTAACAAAGCAGAAATGTCGCCTGCTTTGGGAGTGCCTTGGCAACAAGTTGACAAGAACGAAGATTTAGCTTATTGGGAAAGTGGACTAACATGGCAAATTGTCATCTGTCTTTAGAGAAAAGTAATTTTAACTCCACAGAGGTGGTCATAGTTGATACTGAAATCACCCAGGCAACCACAGTTCTGTGGCTTTCTCATCACATATGCCAATTATTTTCAGGGTTTGAAACATCGTAGTGATTAAGCCTTTAACAATTTGATCAGTATTACTGTAAAACAGAGAATTCTTTATGCTTTGTGTCATTTCTTATAGACACAAACCATTCATTTGTGGCTAGCTGTGATGGTGAATTAACTACTAAAGGAAAATATGCATAGCAAGTGTTGCTCTATTTACTTTGCAGTTCTCTTATGGGTCTACTCTCAGTAAAAAACAAAGAAATAAAAGGTAAATTGAGACCTAGAGTTAATTCCTTACTCTCCATCATCTCTTCATCTGGTATGGAAACAGATTCTCAAATGTAGGGAGTTAGGGAACTAACAGTTTTTTATAATCTTAAATTTTTAAGCTTCATTTGTGCTGCAAATAGCCATACGCTAGGGAGCAATCCAACTCAGTAGGAAAATTGATGGTTTATGGGCTGGTTCGGCCCAGTTCCGTGACTAGTGGGGTGGAGGGATTTCACAAAATCCACGCCTCCGGAAAAGGGAAACCAGAGGACCCCAAAATAATTAAAAAGCAGCAGCAACGATTTGAGGAGAAACAAACTAATTTACTAAATACGGTATTGGAATGCAAGATAACACACCGTAATACAATATAATTAGAATCAAGGCTAATAAATCAAATATAATGAAAGATTGTCCAAAAGCTCTTCAGCTTTACACTAGCTTTACACTAATGCTGAAGTGATACATGTGGTAGGGATGAGCAATGGAGGGGAGAGCCTGGCAAAGAAAAGGTCAGATGACCTACCAAAGCTTTGTATATGTTCCCCCTGAGCAGGAATGATAACAACACAGCAAACAATCTTCTGGGAAATGTAGTTTTTCTTCTCTTCTGGGACAGCTGTCCAGAACTGGAGCATTAACATTTTAACTCCTAGCATACTACATGATGTTATGATGTGGAGAACTGACAACCAAAAGTCATAAAACCATGACATGGTTTTCCTCCACTCACACCAGGTGGTCATTGGAAAATAACCACTACAGCCCAAGTTACTGTAGGTACTGAAGACAGCTGGCAAACTAGGCCTCAGGGCTGCTTCTGAAACAGTGAAGATGTAAACTTATGCTTTCATTCTATAAAGAAGAGAAAAGCAGTTCCCTACAGAGGATAATTATTGTCATAATGTCTCTAGCAATGATTCTCAGAGGCTAAAATTCACCTGAGAAATTAAATGTATCAGATGTATCTTGGTTTATGAAACAATAAAAAACACAATTCATTTTTCAAAATTCATTAACACTAAGATGCTAATAACTTCTCAAGCTATTGTTTTTAATAAATTTATTCTAATCTGCATGAGCTTTTCAAGTTTCAGACAGATAAATCCAGATGTTCCCAGTTCAATGGGTATCTGTCGAGTAAAGTCAGTGGAACACGAGACATTCTGCAATCTAGTCTCTGGGTCAGACTTTATTTACCTACATGCAGACTCTGCTGTAATTTAAGAGGCTGTATGATATTCATATATTTGTAAATATTTCTAGTGAATGGCAGCTAACACATGAGACCATTTCTGAGTAGCAGTTTGAAGTCAGGTAGACAACACTTGAAGACATTTCAGTTAGCTCTGAATGTGAGAAAATATAAACCCTAAATCTCTATTAACTGTCAGAGGAGTTCTACATATAGACACTATACATAGCTTTTTAAATCTGTAGGTAAGTATCATGATAGGTGGTTCATGGAAACTAAACGAGTTAGATAAAACTAGCTAAATCAGTTGGCTAACATTGCAGAGAATTATTCCTACTTTCCCAGTTGACAGATTGTTACATCAGTGACTCCCCCTTTTGATGTGCCTTTTTTCTCATTGCCCCTTTTCTGGCACACTTTCTCCAGCTGCCCACATGAAACTGGCGATTTCCAAAGGGCAGTTACCTTTTTGTGCCAGCTATTCCAAAGGACTGTGTTTCTAATACATGCAGTAGAATGAGTTACATCCATATTTCAAAATGCTTTGCATTTCTGTGCATGTTGATAGAAAGATTAACTTATCCCTGCAATGATGTAATACAACAAATAACACAATCTATAGATAGCAAGAGCAGTTGGGTTTGTTACAGGAAAGTATTTCTAGATTATTTTTCTTAAAAATCAGGAATGGGCAGTAAGTAAGACGGCAAAATACTTTCACATTTACCTGGCATCTCACCATTTGTAATGTCTCAGTTATTAAATAACATTCAGTACAAAACCAGATCCTAAGCTACTTCTCCAGGTCAGAGTTGGGGCAGACATTTAAAGAAGACAGGGTTAATTGTGTCTTCCAGCTGTATCTGAAATCATAAAAAGTGTTATCTGCTTGCTTGTATTAGTACAGCAATGAACTGCTAATTGTTCTTTGAAGAGTTCTGCAGAGATCAGAATCAGCTATCAGCCTATTTAAAGGGTTAGTGGAAGCTGACTGTGCTTCCTACTAAAGCAAGCAATAAAAAGAGCAACATTTTTGCACTTAGTAACTTACGTACACAGAAAAAATGAAATAGCTGGGTACATCAATTTTTCTGTACTTCTTAACACATATATCTTCTATTGAAAAAATAAGCCAAGGCTATGCTCACGTTTGTTTCAGTTGAATAAACTCTAAAAGTATTACAGTTATCCCCAACTAAAAAGAAAAAAAAAAAAAAAATCAGAAGAAAATAAAAATCAAAACAAAAAGGGGGATGGGACAGACGAGAGGGAGGGAAACAAAGGTTGCAGGACAGTAGCGATAGCACAACCAGTTACAACAGGAGTTGAAAAAAAAAAAAGCATTAAAAAAACATAAGCTTATTCCCCTATATTTGTAGTACAATGGGACTTCTTGATGGGTTATCACAATGATACCAACTATCTTGGAAATTGGCTTTATTGTAAAAATCTAATCCTTTAAAAAACAATACTGATAAGCACTTTTAAGCATGTGTCATGCATATGACAGCATTCTTTATTCATCAGTAGCTTGTTTTGAATTAAGCCTGCATCATCACTTTGTTTCTTCTGAGATCTTATTTAGGGGTCAGGCTTTTGTTTTTGCTTTGTAACTGTATAGCTGTATATTTTTTTGCCTTTAATTTTTATTTTCTGTTCAGTTTTTTAAACTTTTTTTTTTTTTTTTTTTTTTTTTTTTTTTTTTTAAGGATAAAACTCCCAAGTCACTTTGTTAACCATGAACTGGGGGCATTTAAAAATAACCTGTCATTCAATTATGTTCAAGATAAAACTGTGAGTGCTGGCACAAATTATTTACATAGATAACAGTTAAGAGCTTCGATCTTCTATAAAGAGGCTTCACTCACACAAGTATTCTTACAGATGTCAACATAATGGACCACTTAGTATAAGGGTTACTGAACCATCAGTGAAAAGGTATTCATTTGTATAATAGAAACGCAAATATTTACTCTGATTTGTAATTTTAGGGTTCTATTTATCTATTTATTTATTTATTTTCTGGATAGAAATGAAGTGGTTAGCACAGCCATCTTATCTGCTTTTTCATTTTATATTCAGGTAAAGAGCACAAACATCATCTGGGAGTTCCTTACATCAAACCCACAGTATAAAACATTAAACTGTCTTTTATTTGTGATTAAGTTGACAGAATTTAATGCATAGATTCTGCTGTGATAAATTTGGAAGGAAGGCTACTCATCAAATGGCAATACAGAGCATGAAGGATGAATTCTGTCTGAGTGACGTCAAAGAGAAAACTCCCAATAGCTTCAGAAGGGGTAGGATTTCACCCTGGAGTGTTATTAAGGAATGAGAGAAAAGGGATGGAAAATATGCTATAACTTATGAGACAGGGGATTGCCCCCCAGGTGACTTCTGTTCTCCTTCACGTTCAGTGCTTATGTGATTCACACAGTGAAATCTCTGATCACTCAATATATTCATTTTATAACTGGTTTTAGATGCAGCTACAGGCTGATAGTACTTCAGAAGACAAGGTTGCTAATACTCAAATACAGGGTGTAGCATGTGGGAACCATGCTTTTATACATACAAAGTTATAAAGAGATACAATTTTTCAAGGAATCAAAATGCCCATCAAGTCAAGAACATGCATTTTCTACCCTTTCCCCCTCCCTCCTAAGGACTTATTTACCATCTAAGCTGTTATAACTCTTAACCTTCTGTCCCACGCTCTTCTAGAGTTTTCTTCACATTTGATTATCACTGATTACGATTCTTAATCTTGGTTTAATCACATTAACAAATAGTTGACCAAGTCTGAGCTTGGCACTTTTTCAAACATGTTTTCTTGTGAAATTTCCTCCCACTGTCTTAGTGCAATTCCACTTCTTAATAAAACTGCTGATCACGTTGGCAGTGACAGACCACCTCCTGCCAGTGGGTAACAGCCTGTATCCTGGTTATCACAGAAACACAACTCCAGGAATAATCATTTCCCCTGAATTTATCAAACCTGCTAAAAATTATGTAGCATACATGGCATTAAATCTTCAAGATTTCAGAAACTGACACTTGAGAAGTCATTAGCTCCAGTTCTATATTGAAAGTAGAAAGATGCTGGATGGTTAATAAGCTATCTCTTTAAACACGCTGAAGATATTTAAACAGCAGTTAATGGAGTGCTTGCTCTCCTGACAGTCAGATGGTGAGCTATGTGGCTTAATACCATCTTACCATTGCCTCTGGAATGTGTATTACTTGTCAGTGAAGAAACCATATTATATTGACATATTAAACATAGAAAATCATTACTTCCATTAATATTGATTTGCATGTGCACTCTTAGTATCAGCATGTAACCTTACAAACTATCAAATATATTGCAATATTCTGATACAAGATAAAAAAATATATATATAATTATCAAAATCATCACATTTTCTTGAAAATCTGCTTTACTGCCAAGTCTTTTTAGCATCATCTTTATATTCTACACATGAAATTGTTCCCCAGCAGCTGGGGTATCCAGTATTGCAATGACCTTCATGGGTATTTTTTCCATTCTTTCATCACTCTCAAAAAAATATTGTCTTCAACACATATCAGTTAAAACTACGAGCTGTTACATATGTATATGTAAACAAAGGTAGTTCTTGGGCCTTTTTGAGATACTTAATGCTTGCTTGTAATATTTTCCTTACAGGTTGGTGGTATCCCAATTCAATCAGTGTTCTATTATTCATTATTATTTTTCTGATCCTGAAACTCACACTCTAGCCTCCAAGTTCTTTCAACTCAACTCTTTCAGTACAAACTGAAAGTCATTTCAGTTCATCATGAGTCATTTTTTTTTCTTTTCTTTCTTCTTTAGCAAATATATTCTCTCCTCAGTTACTTCTCTGCAAATGTTCACAATTGAAAGCCCATTACTGAAATCAGCAGTACTATCAGCACAAACTGCTTGGATTTGTACTTATATACTTTCAAGATTCAATCTACAAAAAGAACAAGAGAGCAACCATGGTATTACCCTATTCTATCTTCAACTCACAAAGCTCCACTGAGAGAAAAAGGTCAGTGTGATCCATCCTTGCATGAGGACTTTTTGAAAATGTACTGAACTTGAATTAATGCAAAACAAAACTGATAATTGATAGACAAATAAATATTATACGGAGTGAAAAATCTCCTAGAGAGAATTTCTTACTTACATGAGAAAAGATAGGCAAGAGTTCAGATGATAGTACTTTTTAAAAGATCAACTCTCTCTCTAAATGGTTGGCAGCACTAAAAGGCTGAATCGGGCATGTCCAACTCATGGCCTGCCTGCAGCCCAGAATAAGTAACAGTGAGACAAAATTTCATTACTTTTTGTTGTTTTGTAACAAATGGCAGCAGAGGGGCAGTACAACAAAATGGTGGCTGATATGGAAGTCCACATAACGGAAAGATGTGGCATTGAATTCCTCCTTGTGAAAAAAATTGCACCCAGTGACATTCATCTACTCTTGCTGAACATTTGTGAAGACCAAACAGTGGATGTGAGTGCAGGGAAGCAGTTAGTGTTGTGCTTCAGCAATGACAACAGCAACAGTGGGTCAGCTCTGCTGATACAGATTTTTACAAGCAGACTCTTGTTCATTGCTGGCAAAAATGCACAGCTCATGGTTAAGATTATATGGGAAAGTAGTGTTTTGTAGCTGAGAATTTCCTCAATCAAACAGTGTTATCGGCAATTTGTATCTGTCATCATTTACATGGAAATAAATAAGAGGCATTACTTTCAGAGCAGTCTACATATTTGTGGCCCAAGACAATTCCTCTGCACTCAGTGCAGTCTAGGAGAGCCAAAATGTTGGACACCCATGGACTAAATGGTTAATTCAGTACAGGACAGCCTGTACTTTCTCTAATACGTAGTCTAGTCAATAGTTACCTTCAGTGTGTCTTGGGAAAAAATAAAATAAAATAAAATAAAAATTGTTTGGATTACTGGAAAAAGCAACTTCGGTGTAAATAACTTCAATTTTTAATTTTGAAGAGTAAGAAATTATGCTTAATTTCATTGGGATTTTTTTCTGCCTGCTGTTTTGAGTTTATGCCTCCTTGAATTCTCTGACAGCTATCCTAAAACACAGAAATTTTACTCGGGCTTCTTAAAGCAATAAATTATATTTTTTTGAAAAAAAGGCAAGCATGGAAATATAATTAAATAATTATTCAAAGAAACTATCAGAAACCCAGAGAGTATTTCCTTATCAATTCCCTTGAACTAAAGAGAGTTTTATCACTGATTGCAATGAAATCACCCTGCCATTAGAGAGCTATTTTGAAATTATTCAATTTAAGAAAAAATATTTCATAACAATGATACACAATAAATCATAAAAGTTACACCCTGGGGCTAAATACCAGCAAAATTTTTAAGCAATTAACAAAATAAATATTGCAAATCTCTTCAACTTTGATATTTCTCTTATTAAAAAATGAACAAAAACTGATTAAGGCCAAATAGCAAGAGCAGTGTTTATGACATTTAAATTGTGCTTGCTGCCTGAGGCTACCTGCCAGTTGAGTTGACATCTTGCAGTTTCCTAAGCTGTCAGTGCAATCCTTAGGCAGCTTGCTCTGAGGGCTTTTTGAAAAACTGCCTAATATTTTGGGAGCTTGATACTGCTCTCTGTATACCTGCACCCACAGCTGGGCACTTTTTTCCAACAGAAAGGCTGTCTGTCAGTGTTTCAAACACAGCTTCCTAGTCCAATAGACCTCATTTATTGCTTGAGTTTGTAGGTTGGTTCTTTTGGCTTTGACTTCTACCAGAGCTTTCTATCTGATTCATGGAGGTTTGCAGAGGGTTAAGAGGGGAAACCAAAATAATTAATAAAAAATTTAGAACACCTTTTTAATTAATGTACTTATGTTGGTGAGGGTTTTTTTTTTTTTGCTTGTGTTTGTTTTGTTTTGTCTGAATACTCATTTTTCAGCATATGCCCTGCAAAACAAAGGTTTTTCTCGCAAAGTCTTATTTATGTTTACATTTCTGAACTCCTCTATTCTCTGACATACTGACATGTTGTTTATTGTTTTAACTAGTACTTCATTTTTCTGCTCTCTTCACAGTTAACAGTCCTGTAAACAGCTAATAGTCTTGTAAATGAAGACAAATTTTACTTTTTTCCTTTTTTTTTCACACCTGTATTAATCTGCGAGCAACATCACACCTGCAATGTGGTGCAGAGTATGCTTCTATTCGAACAAAAGACTTTAAGAGTCACTGATACATGGGAAGCTCAGAGCCTAAATCTCTAACTGACTGGGGAGAAAAGAGGAAGACAAGAACAATGAGAACAACACAAGACCTGGGTATCCTTTATACTCCTTGGCAAATGGAATTAAAAGTCAGGAAATAGAGAGGAATGCAAAGAAATGTTGAAAGTCTTACATTTCACACGTAGTCAGACTGACAAATAATAAGAAGCTCATTTTCCCCAAAAATGTGATCGGATAGGAGAGTTAGTGGGAATGTTAGCAGTTCTCAGTGATGATTTTCTCCATTTTCATAACTAGTAGAAATGTAGGTGTTCAATAAAAGAATAAAAATTGAGATTTTACTAAGCTTTAACTTACCGTTAGAAATACAACTCCAGAGGTTATCTCCAGTGCCCTGACATGCCCATGTGTAAAGAAATAAGGCTTAGCAGCTTGGGCATTGTCCTGCAGAAGTATGAGTAGTCTTGTTCCATGCAACTCATATCCAGCTAGCTCAAATGTGTCTGCGCAGAGTACATAATAAATGTGAATTTTTCCTCAGTGACACACAAAGATCAATTCTTCACCATTTTGATGCATAAAATGGTAAAGAATATTACTGCTTATAATGAAGTTGGATTTTATAATGAGAGTAAAATTTCTGCATATTCTAGTCAAAGTTTGATGAGATCAATGTATGTAAAAGGGGAGTTGTGAGTGCTTCCAAGACTTTCTAAAGAATGTCAATCATTAAATATAGTAGCTTTAAAATGAGACGTAGTTGGTCTCTTTTAAGGGGCTAGGCCACATAGTGTACTCTAGGTTGAGGAATAAATGGCAAAAGTAGTAAGATTGCAGCTTAACTTTTTGCATATACCTGAATGAAAATGTACCTCAGTGAGAACACTTTTTTTCCTGACAATACATTGTGAAACTCAGGAACTACAGCTGACTTTCAAGACTCCAGAAATCACCATTTTCTGGAAAACACCAATTTCGGTTAACCTGAGATAATTAATCTGAGATGCACAGAAATATCAGTGCATGACCTTTCATTCCATCTCCACATCTTTGTACAAGTTGTTTCTGTTCTCCTTCAGCTGCTGTAAGAAGAAATGGTTACTATCAAATTCATTTTTCCCACGTCTCCGAGTTACTATTCTGCAAACACAAGTGATCCAGTACAGGAACAACCCTTGTGACATTTCACTCCAACTGTATGCAGTTAAATTGTGCTGTCTGTCCCCAGTTTGGAACAGGTGTGAGTCTAGATCTCCATATCTATCAACACAGATGCGAATCTGAAACCATTGACCTTGGTAATAATTAACCTGGCTGTGTCTGGAAAATGGGGAATAAACTTTTCTTTTACCAAATGCTACTATATTATACCAAATGCTACCACACTACCAAACTAGTAGACAGTATGAAAAAAGTTACAGTATGGCTGGCTGTGAAAAGCTTAAACTGTGGGATAAAGAACTGTGTGATGCAGAGGGCTGCTGAGTCTAGTCTTCCAGAAAGTCAACTACAGTGATGTTAAATCACTGAAGGATGGTCAGTTTGCAGGATGTTTAGTCTTGTTCCTGACACTCTCCACTGAATTTAATAAATACCATCCTCTACATTTTTCTCAAAGATATTTTTCTTAAAATAAGATCTGAATAGCAGAGCCCATTATCACTCCATATGGTGAAGCAAGATGGACAGGATCCAGAATGCAGAGCAGATATTTCGCTTTGTTCTCTTCCACCAGCTGCAACAAAGAAAAAGGGAGGGGAAAAAAATCTGAACAGAAGAAGAAGGTAATTTGTCAGGAAATAGACAAAAGAGATGTTAGTCAGGCCTGTGTTATTAACTGGCTTTCAATACCGAAGTCTTCATTTTAATACAATTTCCAACTGCTGAATAATGCTAACTGCTTTCTGGACAATGCAAGTCATGACAGTCGAACAATTTCCCTCCCTTCTGGTAAAGACAAGTCTTGTGATGGCAAGTCTAGATTGCCATGTCTGCTACACTGCAAGATCTGAATTTTTGTTGCATAAAACTTTTCCATCACATTTATTACTCTCAAATTTCATTTTTTTAGGATGATGGGCTTGCATAGTGAGCTTGCCAATGAAAAGCTTTCACAGCTATGAACAGCGAAAAACATTTTAATTTCTAGACAAGAATCAGATATCATTGTATCATAGAATGACTTGGATGGGTCCTTAAAGATCATCTACTTCCAACTCCTCTGCCATGGGAGGGATTGACAACAATCATGCAATGGCTAAGGCTGCTAAGGCCCCATCTAATCAGGCTTGAGCACCTCCAGGGATAGGTCACACACGGCTTCTCTGGGAAACATCATCTAGAGAATCAGTCTCACTAAACACTTTCCCACTGAGACTTTTCTGCAGGACTGTTTATAAAAAAATAAGATGTCATACTGAAAGTCAGAGGAGCTTTTCTGGATATCTGCAGGATATGAATGAAAACCACAAGTGACTGATAGAGACACTGACACGATCACCTTTTTCAAGGTACAGAAAGAACAGAAATGTTACCCGATACGCAACATGAGCTTCAATGTCACTGGTAACAGATGTTGATCTGTATTGAGGTTCCAGGATTGGATCCCTGTTCCAGAACTTTGTTTTTGTTTACTTGGCTTGGTGCTTTATGCTGTTATTGTTAGTTGTTTTAATTAAATGACAACATTAGAAAATTAAAATTAGATAACTGCAACATATCCACAAATCCGATTTTTGTGAATAAAAAACTTTATGCTTCTTGGGCCAGATTCCCACGCTTTGCTGAAAAAGGCTTTGTCCTCTTATTTCAATGTATGAAAAAAAAAATATATATTGCTTTCTATCATCATTCATGCTAATTATTTTTTATAATTTGATGTCCAAAGGTTTTTTTAAGTCTTTGTGAATACCATTATTCTCATGTTACAGATGACTGAAGAGAGACCAGTCACGTGTGTCTCTCAAATCATAAGTTCTATAGAAAACGCATCCAGCACAGCCAACCATCATGAGTGCACAAATTTAACTGTGTGATTGGATCTAAATTAATCTCTCTAATCTCTTTACTAAGCTCCTCGGCATCCTCTGAGGCACTCACCATGTAATCCAGACTCAACCAGCTCTATGGTATAGCATGCTGTGATTGATTGAGATTTTCATGTATTCATCAAGTCTTACCTGTTGAACCTGAGCTTAAAGAGGGGTAAAGAAAAAGTAAATAAACCGTAAATAACATTCCCAGTGCTCAGGGAAATGCTGGCCCTTTAATGATCCAGCAACTGGAACAAATGATTGCTCATGTATAACGTACATATTGTAGTTGTCATAGAAACGCACTTAGCAACAAAGAATCCTTGACCTTTTCCCCATCTGTTTTGAATCTTCACAAAGGCACGATAATACCTATATATTGATTTCTTCCCCCCCCCCCTTTTCTTTTCTTTTCTTTTCTTTCTTTTCTTTTCTTTTCTTTTCTTTTCTTTTCTTTTCTTTTCTTTTCTTTTCTTTTCTTTTCTTTTCTTTTCTTTTCTTTTCTTTTCTTTTCTTTTCTTTTCTTTTCTTTTCTTTTCTTTTCTTTTCTTTTCTTTTCTTTTCTTTTCTTTTCCTTTCTCAAAAGGGAAATATCACATTTTGCATGGCTCCCAGTCACCAGCAGAAGCATTCCAGCCCTTCTGCTGATACGCTGCATGGATGCTCTGATGCAGTGTCTCCTCACACCTGCTCAGAGTTGAACACCTGAAAAAAAGATTACAGCCAGCAACTCCACCTCAATCGGTAAACTTGGAAAACAGTTTATTTCGATTTGAGAGGAACTAGGGAGGCTCAGAGCTCTGTGGTTCTTGACATAACCATCCAGTGAATGTACACAATCACAGTCTGTAATTAAATCAGAATAACCCCCTTAAAAGAGATGCAGACCATCCACGAAGCAAGGTTGTGTTATCAACTTCTGAAGTGTATATAGCAACAGCACTGTGAGATGGAAACCACCACGCCACAAACAGCATGGCTAAGTACCAAAAAGATACAGAAATGGACAAAATTAATCCAGACTCTGAGTAAGATGAAATCATTGCATCTTGGAAAGACATGGAGCTTGTAGATATAGCTTGGTAGATCTAATCATATTAGCCATCAGGTTTGCTTAGGGTTTTTGTTTGTTTGTTTGTTTGTTTGTTTTCCAGCTGTTGTGAATCTATGTTTACTATTTGAGATAAACAGAATAAACTTAATTCAAAGCTATTGTAGGCTAAAAATAAGGAAAAGCAAAGTAAAAGTTTTTACAACAAAGTCAGTCATTTTTAAAAGATTCAAGCACTAGGGTTCTTTTTTCTTAACTTTACTTTAGGCCAGGTGGATGTTTTTTAATAGCAGTCTGTTCTCCCACTTCTGAAATATTTTGTAGACTGGAAAAAAAAAAAAAAGTACGTACATATATGAAGTGCACATACACACACAAACACACACACAAGGCCTGAATATCTGAAAGGAACAAAGCAGTGTTTTTGAAACTCTTGGTGTTCCAGTGGAAAATTATAAAATACATAATTTTCCAACTAAAATGAATTTTTGAAAGAATTTCACGCGGCTCTTTCCACACATCTTAAATGTTTTCTGAATTAGTCTAGAGAAAGAATTGCAAATTAATGTTTCTCATACACATAACAGTCCACATTTTGTGCTGAGGCATTGGTGGCTTTACCAGAGCTTCTGATCAGTATCAACATTCAACACATCTCCTAGAACATCACATATTAATACCAGATTTTTTTTATATGAAAATCATACTTGAGGATTACTGTGTGTCATCATGATTACAAAGATCAGTTAAGGTATATCTCCTGGCTCACTAGATGCCTGCACACTGTATGTGAGGTACCAGTGGTGGAAGCTTCTACCTTGGTTAGAGAAGCGAACACTGTGGCTACAAATCTTTCTCCATTTTGTCTGCTCTGACTATTCCAAAGAGAAATAAAGGAAACACACTGCTGTGAAAACCTGACGTGTGATCAAGGGAAAAAAATAAAGCAGCCTTTTCAGGACTGAGATGTCCTGAATACTAACTTTAAATTTGCTTGTCTGCAGTTTAGCTAAAAGCAAATATTGGACCCAATGTGCCTATATCAAATGATCCTCAATATTTACAGTTCAGATTTCCACTGGGAAAAAAAAAAAAAAAAAAAAAAAAAAAAAAAAAAAAAAAAGATAGTAAAGAGAAAAAGAGTGAAAGAGTGAAAGATGGCAACAGAAAATGTAACCAAAAAAAAAAACAACTATATATATTCAAACAGTCATGAAACACAAAACTCAACTAGGGCAGCATTCAACAAGTAGAAGATGATACTTGGACTTTGTTAGCAAGATAAAGCTCCTCAGGTCACTCCAAAACAACTATTTCAGCATTATCTACATCAGAAAATTTGTTAGGTGTAGGAAGGGTCAGGAAGGATGTTTAAGTCAAAATCTTATATACATAAGTCTCTCTCAAAGTAATGCCTCCTGTCTACTTCCTTGGAAACTACAGATAGAAAGAGCACAATAACACTAATTGATAGAGCACAAACTCAGTTACAAAACACTATTTTTCAGTATTGTCTATCTTCCATCAGCCCTGGAAGTCAGAAGGCAAAAAAATCCTGAGTACATGATGGGTGTGGTAGGATTATCTAGCCAAGACTGGCAAAATGTTCCACAGTCTTCAAACAGGTAGCAGGCCTGGCTTAGTGTGTTATAAGAAAAAGGATCCCATAGTTTATATCTGTAGGCTATTGTAGGATGCATGTGTGGTGGTGTTCTCATAAATACAGGTTTTTTTCTGTCTGAAAAACAAGCAGATCAGAGGAAAGAACTGAGGGGCTTTGTATGAAAGCTATAGAATTTCAGAGCTGTAGATTGCTGGTACTTATAGGAGCTGGACTGTGTTCAGCATGTTTGAAATGGTTTTCTTTGTAAGTAGAGAATTCAGGACTGTAGCTTAGATTCTCCTTTAAAATTAGTCATAGCTTTGGATCTACAATCAGCACCTAGATATTTACACAGAACAGCTCTGTCTGAAGAATGTGGAGGTTACAATCAGAATCTCAAAAAACTTTAAAATTGTTTGTATTGCGCGGAACTAGCTTCGTGTTCATTTCATTTGACAATACAAGCTGGAGCCCTCTGAAATAGATAATTTCTCAAAGAGTGTTCAACTCTATGCAGAAGGTACTTTGTAAACATACATCCTTGGTAGAGAGCTGTCAGCTGTTCTTTTTGGAAATGTGGATGAGAGTAAAATACTTGTAAATCTTCAGAAAACAAAACAAAACAAAACAAAACAGCAAAAAATTATAAGAAATGCAATTCATCCAGACTGAAATGCAGTTCTTCTGGTATGTCACAATTCTCAATTTGATCACACCAATGAGCTCAAGTCAATTCTCCAAACACTGTTTATGTGACGAGGGTGGTGTCCAGTGTTCTGAGATATGCAGAGAGCATGTAAACAACAACTACTATGGGCTGTGGTGGTGGAACACCTCAGGCAGCTCAGACGTTACACTACCCTCCTGAACAGGCATCCTCCAAACAGCTCTCATGAAGATGGGATTTCTCCAAATGAAACTAGCTGCTGTTCATAACAGTTCAATGTCTTCTGAGTAACTACCACTTGTGGTCGTACCCAGGTTTATATCAGAAAAATGTCGAGTTGAATTTTCCAAGTTCCTTTACGGAGCTTGAACCAGACATTTACAGGATATTACATGGATTTTAGCAGATCTTCAGGTCTACAGCATTTTCAATTTTCTGGCATTTAAGCTGATTACATAAAAGACAGACAGAGCAACTCCGGATTGTTGACGGGAATGAAATAGAAACCCTCAGCATAAAAATCATTGAGCAGTATCTTGATTTTGGAATGCTTATATTTTAAAAAACATTAAAATTGGAAGAAATTACAGGACAAATTTTCACATAAACCTTTCAGTAAACTTCAAATGCAGAGGCAAATACTTCTTCAGGATGTGTGGGACGGACATAATAGCATGGTTTCAGGGAGGCTGTGTCACAGTTAATAAAGCCATTCAGCCTGAAATACATCATTTTTCAAGGAGTGATTCTCCCTTGTAATTTCTTTATTAAAAAGCAGGGAGGGGACTATAGCAGAGAAATTAAGTCAGCCTGAAAACAAACAAACAAAACAAAAACAAACAAAAAAAAGCCAACCAACTACAAAAAAAAAAACAAAACAGCATCTCTGTCTTAGGCTCAGCAAGAAAACAGCTGTACATAGCATCAGACTGAACAGAGAAGGATGAGCTGATTTCCCATTCAGAGAAGTATCTTCTTTGTCTGGGTACGCTGCTCTTAATTTTACACTTATGGGCACTGCTGACATTGCAAGGTATAGGAAAATGGAGAAAAATTACAAATCTTCCAAAATCAAGTTATGTTCTTATGGGCTTTTTTTCTGAAGGGCTTTAACCCACCTAGTGCCGTGGGGCAGTTGCTAAATCTACCATGTTGCAACATGAAGCAGGAACAAACAACTTTTTCTCCAGACGTTTCCAGAGGGAGGACTTGATATTTCTTTTCTTTCCAAGCAATAGGGAGTTATCAGAGTTCTGTTTCACCCCACTTGAGGAGGTTGGAACAGATAGATAGAGTTCTTTCCAACTCCTACAGCTCTGGTTCTGTGAAATTTCAGAAAAGGAACCATTGTAGCGAACACCAGTGATTTATCATACAGACTGTTCCTGTCATTTGCCCTCCTGCATGGCTTCTGCTGAGTAGTTCAGTTTGAGGTTGAGGATTTACTGGGTTTTGGGACATAGAGTGAAGCTTCTACCATCCCATTCCCAGAGAACCAGTTTGCCATGACTCCATCCCTAACCAAGTTGTCCTATTTAGAGCACACACATACAAATCACAGTCAGAATTGGAATTTGGTAAGGACAGAGAACAAGCTGCATTGAACAAGTTCAGGCATTAGTCAGGATTTTCATACTTCAGTTTCTCCAGCTTTAGTCCTTCCTTAGACACCTTAAGAGCAAGCAATTCAGTGTGCCCCATTTTCAATGATTATCAAATCTTCTTGAGCTCCTTCAGTTGTTGTCCTCTGATCTGTGCTTATTATTATCATTTCTCTTTAATCAAATAACCTGACAATTTTCTTCCTACTGCAAATGAGGTTTGTTCAGAAGGTAATGGCTCTTATTCTATTATGTTGGTGACGTGAATTTGCCATCAAAGAAAATGTTCAAGATACAGCTCTCAGTAGGTAAAATGATGTGTACTGTCTTTTGGGATCCTTCTGCATTTCATGGAAAGTGGACATACCATCACATCTGACTACTTCACTGTTACTCTAAGCTGAAGGTCCAAACTTCCAGTCAGGCAAGAGAAGAAGAAAGTCTTTCTCTTGCATCACCAAAGCACCAGGTCCCATACCAATTTGCAGACCACGGAGCACATTGCCAATCAGGCCTATCATACAGTCCAGATTTGGCACCTTCTCAATTCCATCTTTTTAGATTGGTGAAAGTAGGACTGTATGGGCAACATTTTCTCAGCTATGACACCATCGTAGCAGCTGTGAATTGTGGGTCACCTCTGCTGGTATGGCTGCATGGCATGCAGCTCTTGTTCACTGCCAGCAAAAATTCATAACCGATGGTAGTGACAATGATGAAAAAGTGTTTTGCAGCTGAGAATTTGCTCTATCAAACAGTGTTATCACATTTTTTGTATCTGTTGCAGTACCCATGGAAATAAATAGGAGACATTACTTTTGGAGCAACCTATTTCCTTGGAAAGAGAGTGCAATAGAAAGAGAATACTTGTAGCATGGGCAGTGAGTTCAGTCTCTGTGCAAAGCTGAAAGCAAGGCAGGAGTTCAGACAGGAGTGACTCATATCTCCTGTCTGCTATTCCAGGCAATATTCAGCTGCCCAACCTAACAACTCTGCACTCTCTGTAGAGTAGAGTTACCTTGGAGCAATGACCTTTCTATCATTCACAAAGATTCAGTCCAGATTTGAATAGGGAAAGATAATTTATTCGTTTGAAAATGCAATATCAAATAATTGCATTTAAAATATTTCCCATAATCCTCAAGGCATGAAACATTGCCCATGGTCCTAGAGCTCTTGCATGTTTCTAAAGGCTTGTGAGGGTTGGGGAAAAATAAATCTTTTTAAAACCTATTGGTAGAAATGTAAAAATAGTCATGCTTTCCAACACACAAGCTTTTCTTTCAATTTGAAAGAGAAGAAGCAAGTGCCAGTGTTAAATTCAGGTTAAGAACAATTGTTATGAGCTGAACTTGATATGGTAATTAGTTAAATCACTGGAGAGAAAAAGTTGCTGGTATCTGTAAAGCAAAAATAAGAATTTACGGGGAAAAAAAAGTGATGAGGTGATTATCTCCTACAAGGAGAGCGAAGCCAGGTGATTTATCACCTCTGGGAGTGGTAGAGCCAGCAAGGGGAGGGAAGAGGAAATTGTAACACATCTTAAGCCAATATCTCTCCTGAATCTGTGTCTTACCATGCACAGTTATGAATTCTAGTTCACAACTCATCTTCTGAGGGATCAGGGAAATGTTTTTCATTTGGAGTTGTTTTTCTTTTGGAAGGAGTGGGATGTAGATTTGTCCAAAATCTCTTAGGGAAGTTAAAAGACCACAGTTTTGATAGTTACTCAATACGACATCTCCTCTAGCTGATAACCTGAAGTTTCTGTCCCTTATTATCCTTAGGGATATGTGAGCTGATGCACAGCAGTGGTCTACTTCTGCATGCACAGTTACTGGGAGAAGATTTTGAATGGCATGCACATGATATCCAAAAATTATCCAAGTGTAACACGTACAAAACCTACACATTTCAGAGGCTGTTTTGTGGATATAATTTATGATGCTGGCAGTGAAAATACGTTGGCAAACTTTACTTGCAGTCTCTGGGAACATCCTGGTGTCACCCAGAGCACATCACTCCTCATACTGAATTTACTTTTGATGAAGAGCTTATAAGCTGGGAAATGTTTTTCAAAGGCTATAAAAAAAAAATCAAAAAACATAGAAAATCATTGTGCAAAAAAGACAGTTACCACACTAAGCACAATGCAGCAGATAATATAACGTTGGTGATCCTAAGAGGTGATTCACACTGTATGTACTATAAACATAGGCAAACACATAGGGATGTACATAAGATTTTGTCACATTAATGACTGCCATCAAGTGGCTCTGAGAGGCAAACACAATCCAGTCAAAACTGCAAAACTGCAAGCATTCCTACAGCTCAAACAGGTGAGGTGAACAAGCATTACTATCAAATAAAACTGGATAAAGATTGTGGTGTGACTGCCCAGGGGAAAAAAAAAGAAAAAAAAAAAAAAAAAAAGAAAGAGAGAGAGAAGACAAAGAGAAAAATAGGAAAGCCAAAAGCCATACAGCATTGCAGTGTGCTTGAAAACACAGAGGCAAGATCATTAGTTTCCAAAATTTGTACTCATGACCCGTTCCTTCATTTACACTTCATCCTATTTCTTCCAATTTTTTCTTCCCCTTTTAACTTTTAATGATTACTATTTGTAATTACTATTTTCTGTTTGGATTGAGATAGGGACTGAGCTGCAATGCTCAGAGAAGATTTTTCTTTACCAAGAGAGTGGTGAGGTGTTGGAACAGCCTGCCCAGAGAGGCTGTGGATGCTCTGTCCCTAGAGGTGTTCAAGACCAGATTGGATGGTGCCCTGGTCTAGTACTAGATATGGAGGTTGGTGGGCCTGCCTGCCACGGGGGTGTTGGAGCTTGATGATCCTTGAGGTCCCTTCCAACCCAAGCTATTCTATGATTCTATGATCTCACATTTGCAGAAGGAAATTCAAAATGGCTGCAGAATGGTATGGTCCCACAGATAATTAAATCTCCTTAGTCATGGCATGTCCAAGTGGAAAATGGATTTAACGTCCATGTCTTTTAGGGCTTGAATGCTTACAGCTTCATAAATCCTCTTGTCACAGATTGCTGCCTATCCTGCTAGATCTGGTCCTGCCCTCCTTGTGGCAGATGCAGTGCTTGGTATCACTCAGTGGGTAGGCTCCATAAGTTATAGTCCATTGGCATACTTCACTGGGGCACCCAGTGTGCTTCATGTGAGAGGGAAACAGCTTTGCCATAGCCCTGATACTGGCTGCACCCTAACCTATGTCAAAACTGATTAAAATAATAACAGTAATAAATATGACAGTAGATCAACATGAATGCTTTTCTGTCCTATAATACTTTCAAAAGTGGAAGTTCATTATAAAATAATTTTACAAGACCTATGAGAATTGAGAAGCCTTATAATCTTGACACTAAAAAGAACCAGTTTTTTTTTTTTGTTTGTTTTTGTTTTTTTAATGAAGGAGTTAAATAAACTACAGAATTTGAAGTTCTCCAAAGTTTCTCTAAGCTCTCTCTTTCTCTCTTTTTTTTTTTTTTTTTTTTTTTTTTCCTGAACAGGCAAGGAAATCAAGATATATTAGTCATCATTCCAATTTCACCTCCTCAACTCTGCTGACAGTTAGAATTACTCCTATTGACACTAGCACAAAATGATATCCTGACAGATCCAAGTAAGCTCACATGTATTAAAAGCTATAAATAATTGTTATGATCCCAGAGAAGCAACATCTACTTCTCGATTTGTTTTGTGTATGACTTCAGAGATTAGGGGACCCTGCTACTTAATTGCTCAGAGGGACACTAATCTTGTAAAGCTCTTTTCCTCACAGAAGCTATCAAATAAGAGCAGGGCTCCTTAGTAAAATTTTAGTTGTTAAAATCTCTGTTTTGCTGGGAAGTTACCAGAAACAATCACCAAAACCATTTCTAGAAGAATAATCTAATCACTTTACCAAGGTTTGAAAAACTCAGATAAACCAGAACTGAGCATTTAGTTTCACAGTCTTTTCTATATTCTTATATCATGGGAGAAGATTTAGACTGGATATAAAAAAAAAAAAAAAAAAATCATTTTAAATGTAGTGAAGCACTGGAATATGTTGTCCAGAGAGGTGGTGAATGCTCTGTTCCTGGGTATATTTGAAGTTAGGCTGAACAGGGCTCAGAGCAACCTGACCTAGTTATAATTATCCCTGTTCATTGCAGGAAAGTTGGACTAGTTGTCTTTTAAAGGTCCCTTCCACCCCAAACAATTCTATGATTTTATGATTCTCTTGGAGACATGCTCAGTAACTGCGCATTTTCAGTAAAATGATATTTAGAAAGATTTTTGTCCATGTAAAAAGGAAATATGCAAAAATAATTCTCCCTGAGTTTGTTCTGAGATATGTCTGCAGTCATATAGCCTGGAAAACATGATGCTGAATGAACTTTGTACAGCTCACAGGAACACGATGCTGTAATATCTACTTTTGTCTATATTACAGCCTTTTTCCCAGAAGTGTCTGTTTGCAGATGATGAGAGACACAAAAGAACAGGACAAGCTTTTAGGATACAGTCCCCAGATACTCTCTGTCAGCCTTCAGCTGAATGGCCAGTAGAAGTAGCCATTCTGGAGAGTCAGTTTGTGCTGTTATTAAGTATAACAGCAATGATGAGCAGGTTGCTTGCTGTTCTTTACTTCAAGCTTTTCTTTATAAAACTTGGAACTGATGCTCTTGGTGATGCAATGTTATGTGGCATACCTAAGCTGGAGACATCCCCCCCTCCCCAGGCTCCTCTCAGCTCAGTGCAAATCACAACATCTTTGGTGCATCTGTCAAGTTCAGTCCAAAATGAAACATCTGACTGGTTGACCAAACAGGATTTGCTGTGAAAAAAATAGTGCTCCTGTAGTCCCCTTGTTATTAATAATTGCATAATAAAAAGTATGGAGCTAATTGCTGATCCTCTGTTATAACCTGGTAGATTAATAGAAAGAGCTATTTCTTCTCAGTAGAGTGGGCTCATATTTACAGTACAAAAATAATTAAAATGTAATCAAGCACTGAGAAGTCACCCAGGAGGTCTGTGCATAACAGCCCACACGTACGTTTTGCCTTTTGTACCAAAGCAGCTCACAAAGAACAAAATCTGTTCTGCCATCAAGTCCTGATTCCCCCATCACATGTGATGAAGGAGCAGCCAGACCAGGGCATGGCAGCTCTGCACTGTCATCAGGGGTCTGACACTGCTGCCAGACCTCCAGCTGTGATTCCATCTTGAATCGTTCCTGGTAACACTCCATCAGCTCTGCAGAAAAATCTTCCCTTGTTCATCTGTATCCTGAGCATGACTACATTTTGCTTTCAGATGTGAAGCTCAGGGAAGAGGTTGTGGTTTGAGGATGTCTGTCTGTCTGTCTGTCTGTCTGATGCTAAACACTGCTACAGCTACCTTAACTCAGTAAGTCTAAGCATGGAACAGACACGATGAAGATCTGGGGTTGCTGTCAGAGTCTTGCAAAGGAAAACTCCCTGCTCTGAGCCCAGCGACATGCTGCTTCTCAGGAAATCACAGGAGCTTGCATGTTCCCTGTGCACATTTCTCCCTCTCCCAAATCACTTCAGCACTACCTGCTGTTTCTATGCAGCTGCCACAGATGCCTTCCCAGCATCTAAAATAAACCAAAAGGTTGCTGCAGCTCTAACAAAAGCAGAAAACCACAGCTCTACAAGCACAAGCCAATAAATCTTTTTGTGACTTTTTTTTTTTTTTTAATTACTCCTTTAATCTTGGAAGTAATTTGAAGAGGGAATATCTGAGACAGAATTCCACTCACACACACACTTACTTTCTCTCTCTGAAACCAATTTGTAGCTTCCTTTCACTCCAGGGTGAAAATGTACTGAAACACTCATCACTTCTGTGCGCCTGTGTATGGAGTCAAAACTCCCTTGCAACCATCACAATGAATTCACAAGGTTACAGACTGGAGATCTTCACTGTTTTAACTGTGAAACATTAAGCATTTATTCATATACCAGTCTTAAAAAGAAAGGACGAAAAAGGAGCATAACTTAAAATTATGGTCACTGTAATGAGCAAGTGAATTTTCACAGTCCTCATTTTGAATGTCCCATTCTAAACTTGGTACAATGGGAAAAATTCTATAAAAATACTAACTCAACTGAAGATCAAAGTACATAGGTTAAATTATACAGACTTAAAAGAAACCATTACTTTATCCTATCCCACTGGATCTTTGGTATCCTATTATCTGTGTCTTCTGTATGTTAACACAAATCCCACACCCCATTTCTTAGGCATTTCAGCTCTGAAGAGTCTGAAGTTGTGAATCATAGAGAGAAAAAAAGAAGAAAAAAGAGAACAAAATAACTTTAATATCCAAGGCTCCTGGATTACAGAACTGAGATCCGTGCAGTATCTGAGTCACATTTCAATGAAAACATAAATTAAATAAAACAAACTTTCCCCTCCCTAAAAACATGCCGCTAAAAACATGCATATAAGCAAACAAGGAAGAGCTCTGGGAGTTTCTGAGCATTTCATTGTTTCTGGTGTGAGTTAACACTCAAATGGTTGTTTGGTTTCTTTTTGCATTCTCACTAATGACATTAATGCTCACAGGGAAGCTCCATCACACACTGCCTGTACCTGTGAGGAGAATGCATCTCCCACATTCCCGGGGTTATCAGTGGGGTGGAAATTGTCAGCCATACCAGATGAAAGATGCAGTGATACACATGACAGCTCTTAAAATCTTAAGCCTATTTTACTTCCAGGTCCCAAACATTACATCAGATTTTCATTTCTTACATCTGAAGCAGAACAGTAGCTCTAACAGTGCAAAACTGATAGAAGAATTGTGGACAAAGTGGGGATTTTTTTTGGTAATCATTTGACATGGACAACATGTCGACTTTCATGCTTTTTTTTTTTTTTTTTTTAATTGCTGTCTCGTTGATGATTATTTATAGGAGATAAAGAATGTTTGAAGACTTCTAGAGTAATTAAGTTTCATCTTTTCAGACTGTTCTTTACATGTAAAGGTAATTGCTTTTAGATGTTATAAATCTTGTGTAAAATTCCTGAAGCAATAAACACAAGCTGTATCTTAGTAATTGTCTATTGACTGCACTTTCCAGTATGAATTAATTTTCAGTTACAGACTTCCTTTCTCACTGTATCAGGCTAAAAGTCTGCATTTTGAACACGTAGATGTTCTCATCTTGTGTGGATTTCTCATCTTGTGTAAATTTGTCTCACATTATGTTGGGAAAAAAAAAAATAGATTCATTGTGCAACTATCAGACTGAATATCAATGCAGCATGACAATAACAGTATATGTCAAAACTTAGATTTCCTCTGCAAATTCCCAGACAGTAACAAAGACCCATTTGCAACCTTAATTATTTTTATTGCTGCTACATTATGCTCATCTCTACCGCTTCTTTAAAAGTTAATGGCTTGATTAAGAAAGGCATCTAAATTCAATGAAAATTCCACAGCAACTACAATTACAGGCCATCCCTACCAGACTAATTAGAAGTATTTCAGAGGGATAAGTACCTAAGTTACTGAGGAGGGATAACTGTAGTTCTGAGATGAGCCATCACATTCGTTTTTGAAACAGAAATCGCAGAAAACAGCAACACTTTCACAGATGTTCATCTAAAGTTAGATGTCCTGCTTGCTGCTGTTTTCAGAAATGCCCCAAGGAGCCCACTCACATTCTGAGGTGTGGAATGTTTTTCTACTTACAGTGGCCAAACACCACAAAGTCAGATGCATAGCTCTGTGGCTGAGCTTACAGAGTACTGCCAAGTTGAGATAATAGAGGTACGGCTTCAAATGCCGTAATGGTCTTCTGCTGTCAGAAGAGATCTTTCACAGCCTTGAGGTATCACACTCCCATAAAATGACTCACTGCTGTAGGACACTGTGCTATTAAAATAGCAGAAAACCATCCATTCGTCCCTCCCTCAAGATATTTTCTCCCATTTTAGTGAGGTAGATTAGTTCATGCAAAAGTTTTGAGAATGCCAAAGCCAGCAACTGACGTGAGAGGTGAAGGCACCCAGAATTAGAAGACAGAAAGACCTCCTACTCAATGTCACATGTAGATGCTGATGCTAGCAAGAAAGTTTTCAAACATCTCACCTACATGCCATGAGAAGGTTCAAACAGTCCATGCCCTGGATAGCTTCTTTGAACTCTCTTTGCATTCTTGGAGAAGAAGGAGGAAGAAGCTTGGAGGAAGGAAGGAAGAAGGAAGAAGCTTGGGGAAGAAAAGGCTCTGGGGAGACCTCATTGTGGCCTTTCAGTAGTTGAAGGGAGTGTATAAATAGGAGAAGGAATGACTGTTTAAGAGGATGCATAGTGATAAGACAAGGGGGAATGGTTTTAAACTAAGGCAGGGGAGGTTTAAGTTGGATATTAGGAAGAAGTTTGTCACACAGAGGGTGGTGACAGAATCACAGAATCACAGAATGGCCAGGGTAGGAAGGGACCTCAAGAATCATGAATCTCCAACACCCCTGCCAGATGCAGGACCACCAACCTCCCTATTTAATACTAGACCAGGCTGCCCAGGTCTCCATTCAGTCTGGCCTTGAACACCTCTAGGGATGGGGCATCCACAACCTCTCTGAGCAGCTGTTCTAGCACCTCACCACTCTCTCTGTTAAGAACTTCCCCCTGACATCCAAGCTAAATCTTCCTTCCCTCAACTTCAAACCATTTCCCCTTGTCCTGCTGTTATCTACTCTTTCAAAGAGTTGATTTCCCTCCTGTTTGTAGGCTCCCTTTAGGTACTGAAAGGCTGCAATGAGGTCACCCTGCAGCCTTCTTCTCTCCAGGCTGAACAAGCCCTGCTGGTCTTTGTAGGGGAGGTCCCCTGATCATCTTCATGGCCCTCTTCTGGATCCTCTCCAACAGCGCTCTGTCTTTCTTGTACGGGGGGCTCCAGACCTGAACACAGTACTCCATATGGGGCCTCACAAGAGCAGAGTAGAAGGGACAATCACCTCCCTGTCCCTGCTGGCCACTCCTCTTCTGATGGAGCCCAGGATACCATTTGCCTTCCGAGTCGCAAGGGCACACTGCTGGCTGATGTTAAGCTTTTCATCTATCAAGACCCCCAGGTCCTTCTCCACAGGGCTGCTCTCAAGAACTGCTCCTTCCAGTCTGTATGGATGCCTGGGATTCCTCTGGCCCAAGTGCAAAACCTTGCACTTTGCCATGTTGAACCTCATCAGGTTCTCCCAGGCCCACCTTCCAAGCCTGTTGAGGTCCCTCTGAATGGCATCCCTTCCTTCCACCATGTCAACCACACCACTCAGTTTGGTGTCATCAGCAAACTTGCTGAGGGTGCATGCACTCAATTCCATCATCAATGTCACTGATAAAGATGTTAAAGAGCACCGGTCCCAAGACAGACCCCTGAGAGATGCTGCTCATTACCGGCCTCCACCTGGACATAGAACCATTGATGACCACCCTTTGTCTGCAGCCTTTCAACCAGTTTCTTATCCATCGAGTGGTCCACCCATCCAATCCATACCCCTCCAATTTGGAGATAAGGATGTGGTGGGGGACCATGTCAAAGGCCTTGCTCAAGTCCAGGTAAATGACATCGGTTGCCTTCCCCTTGTCCACCAGTGCCGTCACTCCATCATAGAAGGCCAACAGATTGGCTAAGCGTGACCTTCCCCTGGTGAAGCCATGCTGGCTGTCTCAGATCACACGCTCTTTCCTCACATGATCAAGCATGTCATCCAGGAGGATCTGTTCCATGATCTTCCCAGGCACATAGGTGAGGCTCACCCGCCTGTAGTTCCCGGGGTCCTCCTTGCTCCCTGTTTTGTAAATAGGAGTGACGTGATCCTTCCTCCACTGATGCAGTGGAACAGGTTGCCTAAGGAGGTTGTGGATACCCAATCCCAGGAGGCATTCAAGGCCAGGCTGGATGTAGCTCTGGGGAGCCTGCTCTAGTGGTTGGTGACCCTACACATAGCAGGGGGTTGAAACCAGATGATCATTGTGGTCCTTTTCAGCCCAGGCCATAGTATGATTCTTTGATTCAGTCCTTAATGGACTGGGGCATCCAAAATTCACCAAGTTATTACAGCACTTAGGGAGATGTGACCCAGGTACATTCTTCTCTAATGCTCATATGCTCCCCAGGGGGCTGTTGGTACTCCAGATCTTCTGTATCTTACCCACAACACCACGGATGTCTTTGATAATTGACAGTAGCTGAGTCTCTCTATTGGAGACCCAAAATCACTAATACTAAAAATTTAGTAATCACAGTGACTTTAAAGATGTGCCCAAGAGAGAGGTGGATATATTAACTTATCATTTACGCAGAAAGAATGAAAGAAAGTGTGTCCTTATACATAGTTTCAAGAAGAAGCATACTGAATGATTCTGGATGTAAAATAAGTGGAAAGACTAAAGATTTTCTTCATACACCTATGTGATCTGCATATCTGAAATTTCAAATTTCTGAATTTCTATTTCTATTTATGAATGTTAATAAGCTCACCAGAATCAATGCTACCAAATTCCTGACACTACTGGAAAAAAATATAGGCACCTCTCCCTCTTCCATATGTGTAGATAATTGCACATTTGGATATTTATTTAATGTTTGTTAAGCATCTTATTCAACAACTGCAACATGAATAACAACATTAAAAAGAATTGTCCATTTTTTTAATTTCTTTTTTTATTTTTTTTCCCCCTTGTATAAGATTTTCCCATCCATTTGTGAAAGGAAGTATTCAGCTAATAGTAATGCCAGATGGGCCCTTCATGGTACTGTGTTTCCTGAGTGATATCTCAATGGAAAGAAAGGAAAAAGAAAACTTCAAACTTCAGCATTTCTGCTCATTTTATTCCATCTTTTCATCTGTGCTCTGGAATTCTCTCTCCAGCAAGAAACTCTAGTCTTTATAGTATCTTACATTAAAAGGTGAAAAGACCTCGGTTTTACTATCCAGTACAATAATGTAGTGGCTTGCAAATTTCTCACTTGAGGTTAATTGTGTCTTCAAAGTGTGTGACCTACATTGAAGGCAGACAGAATAAAACAGTTCTGTATATATTTAATGGATTTATTTAAAAGGATGAGCAAGCAAATGTTCACTTAAAAGCACCTATTAGTGAGCTAATATACTGCATTTTTACTAGGATAATTAAAGACTGAACAATGCAATGGTCACATTGAGATCACAATTAAAATTAAATCAGTAAATCAATAGTCTCAGAATGATCAAACCACTGCATTAATACAATACATAATGGAATAGTAGTATGAGGTTGATAGCTGATGAAATTACTATATGATGGTCTTTGGCTGAATTTAACAAAGAGATGTTTTTTCTTACAGTAAGTCTCCAGCATGTACCAACATGGTGTTGATCTAACAGGTAAAGGAACCAAGTATCTGTGTGTGTGTCTCATAGTCTCTTGGCCATTCTTCCTGGGAAAAATTTAGCAGACAATAATGGAGTCTTGACTTAGACAAAAAAAAAAAACAAAAAACCCAGCTCCTGTTGTGTGAACTTAACAATCCCTCCTCAACTCTTCCCACTATTAACACATTGCTATGGCTATTTTTAATTTCAACTATCTGTTTTTGCAGCGTAACATAAGATTTTCCTAGGGACTTGAAACAGGGTTGATGGCACTGGATAGGAACTTCTTATTCCTCCAATGTGACATGCATTTATTGTGTGGGAAGTTTGTTAGATCACATTGCAACTCATCTCATCAAGATTTGATCCAAGACAGCTGAATGAGCTATGTGTGACAATTATTTCAAGAATAAATGGCTGCTTCTGCAGTGACACTATCTCTGATGTAACTGATAGCATTTAAGCCTATTAAAATTCACGTAGGTTCTCCACTTGTCTCCCTCCAATACATCCCGATTTTTTGGTACTTGTTTGGAGTTTGTGCTTGAGTTTTTCATTCAGATACCCCAGCCTAATGAACATGCAGATGAGAGAGCTATTCCAGCCCAAAGGTGTGCTGTGTTACAGAGTGGCTATGGTATTCTAATGTCTCACAAGCCCTGTGCAGAAGTGCAGAAGAGATTCTCTTATCTGCAGTGAGAGATAAGAAAGTGAGAACCTATGCATAAAGAGGAGGAGAAGCTTAATACCACAAGTACTTCAAATGGCCACAGTGGCTTGTGAGTGACAACCAGCAATTCCTAAGCTCTGTATAGCTTGAATGGGTGGGGAAAGGAGATAATAACTCATGAACTTCCTAAACAAACATCAAAACAGATTTGAATGCAAGAAGGCTTTGCACTATTATATTAAATAAAATCCATGATAAATAGCTAAGTCACAGGAGGCCAATAGCAAGCCTTTGCTGCTGTCAAATGATTAATTTCACTAAGAACATCAAAGAGAGGATACAATGAAAATGGATGAGATGTGTGCTTCTTAGGAAGAAAGAGCAGTGGGGGATTTTGTCCACATTAAAACTACAGCCCTATACACAGAGCTGGCAATACACATTGTATTTCATTGCCTTGGATTCACATCATCTTGACAAGCAGTAAAACTCACTTTTCTCCAGAACAGCAATAAATAGGAGATACTAGACTTGGAGAAAGCAGGATAACAATGCCAGCCTGACCTTCCCCACCCAAAAAATTTAGATGATGCTTAAGAATCATAATATTCAAGAAGAAGAAAATAAACCCTTAAGGTTTGATTTACAGCTGTCAGCTTTTTCTCAGGCGGAGATTGTAAACTCTCTGTAACTGAGAGAAAGGTTTTCATTAAAAAAAAAAATATTAATAATCAACAATTCTCACAAGAATAAGCTGAATTCAGCTGTTAGGTCTTTATAAACTGAGACCAAAGGACATGGAACTCCATACCATTCCTGTCACATTTCTGTGGAAAACACATTGTTTAGAAGACTCTCTAATTTACTCATGTCTGTAGGAAGCTATAAGTATGGTTTAAAAAGACTGGAATGCATCATTTAAGCTGAAGCATGTCACTGAGTTAGCTTTTTTTTCTATGGGCCAGTGTAGCAGAATGGCCTGGCAGATCGGAAGAAGTTTCGAACCCCAATTCTAGTTTATTGGTTGAACTTCTGAGGAAGCTTCAGGAAAAGTATAGACTTCAGTGAAGAGGAAAGATAGCAGAGAGGCTGATTTTGTAATGGGAATCATGGTTGCTGGCTTTTGTTTATTTTTTTGTTTGCTCGTTTGTTCAGATTTAGACATTCATGAGGAAGGATGGCTGTTATCTGATGTTTTGATCAGCCTCCAGAAGAGCCTGTTGTTAGGGTGAAACTCCACCAACCTAGCTGGGTGGAATGTTAATTTGCGCTCCTGACAAAGCACTGCAGTACAGAATATCAGCAAAAAAGATGGAAAATGCAGCATTGAGAGGGAAAAAAAAAAAAAAAAAAAAAAAAAAAACACACAAAAAAACCCTGGTGCCTGCTGTCTATAGAAGACCCCAGAAAAATACCTCCCAAAGATACATTTCCTCACTTTGTTCAGAGTCATATATCTCAGTGCTTCCAAATGCTTAATGTGGAATCCACTCTGGTGTCTTTACAGTAGTTTGACCCATCTTTTCCCACCACTGGATTCTGCCATGGGAATTCAAGCTTACTAATACCAAGGTGGTAGTGTCCATTCTGGTGACAGAGGCCTGAGACTTAAATAAGAAAGAGCCTTCTTCCAATTTCCATTGCCTTCTTGGAAACATGATTTAACCCATAGAAATGATAACTAATTTTAGTGACCTAAGAGTGCATGGATGACACTGGAGTTTCTGGCTATACAAACTCAGAGGTATGTATTCAAATGATGGATACTATTTGAGAGCTGAATACTTCTGCAATTTCATGTATGGGAGGTCTGAGACTTCACTTGTTCAGTGAAACATATAGCAAATGGCTATGTGTTTTACCAAATAACTTTAAAACATTTACTAACAGAGATTCATAGATTTTGAAAAGAATTGATCACAGCCCTCTGCAGGCATGACCTTCTGTTTAACACAGGCCATGGAATTTCACCCACTGTGGTAGAGGAAATTTTTCTTTCTTTCTTTCTAACTGAATGCTATTAAGCCCAATAACTTGCTGGTGGCTGAACTATAGCTTATTGTTAAGTAAGACATCCAATCTTGGCATAAACGTTCCACTGTGAATTTATCACCTCCTTTGATATGCTTACAATGTGCTTATACACCTTGACAGAATTCATTCTTTTCCATTTGAATTTATTTGACCTAAACTACCTGCTATTGAGTTCTATTATGCTTTAGCACACTGGATTGAATAACTCTCTGTTACACCTCCTGCCATACTCGTGGCACCAGGAAGTGAAACAAATATTTCTGTGATAAAATTTTCCATGTCAATAGTTTGTGATAGTTCAAGAGTGTTGCTCCATGGCCGGAGAAGTTATAACGAGAATGTCGTAGCCAGATGCCCTGCCCCATCTGCACCAGCACTCGTGTTCCTGAGATTGTTAAGTAAATCAATTTAGGGAGTTCAACTATAAGAAATCCAATACTACAAAAGACATGGATCAGGTTTTCGCTGGCTTGTTCCCTGAAATGGGTCATCACATGACTACCCAGCACTGGGACAGGGGAAGCAGATCTGATGGGCAGTGTTGGGCTGTGATGGACTCACGATTAATCTTCAGGACTGGCCAGAGCATTCATCATCAAATCCAGGACTACTGGAGCAAAAAGAGGATAAAGGCAGTGACACTTTATAGATACAGTATGAAAACCAAGATGGGAGGCCAGACCCAGAATCCTTCTCACAGACAGCATGTCCTGAACAACCAACAAGAAAGGCTTCTGTGTTCAAAGCGAACCAGTGTGAGACAGATTGATGGACTGGCCTGAATAAAAGTGATGCATTTTTCATATTCCTTTGAAATATTATCTTTTCCTCCTTCCTAAATAAAAGGCTAGAATGTTAAATCAGCTAAGTGCTGATAAAAGCTATGCAAATGTTTATATATATATTAAGGCACCATCTATAACACTGACAGTTCAGATAAAGGCTTTAGTTTCAGTTTAAAATACTAGTTCCCAGTATGGAATGTAAATTCAAACATTTGCTTTATTATTATTATTTTTTTTTAAAGTACTTTGTATTTTGTACTCTGACAGTTACAAATTGTATATATAATTTACTGAGCTTTTCCCTCCCCACAAGCCTAGCCCCCCTCATCCTGAGCAGACTTCCTAATATTATAGAAATCTGGCTAGAAATTCAAAACTTGAGTGGCATTAGACAGGAAGATAAATAAAAACAAAACAAAACAAAACACAGAAAAATGACTGAGTAAAATAAATAGCAGCCAGAAGATCAAATTATAAAGTGCTGAAAATATTAAAAATGAATCCATCATCAGTGGGGGAAAAAAAAAAAAAAAGAAAAAAGTATGCAATATAAAACATTCTTGCATTGGTTCTTCCCTTCTAACTTGAGATCAGTATCTCTCTTTTTTCTTTAAAAGTGAACTGCTACTGATGTACCACCTCAAACTTTTGCCTATCAAGAAAGCAAACCTCACTACAAGAATGAAATTACACACATTGCTTTTGTTTCCTTCTCTAAAGACTTTCCCACTGCCCTCATTTTTTTCCCCTTCTCTCTGTCTTTTATTTCCTGCCTTTGTACCTCCCTGTCCTTTTATATCAGCACAACTGTTTGTGGTGCTTCTCTGCAAAGAAAAATGTAGAAACAACGATAAAAGAAATCAGCAGAAAAAGGTTGTGTTTCCTGTTTTGACCCTGATAATTTCATAGACCTTCTTTACGCTATAACCTCATACACAGTTGCAACAACACAGCCAAAGGGACAGCAGGGAACTTTGCAAGTTGGCTTCACTGCCAAAGAAAATGTAGTATATAACTACTCCCGCAGGAGACATTCAGTCAAATGGTTGGCCATGCTCATTCTGCCTGGGGAGAACAAACTTTAGGATGGATTCAGTTCAATGTGATTGCACTGCCGCTGGGACCTCACTCAATGCCAAACTGTTGTGTAATGGTTTTTTTCCCTGACTTAATGTACATAAATGATCTTTTTAAACTAAGTCACTAACCTAATTTTGACTTTACGGACTCTAAATGAGAGTAAGAGGAAATTATACAAGAAAAGGAATTATCTAAAGAGCCAAGACATTGTGTCATTAAAATTGCAGTGAATTAGACAAACTCTCAATTTTATACACACTAAAAACAGAAAGAAAAAAAAAATATCTCCCTGAATAACACAAAAAGTTGCCAATTGCACCTCCAAACTTACCTTCACTGGGATCTTTTATGAAACTAAAAATACTGAGTCTAGAGCACTTCATGGAACTGCAGTCATTCTACCATTCTTATATGTCTGAAATGAATGAGAAGCTGAAAGCATTTCTTGGCCTTTAGGTGTCAGGAATTATTTAAAAGTCCAATTCAAAAATTACATCTCACCAGATTCTCCACAATCCTATTTTTTTCCAACACAAACCACTGCTTAAAGAAATAAAACACTCATCCTCATGCATTTTGGATTTTTTTTTTACAATCATTTTTTTAACTTCTCTAAAGAAACGTTGAGAGCTATACAAGTGCAGCCAGAGGTCTAAAGAGCTTCATTAGCTTTTGATAGAGCATTACAGAATAGCAATAGTTTGACTATTTTAGAGCTTACTGTCTTCCTCTGAGAAATGAGGTTCAACAAAGCCAAGTGCAAGGTGCTGCATTTGGGTCAAGGCAATTCCAGACACAAGTACAAACTTGTAGAACAACAAACTGAGAGCTGCTCTGTTGAGAAGGACGTGGGGATCCTTATGGATGAAAGTCTGGACATAAGCCAGCGGTGGGCTCTTGCAGCCCAGAAGACCAACAGTATCCTGGGCTGCATTAACACAGCAGTGGCCAGCAGGTTGACAGAGGTGAATGTCCTCCTCTACTCTGATCTTGTGAGGCCCCATCTGGAGTACTGCATCCAGGTGTGGGGCCATTGGAGCAGCAAGATACGGAGTTGTTAGAGAGGGTCCAGAAGAGGGCCACGAAGATGATCAAATGCTGGAGCACCTCTCTTATGAAGCACAGCTGAAAGAGTTGAGATTGGTTTTTTTTGGACAGTAGGTGACTCCAGGGAGACTTTGTTGTGGCCTTCCAGTACTTGAAGTCAGCTTACAAGCAGGAGGGGATGAACATTTAACACAGTCTGATAGGGATAGGACAAGGGAGAATGGTTTTAAACTAAAAGAGGGAACATTTATGTCAGATGTTAGGAAGAAGTTCTTTACTCAGAACGTGGTGAGGCATTGGTATAGGCTGCCCAGAGAAGCTGAGGGCATAAAAGGCCAGTCAGGATGGGATCCTGGGCATCCTAATCTAGTGCTTGTCAACCCTGCCCATGACAGCGGATTGGAACTAGATGATCTTTAAGGTCTTTTCCAGCCCAAGATATTCTATGATTCTATAATCAATAGGATTCAACATATTTTTTACTAGAAATGCTGAACACCAGAGAGATGGCTGGACAAAACTATCTGTTGAGAGTTGTTGATACAGCCTATCCCCATGCCTTCAGTTCTGGTGGGCAGTAATACAGAACAAACCAAATTCCAATGGAATTCGTAAATTTTTTCTTTTTTTTTTTTTGCATCACTATTATATGATGTCGGTAAGAATAAGCAGAAAATTATCTTATTGTCATGGTTTCATGATTTTTCATTATCGGTATTCCACATCATAACATCATGCAATGCACTGGGGGTTTGACTGCTGATGCTCAAGTTCCGGGTGCCTGTCCAGCGGAGAAGAGCAGCTACGTTTCCCCAGGGGGCTTTGCGGTCAGCGAGGAGATATAACTCCCGGCAAGGTCACCTGATGCTCTCTTCTTTGCCTGCGCTGCTTCGCTTGCGCTTCTCTGCCTGCGCTGCTTCGCTTGCGCTTCTCTGCCTGCGCTTCTCGCCTGCGCTTCTCTGCCTGCGCTTCTCATCTCAGCGTTGTGGTAAGGCCGATCCACTATCAATTTCACATTCTCTCTCCTTACAAAATTCTGTTGATACCATATTTAGTAAATTACTTTGTTTTACCTCAGATTGTTGCCACTGTTTTCAATTATTTCGGGGTCCCTTATTTTCTTTTTTTCCGGGGGCGCGGATCCGCGGATCCCTCCGCCCTTCTAGTCACGGAACCGGGCCGAACCAGCCCGTAAACCGTTGACATTCTTGGTGGAGAATGCGGGCAACAGTTGCTTTTTAGCTTTTTGAACAAATCTCTCTCTCCGCTCTCAGACAGCTTCATTGGGAAAGTTTATCTGTTTCACCAGTACTGTCTGAAAGCGTGACCTTGAAAAGTCCAGGCGGACGGCCAATACTCTAGGATATTTGTAAACTTTGAGCCTTGCTATCTTGTTTCTGTAAAAGAAAAAAAAAGAGAAAAAATGCTTTCTCTACTGAAACTGCCTTTTAAGGGGCTGCATGCCACTGTCTCTTCTTTCTTAATGCTAAAAACATACTGGGCCTTAATTAAGTTCACCACTTTGCTCTATGGAGCAATAGGTATATATAGCCAATTGAAAACATGGATGGAAATAACTATGTGGCATCTGCATATTATGTGGCATACCATTCCAGAGGGAGCTGCTAATTTTACAGGGTTGGGGATTTTTAAGCAGGTTTCCAGCCTCTCCTTTGAATTCTTTATGCGGATTTTCAATGCTCACCTGATCACGTTATTAATCTCCGTGAATGTACTGCTCACCATTTCTCTTATTATTAGTATTTATTATATTTTGAGGAAGTCTGCCCCAAAACCAGTAAATACTGAGTGGCAGGGAATGTGGAGAGGCCTGGGTGAGACTTTAGAGAGATGGAAATCTTCGGTGTCATGGAACTTTACTCCAGAACACCTGAAAGACCCTGAAAATTTAAACAGATATTTGAGACAGGAATGTCGTGGCTCAGGAAGATCTGAGGAGGCCCAAATTGTTTGGGGCCTGGCTAATGCTTACCGGGCCTTATTCAATACTATCCTGGAGAGGGAGAGAGTTTGTGAAATTGAAAAGGAGAGTCTCAGGGAAACAGTGCAAAAAGAGCGAGAGAGTCTCCTGGTCGAGAGAAACAGCCTCCAATCTGAGAGAGATGCCCTCCGAATTGAGAGAGACTCCCTGCAATCCAAACTCAACAGTCTTCAATCTCAACAAGACACCCTCCAATCTGAGCTAGATACTCTCATAATCGAACGAGACAGGCTCCGAGCTGAACTGGAGGATGAGAGCATTGGAACTGACCAACCTGATCAACTACAGGAAGCACCACAATTGATGTCACTTGCCCCTGTAAGAGGACGGAAAATGAAACGAATCTCGACTCAGTTAGAAGAGAAGAAAGAAGAGGAGAGAGGTCCAGAGGAGTGGCTCCAAGATCCACAAGAAGCACCCCTAAGTCCAGGGGAGGGGCCCTCAGTAAGACCACGGTCACCGGCGCCAATGAGGGCAACAAGAAGTCCCGAAAGAGTAAGAGGTGAGCAAGATATCGTTACCATTGTTGATCGATCTCTGAAAATGAATGAAATTCGAAGTCTGAGAAAAGACTTTTCACGTCACCCAAATGAGCCTATTGCCACTTGGTTACTTCGATGTTGGGACAATGGGGCCAACAGTGTGTGGCTGGATAGTAGAGAAGCTCGCCAACTGGGTGGCGTTGCTAGGGACTCAGCCATTGACAGAGGTATTAGTACATGCCAGAACCAGGCCTTTACCCTCTGGAAGCGGATGTTGTTAGCTGTAAAAGAAAGATACCCCTTCAAAGATGATCTGATGCCTGAGAAAAAGAAATGGGCTGATATGGAAGAAGGCATCTGTTATTTAAGAGAATATGCTGTGGTGGAAATGCTACATAGCCCCGATTTCATTCCTGACGAGCCAGACCAAGAGCATGATCCCGAGAGAGTCAGGTGTACACCAAACATGTGGCGTACATTCACAAAGACCGCACCAGAAAGGTACGCCAGCACATTTGCAGCAATGTATGGCAGAGGGGAAAGAAGACCCCTTATAAGTGAATTGGTTAATAAACTTCAAGACTTTGAGTTACATTTAAGCCCTCTGCGAGCTTGTGTTTCAGCCATTACAAAGGTAGCTGAAAAGCTGGACAGAATGGAAAACAAACAAGAAGATATAATAGACAAACTATCAACCGTGCCTGAAGCTGATAAATCCATGGAGGTAACGGATACATCAAATGGGGACCAGAATCCCCAAAACAGCCTATTGGAGGGGCTGATCAACTTGATTTCCTCCCAGCCGGTGGCATCTAATGTCTCAGCTATCAAAAGAAGACGTTCTCCTGCTCGAGCAAGTGACAACAGTAAGACCACATCACGTTTTGCCTTGTGGCATTACCTACGTGACCATGGAGAAGATATGAAGGAGTGGCATAAACAACCTACTCCTGTACTTCAAGCACGGGTAAGAGAGTTACAAGACAAATCAACCACCAAGGTGAACTTCTCTAAAAAGGTGATTGCTCCAGTTGCTGCAGACAGTGAAGGTAACAAATAGAGGGGCCCTGCCCCCAGCCAGGGGGGGGAAAGGGATAATAGAGTTTATTGGACTGTGTGGATTAGATGGCCTGGCACATCAGAATCACGAAAATATAAGGCCCTGGTGGATACTGGTGCACAGTGCACTCTAATGCCCTCGAGTCACCAAGGGACAAAATCAATTTATATTCATGGGGTGACTGGAGGTTCCCAAGAGCTAACTATGTTGGAGGCCGAAATCAGCCTCACTGGTAAAGACTGGCAAAAACACCCTATTGTGACTGGCCCAGGGGCTCCATGCATACTTGGTATTGATTACCTCAGAAGGGGATATTTTAAGGATCCCAAAGGGTATCGATGGGCCTTTGGAATAGCTGCTGTAGACACAGAAGGTGTTAAGCAGTTGTCTATTTTGCCTGGCCTGTCAGAAGATCCATCTGCCGTGGGGTTGCTACGAGTGAAAGAGCAACAAGTACCGATTGCTACAAAAACGGTGCACAGACGGCAGTACCGCACCAACAGGGATTCCTTGCTCCCCATTCAGAAGCTGATTCACCAACTAGAGAATCAGGGAGTGATTAGCAAGACTCACTCACCTTTTAACAGCCCCATATGGCCAGTGCGTAAAGCCAGTGGAGAATGGAGGCTGACGGTGGACTACCGTGGCCTGAATGAAGTCACACCCCCATTGAGTGCTGCTGTGCCAGATATGTTAGAACTCCAATATGAATTGGAGTCAAAGGCAGCCAAATGGTACGCCACCATTGATATTGCTAACGCCTTTTTCTCCATTCCTTTGACCAAAGAATCTAGGCCACAGTTTGCTTTCACCTGGAGGGGCATTCAGTATACCTGGAATCGTTTGCCCCAGGGGTGGAAACATAGCCCAACCATTTGCCATGGGTTGATCCAAGCTGCACTGGAACAGGGAGGTGCTCCTGAGCACTTACAGTATATTGATGACATCATCGTGTGGGGCAACACAGCAAAGGAAGTTTTTGAGAAAGGAGAGCAAATAATCCAGATCCTTCTGCGTGCTGGTTTCGCTATTAAGCGAAGCAAAGTGAAAGGGCCTGCCTAGGAAATTCAGTTCCTAGGTATAAAGTGGCAAGATGGCCGTCGTCACATCCCAACAGATGTGATCAACAAAATCAGTGCCATGTCTCCACCCACTAATAAGAAAGAGACACAATCGTTCCTGGGTGTAGTGGGTTTTTGGAGAATGCATGTTCCAAACTACAGCCTCATTGTAAGCCCCCTTTATCAGGTGACACGGAAGAAGAATGATTTTATGTGGGGTCCTGAGCAGCAGCAGGCTTTTGAGCAGATTAAACAAGAGATAGCCCGTGCCGTGGCCCTGGGGCCAGTACGGATGGAACAGGATGCGAAGAACATCCTCTACACTGCTGCTGGAGAGAAAGGTCCCACTTGGAGTTTGTGGCAAAGAGCCTCAGGAGAGACCCGAGGCCGACCCCTGGGATTCTGGAGTCGGGCGTACAGAGGGTCTGAAGAGTGCTACACTCCAACTGAGAAGGAGATCTTAGCCGCGTATGAGGGGGTTCGGGCTGCTTCCGAAGTAATCGGTACAGAAACACAGCTCCTTCTGGCACCTCGACTGCCAGTGCTGAACTGGATGTTCAAGGGAAAGGGTCCCTCCACCCATCATGCTACTGATGCCACTTGGAGTAAGTGGATTGCGCTGATTACGCAGCGAGCGCGGATGGGGAATCTCAACCGTCCAGGAATCCTAGAGGTGATCATGGACTGGCCTGAAGGCAAAAAGTTTGGAACACCGCCAGCAGAAGAGATATCACGTGCTAAAGAGGCCCCACCATATAATGAACTACCCGAAAATGAGAAGACATATGCCCTATTCACAGATGGATCGTGTTGTATTGTGGGGAAACACCGTAGATGGAAAGCCGCTGTGTGGAGCCCCACACGACAAGTTGCAGAGGCCACTGAAGGAAAAGGAGAATCGAGCCAATTTGCAGAGGTAAAGGCTGTCCAACTGGCCTTGGATGTTGCTGAACGGGAGAGGTGGCCAATGCTTTATGTTTACACTGACTCGTGGATGGTGGCAAATGCTCTATGGGGGTGGTTACAGCAGTGGGAGCAAAACAACTGGCAAAGAAAGGGTAAACCTATTTGGGCTGCTGACCTGTGGAAAGATATTGCTGCCCGAATAAAGAATATGGTTATAAAGGTGCGTCACGTAGATGCCCATGTGCCCAAGAATAGGGCTACTGAAGAGCAGCAAAATAACCATCAGGTAGACAGAGCTGCCAGAATTGAGGTGGCCCAAACAGATCTGGACTGGCAGAACAAGGGTGAATTATTTCTAGCCCGATGGGCCCATGAGACCTCAGGCCATCAAGGGAGAGATGCGACATATAAGTGGGCTAGAGACCGAGGGGTGGATTTAACTATGGATGCTATTGCGCAAATCATTCACGACTGTGACACGTGTGCCACAATTAAACAAGCCAAGAGAATGAAACCTCTCTGGGAGGAAGGGCGATGGCAAAAGTACAAATATGGGGAGGCATGGCAGGTTGATTATATCACCTTGCCACGATCTCGTAATGGTAAGCGTTATGTGCTCACCATGGTGGAGGCAACAACTGGGTGGCTTGAAACCTATGCAGTACCCCACGCTACCGCCCGAAATACCATACTAGGTCTTGAGACACAAGTCCTGTGGCGACATGGTACCCCAGAAAGAATTGAGTCAGATAATGGGACTCATTTTAAAAATTCTCTTGTAGGTACCTGGGCTAAAGGTCATGGTATTGAGTGGATTTACCATATTCCCTACCATGCACCGGCCTCAGGTAAGATTGAACGATACAATGGGTTGTTAAAAACTATGCTGAAAGCAATGGGAGGCGGTACATTTAAGCACTGGGAGAAGCATTTGGCAGAAGCCACCTGGTTAGTCAATACCAGAGGATCTATCAATCGTGGTGGTCCAACCCAGTCCAGCTCCCTACATACCGTAGAGGGAGATAAAGTCCCTGTTGTACATGTAAAGAATATGTTGGGAAAGGCAGTTTGGGTTATTCCAGCCTCTGAGAAGGACAAACCTCTTCGTGGAACTGTTTTTGCCCAGGGACCTGGGTCCACTTGGTGGGTGATGCAGGAAAACGGGGATGTTCAATGTGTACCGCAAGGGAACTTGATGTTGAGGGAGTGCAGTCAGTAATTCCTAGTGCGTGTGTTTATATTTTGTTTGTATATATTAAGCATGATGTAGTGATGTGGAATAAGGGGTGGAATGTCATGGTTTCATGATTTTTCATTATCGGTATTCCACATCATAACATCATGCAATGCACTGGGGGTTTGACTGCTGATGCTCAAGTTCCGGGTGCCTGTCCAGCGGAGAAGAGCAGCTACGTTTCCCCAGGGGGCTTTGCGGTCAGCGAGGAGATATAACTCCCGGCAAGGTCACCTGATGCTCTCTTCTTTGCCTGCGCTGCTTCGCTTGCGCTTCTCTGCCTGCGCTGCTTCGCTTGCGCTTCTCTGCCTGCGCTTCTCGCCTGCGCTTCTCTGCCTGCGCTTCTCATCTCAGCGTTGTGGTAAGGCCGATCCACTATCAATTTCACATTCTCTCTCCTTACAAAATTCTGTTGATACCATATTTAGTAAATTACTTTGTTTTACCTCAGATTGTTGCCACTGTTTTCAATTATTTCGGGGTCCCTTATTTTCTTTTTTTCCGGGGGCGCGGATCCGCGGATCCCTCCGCCCTTCTAGTCACGGAACCGGGCCGAACCAGCCCGTAAACCGTTGACACTTATCATGCAGAAGATGAATAGTCAGCCTGCAAACAGATGAAAATGATAGGAAGCAACTGCATGAACTGCAAACAAACATGACAGGCAGATGCTGAATCTTCTAACAGCAAAAGTACCTTTATGCAGCAATGCTTTCAGCTTACTGCTGGAGTAGGCTTAAAAACAGAACCCATTCCTGAAGCTGGAAAGTTTAAAATTGAGGCATCTTATCTAAGGAAAGATTTTTTTTGTGTCATTATGTCATCCAGAGAGAAAGAGAGCTGTGTGCTGAACATGTCCTTCAGTCAACACTGGAGGTGGGAAAAGCCTGGCTCCCAATGGACTCATGTCTCCACATCTACCACTAACCAATGCCTGTTGTGCTCCAGTGGAAGCTCAGAGCTTCCTTTAGACAAGTTTATATGCACAAAGTCCCTTGCAAACACTGCCAATTTGCACTGCCACCAGGTGCCTGCACAGAAGCACCAACAGCGTGGAAGAGCCCTGCCTGCACATCACAGTGGGATTTTCACCACACCCTACTGATGGCCCCACAGCTCTGCCACTTTCTGTGCATTTTTTTTTTTTTTCAGCACTATCCCCCCTCCTTGCTGTACAGAACTCTTTAATTTAATTATTCCTTCATTTTGCCTTTTCTCCCTCCCAAGCCTCCTGCCTCCCCTGTCAAAGCCTCATCTTGCTGTCACTCCTGATCTAATTATTTCTCACAGAACACCTGGGTTCTCTGTGAAGGACTGACACTCTTTGTGATGTACCAGCCTTTTGCTCAATTGCCTCAATTAGCTTCCATTGGGCAGCAGGGTAACGGCGTTAATATGACATCTGTACAGCACAGGGAACGTCTGCTCCATTATGGAGCTTTTCCATCACTTTTCATAGAGAAAGAGATTACTGTGCCCTTAACTGCATCCCTGCCTTAGCCAGGGGGATCATTCTCTGTCTCCTTGTTTCACACGCAGCTACTCAGCCTCACTGCAGATGTTGAATCTTGGAAAAAATGAGTCCTCTGTGAGAGAGATGAAATCACAAACCATCAAGGCTTTGGAAACAGTAATTTACTGGAATGCTTGGAGCCAGAATTGCAAAACTGGGTAAAGCTGTTATAACAGTTGCACCTTGATTGAACGCTGCTCTAATCCCAGCAAAGTGCAGCTCTTTGCCTTGTTTGGGCTGGCTGTAAGCTTGAGGGTCTCCCAAAGCTGCATAGCAGGACTTTAAAACCTTCATTAGGCTCAGATTGCTCAAGTTGTTTGCAATAAATTGCAGGCTAGAATATTCAGGCTATGTCCAAGCTATCAGAGAAACTTTACATCTACTAACTGCTGGAGAAATTTGCCCCCTGCTCTTCAGAAGGTCGTTGAAAGACAGTCCAAAGGGCATCCTCAGAAGCTGAAACTGCATTAACAACAGTAAATGATTTAAAATAGAACCCTAATACTAATAAAAGGTGTAACAGAATAGTTTGTTCTGAGCAGCTGAGAAGAAGGGAGGGCTAAGGCTTCCTAGCAAAGATGAAAGTTTGCTTCCTAGATGTAGAAAGATTAAACATATGTTATAACAAGTCACCAAGTTGGGTTCAGAAATTAAACTTTCATCGAATTCAGGCACCTATTAGACCTCATTTTGGAGATTACCAGGAAAGAAATAAGTTAATATAACTCTACTTGTCAGATATAAAGACTATGAACAGCATTTCTAATGATAATATGCTGAAACCAGAAGATTTATCCTAATGCTAGGAGCTTTTCATCTGCCTGTCCACTCTTCCTAGTACACCTGTTGAAGCTATTAGCCCATTCCAACTATGTGTGGAAGATCGGGAGGGTCTCAAAGACATTCTGTGTTTAATGGAAATTAAAGGAAGTGAGAGATTATTAAGTTTTCTGATGATTAAAACAGTGAGAATTCTTTATCAGAGAAGCTGCACCAGGAATTTTTATAGAATGCCTAGCTTTAGGTAAAACAAAACCAAAACAATCCTAGTCACTGCTTGCAGTACAGCAAGCATAATAAAATTCAGCTATGAGACTGCTCTGTAAGAGAGCCATATCCAGTTCAATACTTCCAAAGGTCAAAGAACAAATGGTTACAGTGCATTATTTTGGGTACCCAACAGAAGACTGCTTGGATTCAGTTCATATTTAGAAGAAAGAAAACAGTGTAAGAAAACAATCAGTGTTCTGCATGAAATGTTACAGTGTCAGCTTATCCAGACACTCAGTTAATGATGAGTCTTTGAATGGAGTTCCTTTTCTGATGTAGCCAAAATTTGGGGTCCATAAGAAGTATCATATGTATAATTTTTTCTGGCTCTTAGGATAAGAAGATGATGCTAGAATTAGACTTTGTGTTTACTGTTGTAGATTCATTTTTTGCTGTTATTGCTGTTTTCTTCTATTGCATTTGTTTTATTGCCTCCAAATCATACATACACAGGAAAAAATAATAAAAACATAATCTCTTCCAAAAAACAGAAGCTGAACAGCAGCATGGTTATCCTAAACAAGCCTCCTTGAGACAGAATTTAATTTGAGCTCTCTTAGAATTCATTGGGTTGCTCCCTTGCAGGCTTTTTTTTTTTTTTTTTTTTTTTGTTAGTATAATTTTAATTTTCCATTTGCTACAACTCTTTTGTTGTTGTTGTTGTTGTTGTTGTTTGTTTGTTTTTTTTACCTCTGTTCACACATACAGGCATACAGGTCTCCTAGAAAGCAGCTTTAGCTCTCCCAGGTCAAAATCCAGTGCAGTCTCATGTTTGCTGGCACATCTGAGGAAAATTAAGGAGCTTGTAGTACTGCTCTGTGGATGCATGCACTCTGTCAGGCAGGAAGCCTTCTCTGCTCCTTTCACAATGTTCTGTGACTTTAAGGAATGCATAGCAATCAGTTCAGCTGTATTTAAATGCTAGCAAGGTGCATCTTCCACATGTGCTATATTGTACATAGAAGTATATGAAACATTAGCCATGGATGTGTGTGCCTGCAACAACTGCATCCTGGGCTGCATCAAAGGAGGGGAGCAGTAAGGAACGAAATGAGGTTGTCCCCCTCTACCTTGGAGCTACATGAACTTTAAGGTCTGTCCTCCCCAAACCCACTTTATGATTCTATGATTCCACGAGTCTATGATTCCTCACTTCTGGGTTAAGTTCTTCTCTAATCCTCTTTCTTTATCCTTACTGCTTATCTCACTGTTTACTTGAAAGAGTCTTGGGTTATTTGTTTCTTTTTATTGCTCATTGCAATTTGGCCAATGTCATCACACAGAATATACACTGGCCCAGTTGAAGAGGTAGACTGTTATCACACACAGGCAAGAGTGGTTCTCTGGGACAGGGAAAGAAAAGGCTTTCTTAGACTGAATTTCTGCTACAGAAAGTGTAATGCAGACCATGAAGACGATCAGAGGGCTGGAGGACCTCTTCTACAAGCATGGATTAAGAAATCTGGGGTTCCTCAACCCCTTCTGGAGAAGAGATTGTGCTGGGGGGGGGGAGACCTGATAGCAGCCTTTCATAACCTGAAGAGGCCTACAGGAAAGTTGTGGAGGGACTTTTTATAGAGGCATGTAGCAACAGGACAAAGGAAAATGGGTTTAAACTGGAAGAGGGTAGGTTTAGACTAAATATTAGGAAGAAATTTTTCACTGTGAGGGTTGTGAGACACAGCAACAGGTTGTCCAGTGAGGTTGTGGATTTCCCCTTCCTTAAAGCATGCAAGGCCAGGCCGGATGAGGCTATGAGCAACCTGGTCTAGAAAGAGGTGTCCCTGCCTATAGCAGGGATTTGGAATTAGATGGTCACAAAGGTCCCTCCCAATCCAAACCATTCTATGGGGCTATGATTCTGTGACAGTTACTGACTAAGACCTGAAACAGGAACCCTGAGAACAGGTGAGCTTTACTGATCCTTCAGATAGGAACAGAATTAAATAAGAGCTTTCACTTTGATCCCTGTGCCGAGCCATTAAATCATTCCCCCTCAAAACAGTCTTGCATTTTTCACGTGACTCTATGTAACAGATAGCCAATTAATTTCCTTCTGACATTCTTAAAGGCAATGACACAACTTACAGAGGAATCCTGGACCTTCAGAAAGAAATTGGAGCAGACTACAGTAGACTAATGTAGACTAGAGAGAATCCAGAGTAGATTAACACACAACTTTTTTACTCAGAATCTTTTTTTTTTCTCCAGCAAATACTATTTCTAATACTAATATTTTTGAACAAGATAGCTCCACTAGTTGAAAACACAGCTGTGAAAAGAGGATTGAACTAAGTATATATGTGGAAATGTAGCTATAGATCTTACTACTGTGAGGAACAGGAGAAAACTCTAACATGCACAATCTCATTTGTCAGTGTGGCAGGATTTGCTTTCATAGCAAGTCACTATGTGATTAAAGAATTACTGTGTGATTAAAGAGAACAAAATCATTATATGCTTAGTGTTAGAAAAGTCTCCAATCTGTATGAGAGGCATTGATTCACTGGAGCACAGGCTAGACTGTCTTATGGACTAAAAGTATCTTTTCAAAGCTCGTTGTCTCCATGAATGCTATCTATAGCATCTCCTACCAGTCAGTGTTCACACTGCCTGTTCTGCAGTGTACCATTACGTAAAGCTCACTGACATCTGATAATTAGAAGCCAATGGGTTAAGAAAAATGAATATGGAAACTGTTTCCAAGAAGAGATTTTTCTTCTTTTCTCTTTTTACTTTTCAGAAGAGTATTTGATTAGCCCGAGACAGGCAGTTTTATAATTTAAAGCCAATTAGTATCAGTCAGTCATCAAAACTAGTCACATTGGGGAACTCTAATACCCGAGGAGAGCAACAGCTTTATGGTTCATGTTCCATGGGGTTACAGGCCATTCCCTTCCTCTGTGTCCTGGACTAACGCTACACTTCCACTTTGCCACGTTGTGCAAAAAAAAAGAGTTCTGACAGAAATCACAAAACAGTCAATGGAAATGAGCAGCGCTCAGGAAAAAGGGCTTCAGTCTCCATTTTGCAGCCTGGCACTCAGAAAATGCATTGGTTTCAGCCCTCCTTGTTCTGAAAAAGCTTTATAAGCAGCAGGCAGCCAGTGTGATGCAGCTGATGTGACTACGTTTGAGCTTCCTGAAGGACATTACAATTCCACAGAGCAAAGCCGTCTGACAGCATGCCATAAACTGAGAGGATCACCCACTCTGATTCCTGATCTAAGTTTTGGTCTTGTTTAAACCTATAAAAAGAGGCATAACATTGTGCATACCCTGAGGTACAAACTTTAAGGTCAAAGAAAGCCATCAAGAAATTCTGTCAGAGTTGTCAAAAAGCAATCAGGTTCACCTTTTTTCTTTTCTTTTTTCTTTTCCTTTCTCTTTTTTCCCCCTTTCTTTTCTTTTTCTTTCTCTTTTTTTTTCTTTCCCTTTCTCTTTTTCTTTTTTCCTTTCTCTTTGTTTTTTTTTTCTTTTCCTTTTTCTTTCTTTTCCTTTTTTCCTCTTTCTCTCTTTCTCTTTTCCACTTTCTCTTCTTCTTCCTCTTTTCCCTTTTCCTTTTCCTTTTCCTCTTCCTTTTCTTTTCTTTTTTCTTCTTTTCTTTCTTCTCCTCCTTTTCCTTTTTCCTTCTCATTTTGTCTTTTTTTTTTCCCTCTTTTCCTTCTTTTAAGATTTCATTACTTAAATGAAAGCATTTTTTTTCCCCTGGATCCAGCACTGTTCTCTGATGTTCATTTTGTGTCTGATGCTTTAAGTGTTCTGTCATCACATGCGATGGAAGAATATTATCAAAGTAATCAAACTGTAGACAAAGGGATTTAGAACACTTACAGCTGCATTCAGCTCTCCAGATGAAGCTCATGACAGCTTGAAGGCACACAAAGCAGCAGGCTCAGCTGCCAGCATAGCAGGTCAGTACTCACCCAGGGCAGATATGCAAGATAAAAATTTAAAAAATTAGCTGAGCTACCCTAAATGAACTTGGAGGAAGTAACAGATGGTGATATCCCACAAGGCTCTTCTTAATCAAACATAACCTATTTTTCCAGGTAAGTAACCCAGAGTTCCTCCTCTTCGCTATCTCATTCCAACACTTGCAATGAAGGCAACAACAGGAAAAGGTGGTCTTAAACCAATACAGACATATAATTGATTTGAGTTCCTAATCCTGCTCCACAGGAGCCGGCAGCATTTTATAAACAAGATGTATTTAATCACAGTGTCCCACTGACATTAGTTCAAAGGCAGTTACTGCTGCTCTCATCTTCAAGAGAGAACTTTCTTACTCAGACTTCAATTAACTCCTGTGTTATCAAATTGTACAACATTTTCAAGCTTGTGCAGATTCTTTGCAAAAAATCTTGCCACTTTCACCTGTGCTTTCTCCTCAGTTTGAATACACAGGTCTTCAGCAAAAAAGGAAATAAGAAAACACTCCTGTCCAGACTTCTCCTTCCCTGCACTATGATTAGACTATAGCTGCTTTTGCATTTCCTTTATTTCTCATACGCAAAACCAAAAATAGCTACCAGGGTTTAGTCTCCTTTATTTTAATCTATTACAGAGTGTTAGCATTCTGTCTTATGCAAATTAAGTTCTTCACTATTTTGCCTAAGAATTATGATGAACCATTTTGTCATCAGATATTTCATATATTTACATATAGTATATATATCATATATTTATGAAATTGTAAGGTTTTTTTTTTTTAATGGGAAACTGTTCAGTCTCCTCATAAATGCATGTTCTTTGCAAAAAGAACAGATACCTTATGACGCACTACTAAGCCATTTTATTATATAACTCAAATTATTTCAGGCCTCTGAAAAGTATATTATGTTTTCTCTTACTACAACAGTCTTGGGTATGGAATTCTTTGTATTTAATTACAATTTTTACAAGTCTTCGGATGTAATATTCATCAAAATCAGACACAAAAAAAATGGAGCCTTCTTATTCAAATCAGCCCTCTCTGCAAATATTGTCTCTGCTCAAGGTGTCTCGTTGCGACAGACAATAATTCTCTCTCATGCTAAGAACTTGATATCAGAGTATTTGTAGAGAAAAGGGACCACAAAATGGACATGCTTTATACTTCTAAACATATGACGATTGATGTGATGTCAGCTGTACTGTGCCACATCTTCATCACCAATCAGTGACAAAAGACAAGAGGAGAGAGGGGAAGAATAGTAATATATTAACATACCCTCTGTTGTAATCTTTCAGTTTCCAATGTCTTGCAGGTTTGGGAAATTCAAGAAGTGTATGTAATATTATGTTTAACTGGCCTTGATGAATGTTTCTTCCACACATTTATCTAATTGTCATTTAGCATCCACAAAACACTACGATAAAGAGTTACGCAGTTCAATCACACACTGTGTGAAAAGCACTTTCTTTTATTTGTTTCAAACCTTTATCTCGCTAATTTCTTTTGGATACCATCTGTTCATTATGTAAGAGAAGAAACAATCCATTCTGTTTTACTTTTTCATCTGATTACTTCAAATTTTCACAGAATCATCTTGAAGGAAAAGGCCTCTTGAGTCCATCTAGTCCAACCCTTCTGCTCAAGAAGGGTCACCTAAAGCATTCTGTCAAGGATGACTGGGTTTTAAGTACTTCCACTGATAGAGATTTCCAATTTCTATGGGCAACCTGTCCCCACGTCTGACTAGCCTCACAATAAAGGAAGACATTCTCTTGTGTTCAGAATGACTTTCCTGTGTTTCCATTTCTGCCCATTGCCTCTTCCCCTGTCACTAGGCAGTAATGAAAAAGAGTCTGGGTCTTTCTAATTTTTACAACAAATTAACTGTAAACAATCTATTTTCCATGTGCTACTTAAATATATTTACATGTGCTTTTTAATTTGAGCTTGGACTAATGGTTCCTTCCATAATTATTTCTACTATAGAATCGCTCTGATCTTCCAGAGATACAAGTGAGAATCACTTTGCAAACATAGCGATGTGATGCTTGCTCAGATGAGCTTACAGATTTAAAATGATAATGAGAAGACAACACAAATGGATGCAAGAGATGAAAAAAGAACCACTTGGATCCCAGATGTCAGATATAAAGAATTTCAAGTAGTCTGAATATGAAACAGTAATCAGCTGCATGATATCTACAGAGCACTGTGATCAACTCTTTCTTTATTGTGTCAGCAGAAATTCACTCTAATGATTTCAAATTCATTTCAAGTAAAGCTCCTTTCTTAATTTCTTTAGATTGAAAATCCTAAAGTAATTTCCTTTCCAGCCTCAATCATGCTTGATTCTAGGGAGTTAAATAACATGGGAGAGGAATAGTCCACAAAAGCCCCAAAATATTCAAAAAGAGTGTAGAACAGTACAAATTCACCTTTAAACTCAGACAATTTGCAGAATTCTCTACATCATAAAAGTTAATACTTTATAACTCACCCAGAATCATTCCAATACCAGTATCTAAACACATTTATTATTGAAAGCTTTACAACAACAAGAAGAAACTGAAATCAAGAGATCAGAGCAAGCACTGCTGAAGCCCAGCTATCTCATCACTGAGTGGTATAGCTCATACAACAGAAAGAAGGTGTGACACCCAAAGGGACCTGGTCAAGCTTGAAAAGTGGGCCCGTGTGAACCTAATGATCTCCAAGGCAAAGTGCAGGGTGTGCACTGGGTCAGGGCAATCCCAGATATGTGCACAGAGTGCAAGAACTCATTGAGAGCACCCCTGCCAAAAAGGGCTTAAGGATCCTGGTAGATGAAAGACTTAACATTAGCCAGCAGCGTGCACTTACAGCCCAGAAGGCCAATGGTATCCTGGACTGCATTATGTTGCATTAAAGGGTTAATACTTATGTTGGTGCTACAGGTCCAATTATGTTTGAATGGAAGTTGTGGGTAGGGGGAGCACACCAAAGAGGGGTGGCAGCCAGGTGAGGGAGGTGATTTTCACCTCCTACTTTGACATTATGAAGCCCGATCAGCAGTATTGTGTCCAAATCTAAGACCTCCAGCACAAGGATACAGAGCTGTTGGAGTAGAGCCAGAGGAGGGTCACAAGGATGACCAGAGATCTGGAGCATCTCTTTTATGAAGAGAGGTGAAAGAAGACAGGCTTGCTCAGTCTGGAGAAGAGGAGCCTCCAGGGATACCACATTGCATTCTTCCAGCATGTGAAGGTAGCTTGTAAGCAGGAAGAAGACTGTCTTTAAACAGATTCAAGGGTGAGGGGGAATGTCTTCAAACTAAAAGAGAGGAAATTTAGGCTATATCTTAGAAAAAAAATTCTTTATTCAGAAGGTGGTGAGGCTCTGGAGCAAGTTTCCCAGAGAGATTATGAATGCCACATCCCTTCACATGAACACCTGGAGGAGTTCAAGGACACGCTGGATGGGGCCCTAGCAGCAAGTTACAACAGTAATGTACCAAAGCTCATTATATTAAAAAACAAAACAAAACAAACAAACAAAAACTTAGAAGATAAAAAATCTTACGACTTAGCAAAAGGCTCAAAAGCAAAACTACTATTGTGGAATATTAGTTGGTATATGACTAGTGATATTAATGTGCTACATAAAATAATGAAATAACAGAACAACATATGCTAAGCTATTTGCACACCTCCATAATGAAGATGTAAGACTGAATTGTGGGTATGTTGATTTACAAGTCTTAAAGCTTATTGTACAGCTTTGACTGAAAATGGGAAACTTGGAATTTATAATTCTCAGCTGTCCTTGTTCGCACCCATTTACAATCCACGTAGTGCTAAGCTATAAAAACTGTACAGCCTTAAGCCATCCTTCTGGCTGTATCTCATTATTGAATAACAATTTATCTATTGCTGCATATTAAATCAGGATTGGGTACCCATTAAGCTGGATGATGTGCGTGCAGAAAAGTTGGACCCTGATAAAAAGGCCTGACAATGTCTTGTGGCTATTGCTTGCTTAAGCTGAAAAACACAATCATCTTAGTTTGCTGTATAAACAATTCAGGATTTAGAACTCTAGGATTAGTTAAGGAAAGCAAAGAAATAGCTTCATTCTATTTTTTTTTTTTTTTTTTTTTTTTTTATTACAGCTTTCTAAGATGGAGAGACACAGCAAAACAATGTTTGACAGGAACATGAGTTCCAGCAAGTACATTTCTTCAGGCATCATTCAACTTTAAAGTATGGAACAAATAACAAGCCAGCAAACCAAGGCTGAATGTAAAACACAATCAAAACGATTTGCTGCTTGGCAGATTATAATAGCACTTCCCAGATCTGCCTGTAATTAGAGCCCCAAGCTATGGTACTTTTGTGTGAGAAGCTAAAAATGGGTTTGCACCACCAAGTTTACAGAGCTCAGAGGGAAACAGGAGTTCGTAAAGTGAAAAGTCTTCAAGGCCAATCGACAATGAAAGCCACAGCTAGAATTGTAATCGTTGTCAGCTCGACTCTCATTTCAAAAGGAGCATTCACCAAATGTGAAGCAAAACTGGAGGTAAAATCTGTCATCTCATTTGTGATTAAGACACAACACCTCCATAGTACATCCACTATTTTTCCCTTGATTCACTATTTCAACAAACACTGCTCTTGAGGTAGACGCTTCTCTGCCATGTATTTTATTCCTGAAAACACTGCATCTTTCATACCAAACTTTTCATTGTTGCTGTGCTTTCCTTTGGAGAAGGAAGCTGAATTTAATTGTAGTGTAAAGCCTTATTGGAGTCTGGTCAGAAACCTCAGCTGAATCATTCCTACAAGGAAATCTTCCTGCCATGCACACTGCTGTCCTCGCCCTTTGGGCCTGTGAATGGATCAGATTCATTACAGCATCAATTGTCTCCCACCTCGCTTTTGGGTCAGAAAATTTAGTATCAGAGTCAGTTACTGAGTATGAGAGGTGAGCATCGGAAATGAAAATTACCCACGCGACAATGGCTCTCAGCAGGGACAACCAAAGGGAAAAAGGCAAAACAGAAACCTATCTCTGGGAATGCAAGCTGTACGAGAGGTGCTGTGCTATCATCAGAAACCTCTCTGAATTCCTGTTACGTCAGTTGACAATGATACTGCATTAGAATGGTGACAGACAGGACTGAGTGAGCACAGCTGACATCGCCAGAAAAGGGGGAAAAAAAAAAATCAACTTTGTATTAGAAAAAAGAAGCCCTGTCTCTGTAGTGGTGACAAAGTGCCCCTTGTCTTGGGGAGCTGTGACTTGCTGGTAAGACACACAGGCACCTCTCTGTACTTGGATGTAGGCATGGAGCATTTGGGTAATTTTACCTGTTCAAAGGGAAGAAGTTTATGAACACATTATTAGGAGCAGAGTTCTGTAAGTCAGTCTGGCAGCCTGATCTTGGTATCAGGGAACTTAATGGCGATGATAATCTTGAGGGAGATCACACAGCATACACAGGACACAGGATCAGGCCCAGCCAGCATGGGTTGATGAAAGGTAGGTCCTGCTCGACCAACCTGATCTCCTTCTATGAACAAGTGATCAGCCTGCTGGATGAGGGAAAGGCTGCAGATGTAATCTATTTAGATTTGACAGTCTCCCACAGTATTCTCCTGGAGAAGCTGGTAGCCCGTATCTTCATCGCCTCCAGGAATGGAGTATCCACAATTTCTCTGGGAACCCTATTCCTGTGTCTCACCATCACCTGAGAGAAAATTTTCTTCCTAACATTTAACCTAACTTTCCCCCCTTTTAGTTTAATATCATTCACCCATATTCTATCACTGTCTGCCCATGTGAAAATTTGGTCTCCCTCCTGTTTATAAGCTCCTTTCAAGCACTGCAAGGCCATAACAACTCCCTGGATCCCCAGGACCTGTACAATGAAGCTTTGCATCTTTCTTGCGCTGCGATCACTGGATGCAGTACTCCAGGTGGGACCTCAAAAGGGCAGAGCAGAGAGCGACAATCACCCCCTCTCCCTGTTGGCCACCTTTCTTTAGATGCAGCCCAGGTTACCATTGGCCTTCTGGGCTGGAAGTGTACCCTGCTGGCTCATGTCAAGCTTTTCATCCATCAGAACCCATAAGTCCTTTTCCACAGGGCTGCTCTCAGTCTATTCACATACTGAGAATTGCACTGATCGTGGTGCAACACATTGGACTGGCTGATTAATTTCCATATTCTCAGCTAGGAAGCTGTTTATGTATGATTGTGCCAAAAAATAAACCTATTTTAAAAAAACATTTTTCTTTCACATTGTGGGTCCTCCAGTCTCTAATCAGCCAGAAATGTTACATTAGACAGGCATGGCAGGAAAAAAGCCTTTAGTGACAATTAACTTTACAGTCTATTTCCCAGTGAAAAAAAATACTAGGGAAAAAACTGCAAAAAAATAATCTTCCTATTTTATTGATCAAAGACAGAAGATACTTTTTTTTTTTTTTTGACACTGTAGAATGTGCATCTGTATGATCCATCAGTTACATTTTCCAATTAATGTTTAAACGCCTGATAAGATAGAAAAGGTGCCAAAGTGCCATTCTTGGGCATCACTGTGAGGACTGCAAGCTGAAGAATACTTAACAGCCTGCCCATGGAAGAAGCAATCTCAGAGCTCCCCAGAGCACTCCACATAGGTTCAATCTTCCCTTATTATTTCTTTTCTTTCTGTATATTGCAATTTATGAACTGTCCTCCCCTCAACAATTCTGCAAAATCGCCATCTTCTAATTCTTCAGCATAAAGAGGAGGATGGGGAAAAGGCTCACCACACTTCTGCCAAGTGAAAGAATTCAATCTGGTTTTGCTACATTTTGCACAACCTCTAATTGTGGAGATGTTTCTTGCCTCACTGCCATACAGCTTAACCCACTTCAGAAAGCATCACACCAGTTTAACTTACTAATTTTTGTGTGCAGATGAGCTACGAATTCCTCTCCAAGCAGCATTCCTGCTGTTTCAGATTAGAATCCATGCAGGTGAATGAATTCACTGCTTGTACTCCAAAAACAAGTGAGGGTTCAGTAGTTTCCATTTCAAAGTGAGATTCCTCCCCTCAAGACAAAGTCTCTTTTAAATCACAGAAGCTTGGAAAGGCAGGACAAAACAAATATTGTACTTCAAGCAGTTTCACTATTACAAAGAATCATCACATCAACTGAAGGGATTACAAAAATCTATTTTAACACAATCCACCAGCAATCTCTTTTCAATGACTCCCTTAAGATACCATAAATATATGCACTCAGCTACTTCATAATAACCACTATATTTTACCATCGACTGATGATACTGGGTCATGTAAGTAAAACCTCTACTGACTACAAAAGACAGGCCATTCAGCAACATCACTTCTCTCTGCTCTACCAGGACACTGTGAGGTGTTAAGATACCCATTTTCTCCTCCTCCACCTCTTTTCCAAAGCTATTATTCCCTCAAGCTCTTGCAGAAGTGCTTATTATTTTAGATTGCATGCAAGAAAAAGTCACACAACTGTCTATAAGAACAGGGTCAATTCCTGCTACAACTCCTTACATTAAAGCAGACTCCTTTTCCCACTCTGTGAAATACTTTTTTTGCCAGTTACTGCTTTACACACACGCTCCCATTCAACAAAAAAAAAAATAAAATATACATTCGTATACATATATATACACACATACACATGTATACACTTTGTGTCACTTTCTGCTCTTGAAGCACTGGGAATTGAAACAAAACCATGACTGCATAGGCAGAGTAGAAAACATGAATTCACGGAATCATTTATTTTGCTTTCCTCACTCTCAAACCCAACAGAAACATCAACAGAGATTACAGGAAAAAAAAAAAAAATAAATAAAAACAAGACCAGCATGAATGTTGAAAGGCAAAGAAGAGAATTTACAAGATGACTTCCTAATGCTGTGTCTCAAGTTATATAAAATACAAACAGTCTTTCATCTGCTGTATTTATCTTCTCTGTAATCGCTACTGGAGAGGTTTAATAGGATGACAAGTTACACAGTGACACAGCTAGTACAGTCCTGTTTCCCACCAACAACTGCATCATGCTCTGCTACACATGACGGAGCTCACAGCCTCACTCTATGCACCGTTTCATGCCCCCCTCTCCCTTTAACACAGATGTATGTTCAAAGTGAAAACACAGTCCGACATTCACCTGAGGAGCGAGCTATTCAAGGGATTCAGAACTTACAATGTTCCCACAGTACTGGATTATATGGAGACAGAGAGGTAGAAAACCAGTTAAACTAAACATTCTTACACCCGTAAGTCAAGGTTTTAGATTAACATACTTAAAAATATACTTTCATTTAAAATAAAATTGCTTATTTCCTCCTGCCTACATGACACACGTACACTGAATGCCTCTTCAAAATAGTTTTAAAAGACAGAAAAGTTTTTTTTTGGTAACGTTTTCTCTAAGCATCTGAAAACACCTTGCTCTCACAAATTTCTTAGAAATATACCACAAAGTACTGTGTGCAGTAACAGGAAACACATATAATTTGTATCTCTGTCAGATGAACAAGACCAGCAACCATTGTGACCGACCAATGATAATTAGTACTCCTTTAAAGAAGAGTCACCTAAAGATAGGAGGTACTTCTGTGGCTACTCTGTGGCAGTTCTGCCAGCTAATGCAAACACTAAGTGATTAGGTAATACAGATTCTCTGAGTAGCACAGACCATGAGGAAGACAGGTTTTAACCAGTGTTGTGTGTAACAAGCAAATTCGGGTAATAGCTGGAATCACCTGTGGGCCTACTAGAGCTTTTGTGGATTTTCCTCCATCAAAGCAATTGTTTGTTAGTAGAAGCAGCAAAGACCAAGACCTGTTTCACAAACAGCAGATTCATAACCAAATCAGTTCCTTGTTATAACTGGGAAGGGTTTCCTCAAGACAAACAATTATTGAAAAGGGAGTAAATCAGCACTTCTTGCAAAGATACATGCATTTATGAAGAGCTTATTACTTTGTCGACTATTCAAAACAGATTCATTAAGCACTCAATATGTGGCACAAAAGTCAATTTATTCCTGAATCAAGAAAACACAGTAGTGAAAATCCTTTCAGAAAGCTGAGAGTTAAAAACATCATCCTCTTCCATGGTAAGATTAAAAAGACAATACAGAAGAACTCAAGACTGTAATAACAAAGAGTTTATTAGAATCAAGAATATATAATCACTGTACAGAAAACATTCAGAGTTAACGTGTGAAATACTGAACTGCTCACTGTGCATTACGGTTGCTGAGCCGGTTAGCGATCATTTAATTGACTGCCTACAGCTGGCTAACTTATCAGCAGATAAAAACATTTTTGTAAGCAGGGAAGAAATGATTGTCCTTTCTTAACGATAACGTTTCCCAAGGTCGGAAAGAAAGGATCATACAAATTATATTTAAAACTTACTCCTGGAATAAATTTGGTAGGAGGAGAGGAGTGGTTAACGATCCCATGTTTTTCTGCAGTGAGGAACAGTTACCTCACTGCTGCACTTTGTACATACACATACTCAGTACAGTAACTATTTCGATTTTTAAATAAGGAAATATTGCCATCAAATCCAGCATCTTCCAGGTGAACTGGGAGGAAGTTGTGTACTTCAACCTTTGAGGCTCATACATTTCACCAGAAAGAAATTCCAGAGTACCCATGCCTGATGGATGGTATAAATAAACATTCATTAAAAAAACCCAAAAGGTTATTTTTAAATCTTCAAAGAACAAAGACTCAAAAAGCTTCTTCTGAGTTCCTTGTTCTCCACGCTCCCAAGTCTTTAACTTCTGCCTTTCAAAACTGTTTGGTGAAATCCATAAAGGCTTGAGAAGTTTATTCTTGAATACTTGCCGAGACTCGTTTCCACCCATCGGAAAAGGCTTATTTTCTCCAATACTAAAAGGGAAGAAAAAAAAAAACAACAGGAATTTGTTCAACCTTTATTTACTCTTAGAAACCAAAGTTAAGAGTAAATTGAACTCTAGGTTTGAAAGACACTGAAAAATCGCTGCCCAAAAAGGCAGGTGATTTTCACAATCCTTCAAGAGAACAGACAACTTAGAAATCAACTCTACCTAGCACTGGACAAATAGTATCATGCAATGTACACGGTCCTGGTGGTGGATATTCCATGTTTTATTCTGACAAGCAAGACTGGATCCCACCAAAAGGATAAAACCAGAAGCATTGTCTGGAATAAAAAGAATCACTACTACATTCTGGGATGAAGCAGTACTGGGAACACAGCTTTGGGATATCTTAAAGCCTCTTCACATTTACAGTCTAAACTGAGTTTGCTCCTTAACAGAGCACAGCCATTAGTACAGTCCCAGCTGTACAAATACATTTTAGGTGGGACACTCTTCATCTTCCAAGTTTTCCCTTCATAAAAGTCAACGCTTAATATTAGCCCAGGACACAACTGATCTGAGTCGTATATTCAGAGGGAACAAATGTGAAGTTAGTTACTCCAACTGGAGAGTGTTTCCCCCTTCTGCAGAAATAATGCTAAAATGAAAGCAACTTTCCAGGGAAAAATAGCTATCCAGTCTTTATTAGTATCAACTGAAATTAGTATGCATTTTTTCTCATCTCACGCAATGCAGTACAGCACCGTTTACTTATTCTAGATATTAAATTTATTTGCATCAAGACAAGAGTTTGTTGATAACCATTATGAATAAATACCACATAAAAAGATCTGTAAAATACCTAATAACATTAGAAACTAAAGGCTTCACATGAACTGAATCCAATTCACAATATTATTACAAGAGAACTCTACCATGCTAATGCCACCTAGTCTATTTTACAGAAGAACACTACTACCTACAGAGTGACATATGGAGTGTTTATACACAATGGTTATTGCAACAACCAACCTTATTAAAAAGCTCTTAACTGTTGCAGTGGAAAGCACAGATTCCCTAAAGAGCTATTTTGGAGGCAGTAGGAGAACAAATACCTATTGATAAATTAAAAAACAAAAACAAAAGAAAAAAACAAAACAAAACAAAAAAACTTGAGGGCATTTCAAAAATGGAAAGTTGTGGTGCTTTAGGAGCTAATTCACTATTTAAGTGAGTACCATTACACCTGCATAGGTTGTTTGGGTTTTTTTTGAGACGATTTTTATGACTACTTTGAGGAAGGTCATCAGCAATTCAATGCAGTATTGTACATGAACAAACTGAAAGCTTCAATGAGCCATTGTGTAAGGTGACTACTGCAAATTCAATTATGCATTAATTGTCACTTTAGAGACTCTGAAGACTTCAACAGCAAATACTTAAAAAGACGACAGCTTCAGAAAATTTTGACTACTGAAGTAATAAATATCACTACAAAGTGTCCTACCTCATTTTGTAATATAAAGAGAATAAAATTACACATTTCATTTTTGTTTTCTTTTTTTTAAATACAGGCTCTAGAATGCTAATACTTATGAACTGCCAATTCATCTGTGACTGTTCTTTTTGTATCCTCACACTGCTAAGCGTTCTTGCAAGAGGAAGCCTGCAGCTGTAGCTATTTACAGTGTATGAATGAAGGCAATAATAAGAACTCCAAAACTAGCAGAAGACTCCTATATCACATGGGGCTAAAACATTTTAAGCACATAATCCCAGGAAATGCAATAGAAAAAAAAAAAAGCTAAAGGACATAGATGTCAAACACTACAGCAGCACAAGCTCTATACACAGAGTTCACAGCCTCATGAAAAACAGCTTGGTGCTTAAAACACCATTCTAGATCTAGAAGCCTCAGGTTCAAATTCTTGGTTACTTTATGTATTCCGAACAAATCTTTCTTGTGATTATAAAAGCAGTTGTAAGGGTTGAAGAAAGGTCAAGCTAGAATAAGTCTGAGTGGAAAAAGAAAAGGTCAACTAAATCAGATCCAAAAACTCTGACTTACTAAAACAGTTTCACAAATGCAATAACAATTATATAGTACAGACAGGCAGTCACCTAATACCAATGAAGTAAAAAGAAATGTCTTAAAGTCACTGTCAGTATGTGATTAAAAGAAAGGTCTACATACATACTGGAGGTGCCTGAAAATTTTAATCTTGGATCTTTATAAAGGCCTTATTTATTTATAAGATCCTGAGATGTTAGGCATTTTTCACTTTATAAAATTACCATTCCACAACCTTTGATTAAATTCATCCATAATATGTAACAAATTTTGAAGCATTTTCATTTTCCAACACAAAATGTAAAATCAGCTTTATGAAATACATAGGTAGATGGAAGTGACATTTTTACTTTCTCCCCCTGCACTGTAACGAAGCTCTTCAAAATAAAAAAATAATTTGCAGAACAATAAATTCTTTGGAACTCCTTTAGCAATATGAATAGCCAGAGAAACTGAGGACATCTGATTTTATCAGTTTTTGATCACTCTTCTGAAGGATTAAAAAAATACCAGTATAATGTCTAGCTTTTGAAAATACTTTTATCTTTTCTCTCAAATCTATTTTTTCTCAAGAGTCTAATATTCAAGTACTGCAATATCTTAAATCTCTGATAAGCACAAACTTTAATAGCTCTAAGGAAAAAGCATTTTTTGTTAGCACAACTTCACTCAAATATTTAACTTTTTTTTTTTATTACTATGAATTACAGTGGGATAGCAGTCATACATACAGTTAACAACTTTAATCTACAAACTCTAGCAGGAATAAACTTCATTATTAAGAGACAATATTTTGCTCCTTTACTTGGTGATGCAGATCCTCCGCTATTTGACATCTTCTGAAAGCAAAGAGCCCATTTCCCACTGTCCCAATACAAGGTTTCAGGCCAAGCTGCATTCCTGAATGAACTCTGCCTGTTTTGAGGTGCCTAACATCACAGGGATAGCTGCTTACATAGCTGCTGGGGACAACACCTTGTAGTGCACTATCACTACTGAAGAGAATGTTGATGATTTTTGAGCAAAGGTCCTGGCCCCTCCTATGCACCCTGTTGTGCAAGCTGCTGCCTTACTTACAAAGGTAAGTAGTTGCAAAACACAGCTCAGGAATTATCACAAAGGTAGGAAAGGAAGGAAATCTATCAACATTCATTTACTTTGGGAATGAAAGGTACAAGAGTTCTTGATTTTCCTCTTGCAGAACCACCCTTCCAATTTGCAGTTCTTACCCTTGGTAAGGCAGTCAGTTACACCCCAACAAGGATGTTTGCTAAGTGCTTTAAAGAACTTTCTAGGACCAGTGAGTGCAGTCCTGTCAGCAAGAACACATTTTGAAACTGCTGAGAAGTGAACTAAATCATTGGTAACAATGAAATCTTGAACTTACCACTCTGAATCTAATTTTACTCACTTTTCAAAAAACAAAAACAAAAAAAACACCAAATAGCTATCTTACCTGTGCAAACTTATGAATTTGTTCCACCACAGCTGCAAAGAGGGCATGGACGCTTTCATCAATTAGGCTCTGCATATAATGGACAGCTTCTTCATCAGAAAGGTCCAAACGGAACTTGTCCTGTACCTGAAATGGGATGTTCATGTCAAACATGAAGTTACAGCATACATTATTGTATCCGAACCAACAGTAGCAGACATCAGCATTAAAGCTGAAGAATTTTAGTAAATAATCTATTTAACTTCTAAATTACAGCAGATTACTGGCAATTAGCAACTTTTATGTAAAATGCCAGATTTCTGAACTGCTTCATTAAAATGCGTATTTAAAAAGCACGAAATCCCTCCCAGCGCCATCTCCATGAATGGCTAGATGGAGACACTGCTACTCCATACACTGTTTGTTTCCTTTTAAAGCAACATTTTTAAAAATTGTATCCGTTGTACAAATAAAGCATTTTGCCTGTTAACTGCAATTTGTGTATGAATTAAAAGCCGAAAGCAGCGTAATTAAAAATAAAGCAACAAGATCTATATTGCCCTATTTCAGCCGTGGCAATAACTGTGATCTATGAATATTTACAAAGGCATAGTGGATGCCTTTTCGTGAATTCCAACTAATTTCAAGGCAACTGTTCAGGATTGCTCCAGATGGCAATATCTCATAAGCACTGCTACTACAGACCTTCAGATTTTTCCTTTAGTATTCAAAACCTCTGTACACAGAACTGGCAAGAGCTGAAACATCTAAAACAAAGCAAAAAAATTGCTTCTCAGGAGCTAAGTAAGTTTTGTAGACAATACTTCTTATCCCTCAAGAACATACTATGAGAATCAGATGCATAAGTAAGCATTTTGGATGAGTTCAAATAATCTGATGGAAATAACTGATATAGTACTACAAATATCAAAACATAATTTTTAAGTTTTATGATGTGATGTGTGTGCAAAAAGTTGCTTCAATGACTAACTGCCTATGCAAAAATTGTGATTTATATCCTATCCAAACTTTCCCGTTTTCCATCTCTGATAGTTGAGCTCATTACTTTTTTTCTTTTTTTTTCTAGAACTCTTCATCACAAATCTCTCATGTAGGCCAATGTCAAAGACTTAAGTTCCTTCTAGAACTTCTCCCAAATAAAACTGAAGACTGTAAGCCAAAGTGAAGTTTCTTTTGAACATTTTCTATTCATTTACCTTTATGCATTGACAGAAATGCCGAATTATTTTAGCAATGTTCTTAATAAAGCCATATGAATGAGATATCATAATCTTTCCTGCCTTTGTATTCTTTTTACGTATCAAGGATACCATATATGCATCCACCTTGTTTTTATGACAGCAAAACCATCTAAGATTTCAGTTAATTATTACTCTGCATTCTTTCCAAAAGCAAAGTATTCTAGAGAAGTACCTTTCAGCACTATAGTAAAAGTCTAAGTTAATGGGCCAAGTGTGGAAAGATAACACTGCTGTACTCAAAATATAGTTACAACTCTATTCTTACTTTTAACATACGAACAAAAAATTAAATTCTTCAGCAATATTATCTCAAAAAGAAGTATGATCAGTATGGAAGGATAGATTAATCAGTATGGAAGGATAGATTAAGCTAGAAATATTTGAAATCAAGAAAGCAAACAGCAGGAAGGGAATTAGAGAGTACTTCAGGCTAATACTGTAAACTTCTATTTTCATAGTGTTTGTTATCTCCCACATACATGCTAGAAGTTTGACAGTAAGATGCAAAATAGAATCCAACAGAACTTAACGGATTTTTCACATGCTTGCAACTATGCACAAGCTTAAATACTTCCCCAGCAGAGACCACAGGCTTCTATCATAATTATTCTCATGTTTACTGGAAAGGTGATTTGAGATTTTAGGCAAATTTCTAACTGCAGCTTCCAAGAAACAAAAACAATTCCACAAACACTATCACTTTTTAACTATAGTCTTCAAGCACTTCAGCTATTTTCTGATCTGCTCACAGAACTCAAAATCATGCACTTACTGATGTTATGATGCTACTTCTACTCTAGGGGATTAATGACTCAGCTACTTCCCACCTTCCCCAGGAGCAGACTGAGATGCTTACATATGTGGAAAATTTACCCACACTTTGATTCTAAAAATCAATTTGCAAGTAACAGCAGAGTTAAATGCTGCCGAGTATGAGATCCTTACCTGAAAGTTTTTCAGCACTGCAATTAAAAATGACTGCTGCAACCTAGCTGAGAAGAAGCATGGCATGATGACAAATTACTTCTAGAGCTGTAACATCACCAACAAATTTAATATACATTGACATGGTTCTTGTAACAAAACTGACACTAATTGTTATTTGAAATCTCTCAGCTCCAAAGTAAACCAAGTATTCTAAAAGCCAGTAGCTTCTCACGGAAGATGTGCAACTAGCAAAAGATTTTTGCACAGTATTATGCAAATGTGGAGATCATGTTCTGATGAGTTATACAATTACCTCATCTCACACAGCTAAGAATAATTGTCACTGCGAATATATAAAAAATATTCCATTTGAATTATTTACTAAGAGTTCTCATTTTGTCATTTAAATTAAACTGCTCTTATTAGTTTGCTATTAGTTTTAATCAAAGAGAAAGTAAGTATATTTGATGAAGATATTAAGTTTTTGCTTTGTTTCCAGAAAAGAAAATTTTAAACCCCAAACTGTATAGATACAATAATTTTAAACATATTTCATCATGTCTCAATATTAGAACTTGAACTGTTATGGGTGACAAGGCAGTATAAACTACAGTATCTATTAAAATACTAATATTGAACTTCAGCATCTTAAGTAGCCCACTTTCTGTCAACCTGCACACTGGATATTTTAATTTAAAAAGCAAAACAAAAAAATGTAGTTACATGGACTCACAAGACTTAGAAATTCAGAAGGGAAAGATATAATGAAGATAAACTGAGCAGAACTACTCAGAAAACAATAAGGAGTGTGGAAATTTAGGAATAAGTATTTAAGTATTAATTACTTTCAAAGGAATTGATGAAGGGAATATAAAAGCTGACCATCACTTGCTGCAGAATCATACGGAAAAAGAGGGAAACTCCTGCAGGTGGCAAGCCAAAACAACAAAAACAAGTTCTATAGTATAACCATGAGTAAACACTGCTTAGCAACACGATTATCACAGTAAAACCATAGGCTTAGGCTTATCAACTCTTGCTGAAATAGTGAAAAGCACTACAAGAGGAGAAACTAGGTTAAGTGCCAGATTCTTCATCTTCCCCAAATTAAACGTCAAGCACAAGCTGAAAACACAGCACAGTAACAAAAGTAGGGTGCTTGGTTTGTTTTGATTCCTACATGTATATCAAGTCTTTACACACTGCACAACTGCTAACATACTCAAACTCAGTTTAGAATTAATACTAGTGCAGTTAACCAAATTCATGTTTCATGAACATCTGCAGATACAATATAGCAATATATTGCAATATTGTAGCAATATATTTTGAGCTAATTTACTGTATACATAAGAAAACCCTCTTCATGCTATTTCACTCTCAAACTAACTGCAAGTCAGCCATTCCAAAGACTGATGGCCACTCTAACACATTATCACAGCAACATGAAGCACCACTGCTGGAGTTTACTGCAACAACTAGCTACAAATCTAGCTGTTAGCTAATTTTATCACTGTAATACAGAATTGCTCACTGCAAAGTCGGCTACTCAAATGTAAGATAAAGTTCAGTGTTCTCTTTGGGTGATAGTACACATTGGATGCAGGAACCAGCTACTCCAAAAACCTCAAATGAAGTCATTTGATAGTCAAGAAATTAATAGAATTTACTGAGATTTTCTAAGTTTTTACAGTTATGCTCTAAGAATAACAGCCAGCATTCAGTGTTAATATAGCAGAAAAGGGCATTTTATTCTTGCTTAACCCTTACCACATTTTTTCTTTTTCAAAAAGCTTTCTCTGCTTTCTGTTGCTTGATTCCAACACAGTTCAACCAACTCAAGGTACAAGCTATTCAGATACTCTATTCACATGAATAATTTCATTTGAAAGGGTATCCTGACAATAACTTTTGTTTTGAAGGCTTTGATTTGAACAAGTTACAGTTTTCAAATAAGCTGGTATAAACTTCAGCATTATTGTTTAAGTAAAAGCCAGTAAAGATATCTCTAAATCGGTATTACAGAAAAATTTGGGTTTTAGCTCACACAATATGCAAAGGTCACTCCTGCATTTTAGAATTTCCTAATATTGGCCAAATATGTATTTACAATCAAATGAACAGCATAACTAATGAAACAAGAGCACAGGAGTATTCTTGTACTCTATTCACTCTGGTTTATTCCAGTCTTTTTGGATTTCAAAATGAATATATATGTAGAATCAACAGCCTATAAACAATAAAGCTGGATGTGCAGCTGCAACATCATTACCCAAATGAACTTCTACCTAGGCAAAATGAGCTCAGTGTCAGTGTGACAGTATTACAAAGAAAAAACCTCAGAGGAGGAGAGAATAAATAAAATTACTGAAATGCAGAGATTCCAGCCAAGCAAAATTGAGTTCATTTCTCCTATGCAGAAATAATAAATCTCCTCTCAATATTAATAAATCTCAGATATGTTCCCTATTAGTACTTTCAGTTAGGTGGAAAGGGACAGAAATCCACTTTAAAAAAAGGCGTATCAGACAACAAATTAGAAGTCTTTCCACCTACTTGCAAACTCAATTCTCATTTACCATTGTGATAAAGAGGAAGAAAGAGGACAAGGAGTTTTACTGTAATCCAGATGAGAAAAACAAAAACAGAAAAACCTCATAAATGAACTCAGGTTTGGAAACAAAGCTAGCTCAGAAACCTTGTCTGCCACCTTACGTCCCAGTGTATTTGTTTCAGATTCTCTGCCTGTAGAATAAGAGTAATTTCACCTTGATGAGTTTAATGTAAAAGAAACACTGAGCTACTTTCACAAACAGCAGTTACCTTCTGCTTACAGGAAGACAATATTTATGCCATCTATGTTCCCTTCACCTTCACCTATAAACACTACAGTTGCAGCATCTTTACAGTGCCTTCTTTTAATCAATGGGCAACTGAAACACAGTTCAATCAATTATAACACTGTCCTTTAATGCCTGCCGAGTTCTTTGTGTGACAATGAATCACTGGCCCCTGATGCTTTCTAATTCAAAGGTCAAATTTGCTATGAAGGACAGACAGAAGCCATCTGGCGTTTCCAGCAGAAAAATCAAAGCCTTTTTTTTTTAAATTAAAAAAAAAAAAAAAGAGATAATACTGAATACTTTTATTATGTCTGAAGAGTGATAGTCTACTTCCTCCTTAGGCAAAGCTGGCTGTATAATTCACTGCATATTTTAGTTATCCTTCCTTAAAATTAGAGCATTATGTAATTTTGAAAGTTAACTATTAGCAATAAGCATTGCAGCTGCACAGAAAATAAAAGGCTAGTTAGTAGCAGTGGCAGAAAAGCTGTAGGAGTGGATTTCCACTGTACCATCAGATATTCACTGACACGTCAACCTGAACAGATTTTGGCCCAGTCCTTTTCCAGAAAAATGAGAAGTGGAAAAGAGTAAGCAAAAACTGGAAAATATAAAGGTGGCAGCTTCAGAAGCTAGAGAAACTGAGAACATACTGGGGAGGATCTTCTTCTACTTTTCAATTTAACTTCATTTTTGACATTTTTGAGCCAGAGTAGGTTTTCAGAGAAGCCTGAATCAGAGCACAGCAGTAGGAGATGGTATCATTAACTATGAGTTGAAGCACACTAGACTGACAATTTTCCTTATGAGTAGTACAGTAAGTATAAAAGGAGAAAAAAGGCTGAAAAAGACAACTAATTTTAAGCTTTGCTGCTACTTATTCTCCTTTTCTTGGTAAAAAATTCATGTTTTATTGTTATACAAAGCATTAAAAAAAAAAAATCTGAGAAGGGCTCGTATGGTTTTATGGGGTGGAGACAATTTGCATACTTGGTAGTAACCTTTTTTTTTTTTCCTAGGAAAAGCATCAAATGAAACTGGATTGAGGGAAATTAATCACTGAAACAATACTTTCAATTTGAAAAATATTACGGGGGTACAAAGTGAAGGTGGATATTTGGTTGAAAATAATATTCTATATTATATATATATAATAAAAGAATAATCATGAAAGTCGAAACTGCAAGTGTCCTCCCCCCACCAAAGCCAACGCAGACATTTGTTCTTCAGTCCACTCTTAGGTGTGAGAACGTATCACCAAGGTCTGCACCAGTTTAATTTCTGAATAGATGTTATGCAAAGTAAGACGTACTGTCAAATTTTAGTGTGTTCCATATCCACATCTCCAGCTGAAGTCATTGGAAGTTTTTGGTACATTTCGTGCTAACAGTAAGAAAATAGCGACGTTGCCTTTATCTCCCTGATAAACAAAAATCAGCCTGTGCAGATCTCACTCTCTTTTGAAGAAGAATGAGAAAGCACTTTCAAAAATGACAGGAACAGAGAGCCCAACTCCACTTACATCATCCTACGCCTTAAAATATGTCAAGCAGGTGTAGTCTATACTTATATTCTACAGAAAGTTGTACATGAGAAGCTGCTATTTCAATTCTGTCTTAACTCAATACATACTTCTCCCAAGACGTATCAGAAACACTGGACAGAAATGTCACCCAGACAATATGCCTTCTCACAGATATTACGCTTGACTATAGAATTACATTCTCAGAGTTCCTCAGGATATAATATGTTACTGGAATGCAGATTACTCTTTGGCAAAAACAGCTTTCAACTCTGAAGACTCTGTGCCTTTCCTTGTTCTTTACAATATTATTTTCCTTAAGAGTGTCTTTTGCACTCAAATATTTCTAAAAAGTCTCAATTAACACAGTAGAATGAAAGTGCTTTACAAAGGCTAAGGTCACCCAGTGACATGTTAAAGGGAAAACACATAATATTTTTTTCCACTGTCTTCTTTTGTGTTCTACTTGGTCCAAACTTAAGGAAGGCAAATTTTCAACCACCTTTACAGCCTGATTAGTTAGCATCATGTTATACCAACTTATGCCACAGGAAGTGACAAAAAAGCACAAGAAAGGAAGCCATACAAAATGATTGTAGAGATCTTAGATTTATGTTTATAGCATCATATTTGAAAATTTGATTTTCATGTAGAAGAGTTATATGATTATAAAACTTTTAATACACATTCAAGCTGTAAGGTAATACTATTTTCTAGAAGTTCATAAAATAACACTAAGATATTTCTAATGCAACATTTTACTTGCCAGTGTGTTTTTACATCTCACTGTTCACGAGCATGCAGATATTTTGTGCAACTTACAGTACTTCCCTGAATATTAGGAAAAAGGAGGACACATTATGCTGCTTTGTGAAGTGATGGATTAGACTGCAACCCAAGCTACTGCCTAACATAATGCTTTAACTCTGAGGATCCACATGGTGGTCATTCATGAAAAATCTTTCTTATTCCATCAACTCTATGCAATGTACTCCGATACATAAGCTTCAATAGTAACAGAAACATGACAGTTCAGCAGAAGAATTTGCTCAGAATTCAGTAAGTATGTTATAAACTGCCTGCTTTCTTCATCTTACTAAGCCAAACTGAAGGAATTGGTTTGTTACGCCATAAGAGGGGTATCTCATCTGCACCTCATGAGAAATTGTAACATTAAAGAGTGCTGAACAATTTAAACAATACACAAGTTTCCTTGTAGTTTAATGATAAGTAGTACTCTTGACTTATCAACAAACGAAAACAATCTTATTTTCTAAATGACTTGACAGCTGTCTGCAAGATCAGAGCCTAACTAGCTCAAACATACATATACACATGTGTATATATATATATATATATATATATATATATATATATATATATATATATGCATACATAGATAAAGACTAAGTATTGCTGCACTACCGGTAATAAAAATGCTGCCTACAACATTCCATCAACATTACTATTCAGAATGCCTTTTTAGACAAAGAAATATTTGTGAATCTCCATCTTTGTCTTCCACTAAAGTGATATCATGGTTGAAACAGCTATTGACTTGAGTAACAAAAAGATAATTTAATTTTATTGGTCAGTCCCAAAAGGATCTTTAGCTAATGCTTATGCTGAAATATATATTGATTTTTTGTTTAAAGCTTTTTTTTAAAAAGAACAACAACAAAAAAATCAATTGAAATACTGAAAGCATTTATTCAATTTTCCTACAATAAGGTACAGTATTACCTTACTTCTTAAATGCCCAAAAAAACCTACCATTCAACCCAAGAGATAAAAGATACAATCTTTTTTTTTTTTTTTTTTTTTTTTTAATAGCACAACTAAAATTCAAAGTTACTTTCAGGCAGACTAATGGGCATTAAATATCCAAAACAAATTTTCTAACACATTATCTACCTGCTCACCTTTCTACAATGGATTAAGATTACTTAACATTTTTACAATGGATTTAAGATGGTTCTGCTGCTCAGCTATTTCGTAGCTGATTTCCTAATATTTCTTCTTTAAAAAAAAAAAAGTAGACAAAAAAAGCACTAGAAAAGCACTTTTGTAGTTACTTTGAACACAGTCTAGTTATGCGTCTAGTTATTGAAAGACAAGATAAGCTTTCCAGTTACCTTTTTTACAGTCTTGTCAGGCTCAAGAGCAATATCTGGAATGTTGGCGTCTACCATAAGGGAAAATAAGTTCAAGATCAAGTTGGAGTACCTGAGTAGAAGAGCAAATCAGGTAAATGCACTGTGCAGACTGTACAAAAGAAAACATTTTGTGAACAATTTAGTTTAAAAAGAACAAAAGAATCTTAATATGAGTTGGTAATGTTTCAGAGAAGTTTCATACATAATAGGTTATTCTGACATATTTGGACAAACATATGCTAATTGATTCAAAGGTTTTCTACATTAACAAGGATAGCAGCGATGCAGTATTATATAAATTAACAATCAAACAAATGACGTCCTCACAATAAGATATAATTTTTCATTTTGCTGCAAGTGTTCTTGTCATAACAGGTTTAAGTGGTTTAAGCAGATCTACATCTTCAGTTGCCCAGTTAAGCTGAAGTAACTCCAATAGCGTAAGAATCATTTATAACCATCTGAAGAGAAAAAACAGCAGTTCTCAGCTTTAACAAGGTGCTGGTGTACTTCCAAATCTTCTAAGGAACATCATTTTACCCTTGCAGGAAATTAACTGTAGGTTGCTTACCAAAAGGATAATTTTGAAGCCGTTCAACATGAAGTGAAGCTTCCATTGCTCTCTCTAAAGAGATCTAATCTCCTTTTAGAGAAACTGTATGCAACAATCTTCAAAACCCAAAATATCACTTTTCTAAAAGCACTAGGAGCTTTTTAGATGGTAGTAAATAAATTAATAGCAGCAAAACCTATTAGAAAATTTCAGAATATATACAACCTGGCAAATGTACTGAACATAGAACTCTAACTCACAAAATCTTTTGCACTTAATTATTTTAATTATTAACAGGAGCTAGTATTTCCTAGAGTATTCCAATATAAGGTTTAACTGTTTAGTACACAAGCAACTATTTGTTCGGAGAGAAATCTTCTGTCTGAAAAGCTTCAGCTATTCTGCCTCACTTTCAAAAAGGCAAGTGATTGAAATCAAGAAAATTACTTTTAGCACAGATTAAAATAAAAAGAAATAAAATTTACTTTTTTTTTTTTTTTTTTAGTTTAGTTTTGTTTTCCAAACTGAGCAAAGCAGTATGGCGGCCAAGTTGCAGTAGAGCCAGAAATCACCATAGGTTTTCATGAAAATTTGTTCTACTTCCTTAAAACTTTCAAGTCTCATGTTAAACATACTTAAATCTTGCAGCTTTGCTCTATCAAGACTGTTTCTAAGTCGCTCTATCAAGACTGTTTCTAAGTCATTGGTAGCTTTCAGCAAAAGCAATTTCCATAGACATACTCCTTTCTTTGCTTCTACTGCTCTTTTAGTAATCAGATGAAAGCAACTTCTAGAGGGACAGGCTTGAGCAGAGGACCCAGCTGAATCTCATGAGATTCAATAAATTCAAACAGAAGGTCTTGGTTGCCCTAGGTTGAGGCAACATCCACTGCCAATACAAGCTGGAGGATGAGAGGACTGAACACAGCCCTGCCGAAGAAGACCTCGAGTACTAGTAAATGGGAAGCTGGCCATGAGCCAGCAATGCACCTTCACAGCCCAGAAAGCCAACTGTAGCCTGGGCTGCGTCAAAAGCAATGTGACCAGCAGTGCAAGAGAGGTGATCGTGCTCCTCTACCCTGTGCTGATGAGACTTCATCTGGTGCACTGGGTCTAGATGGGGAGTCCTCAGTACAAGAGAGTTGTGGACCTGTTGGAGCACGTCTAGAGGGCCACAAAAATGATTCAAGTGATGGAACAGCTCTCCTACAAGGACAGGCTGAGAGAGCTGGAGCTCTTCAGACTGGAGAAGAGAAGGCTCTGAGATGCCCTGATAGCAGCTTTTCAGTATCTAAAGGGGAGCTACAGGGAAGAAAGAAAGAGACACTTCAGCAGGGTCTGTGGTGATAGGACAAGAAGAAATAGTTTCAGGCTTAAAGATGGTAGATTTAAGTTGGACATAAGGGAAACGTCTTTTACAGTGAGGGTGGTGAGACACTGAAGCAGGATGCCAAGTGATGTGGTTGATGCCATGTCTCTGGAGAATTTCAAGGTGAGGCTGAATCAGGCTCTGGGCAACCTGATCTAGCTGTCCATGTCCCTGTTCACTGCAGGGCAGTTGGACTAGATAGGTTCCTTCTAACCCTAATGATTCTATGAACTTGAATTACGTGGTGAGAAATTAAGTGGACGGCAACGGGAGGTAAAGCAGTAAAGAATAAACAGGAGAGTGAATAAAATGTGTAAAGGGATGCAGCTGAAAAGCGGTGAGATTGCAGAGACTGATGGTAATTCCTGAAAAGGTCCTATGTAGAATTGCAGTTCAGCAGAAAGCAGAAAAACATCATCAATAGACAGATGTAAAGGTGTGTATACACTGACGTAAGACACAAGGAGAAAGAGGGCCAGCTGCCAGGTGACAAGAAGTCCAGACCTGGTCAACAACCCAACTCCATCCTAACATTAGAAATTTTGCTGAAACACTAGAGCTAGAAATCTGATTCTGTAGAAGGATGAACACCTTGTTTCTTAACAGTTCTAAGTGATGTCTGTACCTTGTTAGTCATGCCACGTCTTTGACATTTACATTGACAAGGCCTCTGTCACGGCTGGCCTCAATCCACTGACAAAGAATTACTTTCTTTCCAGATTTAAGAAGCTTATATCAAGCACATAAAATTAACCCTGAAATGTTCTCACTTAAACGTTAATCTTAAACTTGTTTTCTCAAAGCCCAGTACAAATTAATTTGCGAAGGAAGGAGTGCTCACCTACATTTGAGGTTGATTAAACATATGGTTTGAACAGGAAGTGCTAAAAACATTGAAGTTTTGTAAAAATATATGAAATCCAATAAAACCCTTCACCCACAAGGGAGTTTCATTTGTGCTGTATATGTATATAAATTGACTCAAAAATTCTTAAGTTTTAAAACAGGATAACCATTTCTGCTGTGTTGCTTGGGACTCTCTGAAACTAATTCTGTCTCTTCCAGACTTGCATATATATATTCCACAGTCGCTACTGCGCCCAACCAGCTGTAACACACTATGGTACTATTCTTCCTAAAGTTGTTCTTTATAGCGAAAATGTCATCAATACTGATTTGATTCCACTTGTTTCACATTACTCTTAACAATCAACACCCTTCTTTTAGAAGACCATATAGTCCTTGCATTGCCTACCTACAGTCTTTTCAAAGAATCAGTCCTTTCCAACAGTCATCACAGCTTTATAGTTGCTACTCACAGTTTCTCCATTCTTTACGTTACTACCCATCTTCTGTTCCATGACATCATTGTGAATAGTCTGGAAAAAACACTCTGGTCTACCTGGTTGGATATTATTGTTGAGATTGAACAAATCTCAGATCAAATTATAGATTCGGTCCATAGTTACTACCTACTCTTTTGTTTCCACCTATAACCACTTACTCAAACCGAACATCAAACTTAGTGAGGAGTAATGTAGTCTAGAATTTCACTTTAAAACAAAACAAACTTACAGATGTTGATGCTAGATTCCTTTCTACTGGATCCTGCTGAAGACTTGTAAACTAGGAATTCACTGGGGAAGGGAAAAGCTGATGCAACAGGACTTGAACATTTTAAAGTAAGCTCAACATGTATAGTGAGTGTAACATGCTGCTGCAAACCAAATGAGAACTAAATTCTCCAGCCACAGTCTGCCCTGCAGCAGAGTTAGCACTCAGAGGCTGCTACTTCATTACAGTATTGCTGACAAACACACAGAACTGATCAGCATTCAGAAAAGTAGTAAGATGCATCTCCCAAGAAAAAAAAGTAGATAAACAAAAGAACCAAGAAAAGCCCTCAACAGTGATCGTGTATCAAACTACTTCCTATCTAAAACAAAGAACAAAACTTTTTCCACTGACAAGTTTTAAGTTATTTTTGTTTTTGCTGTGCAAGCACATCCTACCAGAAACATTAAAAGACTGAGATGCAGCACCTGAAACATGCAGAGAATGTAACTGAGTGAAATTAAGAATATAACAAATTGAAGATGACAAACATGGTATCTGAAATTTGACTTAGTAAAGAGGTTATGACGACAACATACTTCATCAGAAGACATATATGTGAATAGGTTTCCATCAACATATAGAACTATTAGAGCTAAGCCATTCCTCTTTAATTACTGATTCTTTTCCTAACCCATAAAGCAAGTAATCATGATCATTTTTAGTTCTAGCTGTTGAATGTAATAGTTACTGTAATACCAATATTATCCTTCTATGTTAAAAGCCTTGAAAATTTATATCCAGAACAATTTAAAAATATTTTCCTATTATCCTGAACAAATACTGGCGAAAATAATTACAACTACAATTCCAGAATTAAAACGAAAACATACTGATTTACAGTTCAATTTTGTTCCAAAATTACCACTATACTTCATGCTTAATTATGAACTCTGCAGCAAGTACTAGTTAATGCAACGGATAATCCTTCACCAATATAACAGACCCTTCTACTGAAATAGTTAGGTTTAATCAACAAAAATAACTCTGAATTGTCTCAAAACTTACAAATAAAATATTATCAAAGAATTTTGAGTAGCATTTAGAATACGGAATACATGTCAGCCTTTCTGATCATTCTCTTGAGTTATATGTATTGTTTACCATTATTTTTCTTTCTGCTGCACTGCTTTTAATCTATTAACATCAGTCTATAAAAAAAAATTCTTTTTAGTTCATTTCTCTATTAGCTGCATCTTTTTTCTGATATTTCTTATCATTGTCTATGTATTCCACACATGTAGTTTTCACATTCTTTTCACATAACTGATTTTTTTTCACGTACTTGGAGGTTCACACTATGTGATCGAGATATTAAAGGAACTTTAACCATTATGTCAATCATCAGCCACAAGAGTGCCTACCTTTGTTCTGTTAAAACAGATCTAAAAGAGTGATTTGCTTGCCTGTAAATAAGTCTAAAAAGATTTAACTTTGTGCAGATATCTGCAGAAGCTACTAACATACTTGATTACCACACACAGCAGCTTATAATTGTCCTGCAGGACTTTCATCCAGTTAAGTTTATGTATGCCACTCTCAAGGGAAAGAATTTGATTTTGATCATCACTAACCTAAACTGGAGAATGGTAAAGCAGTATATAGTCAATGAACATAAAGATGTTATAATTATGAAATAAACAAGAGAGTTTGGCAAAGCAGATTATAATAACAAAAAGAGAATAGATAGAAAGCTTGCCTACATCCTGGGCTCGCTGCAAAACTGCAGAGGAGGGATCTCCAGAAGAGATCCTTCCCCACTGGCAGTCAGCTCTTAACTGGGTCTAGGAGAGGTGCCTTCACCTGTGCTCCCGTGGCTGACTCATTGCTCACATCAGTGATCAATCAGAGGTTCAGGCTGTGATTCAGCAGTTCCCATACAAGCAGTAAAGCAGCACGTGATTTAAGTGGATAATTACTTCATAAACAATAATTAGAGAAAAAACTGTCTAAGGGGAAAACAACATCTAAAATGTGAGATACAACTTCATACCCCACAGAATTTATGAAACAGCTAACGAGACTACTAAACAAGTAAAACCGGGGATCTTAACTTAAAAAACAAATACATTCAAGCTCCACATTATACAAGTGCTATTTTCATTCCTTTATTCCACATAAACTCCTGTTTGAATTAGGAATGTAGACAGGTTTTGATTTTTCAACATAAGTATTTTTCCCTATTCACTTGCTCTTCTGCTTTATGTTAGCTCAAATAACTTAGCATTGAAATAGTATTGTTACCTGCGAAGATGGAGAAAGGCTGTGTAGCACTGCTTACGGAACTCCTGGTACTGTTCACTCTGTGTGCCTCCCATGCCTTCCACCATCTCCTTATTCAGCTTCATTGGGGGAGGTAGAGGCTTAGGATCCCGACCCAAAATATAACCAAAGTCAATGTGGAATAGTTTTCCTACAAGACAAAAGGTGAATGCAATTGCTTACTTCAGCAACTCATATCATATCAAATCTTGATGACAAACAGTAATAAAAAATAGATAAATCCCTAGGTATGATTTCTAGAAGATAAATTATTTTCACTAAGGACAATTCACTGCTTTCTGTAATGCTTATACCTTCAGCTATGAAGTTGAAACTACAGACTTAAAGCTAATACCAAATTCATTCAGAGCAGTTAAAGAGTTTTGTGTTTTTTAAACGTATGGAATATATTCACAAAGATTCAATCAGCGATGAAAACTAAGAGACATAAAATACAGTTACATAATACTCTTTGCTCCTTAAGAACTTGTTACAAAATAAAAATATTAATATACATAGTGCGTTGTTTTTAGTATTGCATTTTGTTCTCTGGCGTGCAATAAGTTACCTCAGTCATACGTTAATTTTACCACAGGAAAATAAGAATAATGGTCCTAAAATCCTTTAGGTGAGGTTAAGGTTTTTTTTTTTTTAGCATATTTCATAAATGAATAAACATGATTACCATATCAAACATGCTTTGAATTTGAGGAAGTTTTCCTGAGTTTTTCCAACATTAAAATACATGTTACAGCATTTGAGCACTACTTTTCCCTTCTCAGATCAACTATGTCTACAATGTTACTACAGCATTATCTTCACAAAAAAAAAATTAGATACATCTCATTTCAAATCCAGGAGGCAACTTTGTTCTTACCCAAAGCTTATTTGAAACAATGCTCACAGTATTATCCATATGTCTGTTGGGAAGCATTCACTGTCTTTCTTTCCATAGAATCATAAAACGGTTTGGGTTGGAAGGGATCTGCAAGATCATCTAGTTTCCACTCCCCTACTACAGGCAGAGACACCTCCCCCTGCCCCAGGTTGCTCACAGCCCCATCCAACCTGTCTTTGAATGCTTCCAGGGAGGGGGAATACACAATCTCACTGGGCAACCTGTTCCAGTGTCTTACCACCCCCACAGTAAAGAATTTCTTCCTAATATCTAGTCTAAATCTACCCTCTTCCAGTTTAAAACTACTTTCCCTTTTCTGAATCTCATGAGAGATACAGTATGGAGCAAAATAAAAAAACTTGAAACACCAATTTCAAATACCATAACATTTGCATAATCTAAAGATTTTATATATATATATATATATATACACGCAAACAAAAATGCAGTCATCAGAAATGTAAGAATTCACCAATTCTTAAGAAGCCATTTTCTAGAAACACTTCTGACCTGCTTCTTAAATGGTAAATATTGACCATATAAAGCAAAAAGTGTTTCTGAAAATGTTCTACAGATTTTCATTTTGAAACTGAATTTTGAAATGCATCATTTCAAGAATACTACAGCTGCATAAAAAAATAGATCACAGAATCACAGAATCACAGAATTGTAGGGGTTGGAAGGGACCTCTAGAGATCATCGAGACCAACCCCCCTGCCAAAGCAGGTTCCCTACACCAGGTCGCACAGGTAGGCGTCCAGGCGAGACTTGAATATCTCCAGAGAAGGAGACTCCACAACCTCCCTGGGCAGCCTGTTCCAGTGCTCCGTCACCCTCACCGCGAAGAAGTTCTTACGCACATTCGTGCGAAACTTCCTATGCTGCAGCTTATGTCCGTTTCCCCTCGTCCTGTCTCCACGTACCACTGAAAAGAGACTGGCCTCACGACTATGGCCGCCACACCTCAGATATTTATAAACCTGGATCAGGTCCCCTCTCAGTCGTCTTTTCTCAAGACTGTGCAACTAGATGAGCCGGTGGGGAAGAAGACCAGTGCCGAAGAACAGGAAGCTTTTTCTGCAGCTCTGAGAGAAAAAAAGTGTCTACCTTCTGTGCAGGAAGGGACTTGGGGAGAGAACAAGGAAGTTATTAGGATGCGCAGAGAGAAAATTAGAAAGGCAAAAGCCCAGCCTGAGCTCAACTTGGCTGCTGGGTTAAAAAAAGAACAACAACAACAACAAAATTACAAATATATTAACAGTAAGAGGAGGGCTAAGGAGAATCCCCATCCTTTACTGGATGCAGTGGGAAACATGAGCACTGAGGATAAGGAAAAGGCTGAGGACAAGGGGGCAGGAAGGCTCTAGAGAGCAACCTGGACAGTCTGGATTGCTGGGCTGAGGCCAACGGGATGAAGTTCAACAAGACCGAGTGCTAGGTCCTGCACTTTGGTCACAACAATCCCATGCACTACTGCAAGCTTAGGGCAGAGTGGGTGGAAGATTGTGTGGAAGACATAGACTTGAGGCTGTTGGTTTATGCTTGGCTAAACATAAGCGAGAAGTGTGCCCAACTGCCAAGAAGGCTGATGGCATCCTGGTTTGTATCAGGTATAGTGCTGTCAGCAGGAGCAGGGAGGTGATCGTCCCTCTGAACTCAGCTCTGTTGAGGCTGCACCTTGAGTACTGTGTTCAGTTTTAGGCCCATCATTACAAGACAGACACTGAGACCCTGGAGCGCCCAGGAAAAGCAATGAATGTGGTGAGGGTCTGAAGCACAAGCCTTATGAAGAGGGGCTGAGGGAACTGGGATTGTTTAGTCTGAAAAAGGGGTGGTCAAGTGGGTGGTCACGTGAAGACCTCATAGCTCCCTACAACTATCTGAAAGGAGAATGAAGGAGGATGTGGCAAGGTGGGGGGTCAACCTCTTCTCTGACATTTCTAGTGATAGGACTAGAGGGAACTGCCTCAAAGTGCACCCGGGGAGACTCAGGTTGAACATTAGAAAACATTTCTTCTCCAGAACAGTGGCCAGATACTGGAACAGGCTGCCCAGGGAGGTGGTTGAGTTACCATTACTGGAGGTACTGCATTCAAAAAACATTTAGATGTGGTACTAAGGGACATGGATTAGTGGGGAAATACTGATAGTGAGTGGACAATTGAATTGGATGATCTAAGAGGTCTTGCCCAACCTTGTTGATTCTATGATTCTGTATTTGTTTGCCAGTATTACAACTCGAAGCATCTCTATTCATTTCAGCGAGCTTAAATTACCAACATTCTTGAAAAAACTGTAACCACTAGTATTTTTCAGCTAGTCATCTGTCTGTCTGTATCACTGAATAATGGATGTTCCATCATCAGACAAAACTGCTTGAGATCTGTCAAAAGTACTCTTCAACTCAAGAAACAAATCCCATCATGGTCAATTTTCTGAGAGAAATCACAAGGATACTTAATAAGCAAACTAAATATTCACTAGTTGATAAATGTCACATTCGTGACATTTTGCATGTCTAACTGTGCTAAAAACTTCCCTGAATAGTGTTTTCACACTGTTATAGAAGTTAGTTTACAAAAATGAATTTTAAAAGTAAGTTTTTTGAAGCAGACACTGATATATACAGACCTCCTCATTGCATTATAAAAACTGTTCAATTAAAGAGTCTGGGGGAGGGTCTGTTTTCAGTTTACTTATCCAAATCTGTCATCATGAAGAGTCAATAGACAACATTTGAATAACTCTCCTGGCAGTAATTACATCTTTTCTTAGTTTGCTTTGGAGGTAAGGAATAAGAGGCGCTAATTAATAATGTAGATTAGTAACTAAGGTGAACTTGAACCATTCAAAAACATTAATATGCATGTATATGAACACATATCATTTCATACAAAGAATCACACACAGAATTCTACAGGTTGGAAGGAACTTCAGGAGATCATCAACTTATCTCTTAGTCTTAAAAATGAATAAAATAAAGATGAGGCCATTTTTTATTATTGTTACAGTTTCTCTAGTTATGGTTCAACATTCAGCAGATTTTTAGGCTATGTCTCAAATGTACACCAAAAGTTTAAATTTGAATACATTCAATATATTTAGTACATGAAGAATAATAATTTATTTTTATTTGGTTAGCTCCAAGATCAATTAAGCCACCGTACTAAAATATAAAATAATGATAGAAGGCTCTCTTCGTGTTTTTTAATGAAGGGATGACACTCAGAATTCCACTGTAAAGAAAATAATGATTGAGATAGTTGATCAAGAACCTCAGGAAGGTTCTGGATTTTTTAGAAATTTTTACATACTAAGTTAATGATTTTGAGGTCAGTGTTATCCCTGAGAATTATCAAACCAAAACTTCTGAGAGAGAACTCTGACCATATTTAGTTAGAATTTTTATTCTGAAAATTGACTTATAGAGTGAATAGTGTATTAGCACAGCCATTCCTTCTGACACACATCTGTCAGGAAGGAGGCAAAAATCAACAGCAACTTTTCTTCAAGTGTACAGCTCCTCAAAACACCACTTATTTAAAATCTGTCAGCCTCGGGTGCGACCATACTTGAAAAAATAACCTTAGGTAGGAATTTAAGCTGTGCAACAGTCTACAAGAGCGTCAGCATCATATTTGACAACACCAAGCTGAATGGTGCAGTTGACACAACAGAAGGAAGAGACACCATCTAGAGGGATCTGAACAAGTTTGAAAATTGGGTTCTGTGAATCTAATGAAGTTCAGTAAGACCAAGCACAAGGTGCTGTGTTTGGATTGGGGCAAAATATGTACTCAAACTCACAGAAGAACTCACTGAGAGAAGCCCTGTGGAGAAAGCAGTATGGGTCCTGCTAAATGAAAACTTTAACATGAACCAGTAGAGCATAGGGCTGCACCAGAAAAGGGGAGTCCTTTGTAAGTGAGCTTATCAAAAAGAAGAAAATCATATTTTTTGCACAGATAGATGTGATAGGAGAAGACAGAACTGTTTTGAACTGAAAAAGGAGAGATTTAGATCAGATGTTTGACAAGAAATTTTTCACTGAGAGGGTGGTGAGGTGTTGGAATGGGCTACCCAGAGAAACTGTGGATGATCACAGAATCACAGAATTGTAGGGGTTGGAAGGGACCTCTAGAGATCATCGAGACCAACCCCCCTGCCAAAGCAGGTTCCCTACACCAGGTCGCACAGGTAGGCGTCCAGGCGAGACCTGAATATCTCCAGAGAAGGAGACTCCACAACCCCCCTGGGCAGCCTGTTCCAGTGCTCCGTCACCCTCACCGTAAAGAAGTTCTTACGCACATTCGTGCAAAACTTCCTGTGCTGCAGCTGATGTCCGTTTCCCCTCGTCCTGTCTCCACGTACCACTGAAAAGAGACTGGCCTCACCGCTATGGCTGCCACACCTCAGATATTTATAAACCTGGATCAGGTCCCCTCTCAGTCGTCTTTTCTCAAGACTGAACAGACCCAGTTCACTTAGCCTTTCTTCATAGAGGAGATGCTCCAGGCCCTCCCCCATCTTTGTGGCCCTCCGCTGGACTCTTTCCAAGAGATCCCTGTCTTTTTTGTACTGGGGAGCCCAGAACTGGACACAGTACTCCAGATGAGGCCTTACCAGGGCAGAGTAGAGGGGGAGGATCACCTCCCTTGACCTGCTGAACATGCAGATCAGTCTGGGAAGTCTCCTAGCAATGTCCCTGACCCGTGCCCCATGGAGGCAGCACACCTCTCTGTAGGTAGGGTTGGGCCGGCATATAGGGCCTTCGGTTCCTTGCAGCAGGGAGTCGCCTATGACAACCACCCTTCTGTCCTTCCGGGTGGAGGAAGTCTTGAGGCGTGGGGTTGACCGCTTCCCCCGAGGCACCCTCACGGGTGGGCCTCCCTCCACACCTGCACACACCTCTCCCTCGGGTTCCAGGGTCTCAAATCTATTCCACAGAGGCACCTGGGGAGCTGAGCATGGTCCGGGAGGGGACGCCCACAATGCCGAGTAGGTACCTGTTTCCACCCGTACTTCTCTCTCAAACAGCTTTGCTCTACTCGGCAACAACAGGGCAGAGGCTCCTCCACTGAGCAGCGGATATCACCTTGTCCTTCTGGGAGAGAGTTTTGTCCCAGTCCCACACCCCCTAGTTCTTCATAAGTATTGTGAGGAGAAGGAGCAGACTGAGGGCTCACTGTATCAGGAGCACAGTCTGTCTGCGATTCCTCTCTGTCACCTGTTTGCAAGGCGACTGGGGGCCACAGGCTCCATAGGGAGCCTCAGTTGCATGCAGGGACCTCGGGGCTGATAGGGCCTGGTACCACCAGTCAACTTCCTTTTCACAGTCCTTGATGGTCCTCAGCCTCTCCACCTCTTCCCTCAGGCAGGCCACCAGACTGAGAAGATCATTTACCTGGTCACACCTTACACAGGCACTGCCTCCATCGCCTGGCACTTTAAGGGCCAGACTCTGGCACTTGTTGCAGCCAGCAACCTGAACGCTAGCGTGCTGTTTTGGGACCTCAGTCTGGGTCTCCACACTCTTCCTGACTACAGCCTTCCTCTTACGTGTGCAGGGGAGACCTCTGTCTGGGTCTCCACACGTTTCCTGGCAGTAGCCTTCCGCCGGGACGCAGCCATGGCAATCCAGCAGACCCACTAGCACCAGCACAATCAGAGTAGCCTTACCAAGTGTGACTAACAGCTCCGCCCCGTTACTGAAAGTGCTGGATCTGCCCTTGCACTTTTACCAGGTCGTTGACAGGTGCAACCACACTTATCACCCTCTTCACAGTGACAAAACTCCTCCCCATCTGGGTGGGAGGGCGTGCCACTGCCCTCTTCAACGCTCTTATTAGGGGGGGGGAGAAGGGGGGGGGGAGGGAGGCAGGGATGGAGAGCCGCTACCCTGGCAACGCCCCCGCCACGTGAGCCGCTCTCAGGAGAGGTGCCGGGCTGCTCCGATGCCTCGGGAATCCCTGGATGAGGGAAAACCGAGCGAGTCCCCTATGCATCCCTGGAGGCCAGGCTGGATGGGGTCCTGGGCAACCTGATTGAATGCCCAATTTAGTGGTTAGCAGCCCCATCTGCAGTAGGATGCTGGAACTACATCTGTATTTGTGGTCCTTTCCAATCCAAACTGTTTTATGATTTCACGTTGTTTTAGTAGCTATTCAGTAAGGTTTTTCAGTTCTGAAATAATGTAACAAAACGCCATCATCAATTGAGACTTCCTAGAGTTACATAACGCGGCTGGTAAAAAAAAAAGCCAATCAGATTTAGAGGACAGCTTATGTCATAGAACAGATCAAGCTGGAAGGGACCTTCCGGAGAACATCTCATCCAATTTCACTGCTCAAGTAGTGCCACCTAGATCAGTTTGCCCAGGACCACATCTAGAAAGCATTTCAATATATTCACAAGTATGGAGACTCCTCAGCAAACTTTGCCAGGGTTCAGACACCTTCACTATGATTAGTACTTCATACCACATAGCATGGTATTTATACACAATTATTTGTCCTCTCAGTATCAGACATCATATAAACTTCATGCTTCTTTTAGAGGCTGTTTTTCCCCCTCCTTCAATATACAGTGAGTGCCACAACATGCACATCTTAGGTCGTGGTTCAACTCGATGATCTTTTAGGTCTTTTCCAACCTGAGTGATTCTCTGATTCTATTTTATGATTCTATTCCATTTCCTAATCCAGTTTCAGATTTATTGTATCTTTATTTGAAAATGTTTATAATTATTAGGATGCTTATAAATTAAAGACAAAACTGGATAACAAGTATTGATTTATTACTTTCTCCAAATGACTGCTAAATTCCAACCCTTTGATATTAATCACTTAAAAAAATAAAAACAAAACAAAACAAAACAAAACAAAACAAAGGAAGGTATTTAAAATAAGAGGTGAAACAGATCTGATCCCCTGAGACACATTTTTTTGTAGGACTAGAAGTAAAAGACATGGATTTCTAGTTCAGGGATACTGAAAGTAATAAATTCCGTTGTTTAAATATAGACAAGAAAGTATACATATATGATCATACCTTTTAAGAAAGGTGTTTCTAGCTTATATTCCTTGAGCTAAGAAGTTAGCTTTCCCAACTTACGTCTTGGTTTGTGAGAGAACAAAGGTAGCAAATGGAAATAATTTCAGGCTTTGAATTTATTGTGGATCTGCACTGCCCTCTGCTGTTCTGTTTAAATTGTTCCATTAAGTCAAACTAAGCTATAGAGTAGTTACTTTCCAACCTAGCTTCACCACTAGAAAACTAAGTTATTATCAGTCTGACTATGCAAACAGTAACTGTAATAAAAAACACTTTATACGCATAATCATATAATTGATTGGGACTTCCTGACAGATTTTTGAATGTTCATATGCACAACTGCAATCAAATAAGGGAAAACATAGTTGCTTTAGATGTTATCCCACAAGCTTACTTCAAGACATTTCACCAGAATTAATTTCCAATACTTTAATATGAAGTACTCCAAGTCACTGCATCATATGCCTCAGGCATACTGCAAAGCCATCCATGTGGATGTGTCTCATTTCCCCAAATAAGATATTTTATTTAAACTTTTCTCATTCAATGGATGCTTACTTTACTATAAACATTTAACATCTAATTCTTCTTCATTAGTAAATGAACATATTTGAAGTATCAAAACACCTACAGAAGCTATGGTTCAAAAGTAAGCATGCAAAAAAGAAAATAATAATATCCAAATTTACTAAGGGTTTCTGCAATTCATCTAGCTATGAAGTTATTTTCAACAAAAGTATTTTAACTTCTCCCATCATATGATATTAACTATATTAGTTATAATAGCTTAATGGTAAACTCTTCTACTCCCACTTAGCTGAGAACCTCAATACAATTCATCCGAGACAATTTCCTTCCATACTTGCTAAGTGCTTGCTAAGCATTCAAGCAGAGAAATTCCAGAAGATAGGTTGATCAACAAGGCAAACTATCTAGAATTCCATGTGAAATGCAGGAGATATCCAGCATTTTTATTTTGCTACTCAGGGGGCAGGGAAGAGAATTAAATGAAATATTCTAAATAAAAAAGACAAGAAAATGGATGCTTTTTGAAAAACAGTTACCTAAGTAAGAAAGCATTTCAGGGTTTTTGTTTTCACTGGTATTGTGGGTTTTGTTTGTTTTTAAATCTTCCATACTCTTGCAAAAATGAAATGTTTAACTTCAAGTTGGAGATTATTTATATATAACACTATTCAACTTGAAATAAACAAAGACTGCACCTCTTGAATCCTAATCATTATTTTAGCTGGAACTATGCATTATTTCTTTTAAACCATTACAGAACTTAGTAATTTAGAATCACTAACATTATACACTCTACCTGGCCCATTGTCAATACACATCATGCAAGAAAAAGTAATGATATAAATTAAACAAGTTAGAGATAGTCAAAATACATGTCTGTTATTTTGAACTGCTAAGATACATGGGTTTTGTTACGAAGGAAAAAATGCCTTTTTAGCAGCATTCCCATACCTAAGAGAGGTCTACAAGAAAGCTGAGGAGGAACTCTGATCAGGGACTGTAGAGAAGGACAAAAGATAGTGGCTTTAAAAACAGAGAGGATAGATTTAGACTCGATACTGGAACAGGTTGCCTAGAGAAGCTGTGAATGAATGTCCCACAACTGGAAGTGTTCAAGGCCAGGCTGGATGGGGCTTGTCTAGTGACAGAAGATTGGAACGATAAGATTTTTAAGGTACCTTCTAAACCAACCCATTCTATAATTCTGTGATATATCTCATTAAGTGATAACCTCTATACTTCTGCTCCCTCAATCATGTATTTGTAACAGGTAGGACATTTAGACCCTAATCTCTTCTACAAATAACTGAGAAAAATAAAAACACAGCTTCAGCAGGGCTCTGGAATGATCCTGACCATCAGTTAGTCTAACGGAACACTTGGATTTTTTACTTTTCAGGGGCTTAGTTTTCTTTAAAAAAAAAAAAAAAAAAAGGTGTGTTCAGAGGCAAGAGAAAACTTTGAAGTGAACGCTGCTCTGCAAGGTCTTACGTGGCATTCCCAGTTTAGGGTTGCATCATGTTTTCCATTTCTTGGAAAAGCATCTGAAAAGTTCACAGCACCATTTCTTTTAGAAGAAAGTAAAATCTGAGAGAATTATCAGGGATATCAGGGAAGTTAAGAAGATTATATCTAATTCCACATGACAACTGATAATACTTGCCATAACGTCTATTGTATTAGGAACAGCATACATAAAATATTACAATGCAACTGGCATGCAATTAGTACATCTTGAAATTGCTTTCAATTGCATGCTAGGAAATCTGAAAAACAGGAACATAACAATTTAATGAATAATTAAATTGTTTGATGAAGATCATTAGGATAGTTGGAATTAGAATTACTTTACAGCTACCTACTACTGCATTCCTTTTTTCAGCTTTGAATAAGGTTTTTTAGAAAAAAAATAAGTATGATATTTATACAAGTTTAAGACAACAGCAACAGGTTTTTTGATCTGAAAGGCAGACAAGTTTTACCCTACACTATGGCCGTACTACTTTCAAAAAAGTCAGCATCACTTAAGAAAGAACCTGTGTTCTTAAACAGCTCTGAAGTCAAGCTTTCATGAGTATAAAAAATGCCAAAGTAGAATATAAGATGGTAAAATAAACCAAGAAAAATATACACAGAAATCCAGAGTTTGTAAACATTTCTTTGTTCAAGAGAATTCAGACTTCAGATATATAAGCTGTGGTTACACAAACATCAATACCACATACCAGCTAAACCTTATTTCTTGCCTAATTTGATTAGAGCATGCTTAATCTACTTGTTTCCTTACTATTCATCTGTCACGTGACTTTTATTGGGGGGTTGGAAGTAAATGATCTTAGGTCCCCTGCAAACTAAACTCTTCTATGGTTCTATATTACTAGTAATTTAAACTTAGATTTACTGAATCAAATACTATCTTAGATGAGACAATATACTCTTACACTGATAGTATAAGAATATATTTTGACCTCCAATACTCTATGGGTTCAATCCATAAGGAAATTTGAGCCAATACATTTGAACATCACCCACATATCTGAAATTAAACAGATGTCATTATAAAATTAAACTAGTAAAAGGAATTTACCTGTTTTTGTTAGTAAAAGATTATCCAGATGTCTGTCTCCAACTCCAAGGATGTAAGTAATTACACAATAACCAGCTGTAACAAGTAAATTGTAAGCATCAATACAAGTACCTTTCCTGGAGAGCAACAAGTTCTGTGCAGTTAACAATAGCATATAATGTAACCTTAATTTTTGCTCACAAGCAGAATGCCACAGAGGATCAGAAGACATGGAAGAATAATCAAGATTATCAGCAAGATGGAGAACACAAATTTACTCAGAAACCTAAATTAAACTTTTGCTACCCAATTATACGCATAATAGTGTCAAAAAATCCAATTTCTTCCAATACTTGGATTAAGATATTTCAAAGCACTTTGGGCAAAATAAAAGTACACACTTCAAACATTTAAAGATATTTATCAAAATGTAAACAAGCATTAGACATTGATATGAAACTGAATGCATGTGTCAGTAGTATTTACAAGCTAAGAAGAAAGCTAGGATGTGATAAATTACGTCTAATGCAAACACTTATTTCTTTCACCAATTAATCAGAACCATTTTAAGAAGTTCTAACGACTGCATCAGAAAAAATAAAAAAAGACACTGTAGAGCAACAATTGAATGACACTTTTTGTAGGAAAAAGCTGTTTAATTTAATGGACAGAAAACATGTTTTAACACGTCTCTTACGCATCTTTTACGCATCCAATTATTGAGCAAAAACTACACTACCACATTTTCTTTTAACCTGAATGGAATAAGAAATTAAACAGTGTCATCCAAGAAAAAAAATCACTTGCTTTCCTAGCAAATTAGAATTTTCTACCTCAAATACAGATGATTAATTACTGAACAAATGTTTTACACCTCCCTGAATTATGAAGAATCTAACTGATTCTTCATAGAAATAGAGGGATTGTAGATAAGATTACTGCTAGAAAGAAAGGCATTTTTAACTTCTAATCTCTTCAAGGAAAAGGAAAAGGAAAGAAGGCAGAGAAGAGAAATAGTATACTGCATGTCCAACTCAAAATTACCCTTTTTTTAGTGAGTGGCAATCCCCTTTGAGGGCTTTGCAGACTCCTTGATCATAATGGGAAAAAAGCTGAAATATTTTGCTATACTCCTCCTTTTCACATATCCACCTTCCCCAAAAAAGGCACTAGGTAGAAAGAAAATCCAAATTTTCTTACATTATCTCAAAAATCTATGCACTAATGCTAACTACCAGAAAAACTCATGGCCTCTAATTCTACCCTGAAAGCTGTAAGAAGCCTGAACATTGCTGTAGTCCTGACAAATTAATGACTAGCTTTTCGTTCATGAGAATCTTTCAATTAACCATCAAAGTTAAGTTTAATAGCAAATCACTTAATGACTGATCTGCTGAATAAACTTTATATCTCATTGGCTATATAAACAAGATCTACCCTTGCTACAACAGAGGTTCTGACAATATGCAGCTGTACAGTCTTCCAGCTGCTGACATTTAAATTGAAGTGCCTCAATAACTTATCAAGCCCAACTATTATATTTCAGATACAAAATTATCAGTTGTAATACTGTCACTTACCGCAGCTCTTAACATACGTGTCCATCACCTCTGCACTTATTCCATGAGGTCCAGTCTCACTAGGTGCGTGCTTTCTGAAGAAGTTCTGGAATGGAAGTCATCAATACATTTAGTTATCCTGTATGACCTGTAACAGGATTTTTATAACTACTAATTCAAGATATAAAACAAGAACCACAAATAGCCAGTAGTGTCATGTTAAGGTAACAGCCACCTCCCACTTCCCACCAAAACTAGTAAGATCTAATTTAATTCTACATTGCTATCTTTACATTTCACTTAATCATCATATTCGCTCAACAGAAACAGATCTGAATTTTAAATTGAAATGCAGATCTTTAAAATAGTCCCAGAAAATTAACAACGCATTAAGGATATACTAATTAATAATTATGAATACAAAAGTACGTCTGTTTGTGATAGGTCAGGAAAAATCACACTGAACTAAGTTCTGTGAAAAATGAATCTGAGACAGCTAGCTGACAATCATGAACATGAGCCAGCAGTGAGCCCAGTGCTTCTTGGCCCACCCAGTGGCCAAAAAGGCCAATGGCATCCTTGCTTATAAAGAAAGTGCTGTCAACAGGAGCAGGGAGATAATCAACCCATGCTCAACTCTGCTGAGGCTGCACCGTGAAAACTCTTTTCAGTTTTGGGCCACCCACTAAAAGACACTGAGGCAATGGAGTGAGACTTGGGAAGAACAACAAAGCTGGTAAGGGGTCACAAATCTTAGGATGAACAGCTGAGATAACTGGGATAGTTCAGTCTGGAGAAGAAGCTCAGTCCTTATCATTCTCTACAACTACCTGATAGGAAGTTGTACCACTGTGGGGGTCAACCACTGCTCAGAGGTAACTGGTGATAGAATGAGAGGGAACAGCCTTAAATTGTGTCACAGAATGTTCAGATTATAGGAAAAAACTTCTCAGAAAGAGTGGTCAGGCACTGGCACAAGCTGCCTAAGGAGGTCATGGAGTCATCATTCCTGGTGATTTTCAAGAAACATGGAGATGTGGCACTTGGGACATGGTTAATGGGTATGGCGGCAATGAGTTCACAGTTGGACCAGATGATCAATGTTACAGATGTCAAAAATTAAATGGACAAAATACTTAGTGTTCAATCTAAAAAACATTACTACGTGCTTAACAAGGTATCAAAATCACTGAGTAAACAACAGAAATATCTTAAAAACAGAAGAATACAGAAAATTGTCTGGCATTACATTCACCATTTCAGGAAACCCACAACTTCAGTTTTACAACTAAGATAGAGTTTAATTATATATATGGTGTTACTCTTAGGTCATGAGACAGTCATGTGGCAATTAAAGTGTGTTTTTCTAAAGCAAAAATAAAAATCTAGTCCACCTGAAGTCTACATCTGTCTTTTGAATAGCAAACACAAATATCAGTGGAGAGACTGTAAAGACTGATACATAAGAACTAAGGCTGTAATTTACACTGTCTGATGAGTAGAAGACTTAAGAAGTACTATATCACATACCTGTATACTTTCCTCAGTAGCAAGAACTTCTGCAACTGGCACTGACTGAATAAACTGCATGAAGCCTGCAAAAGAAACAACAAAAAATTTGAGTGCATAGACATCTGAAGATACTTTATAAAGCATTTTTATTAAAAGGTTTCACTAACACATTCATTCAACTGCTTCTCACTGGCAAAGCAAAACAAAAAACACAACACTTTTTTTCCTGAATTTTCAGGCCTCGATAATATAACCACTTATCCTAACTCCCAATCAGGACAGAAAAAGCCAGTTTCAAACTTTCAACAGAAGAAAAAGTGATATCAGTGACATCCTAAATGCTTATCCACAATGGATCTGAAAGCATAGCCAAGTTTGATTTCATTTTGCTGAGTTTTTTTCCCCCAGTTAACACAAAAGTCAGCAGGAATATTCATGCAGCAAACCAGCATGAAAACAATGTCTGGAAATAGTCTAATGACTGTTACGTATCACAATTTATGGAATACTGTGGTCAATTAAGTTGGTTACTTCAGTAATTTATATACTTTATCCTACACATTTGAGCTCTTTTTCCAGAATGCTGTACATTAAGTAAAGTATCTAGTCACAACAATCAATGAGGGGGGGAAAGAAAAATACCCAATACTGTATTTTTAGAAAACAAAGTACTCATACCGTGTTTTGTACTAGTTGCCAGCACTTTATACGGCGTCAGTTTCAAATCCAGATTTTCTTTTCTTAGCAGCTGGGATGGAGTAGAAGGAAGTATTAAAATGAGAGCAACAAAAACCAGCTATGTTTCTAAAATAATACTGGACACTGACCTATGAAGTTCTTCACTGTAACGAGTAATGAATAAAGGCTGATTTGAGAATTTAATTTTTTTTAATATAAACAGAATCTGAAAAGATCTATTAAAAAAAAAAAAATCTAAGGTCAGAAAAACCCTAAAATGTATTAGCTACATCAGTAGCCACGTGAGCCTCATTAACAGTTTTTACCAGTCTTGCTGTTGAGAAGAATGAAGAACTCAGAAATGCCACATAAAATGGTAATCCTTACCTTATCCATAAGTGAAATAATCTGAAGAATAAGTTGATCTTGACGTAAATCATCCCCATGCTTAAAAATTACAGGATATTTGCCTCCATCTTCTGTCTTGAAGAATAACTGAGCAGGCATTAAAGCACTCTGGAACAGAAAATCCTACTGAGCTGGCTCAAAACAACATTTGCATCAACATCTTGCTACACTACATTTCTAAAATGTAAACCCATAGCATTAGAAGTAAGTGAAATAGGCAAGAATAAGGCATAAGGTATAAAACTGAGTGACATAACAGTCTCCTTGGTTATTAGCAGCATGGCAGCAAGGACCAGAAGTTTCTTAATGTTCCTCATATCTGGCAGAAAATAAGCAAACCCCAAAACTTCTTAAAGTAGTCACCTACTGTTTAGGAATCAATTAGACCATGGCATTCTCAGTTACCAGAATTGTGATTTAACCATGTTTGAAAAAATAAAAATAAATTAAATCCCTCCAGTTCTTCACTGTTTAAAGAGAAAAAAAATAGTGAAGTGTAAATGATACACTCTTTCCCTAAATGCTACCCCCCAACCCATGAAGACAAAAGGGCAGAAGGATTCAAATTGTTTGCATGCATTTAATTCTAATCAACATGAAAGCACTGAGCAAAAGGTCACAACAAAACAAATTTTAACTGATCAGATCAAAAAGACACAATTATAGGATAAACATCAAAGAAATGCTAGAGGCAAGTCATCTTTAAAAATCAACTGCTTCCTTAATCTATTTAGTAAAAGCAAAAATGCCATTTTACATTGTCGTTAGTGAAAATCAATTTGTTTGTTGTTTCTTCAAATAAAACGGACTGAAAGGGATCAATTATCTACATGAATAATTTCAACTACTGCAACTCACCAAGTCGCTTCCCTCAACACAAAAACAATAAAAATCAAAGACACTGTTTAATATTTGAGCAGCTATGTTATATTTTTCACATGGAATACATTTTTTTAAAGATAAAGTTCAATAAATCTGGCATGTGATGTCCAAAAGCATCAGAAATTAGTCATTCATCTAGGAGTTCGATTTTTTTCTCATTGAGCAAGATTAGTGATTAAATGGGAATCAGTAACCATTCAGAATCAGGCCAATCCCCAATGTGAAAACAAGTTACTTGAGCATGTAGTGGGAGATGAGTACTCTTCTAAATAATGGGTACGTGAAAAAAAACAGGCCAATGGGGAATCAAAGTTATCAGATAACTATGGAAAAATGTTTCCCTAAGCTGACAAAAATTAATGCATTCCACTATCACTATTTTGCAGATATAAATAAATTTACGGCCTGGTAACAGGCTGCAAGAGCAGCTAGAATCTTTTTTCCCTTCCTTAAACTTAGCACTTAAACTTCTGGTTAGAGGCCTAACTAGCAAAACATATTTAGGCTGACTATAATAATTTGAAGTTAAATTTATAGGGAGGTACTACATTACTGGACACAGGTAATAACTCACATTCCAGGAAGCATAAGAAGCAAAACAAAACTAGTCCTTTTAACAGCATACAGACTGTATGTATTTACACTAAGGGATAACCATATAACCACAATTAACAGAACTGGTATAATTTAATGAGTTATTTATCCTCGGGTTACATGATCTACTCAGCAGTCCATTGCAACAAATGAACAGTCATCTTTCTTTCCAGCCCCTAACAAGAGGTTTATTTTACAAAGGAATACATGCTCATGTATCTTAGGTGTAACATAGGTGATCTGATTTGTAAGATTTTTGATCATAAATGATATTCCTGCTGACCACAGACTCATCAAGATTCAGACAAATTCTGAAATAGGAAGCATTGTCAACTTGGGAAGAACATCTCCAGTTGGTGAACCACTTGCATTACTGAAGTTTAGTACATAAAATTCTACCCTTTTCTAAAGGAGAATACAGCTACTTCATAACATCAGTCTTTCAAAAGCTGTTTGAACTTGGTGCCAGAAAATACTTCCAGGAAAAACAAAAACAAACAAAACAAACAAACAAACAACAAAAAAAAAGTTATTCAACCACTTTTAAGAACATGTTACAGTTAGATCTTGCCTTGACATTTCAACATTCCAACTGATGTTTCTAAGCTTGGTGGTCATAATTTATATTGCAGCTACTTAGATGCCATTTACCTTGAACAGTGTGGCTTTTTCAGGGATTATTCCTTTAATTTTCACCTGAGGTTCCAGAGGAAGAGGAATAAGTTCCATATCTGCTAAATTCATCTTTTCATTATCTGCTAGCAATGCCTGAAGCCTCTCGTTCTAAAAGAAAAAATAATCAAATACTTGTTTTTTTATTCAAAGCACACTTACTAGGTACACATGAACAATTAAAGTCTTCTAACAGTAGATATATACTAATTACTAATAAATCACTAATTTTTTCAATTCTTTATGCTTCCAAAATCAAAGCCCTGTGGTTTAGTTTGAAAAAAGAACATATGACAGAACATTACCAAAACACTGCACAAACAGGCAATACATTTCTATGGATTGAAAAAACCTTCAATCTCTTTTGGTGATTATACCTTTCTTACCAGCACATAGCATGATTACGAAGTTTCAGAGAAGTGATACAATGCTTAAATGTTCCATTTTCCTCCACAAACATACCCCAAAGATAGAAAAGATAGTGGAAAATCACACTGAAAACTAATGCTAAAGAATAATGGTACACATCAGAGGAAAAGAAAATAAATTGACACAAATTCCTTGGAGATACTGCTCCCTCTCCATACCTGTCAAGCTCACGCAGTATTTTAAATAAAAAGGGTGAAGTATCTTAGAAGGTACTTATGACAGAAATTCTTCATCTCTCAAGGCTAACAGTTCCATTTCATGTAGTTATACACTCATCTTATAAAGGAATAGCTTTTTGATTTTTGCTCTTGGAACAAAATAAGTTAGCTGAATTTCTTGATTTCTTACACTGATATAAATTCCCTTGCACAAACAAACGAACAAAAAACCTGAAGGTCTGGTAGACACTTTGCAGTAAAGAAGGCTAATGGTATTCTGGGATGCATTAGGCATATTGACCCAGAACTCAAGGGAAATGATCCTTCCTCTTCACTCTGCATTGATGAGGTAGCACCTAGAGTGCTGTGTCCAGTTCTGGGATCCAGATCATAAGATAGACTTGGGCACACTGGAGAGAGTTGCAGTGTCTGGCCACAAAAATTAAGAGTGGATCATCTCTTCTAGGAGAAAAGGCTGAGAGAATTAGGGCTGCTAAGCCAAGAGAGAAGGCCTCAGGGTGGATTTTATTTACATACAGAAACACATCAAGAGGGAGCAACCAAGAGAGCTAGACTCTTTTCAGTGATGTCTACTGCCACAATAAGAGGGAGGAGGGACAAAAATACGAGCATGGGGAGAGTACAACTGGAAGTCAAGAAACACTTGCTAACTGTGAGGGTGACTGAACAATGGATAATATTGTTTAAAATCCTTGGTGAGTTTCTGCTCTTGGAAATATCAAAAACTCTATAGACACAGCCCTAGACAAGCTACTAAAAGGGGATATGTTTGAAAAATAGGTAAGACAAGATGATCTATTGAGGTGCCACCAACCTTGGTCGTTGCATGACTCTTTGACAATTCACAACAAGCACACAATTCACAACATGATAAAAATAATTACAACAACCTCTGTCTGCTACGTTCTCCTGTCCTCCGTGACTTGTTCATTCTTGCATCACCAGCTCTTCACATTATTCCAACACTTTATTTTTGCCACAGTACCCTAAGACTTTTCTGAGGGGCCTCTTTTTTCTCCTTTGAAGTTTCAGAGCACTTTATAGCTTCGACTCATGTAATATTCTCCTATGTTTGTTTAAAATTAGCTGAAATTGTGTAACAGTCCTGTAACATCTGTCCTGTAACATCTCAGTGCTAAGAATATTTCATGAAAAGCTACCATTCACGCTGTTAATTTCTACCCAGAGATAAGTTTTCCAATCTCTTATTTACCTTTTTCTTACGATTCCCACTTTCACGCTGCACTGCTTTCATTACATGAACGAGCCGATCCACAAATGTCTGCTGAGCTGCCAATAATGAACGCATAACCCTGACAGACTTATCACCCTAAGTGAATTAAGAGAAACAAAATTAGTTTTTTGTTCCCTTATTATCTTATTTAGAAATTATTGCTGTGATCTTAGGCTTTTGGACTTTAAGAAGTGAATAAAGATCAATTTCCTTTCAATTCAGAAGACATTTTCTGTAAAATACAATCAAAATTATTGCAGCTGGCAATTAATTATTTGACTTACCAGCGTATTTTAATTTGCATCAATAATTTTAGTTGTGAACAATCATGCATGACAAACTTATTCACACAACAGAAGTTAGTAAGAGCAAGCACACAGAACATTCTACAAAGTCTGAGTCAGATTCAAAAAGCATTTGTAAAATGGAAATACAAAACATGAGACACATTAAAATCAGGAAAGACCATGTATCTACTAAAAAAATTATACACTACAATTCATAAAAACATTTTTGTTTTTGCTTTTTTTCCTACATAACCCTCTGCTAAGGGCAAATAGAACAATTCTTCTTCTGAGTTAGGATGACAGGCTTTTTGACTCAATTTCAACTGCAAAAGAAATAACCGACTGCTTATACAAGGTAGAGGATTTCAGAATCAGCATTTTACTAATGGAAGCAAGAAATAAGACAGAGGACAATTTTCAATAATTCTCCTTTACTTTTTTGGTAGCCTCTGTATAGTTTACTACGAACACTGAAAATTCAAGTAAAGTGGAAGCTTTCTATATAACTGACACGACAAAGTGTCCTTTTCCTAGACACGTGTCTTTTTTTTTTTTTTTTTTTAACAAAATAACTAACAAAAAACACTATGTTAAGCATTACCTTTAGCAAAGCTTGACTAAATCTTCTCATCACATTTAGGTACATTTCGTGAGTCTTTGGGTCCCTCTGCTGAGTGTCCTGGTCTTCACATTCCACAATTACATACCTGGAGTACAAAAAACCTCAAGTTAGTGCAGCACCAGATTAGAACATATTTTAGTGAAACACAACAACTCTGTATGTCTGGATCTGAAAACAAATACATTCTTGAATGAGATAACAAATGAGCTCTCTCATAATTACAAACTTCCACTTGAATTATGACAGCCTATCAACATTTCTGAGGTGCTTCACTACAGCAAACATCTTGTCACTTAAACAGGACAAGTCAGAAATGAAAAAATACTCGAAGCAAGCCCAGGCATAATGCAAACTTCAAACTCAAGCATACATTAAAAAAATGCTATCTGTTTCCAACATCAAAAGTGAAAGAAAACATACTGATCCTGAAGTAGCAAAGTCTGTATTTCAAATCAAGTTCTTCTAAAATTATGATATTGCAACAAAATTAAATAGGATAATTTCAGATGCTTGTATTGTAACTGTCAGCATTTTACTTTGATATAATAGTTAGTAATTTTTTGTGTTTCTTTCTATTCATAGCACTGACAAGCAATTACCGCTGTGCACAAAAGATCCTTTCTGTTTAAGAAAATATCTCCTAAATTTTATCCAGAAAAAAAAGAAACCCACTATACATGTTGAACACAAAAAACAAACAAAAAAAAAAACGTAGAGATGACAAAGCCTCTACATATTCATCATGTTTCTTCCCCTCTCTAGGTGACTTTTCATATGGGTAGGGTGCTTTCTACAAATGAGCACTGCTGTTTTCAGAGTCCTCTAAACTTCAGGTAATGTTCAAGAATGCTATGAACACTACATGGGTTGTTTTTGTTATTGTTGCTACACACTTCAGTTTTACACTGATTTCAGATTAGCTTTAATATGGTAGAACATAAATGACAAAATACCCTGGACTCTATTTTAGATGATAATCTGGAAACTGCACTCATAACTAAAAAGGAGAAAAAAGGAAATTGCCTGTGAACAGCTCAAGTCAAAAACAACTCCCCTGCTGTACAAATCAAACTTCCTTCCTCCTGAGAAGAAGGAGCAGAGTGAGAAAGGTATATCATCAGTTCAAAAGCAAACAGTTACGGGCATCCATGATTCTCATCTGTACGGAAAGTTGTACTGATAGACAAATTTCACTGTAGCTTCGGTTTATTTTTCTTAAATTTCTATCTGCATAAACAAATTTTGAATTTTCTTGTTCACACTAGTGTAAGAACTCTACGTTTAAAAATTGCATGTGTTAAATTTGACTACTCTTATTTACAAATAAATATAAAAAAAAAAAAGGAATATGTAAAGTATTCAATGCATATTCTCTAAATGGAAATTACTTCCAAAGCCTTTTCTTACACTGGCTTACACTGTTACATTCCTAAAGTGACAAAATTAGATTGCAATGGTATGACCATAAACACAAAGATCTTTAGTCTGTGCACTAAAACTTAAAAGGAAAATTGGATGTAACAACAAACTGAAATATGTAATTAACATCTTCATTTGCTAAAACAAAACAAAACAAAACTAGACAACTTCTCAAAACTATTTCAAAACTACTATTTCAGGAGGAGTCTCATATGCCCACAGAGGGAAAAGTAAAGCAGTGAATTTTGTAAGCACAGTTAAAGTACAGTGGTAGGAGAACTTTAAAGCAAGTGAATGAGCAAGGAAGTTTAATTTTCAACAGTTAACAAACTTTTCCATTATTTTAGGTGCACGCTGTGTCTGGATAGTTGAAACAAGCAACTGATCAGCTTATGTCAGCATAATAGAAACTAGCTACCAATGTTTGTTTTAATAAAGGTTTACTCAGGTCAAACATTTACCTTCTACCCACATTAATGCAATATGCCTATAATTTAGCCATTTCAGCTGCATCTTTTTTATGGAGACAAGCATCAACTTTGGCCACCGCAATTAAAGTACATATGTGTATGGGAACTGCTGAATCACAGCCTGAACCTCTGATTGATAACCTGAGGCGAGCAGTGAGTCAGCGCTGGGAGCAGAGGTGAAGGCAATTCACCTGTGCTACCAGAAGGGGTGGAGCCTGGCTCCACCTCTCCTAGACCCATTTAAGAGCTGACTGCCAGTGAGGAAGGATCTCTTCTGGAAATCCCTTCTTTGAAGTTTTGCAGTGAGCTCAGGACATGGGTAAACTTTATATCTTTTCTCTTCTTGTTATTATGATCTCCTTTGCCAAACTCCCTTGTTTATTTCATAATTATAACATCTTTATATTCGCTGATTATACAATTAATGTTTTTATATTTGGTGATTATACTATATGCTAAGGAACTACTTAAGCCAGGCATTTACATACCTTAAAGTAACGAAAAAATAAAATTTATTAAATCACTCTTGGAGGTTACAACACTAAAAGATTTTAATAACCATGGTTTTACCATATAAAATACTCAATTTATAATTAGCACTTGCTAATGTGATAAGTATTTATCAAATACATCTAAAAGAGTAGAAATAATTATCATTATATTTGGCTAAAATCAGAAGTACCTATGTTCTCCACTATAAAATGTGTGTCTTGTGTATATGTTTGTGCTCATGTATGTATGTGCACAAATATACACACTTGTGAATTATCTTGTCTTAATATTAAAACAGTTGTACTCCACATCTGCAAATGATTATTCCACTAGGTATATAAGAAACACAGATGACTAGTTGAAGAATCTACTTTAACTCTTGAATTGCTTAAGTGAGACAAGACCTTACCTCTTCATTATCTAGATGAACAGTTCATACTGAAGTTATCCTGTAACTAAGTACACATCTACAATGACTTTTTGTTTGTGATCACAACATAGGCACAAATCAAATCTGAAATAATTGTTAGCACAAAATAATTAGTGCTTTTTGAACCCAATTAAGTTCTCTCTTGATTGAGAAACTTTACTCACTGCAGAAGATGAGCTTTCTTATCTACCACCATATACAAATTGAATAAGAATGTAAAAATGTCTGGTTTTAATTCTTTTCTTAAATACTGTACTTACTGTTTGTGTACATGCCCCTTATTGACTGAATACTGTGTTCAGACGTATGTTGTTTTAAATGCATTATTTCATCCTGACAGAAGCAGAGACTCAAGTTCACAACAAGTTATCTTTTCCTTTGCATCCTTCTGGGCACTATAGCTTTGATTTCAATTACACATTGATATATAGTTTACTACATACCAGTATAAGTAGTTTGCCAACGTAGAATTTTTGCATGCTCGTGATATCAAGAAAGTGCAAAGGTCTTGCTGTGAGGGATTTAAGAAAAGCACAATTACATAGTAAAAGAATTCTGAATGCATTAGTAAAATTTAGTTAAGGAAAAATAACAATGCATGGATATAAGAGATTCATTCCTTTCTAAAAGTTGAACCCAACTCATCCTACATAGAAGTTATTATTTTCAATTTTTACTTTGAACAATCCGAGCAGTAAACTCCAAGTAAAAAAAAAACCTACTGAAGCAGCATATTTACCAACTAAAGATCTTCAGTATTAACTTTCTATGTACAGTACTTTCTTTACACTTGTCTGCTATGCAATTTTCCAAGCGTGAGATTCAAGCCTAAAGCCGTAGATTTGCTACCCAGTTCGCATCCAGAAGAACTAAAACTCATTAGTATGTTCTCAATCTTCATTTTAGTGAATGAATCTGTAGAGTTCACTGAGCATTTAGCTACTTATCCAAGGTATAATAGTGCAAGAAGAAATCTGCGTATCCTTGTTCATATGCTTCATTTGAGGATTATTTTCTATTCAGTTCTGAGACCCAGAAAGACAAATTTGTGAAAAGGAATGGACTTTTTGTTCAACTATACATCAGATTGAAAATTAAATTTCCCCAAATTGTTTTTATTGCTTTTCCCTCCCAGTAGTTCCATTCTTGTTTATCAATTTCTGCTTTAAACAGAAGAGCAAAATCCTTGGTGGATATAAATCAGCATAGTGTCCTTAGGTTCATAAAGAAGAAAAAATGCCAATCTGGCTAAAGGAAGAACACACTGCAGATATTAAAAGCTTTTGGATAACTGTTTTCCATTATAAACAGAGCTTTCGCACAGCTCAAACACAATCATGTGATTGTCAGTATCTAATCACATGTATAGCCTCTGCAGCTGTTTTATACTTAAGAGTGATTTCCTATCCTGACCAATTCAATGCTCAGTCCTCCCAGACTTTGACTAATGTAACCAGAAACTCATGTAAGCTGCTGCTTTGTTTTCTATATTTAATTCAATTTATATTGTTAGAATACTTAAGTTTTCTGCAAAGTACAAAAGCGCACACACACACACACACACACACACACACACACACACACACACACAAAAGTAGAAAGTCTACTAAAAAGCCTCAAACATCACAACTGCTGTATGAAACACTTGACTTACATCAAGGTTCTCGTTGTCTGCAACTTCCTTTGTTTTTGAAGTTAGAGGTGGTGAGGAGACAGATGGAATAGGAGTCATGATCTGGGAACTACACAAAGGAGAGCATGTAATTGCCATGATTCGAAGTTCTTTACTGGGGAACAGGAAGTGTGCAAGGAAATAGCAATGCATTTGACTTCCACAAAACAAACTCAGAAAATTGTAAAGGAAGTATTTTTTAAAGAACTAGTAAGTAAATAATCTCAACTCTGCTCCAGAACAAATGGAATGGCAGCCTTAATCATTATTGCTGCTGAAAATAATCAAAAATCTGTGCTCAGTTAGTTACACAACTTAAGGCTGTGCAGGACATTCAGTCACATCAATCTTACTGTTTTGTTTCAGCTTCCATAAAAAATAAAAAGACATCCAGGGGAATTTAGCAAATTCATGTTTTCAGTGTAAGCTTTTTAAAAATGTTTTTCATGAAGTTGCTAAAACACAACACGTGCAAATCCTCACATCTGGAATGCAATCACATGCAGTAGACAAATCCAGTGTTTGCTAGGTAAAATTATTATACAGTAAGTTTACCTAAGTAAAAGGAAGTAATTAAAGTCCTCTATTAATGTCTAAATGTCACTGCAGCATGCACCCCAGTATATTTACTCTACAGATCTGCAGTAAGATCAGTGAAAAGGAGTATATTTATAATATGGAGAGTATACATTAATGACACAAGTAATTAGACACTTAAGACTTGGAAAACTGGAGACTTCTGTTGAACAAATTAGTTTGTGACTTACATAATGCAATATTAGTCATGGACTTCAGCCTTACTCTTGGACTGAAATTAATAGAACGTATGTCCCCAGCAGCTCCTCTATGTTCACTGGATTCTTCCTGCAAATTCTTTTAAAATTCTTTTTATTGAAAATCTTAGCTTTTTACCTGTCTATTTCTGTACCATTTGTTCCAGATGTTGTCATGCTTTCTGACATTGAACCTTGACTATCCCTCTTGCTAGGTTCCAGTCCATTTTTTATGTCATCAAAATTTTCATATTTCAATGCCTGGACTAGCTGCAGCAGGTACATTAGTAAATCCTCATGAAGGGGGAAAAAAAGAGAAAAGAAAATGAATTCATAGGATCAGTCAAAGCTGCCTAGATTTCAGAATTCTTAATAAAGTCAGTAAAATGGGATAGTATCTCAACAGCAAACAATATACAACAGAAGAAATGATCTAGGATGGAGTTAGACTCCCAAAATATAAGAGTTATTACATTACTACTTCTTTGTTACACAAAGTGTTAATTAACTAATTAACACTTGAAACATGAAAATATGCTTTTAAAACACACTTTAGTTAAGCTGCCCTACTTAGAGCGTACACAAAATAAATTTTAGTTCACAGCTTCAAGGAATGAAACAAAATCTGGACCATAGTACCAAGAAACAATCTTTCCTCCTCTTTTCTGTACAGTTTTTTTTCTTTTATCCTTAGCAATGAATAAGTGCACCTGATGTATGACTGAAACATAGAATTTTAATCACTACCTCTTTATAATTCGTTTTCTCTACTACTCAATTTTCTGAGTAGGAGTTAAATGTTTTGTGAAAGGTACACTTCACAGACAAAGCAGTACGACCTTGGCTACTAAAGAGGGATTTCTAAGATTAAAGAAGAGTGCATTCCCTATTTTAATCCCAAGATGATTACCAAGAACTCAAGATCTATGGTAGTATATTTACAGTATTTTTTTTTTTACTGTTGAATGTAAATAATTACAATTTAAACTTATCAGCATCTATTTAGTGGGCTCAAGTTGCAATTCACAGCTCATCACACTCAATATAAAATTGGAACTACCTTTTTTCTACAGATGTCTATCTACTCATTTTCTTCATGAAGTATATGATGATGTACTGCTTTAATGTCCAAGGCAACTGGAAATCTTTTAATTTACTTCTATGAATATTAACATTCAAAATTATGATGGATTTGAGGGGAAAACACTTATTTCAACTTGACAAAAAAAAAACTACCACCGATTATTCACACTAATACAATTACAAATATTGTGAACTTTCTTCCAAAAGAGCCCAACAACACCATTTCCATCGCTATTATTTACTTAAATGCCTTTGAAGGTAAGAAGCACCTGCTAAAAATCCTTTGTGCTCCAAGTTCTGAGATGAAAGAACAACGAATACCTCATCATCAGCTTGCTGAAGTCTAGCAACAGCATATCGTCGAACTGTAGGATTTGTGAAGTGAGATGACAGAAGTTCTAAGGAGTCCTCCACATCCATTGGTTTCCACTTGCCCAGTAACTCCAGCGCTTGCTTTGCCTCTTGTGGTAGGTCCCAGTTAACACATTTTAAGAATTTTGTCAAGGCCTGGAAAGAAAGATCAAACAAATCTATTTAAGAATTAATGTTTCATGTTAAGGCAGAACTAGATTTGAACTGTATTTACATGAGCACAGATCCGAGAAGATTTACAATACAGTGTGGAATTGTTTTAATACATCTTGAAAATTTGTAGCTATCTTTAAGTAAAAAGTGAAGTCATTGGTTACTGCTCTACCACCATCACCAATACATAAAAGTAGCCACCACTGGACTGTTATTTATTTAATGCACTTTTTTAGTGTGCCGCTATATATTCTGGTAATACACAGTATTAACTCTTTACTAAAAAGGGATGGACAAGCTATTTCTATTTCATTTCATTTTTGCTGACAAAAATATCACCACTAGCACTTTAAACTGTCATTCTGGGCTTTATACAAAAACTACTGCAATAAAAGCTAGATTCTATGATTTCAAGAGACTTTAATTTTTAAAATTAGTGACTTTAGAAAAAGTTAAGATCATCTTAATTAGCTATTCAGACACTTAAAGTCTGTATCTGCAAGGGAAGAACAGTAAAATCAGTGTCAGATGAAATGCTGATTGCACTAATAACCCTCTCAAGGTTACCTTACCTTCTCCTGGTTAGTAAGGTAATATCTGAATTTCCAAACTAGATCCTGTTCCTCGTATGTTAGCTGTTTTGTTGGTGGATAACTCACAATGATCTATTAGACAAATAGTCAGAAAGTCAGTTTAAAAAACATGAGCATGCATAACCACTAAGTTAACGGAATATACTGTGATGAAACAAAACACTGATGACACAAAAGTAGGTTGAAAAAAAAGTTTTCAATAACACAAAGTTCTTGTGTTGTCACGGTGATGCTTCTTAGTTACAAGGTTGAAGGTAAACATAAGCAGTTAAGACTACATCAGCATCAAGGTATGTGCACAACACATGTTATTAAACCGTCAAAACAGAAGTAATATGTTTTTCTAAAAAGATAAAATTACAAAGTTAAATGTATTTCTGCTTTTTTTCTGACTTGGACTCACCTAATTACTTGTGAGACACACCTACTGATTTTTCTTTATTGATGATTTTCTTCAAAATGAAATTAAACATTTTGTTTAAATTCTCAGCACGTATTAATAGTGAACAACATAAAATAACTTTGAATTTAGTCATGATATGATTGACTTACATTAAGCTGATCTCGAGTAGCTGCATTAGGTTTCAGATCATGATCAGAAGGTCCACTTCTTAAACTTCGAGCAAGCTTGTGATGTTTGCTTTCTACTAAGTTCTCCTAAACACAGAGGGTAAGTCAATATACACAAATACTTAAACTCTAAAGAAAATTAGTATTGAAACCACCTAACAAAAACTGTCCAGTATGTTGAATAATGCATGACAATTAAAGTGCACATCTAAAAATACAGCATCTTCTGGGCTGTTTTTTGTCATCACTGCAGTTTTACTAGATACTTCTTCGACAGTATGCTCTTTTACTCCATAGAAGACAGGAAGGCTGTAGGGATTTGAATTTATTTTTATGTATTTATTGTACTTCACACAACTTACAAGCCTTATTTTGCCTTTTGGTGAATTGCTGCAAAATGCAAGTGTTTCAGTCAACACACCCGTGATTTAGACAGCACTCAAACGTGCTAGCTGTTTTCTAAACATATGTAGGATGTTTGCAGTATGAAGCTTTGTATGCAACAAAAACATTCTCAAAAAGTTTTCCCACTGTTAATACCATGTTAGCAACAGTAGGAGCCACAAAAAGAGCCACGGTGTCAACAAGATTTCAGCAGCCAAGGCAGTTTTCAGCATTGTCAGACTTGCTCTTGCAGTGTTAGATTACACAGTGCTCAAACAGTGTTGCCAGTAGAAGCCCACTTACATTAAGGTTCCCAAAGCTGCCAATACCAGTCCCACTGAATTGGCATCCACAATAATGGAAATCTTTTCTAGAACTGTACTTAGGCACTGTCTACATGAAAAACAACATACAAAAGAGTGTAGGGGAAAAAAAAAAAACATTTTAACAGATGAAGTGACCACGAGTTACTACACCTTCTTCAAAACTTCCTTTGTCTTCTTCAACTCCTTCTTGTCTAATGTTCCCACCCTCTCTTCTACCAGCAGTACCCCTAATCTGCTTTCCCCCATTTCAGAAGAAAGTACGTTAAGTAAAGTAAGGAAGAAACTCATCGTAAGCATTAAATAAGTTGCCGTATTTTATATCTAGCAGAAGCAATAAAAACGTACTAAAAATCACACCAACATACTTCTCAACTGGTCAAATACATCTTTCCCACAGGACTTTGAACTACTGATGGTAGGAATACAGACAACCTTTTATCTCCATCTGTGGAAACCTCTCAACAAAAATACTGTGCTACAGAATGTATTAAACAGAACAGTGCTTACCATAGACATTTGTGGATCTGGAATCTTAACAATTTCAGAACTTGTTAAAACTGGGGATGACTCATCACCATCCTGAAAGACAGTTAAAAGTTTATTTAATATTTCTAATTCTAAAGCAATGCCATATTAGCATATTGCTTTTCTATTAACATACAGCACATTATATTTAAGTGAAAAAAATGATGCAACTACACCCTGCAGTTTCGATGGGCCTGAAGGAGAAAAGATAAAAATATATGTATCTGTTTTTTGCCTGATGATAAGCATGGTCACAATATATGTTGAAGTTCATCCAGTGAAATACATCCCAGCAGCTCTTCACCACGATAGCACACAGGTGAGTAGAGAAATTTGCTGCTATCATTACACACATCTTCTGGAAGCAAGAAAAGAAAACAAAGCAGGACCTCTATTTCCAACAGAAAGCAAGTCCTTTGCTATAAACAGCAGCCACATTTCAGAAATTACTTCAGAATAGTTCAGCAATAAAGGTTCCTTGAAACAGTCAAATTTAAAAAGATATATATACATACATATATATGTCTACCTATTGTTGATTCCAAATGTAACATCACAGTCTCTTGTGGAAGTTCATGCTGCACTGTTCTGGGGCAGAACGATAGTAGTCAAACAGTTGGAAAATCAGTTGCTCAGAAAAATAGTTAGGAAAATCTGGTGCTCCATAAATAACATAGGAGAAGCAAAATATTTTCTTTGAACCTATTAAAAGGTAAAAATTAAGCCCACCACCATTAGATCAAATCCAGTTTTCTTTTTTATTAACATCCAACAGCTTAGTGTTCCTTTTTTTTCTTTTTTTACTACAGAAGTGGAACCTAGCATTAACTGACATGACCTAAAAATATTTAAGACCAAAAAAAAATAAATAAAAAAAAAACACACACAAAAAATCAGTATAATATGTAATACTTGATACTTCAATAAGTTTCTTCTCAGTTAGTATGGAGCAGATTAGAATAATGAATCCTAATAGAAATACCTTTTGTCAGAATGATCAAACAGGACAGAAGTAATAATGGCAGAACTTCCAAAGACTGAACGGAACACTTATTCACATTTTCAAAGACAAGCAGGGACTAAAAACACCTACTGGAATTATTTTCTGAATCACAACCTACATCTTTACATTTAAAAATTCAGCCAAGGGTTTAATCAAAAGGCTACTGCTAACAATCTTTCCACTGTTTTCATCACTTTATTTTTTCCATGTTTACTGTTGACTCTTCACAATTTACAGAGACATCAGGGATGCAGAGAGGAAAGAATTGGTAGATCTGGTAAAGATATGCAGCATTAGCTGAGAAAACTAAAATCTATCAATCAATATATTTGGTAGTCCACTTGAAAGATGCACCCACAGAACTGCTTCTTATGTACATATATAAATCAGTACAACATCAAGACATACTCACATATATATACATAATACAGAAGAAATTACAAGAATATACATCTTACACACAAAATATCAAATCATTATACAGGAATGAAGCTTCACTAGATTTTCGAGTGTAATACATATAAATCTAAAAGCTAAGCACTTTAGTTGAGGTAGGTTCAGTTCCATTTTAAGAGAAATGGGCATTTCAGTTCAACCAAGAACACACATTTTTTCTATCTCAACACCTCCCTCAGTAATTTAATTCTTTATATACCTTATATTTTTTTCAGAATTAACTTTCAAAGAAACGAGGAGCTTATATCAAGGGGGGAAATTACTTAACTGACATCAACAAGAAACAAAAATTAGTATTTCTACCACTCTTTCATGGGAAATACTTTTAAAAACTATGCAAATTCATATGTTGCTGACTAAAATAAGCACATTCAAGAAGACACTTGCACACATACTAGTGTCCTATACCTTTCTGAATTTGAAAAGTAATGGCATTAACCACATATACATCCCTTCTAGTCAAAGTTAACATGCATCCAAAATCTGGCTGTGACTGATGATGGTCCCAGAACAAAAACAAAATTATTTCTCCCCTGAGATTTCTAAAAAGCACACATACAAATACTTTAAAAGGGCATTTGTTTACAGTTTATTTTAAAAGAACATTCCCCTAAATAATGCACTTAGCATTATTCATATAGTATGGAAATAGTTCCATTATAGTTAAACACTACTGTGTCAGTGTAACAGTAGATGAATAGAGTAGGAGCTAGACTGACAGATCAGCATTCTCACTGTACTAAAACTTTTGTCACAACACTGGAAACAACTTCCAGATCATGACTTTCTGATATTAGGTAAGAGCAATGAAATACTAATGAAATGCTTCGGCAGGAAAATCCACCAAAAAAATAAAATTTGACGATAAATAATCACAGATCAAGTTCTATCAGCTCATCAGTTATGTTTCTAATCAGAACCATAAAAAGACTGCAGTCAGATGTGGTTTTCATAAAAAAGAAATACAAATACCCCAGTGACAAATAACACCCCACTTAGTGTGGACCCTTCACATAAATTGATGTAGAAAAACCTGACTCAGTGGTGTATACAGGTGTATACTCCTGCTTAAGCATTTCTAACATTGAGATCCAGGTGGATTCTCCGGGGATGGGCAGTAATAATGCTCATTCTATTACATCTTCCTCTCTGAAAACTTCCAGATAATATAGGCAACTGTAAATTCTAGACTTGTAAAAATTGGACTCCACAATCAAAAGCCTATCACAGCGATTACTTACAAGGATGAGAATTACAACTGACTAAAAGTTTATATGCACAGAACAATTTTAAAAAGGCACCGTACTTTCCAGTGACTAATGTCATAATGTTTATAATTTCTTCTAAATGCAAAACTAGTTTTTATTTCTAACGCACTGCTGATATGCCTCTTAAACCCTTGAAAATCTAATAACATCTTTAACTACCTCTTCTTAAATATAGTTACATAATGCTGAAGAGTTCTGACTGTTCTGTTCAAGCATCAGGAAAAACTCTGGTTTAAACGTAAACTACAAGTTTGATTCTGCTGCTGAATCAAGTTTTGCAAAAGCATACACAGGCCAAGCTACTGTCCAGAACAGATTACTTTGTCAATTAGTCTTACTGTGAAGGAAATCAGCTGTTTTCTATGCCTTTCAATTAGATTAGCACTTGGTTCTAATTCTCTGTCATACCTTGAGAACACCATGTGGCTCACTATTACCCTTATCATACAAGCTTACTAAACTATATCAGTGTCTGACAGTCAAATCTAAATTAGCACTTGAATTTGGTCAGGTGCATGCTTTCAAAATATTCCTCCTGATCATCCTCATGTAATGAGCTTTCACAATACCAATAAGTAAGGTCTATTAATCTTATTCTATACTCAAGGCATGAAAACAGCTTTCACTGATAATAAAGCTTTTTTTTAAATTGCATGCTGTAGTGCAATCAATTTATTCAAACAAAGGTTTCACTTGAAACCACCACAAGGTTATATATATTAAAGAAAAACCTTGTTGTTATTTGCATTTGGAAAAATCACACTGAATTTTCCCTAAGTGGAAATCAGAAGTGATGCTGTTGTTACTAACAGACTGTTAACCTTCCCATCACGAATGCTGTATTAACAGAGAACATGGAAACAATCCCTGCTACCTTACTCCACTGTAATTGAAGGTTGAGTCAAGCAGGGGATGCTAGAATTGAGATTCTTTAGCAGTGCAGCTCTTTGTAAACACCCGTAAACAAATTTATCAACAAAACTCTGACAAGTAATCTCCACTTTGCCTATCGGTCACAGACAGGTGACAAGAGAACCTAGTTTCAATATACTGGATATGTATACTATACACTGTAATTGAAGGTATGAAAAAGCTGAGAAGACAGGCACTAATTTATGTACTGTTCCCTATTGCTGCCAGAAAAAAGGTCAAGAACGTGTTGAAAAGCTACTCTATAATAACAAACTCCTAAAAGTAACTGCAGTTTGAGCTTTGATATATACTACTATACAACCAAATACTTCATTTCCAAAAACCAGACAATCTATAGTTATTTTGTTCTGTGCAAAGAAACAGATGCATGTTTAAAGTCTAAGTCTTCTTCCCTCACTTTTGATACCTGTAAAATCACAATGATGACTGAACAAAATAGTGCACATAAATAAGCTGTAACAGTACATTTCTGGAGGTAGAAAGAGAAACCATTTTTAGGAACATCACATTCAACTACAAAACTAAAGAAGCCATGACTGTACAAAGCTGTATGTTAATGATGTTTATTATTTTGTACCTATGACAAGTACAGAACATTCTGATTTAAGATCTTAACCCAGAGCAAGACCAATCATAGAATCATAGAAGGGTTTGGGTTAGAAGGGAAGGGATCTCTAATATCGTTTAGTTCCAACCCTCTACTACACGCAGGGTCACCTCCCTCCAGATCAGGCTGCTCACAGCCCCATTCAGCCTAGCCTTGAACGCCTCCAGAAAGGGGGCATAAACAGCCTCTCTGGGCAACCTCTTCCAGTATCTCATCACCCTCACAGTAAAGAATTTCCTTCTGATATCTAGCTTAAGTCTACTCTTTTCCAGTTTAAAGCTATTTCCTCTCATCCTGTCACTATATGCCTTTTTAAAAGTCCCTCCCCAGTAGGCCCCTACAGGTACTGGAAAGCCACTAAAGGTCCCTTTAGAGTCCTCTCCTCTCAAGGCTGAAGAGCCCCAGCTCTCTCGGCCTGTGTTCATAGGGAAGATGCTCCAGTCCTTGGAGTAAAAGGCCAATGCTGCCTATTACTGTCAATCCTCTCTTCCCCAAAATTTGAACCCACAATCCTGATGTCAATTCTCAAGTGTCTCACTATGATCTTATGTATTGATCTTTTTAAACACCTACTTTTAAAGATATTTTTCTGGATACTACAGAATAAAAAACTTGAAAAGCGAGAAACTAATGACATTGAAAAATTTATCTATGTAAATTGGAAGCATCCAGGGATACTGTTTAGAAAATGATATCTTGGTATCTATTTCTACAAACAATTTTTCTTTGCAAGAATGATAATATAGTCACAAACATCAGTTACTACTCTGGAGATCTGTTTTGTAAACAGAAAGAAAAGATGAAAGATATTTCAAACCAGAAGTTTTCTGTTAAATTTACTTTCAAAACATTTTCAGCATTGAAGTGTACACTTACTTGTTCATTTTCAAGGAAACATTCACAAGGAGAGCACCTGTGCCAAGTTTTTAATAACTTATATTTTATAAAATTACCAATCAACGCAGGTACATCTCTTCTTGATGAGAGACAATTTTACCTACAGCTACACTGAAAGTACCACTGGATGACTGAAGGAACAATAAATCAAAAAGTTTTTAATCACTCACACTTAGAAAATCGTGTAATCTTCAAATGTTGCATGAATGATTGACTTCTGTAATCTCATTGCATCTATACCATTTGATTTGTATGTACATAAACAGCTGCCACTGACAGATGCCTGCTGCTATCCTGCAGCAGAATATTTCACCTCAGTGGAAAAAAAAAAATCCATTTAAGGTGCACATGCTGCTTTTTAAAGACAACCATAAAGTCTGCAAGGCACATACCTTTTCGTAGTAAACTATTCCATATTCTTTATCATCACTCTTGACGCAACGGAATTCAATCATCAGGTACATAAAATTAGAACTTCGTTTTTCCCTCTGAGAAGAGAATCACCACAGATGTGTATCATATTAAAGAGTATCAATCTTCAGCATTCTCAGCACAGCAATTACTCTTTCTTTGTGCCGTAACTAGTTGTTGAAACAATTATTCAGTTAATCATTTCATCACACTATTTGAGACCTTTCCTGACATGCTTTCTTCTTTACATCCCTACACAATCAAAATGAATATTCAGAAGTAAACAAAATATATCGTTTTTATCAGTGACTTGCAATTGTGAGCCTAAAGATCAGCAAAAAAGCAACAAAAAATAACCAGTTGTTTGGGTTTTTTTAAATGCTTACATATAATTATGCATGTCAGTCAAAATCAAGAAGACATGAAAAAAATCACATTTTAGATGAAGAATGAAAGGAACAAATAAAACTTGGACTAAGGTTAGATTTGCTGCTCATTCGCTATCAGATTTGCTCATATATTTATTTAGTAAGTGCTTAGAATTTTAAAATTTTGCTGGGAAAAAATAAAGAAATTAGATGCAATCTTCATCATATATTTGATTTTAAAAAAGTATAACCTTTAAGAGCCAGCAACTGAAGCTCATTTAATATATCAATATTGAGTTGAACTTGCCAGCAGAGGCAAAGGGGTTCTATATATTAAGTAATAGGTCTAGGAATAAAGGATGCTGAATTTTATGTAATGTAACAGAGAGACAGCAAAACAATATCCATTTCTGATGTGGGATGCATTGAAATCTCAGAAATACTAGTCAATGGTTATATATATATATACATATATTGCAAAAGAATCTGAGCTAGATGTCTTAATGTAAGTCTCAGAGCACAAAACAGAAAACAAAGGAGTTTTGTTGTGCAAGATGAGAATAATCAGTTAGTGATTTTATTCATTGAGCGTTTAACACCACATTCAGGTGCCGTGCTTATTTTGAGGTCTATCTTGTTTGTTACTGTACTTTAAATTCACTCAAATCTTAAAAGTATTTTTCCTCAACACCTGAAAAATCAAAAACAATAAAGCTGAATAGGTCAAAAGCCAAGGAACAGCCTGTATGGCCAAATAAGCTTCCCTCACAATCTAAATCTTAGAATTAAGTTAACCAAACCCATCAACATTTGTTCCAAGCTATCACAAATTATTAGTAAATACAAGTCACTTGAAGTTGACAACTAAGATAGTTTTCTATTTATTAACTGCCCATGTCAAGTTCAAATTAGAAGTGTAAAGAATTATTTTTTCTTTTATCATATACACCATCATATCAGTTGATGAAAAGCAGGACAAATTAGTCTCCTAAGTGAACAGTCCATATTAGCAAGATCTAAAAAACAAACAAACAAAAACAGTGCAACTCTGATGTAAAATAACCTACCTCATTGATCATTTCTATTTCTCTAAAGGTCAATCTGTCCAGCCAGTCCACTTTCACCATATGACCTTGTCGATGAGACTTCGTGAGCTGCATAGAAGAACACAAGACTAATTTTTAAATTGTTGGCAGTAACAAAAAGAATATCAAATTTGCAGAGGCACTAATAGATGAAACGCTTGTGCATACAGTAGATCTTTGTAAACAGCTAAGCCATGACACAATACTTCTACTATCTCAAAAAATCGTAGCAAAGACAAAAGCATGTTACAAGCATAAGATCTTTAAACACATCAAACATTAAAAAATAAGAACCTGTTTTTTAAGCAGTCACATAAAAACACTATTTATTTACTTGTTTTCATATAGTATAACTTACCAAATCAAACAAAATAAAGGTATTTCATTCCAAACTGAATGAATTGTGCCTTTGTTCACAAAAGCAAGTTTACAAACTGAGATTTATACAATAAGGTCAGTGAAGTTACAGAGTTAATTTTCCCTTTCTTTTAGGCATCTGAAGCCAGTATTTCAGAAAGCCTAATAAGATGAAGAAAGGGAGAAGTCTCTCTGCTTAGCTGCTATTTCCCAAGATACAAGGAAGCTGCCATTCTACCCACCTTCTCACCAATGCCCCAATTCCCTGCCTCTCCAGTAACATTTCCACCTGCCAAAATCTTCTATTCAAAGCCAAAGAGCATGGCTGGAAGGACTCTGGAAATTGTACAGTCTCAAAGCACATTAACTGACTACAGGTTGCACAAGACAAGTGCAGTTAGGTTATAAGCATCAACAAAGACCCACTTCACAGTCTCTCTCGATCTGCTCCAGTTTTTGATCACCCTCACAACAAAAAGTTTCCCATATTTAAATGGAATTTCCTGTTTCAATTTTGTACCCAGAAGTCTGGCTTTGTCTTTGCTCCCTCTTGTAAGGAATTTGTACATACCAATTGCTTGTGCCTTCTCTTAACTACCATGGTTCCTAAGCCATCCTTGAATGATAGCTGCTTGAAGCCCCAAGTTATCTTTGGAATCCATCACCGTACTCACCCCAGTACACTAATCTCCTTAGTCCTCAGTGTAAGGCCATAAATGGACTGTGCACTTTAGATACATCTCATCAGTGCCACAATCCCTTGACCTGCTACCACTGCTGCCTAATACAGTCCAGGGCACTGCTGCGGTGCAGCTTTGCTGTACAGAATCACAGATTCACTCAGGTTGGAAAAAACCTTAAAGATCATCGAGTCCAACCATGACCTAACCATACCACCCTAACTAACAACCCTCTGCTAAATCATGTTCCTGAGCAACACATCCAAATGGTTTTGAAACACATCTAGAGATGGTGACTCAACCACCTCCCTGGGGAGCCTATTCCAGCACTTGTAAAGGCAGAAGATCTTGCAAAACATTTTTAAAGCCTTTCTGAAATTCCTTTACAGAAACCACAGGTCTATTTTTCCAGTCTGTTGAGGCCCCTCTGAACAGTGGCACAACCATCCAGTCTATCAGCTGTTTGGGAGTTTTGTATTACCTCTGAATTTGCAGAAGATGCACTCAGCCATTACACCCACGTCATTAAGGACATGTTAAAAAGCAGTGGGACCAGTACAGTTTTCTACAGTACACTGTTGATAGCTGGCATCCAGTTGGACTTCCTGCTGCTACTGTTGAACTTCTTCTCCTGACACTTCTGCCAGCTTTCCTTCCACCTCTCTGTCCATTTAGTTTCTACTGCAATAATGTTACAGAAGAATGTATCATAAGACTCGCTAAAGACAAGACATCCACTGCTCTCCCCTGTTCATCAATGCAGTAATTTTTTAAATGTACTTTCCTTAAAACTCAATGAAGCTTATAGAAACACAGAAAAAAATCAGGTAAGAAGAGAACTCTCAGGAGGTGATTCATTCAGTCCATTCTTCCTGCTTTGGAATGGTTTAGCCTTGATTCTCAACAGTTTGATGGCAATGTGCACCAGAACTGTACTCAAAGTTTAATACAATAGCTGCCTTAGACTCATATACATTTGATAATATATTCCATTGGAATAGAATCAACAGCATGCAAACTTCTTATAACCCAAATTTTCTGAGGCAGGCCGGATATCACCATTTAATGCTTTTGTAAACATCCTATCTAGTCCACAAGTTCTACTCACCCCCAACAACACTACTGTTGTTGTCCTTACACTTACACATCCCTCATTTCAACCACTTCCGAACTATCTTCATTTTTTCCTCCTTAACTAATAAAAGTATTCTTCTTACCCAATGTAGCCCTATTTTTATCACCCTATACCAGCACTTCAGAATATCACATATTCACATCCAGTACTCACATAGCTTTATGATAGCACTTGCCAAAACCTTGGCTAAAAAGATCCAAATAAGTTATTTAAATAGCTCTGTCAATTTTTAGTTTCACTGTGCTAGAGAATAAGGGAAATAAGTAATTCTGTATGTTTTACTGGAAAAATATTAGTCTCAAATCTCCACGTTTCTCTTTCAACAGGGAAAAAAAAGTCAAAACACATTATGGAGTTATGCCAGCATACAAGACTCTGAAGACCTGTAGATGAATATGTACTTGAAGAACTTCTCCCTTAGATTAATTTTAAAAGTTTAAAATTAGAGTCTCTTCGAAGAAAGAAGCACTAATCTTCTGCTACTAAATAAGATGTATCCCTTTAAATCTATCTCACTGCCATAATTAGATAATTTCAGCTAGCAGAAGGAATAAAGGAAATTACTGGATCAAAAAGAACTTAGAGTACCTTTTGTTTATGTGGAATAAAATAATCCATCACATATAACAGATTAATTTTCTATAATAACAAATACCACCTACATATATACAAAACTCAGAAGGATGTCAAGAAAGAGAAAAAAGAAGTTCAAGAAACGTCCTTAACCAAGCTCTTCTCTAAAGTTATTTACTACTATCTGTAGGACTAATTTGGCATCTGGTATCATATGTTAAAAAGTACCATGACAGTTACAAATCATATGTCTTTCCAATAGGTAACACGAAAAACCACCCCTAAGTAGTAATCAAAAACAAAAAAAGCTTGTGCAATCTCATCTTGTATTTAATTTGTCCTACTATTCTTAAGTACATTTAATATATTTTCCGACACAGCATCAACAGCTGGCATTCAGCAACTGATGAGCAAGTGAAAGGAAAAACTGAAACAGATTATATTAAAACAACAACTATTTAGGAATGGCACATCACAAGCATCTAATCTGCTATGGAAACAGCTGTGTAAATGAAAGCTTTTGCAGACACTACTCAGAAACTCTGTTCACTCTGAGAGCACCTGCGGATAAAATATTTTTATAAAGGAACACAACAAAATACCACTGAATACAACAGTTTCTGAATCTTTTTGGAATTAATATCTCCAAAGAGGAGATGCTCTTAGTAATGCTGAAAGCTATTTCCTAGCCATTAATTAGAATTCTCATTTGGGATGTGGAAGGAGAATTCTGTCAACCTCTTCAAAGGCTTTAGGCCCTCCAATTCGAGATGCCAAAAGAACAGGCTAGAACAGACACACATATTTTGGAGACTGAAGAACTCTGTTGTGTGTCTCCTGAGCTAGGGAGCAGATAGGAATGAAGAGGAGGAAACGTGTTGGTATGGTACGGTCACTTCTGCACAACAAACTACTATGAAAATTAAGACCTACACTTGTATCTTTGTCAGAGACCCACTACCTACATCATGTATCCATGTAATAAACTATAAAAAAAAACTCCTGATCTGTACAGCCTGTCTACAGAGTGTCCTTCCCCTAAAGGGGTTTTATTCTACTACCACAAAAGGTGAGGCTTGCAGAAAGCTTTGCACAGATACATTTAAGCAGAACAAGAATATGCAATTATACTAACTCAAGAAAAAATTAAGTTTGTACCTGTGGTGTGTACCAAAACCTTAAGATCTTCTCCTACTCTTCCTCTTTTCAAACACAAACCTACAGTGTCTCTTTTCTTTAGAATGTTATTTGAAACACTAGCTATTAGTTTGAACTCTCAACAAAAATCATTATTTAGTTATGCAAGTATCTTACTTCTAAACCTCCCTCAAAAAGCTGTTCCACTGCATCACAAGGTTCTTGTGGTTCAAAGCATTATTGAACATTTATAGCTACCTACTTCCTACAACTCAGGAAATATTTATAATGAGTTTTGCATTATAAATTCAAGGTGATCTAGACTAATAAAATAGACTGTAAATGCAAGTTAGTTTATTGCTATTATAAATTTCTACATGAAGAACAGATTTATTTATGGCACTAGACCTTTCTTTCACATGGAGCTTTAAAAAAGGTGAAGATGAAAATCGGGCATCCAAAATGAAGATGAAAGTACGCCAATAAAAAGGAGTTGAGATATCTGGTAAGCTTAGTATAAACTCATCTGAAGAGTGTCATCAGCTACTTAAGCAGTTCAAGAACTAATATTTATTGAATTCCAGAAGTAGTTTTCACAGCAAAAATATAGTCTGCCAACAAGCTAGAAGGAGAAAATATTAATTTGGACAGCTACGTGTGATCTAAAGCTAAAGCAAATCTAGTTAATTTTTTTAGGTCTACTAAAACTCTTTCTAATGCAGAGGCAAGTCATACATTTCTGAACACTACACCAGACAGTCTTAAATTTCAAAGGATGGTTACAAGGAAGGAAACTTGATTTGCTTTCACAAGATGCTCTTAGGAGTTGTTCTGACTGAAACAGATAAGAGTTTTAGCTTCAAGCATCATCAAATTACACTGGTATTTTCACTCTTCATGAAGAATTAGGATTTTAAGTTGCTATAACAGTATGTCAGATATATCAAGTTCCTTATACCAGTATAGGTATTTATGTCCTATTTCAAAGAATATATTTGTGGCAAGTGAGTTTATTTGTTTCTTTGAGTAAATTCTCTGATTTATTAAAGCAATTAAAAGGCAGAGAATTTTCATGGGAAAAAACACCACTGAAAGCTTGTCTTCATTAAAGCCTCTCTTCATTTCACTCCAGTGATAGTGCAAACTTTCCATGCACATCTTAAAGGTTGATATTCCATTACCTTTGCCAAGCGGCTCATTTGATCTTCAGAGACTGTGCTGCTGGTTCTCCCAGGAGTTCTGGTGGGTTCCGAGCCATCAGCTTCTACATTGGGCCAGACTTTCAAATCATGCATTCCTTGACGAAACATACTAAAGGAAAAAATGCAGTATTATTTCAGCAAATTAGATATCAGGAATCAAAGCACAGCAGCAGCTGCAAGAAACTGAACAAGTTTCTTCTGCCAAACCTAAAAACACACATAGCTATGCACAACATAACTGCAGAAATGCCTAGAGGCTTATGCCCTCTCTGGCCTTCATTTTTATTGGCACACAGGGTTTAAAAGAAACAAATATGAGATACCTTACTTGGCAAATGGAAGAAAAATGGATAATTCCCAAAGTCAATGGAGTGGTACAAACATGAACTGAGGAGAGAGCTTGACCTTCATACTTTTTTATTATTTGTAATGAAGCAGAAAAAATTCCTCTTGACTTGCAAATTACAGTATTGACTTTAGATCTTCCTGACAAAAAAATTAACTAAAAAACAGTGAAAGTTTCATGTGAAGGTCATCTGATAAAAAGCAGCTTTCTCAGCTGGAAAAAAGCACAACTCTCACCATACAATTTTCTCCATCTATGCCTGAAATTGAATTGGTAGTTGAAACTGTGCAGTGAGCAGAACTCTGAAATAAAACTTAAACCTCTCTTCTGCATATCCTTGAGTCCCTTGCATATTTTCATTCATCCATCTACAAAAATGCTCCAGGAAATCAAATGCATTATTTCTGCCAATAAGTGGGGACCAACCAAGAACTTCAGGCAAATACAACTAGAAGTAACACTTAGAAGTCACACAACTAAAAATAAAAGACGCTAACTACAGAAAAGTCAGCTAATCTTAAAATCACAGACTGCTTTGCAGAAAGTTTACTACTACCCTGCTACTAGATTACCAGTTTACAAACCAATCGAAAATTCTGAAATAGTTATTTCTGTCTGAACTCTTCCCCAGAATACTGGAAATAAAGGCAAATTTTGTCCAATACAATTTTCTACTCTAAGATAAATCAATCCTTTTGTCAAAGCAAGATCTTTAATGAAAGAAAATTAACCTCTCTTTACAGACGTTTTCCACATTCATTATCACTAGGACAAATTTCCTAAAGCTAAACTAAACCTGGCCTGGTTCAGCTTAGCCTTATTACTTCATATTCACTAGCAAAGCTGTTTTCTCCATTTTCAAACACTGCCTACATACTAGAAAAGTATTCTCATGGTCTTTTCTTCAGCCCCACTTTTACTTACTTCACTCCACCACACCCATTTGCTAGATATTCAATATCTACTCCCCCAGACTCTCAATTGTGAGAAACTTATCTGAAATTAGTTGTATAGAACCGGACACACTCAAAAGAGCAGAAAAATAGTTTTGGAATACATTGCAAAAAAGCAGCAGGATACAATATTGTCCCTGACATGTATACTTGGAGACTGTTTATATATTCATGTTTTTTTTTTTTTAATATTTCAACTCGTGTAGAACTGTTCCTCTGTAGGTGCTCTCTGTTCAGACAGAGTATCAGCACCTCATACTTAAATTGTATCCTTGTTCTTTTTTTCAGTCTCCTTTGTACTTGGTTAAGATCCATTTCATGCATTGTCACCTTCCAGTTAACTTGTAATTCTTCCCAGCTCCCTGTTATCTACTGTAATTTACTGATCTCACTCTCTACTGGATCACATAGATTACTAATCTCGAAGATTCCTTGTTTCTTGAACTACACTTCATTCCTTATGAATAACGCTCTGTTAGGGGTCCAACTGCAAGTTAACTTAAAGAAATTAAGTAGTTGGTACCGGAATTCATGCATTACAAAAGTAGAGAAGAAAGTTATTTCAGCATTTGCTACGTCAAAATGTATGCTTACGTGTAAAAAATAAAATGAAATAAAATAAAATAAAATACCTGTGTTTTGATTTTCTCTATGCACTTCCTATTGCACCTTACTATTCACAAGTGAGCTTCAAGTTTGTATCATGAAAGAAAAAGCAGTATACCCATATTTCCCAAAGAGCGAGACTGTTGTTCCTCCCACAGGAACTGCTTTACCAGGTCCATACACATCCCAGATGGTTAGAGCCACCTGAGCATTGCGAGGCAGGTCTGGATACTTCACAGGCAGTTTCAGCCACTCATTCCAGCTGCAAGGACATACTTCATATTAGTCATGAAACCTCAGAATTCAAGTCACCCTACAGTAGTTTACAGAATCTAAGTTCTCCTTAAATTATGCACTTTGAAGGGCACATTAACTATCTGCCTATGGGCTTTAATTATTCAAACGTTTAAGTGTTGTTTTGAGTCATTCCATGCATGTACAATTAAAAGGCCAGCAAAGGAAAAAAATCTTTGTCCAGTACACAGCAAAAAAGTGTGCTATTTCAGGCTGCAAAACTTACATAATTATGAGCCATGTCCAGAAACACAAATAATTGTATTATTACTTACTCTTTACACAGAAAAATCAATTTTGTAATATTTAATTATACTCACAGAAATGTAAGATACTTGAAGGAAACAACAGAAAAGATTTAGGATATTCTGTTTTTAATGCAAACAAAAGATATGTAAAATTACTTCTTTAACTAGAAGCCTCAATAACTAACAGATAAATGGAATAAAAGGCAGTGACTTACTTCCATCTAGTGCTAAAAGCTTTGTAGGAAGTTCTAACTGGAAGAGCAAGAGGCTTCCCTTCTGCAAACACCTGACAAGTTACATACAAGTCAGAGCAAGTCTCTTGATATAGTCCTGAGAACTTCAGCATTGGGTCTTCCAAGAGAGCTTTGTAACTCTTCTGTTCTCTTTTCCCTTCCAGACTTCCTCTGCAAAAAAACAAGAACAGAGAAAGAAAAAAAAGCAAAAGTTGTTTGTTTGTTTTTAATCCACATTGAAAATTCAATTTCCATTGCTCATATTTAGGCAACATGGATACCTCTGTTTCGAATAACTAGTAAGCAGTGAAATCCAAATAACCAAAAGAAACTCTGCTTTTGAAAAAAATACACAATTCACTACAATACTATAAACATTAAAACATTAGTATACATTTGCATGAAAAAGGAAATAAAGAAAAAAGGACGAGGAATCTTATTTTAAAACTGTGTGAAATGTGAAGCATATGATTGGCTTTGGATGCCAAAAATCAAAATATTCAAATATAGTGATGAAAGACAAATCTTCACATATCTAAGGACTTTTCCAACCTCAGTGATTCTGTGATACTGCAATATGAAATATCTGACTGTGGATGCAGATAAAAACAAAAAAGGAACTGCAGCATTTGCGCAGACAGGAGTGAAGTACCTTTTAACAAACAAGAATCTTTCAGAAATAGAAAAAAAGAGTAGATGAAGAAGTTTCTTGCAAGAAACAAGCACAGTAGGTTCTAACAGAATGCAAACTTTTTAAAAAAAAAACTTAAATTCTTGTTAGACAGTATCAGTTAGTAATGAAGTCAGGTATGTAGCTGAATTCAGTTGCTATTCGCTATTCAAATGAAATTTAAATAAGCCCAATATCAGGTTTCTCTGAGTTACTTTTCAAAAAAAGTGGAACATACCTCAATGCAGCTACATTAGCTATAAATTATAGGACAAGTCACATCTGTCCCACATGAATTTATACTGCCCACTGCTGTGATGTGAGGGGAAAAGAAAAAGACTTTAAAAGATATGAACGAGCAAATGCATCAGCGTGTCCAAATGTGAGGCTGAGCAAAGTGCCTGACCTTCCCCAAAACACATTTATGTACCTTAGTACATATTATATGCTTTCCTCATAGTGGGAAGAAGTGCCTTTCAGCTTCTCTCCATCCCTTAACGCTAAGGAGAGCGATGCCACCAGCGGCTGAATGGTCATACAAGACATTAGGGCTGAACTGAATTAACCTGTGCCTTACAGCAACTAAGGCCACGGATATGTCAGCGATCAGAGCAGTCTGCAGCAGGCCCCAGCCCTGATACGTCGCGGTGCTGCTCCGGGACCCCGCGGAGCTCCAGGCGCGGCGTCGCAGTGACCCCCATCCCAGACAGCGGGCGGCCCAGCCTCCTCCGAGCCGGGGGGACCGGGCTCCTTCCCGCACCCCATCGCGGCCGCCCCGCACATCCCCGGCCGTCCCGAGCGGAGCAGGGCAGCGCTGAAGCCCCCGCCCCTCTCACTCACATCTTCAGTTGCACGTTCATATCCAGGTCGCAGCTATACACATAATACAGCTTCTCAGTCTCGCCCATAATGACCGCGAGCCCAACGGCACCTACACCCCGCACCTCAACAGCCCGCGGGGTAGATCACGGGCCCGCCGCTTGGGCCCCCCGCTTTCGCGCATGCGCCGGCGCGGCCATTTTGCTTAAGGGAGGAAAGAACGGGTACACATCTACCCTACCCTATACCAAAATGGCTGCCAACCTGGAGCTGACTTGGAGGCGGTCCCAAGATGGCTGCCTCCATGCGTACGGCACGCAAGATGGCCGCTTCCATAGGAGGCGTAGCAAGATGGCTGGTAGCAGGCAGCATGTGGCTGCGAGATGGCTGTCCCTGTTCCACTTCTGAAGCAATGTGACTGAGGGTATCCAGTGCACTTTTCCAGCAGGAGCCCCTAGCAGCATTGGATTTCCCCCTTCTTTCTCCTCAGGCTGTGATTCTCCAGACTGCAGCACAATCAGGACAGTCATAGCAAATTCCCACTGTAACTCTAAACCCTTCTGTGACCCCATTCATGCTGCTTTTTGACAAGGAAGGGATGATCTACACAGGACACCTGTGTTTTGCTAGGGGCTGCCACACTGTTTAGTTGTACTGTCAGTCATTCAGCTCACTGACACCTTTGAAGAAGGCCAAGCAAAGATAGCAGTCGTCTTCTGCCCTAAAACATCAGAACGGTACAGGGCAGCATGCAGAAACTGATGACTGAACTCCTTGCAATGATCTTAGCATTAATTGGCACTTAATTTGACAGTATTCTTCACTTTGTTACATATTTTCTAAAGCTGTTAGAATCAGTAGTTGATCACTAATCATCACCTGTCACCAAAACAAAAGAAAAAATAGTGCAGAATGATTCTGTCTGGGCCTTAGAGACAAGAAAAAAAAAATCTTATACAACTTAACTTTAAACAATCATATGACTTTAAACAGTGTTTAGTATTTTGAGGGTTTGTGAAGGTTGCAGGCGTTTTAAGTGACAAAAATGTACACGACATTACTGTCATATGCCAATTCTGTCTGACTAGGCAGAGCAGAAAAGATTGTTGTTTTATGATCTGCCACAGGAGCTGAAGAATGCTGCATATAAAGTGCTGTTTTGATGTAGCTCACTGTAGTGAGTGACGTATGGAAGCACTGGTACTGAGAAGGCATCAGGACATGTGAACTCTGCAAGTATGGGCTGCTTGTACAACAAAAACATGATGTTTGATGCTTGGAACTGTACTCCATTTTCACATCAAGAACCAATAACTTGAAGCTACAGAAGGATATGTTATCAACTAGTTCTCTCTCAACTAGTTACTGTGGGGACGGAAGAGGCCAAAGAAGGGAAGAATACCTCTTTAAAAAATAAAAAATAATAAATAATAAATATAAAAGGCCATTAGACCATTTCACCTTAACACTGTTTGTTTTTTACTCAGATGCTGTGAGCGGGAGGTCTTTTCAAATTCTTCTCCAGAATACTTTAGAGAAGGATACAACCCAGAACCATGCATCACTAAAACTGCAGCCCTTGCTTTACAGCATTGCCAAAATGACTATAGATGCTACGGGTGAAAAATGTAATTTAAACTCAAATTAACAAATTCTTTTGTACAGATTATGTTAAAATAACTTTATTATTATTATTATTATGTTTAAATATCTTTCTTGTTATTATTATTATTATTATTAATCTTTTATCCAATTTTCTCTATCCAAATTGGTCTCTTTTTGATGACATTTGTAACTGCTAATACTCTGGCAGCTGCCAGTCATTTACTACCTACCTACCCCATCATTTATGTGTTCTGTTTGCTTGTTAGTTTAGTTCCTGAACTGTTATTTACATAAAAATTCAGCTTTCCGGGAGAAAAATAAATAAATTTATTGCTCTGCTTGGTTATGCAGGCCCACTAAACATAAACATAAAAAAAAACAAAAACAAACAAACAAAAAAACACCTATAAAATTTAAAAGATACATAAATCTCATAATTTTAAAGCTAAATAATCAGTCTGTGTGTATGCAAACTAAAAGTATTCAGACATTCATATGTTCATACCATATGATTTTATCTCAGGAAAAATTGGATCCATTTTCAATTAACCTCATTAACACTATCAGACAAGTAATCTCACCATCAATTTCACCGCTTTAGAGAAATTTTTAGGTCTTTGTTCAACTATGTTGAATATGTGTGTCCCACTGAAGTATTGTAGGATTTTATTCCAAATGCTAAGTATCAAAAAATAGCACATTTATTCTTGTGTTACCCACTTGATGTGCACCCGTATACAAACTATCCTGCAAATTCTTCTGGGGTTTCCTCTTCAAGGGTACAAACAAGTATACTCCACAATGAGAAACACAGGGACATGGGACCAAGATCTGAAAGTGGGATGCTGTTAATATCGTAACCACACTGTGAAGCAAACTCTGATCTTCATGCCAACAGAGGAAGGGCACCTGCCACTTCCGAACTCGCAGTGAATCTAAGCAAGGCCTGTGCGGGTAATGATTCTTAATGATAACCTATTTCCTCAGCCTATGGCCCAGTACTCTGTTTTAAAAGGGTCCCTGATGCAGCAATACCATAGGGCAGCCTGCAGGGTGCCTCACATGGGCTGATGTCTCAGACTTCTTCCATCACCACAGAGGGTGCCTACGGCTGCTCTGGCTGCCCCCAGCCTGTCCTGCCCAATTGCTGGGTGATCGGACAGGCCCTGGCTTTCTACCACAGCACTGTGCAAATGTATCTTCCTTTAGCACCTGAGATTTACTCAAGTGCTTTATCTTGAGTTTATCATTGAGTTTAATTCAATGTGTGGGAACATTTACAAAATTTTCAGTAAAGTACACAAAGTGAAATCTGTTCTGTTTTTCACAAAAAGAGTAAAAGAAACTGCCTACTTAGATATAGTTCCTTACAGATGCTGCACCTTTCTTTCTGTTGAAAGAGCTGTAGCAAAATGTGTAAAATGACGAGAGTGATATTCTCCATTGTTTTGCTAATGCATTAAAATGTTACTCAACCCTTTTCTGTTTCTTAGTCTGATAGTTTGTCAAGTCCCTCAGGCTTGCTGAGGTGAAGCATCTAGAAAATATGGGGAACGGTAGAGAGCACTGCTGCTGACATGATTCTCTTTGGAGGGGATGGTCCTATTTTCTTGTTTTGTAGCAAAAGTGTCACTTGCAGTCTATATTCTATCAATAGCCATAGATAAATATGTCATTTCTCAGTCCTAGTAAGAAATGCATTCCATCTGTGAGAGAAAATCATGCTTCTGTATATACCATCCATCTTCTACTACTAGGACTACTATGATAAGCATGGCAAGTGATCAGTTTAGATTTTCAGCCAGGTCTCACATTCTTGGCAAAGACTTTCATAAGAGTTCCTAAATTTATCTGTTTTCAGTCTTATTTGTTTTGTCCTTTCTGAATGTGGACATCTGTCCACTATAAACCAAACTGAGACAACTAAAAGCTGTACATAAACCTTTATACATCTGTCAGATAGTAATGACTTTCAGTCACTAATGAACTGGAACAAAACTGAACAGGCAACAGCCTTTTTCCCTCTAGTAATATCCTGAAAAAGGCTTTACATACTGAATATGTTTGTGAGAGAGTTTTTGCTATTCAGATACCACTATGATGGACAGGTCTTCAAATATTCAGTGGCGTAGTGGCTATCATAACAGTTATCAATTATCCTTTAAAAACTGGTAAGAATGGAGTTTAAGAAAAGAGCATATCTTTCTTTTTCTTAAACATATGCTTTACATTTATTTATAGATGCATTAAAGTGTCTGTGATTCATATATTGAATAGTTGTATCTGTGCAGAAACATAGTTATGTGTTTTATATATATATATACATGTATATGTATGTATATATATATACATATACATAAAATTCTGAATTAAATTCGAACTTAGAAGTGTCATTTTGGACCAAAAACTTACTCTTCTCACAATTATAGCCTTGGAATAAAACTGTGCCTGTAATGTACTCAGGGAACATTTGATCTAGAACATGTAGATCTGAGAGCAGCTGTCCAAATTATAACAGACAGTGGTGTCTGGCCAGTAGCTTATATATACTTCTATAGAGAGCTGAGGCTCTTACAAATGTGGTTCTATGGATTGTCATCTACATAGCACAACGCCATACATAAAGCTCTTTGAAAACTTAGAGCACCAATCAATTACGTTTATGAAATGATGTTCTACTTAAAAAATAAATAAATAAATAAATAAAATAATCTTTCCAGATGATTATACATCATTCCACAATTTAAGACTATTAGATTTAGGCCAGAGTTCTTTGAGAAAAAAGTCGTCTACCCTTCTGCACTTTTGCCGTGCTTCACTGTTACAGAGCTAAGCCCTCAATCACAAAAAATTGTGCTGGCCCTGTTCAGTGACATTGCCACTGAACAACTTTACTGTTCCAAATCTTGTTTTCCCAGCTTTCTGTCCAAGAACAGCAGCATCATTCCTTGTGCTTAGAAAAACGTGAGACTTGCAAGCATCTCTTCGCGAGTTCAGTCCTGTCATTTTCTACTGCCAACCTTAACTGTTCAAATCTGTCACTTCAAGTCCCATTTTACAAGCAAAGCTCCACTAAGCTCATGAGAATGTTGTACCAGAAATCTCCTAGTTTAGAAACTTCTTTTTTTCTTCCCATCCATAGAGTCTGTTTTCACTGTGCCCAATCCAGAGCTGCATTTCTGCAATTTTCAGGAGCCAAAACCTCACAGTATCCCTTTGCTTATGGAACCTGCCCATTACCCTTTTTTTCTATTATTATTGATGTAAATATGGTAGAGATGATACCATTCTGCTTGCTTGGCCATAGGAATCAGAGTACTCCAAGGTATGGGTAGAGATGAAAAACAGTATTGTTAAGTACCTTCCTGATAATATTAGATTTTAATCCATTAAAAATCACATATTATTTCTTTTTTTTTGTGGTCAGAACCCTCAGGTTTCATTATTTTAGTTGAAGCTGAAAGCACTAGACTTCTTACAATGTATAATTTCCATTGAAATGACAACAAAGCTGTAGACTTCCCTTTTGTTAAGGAATCAGCCTCTGCAGTAACCCTCTTTGTAGGTTCTCTAAACTCATTCATCCCTGTATAACTTGAACTCAATAAAGTTGCAGTAGGGCTAGGGTTAGAGTTTGGCCCATTGATTTTTATTTTCAAATGCTGTTTAATCAATAAGCCATATAATTTTCCAAACAAAGAAGGGAAAGGAATAATAATAAGAGGAAACATGAAACGTGAGTGAAGATAAACAAATAAATTAATTAATGCTAAAGCAGAACAAAACTACTGAGTCTGGTCATCAGCTAGAGAAAAGCAGCGTATCCCCTGATAGTAAATGATATTGTATTATGCCAGATGATGATCTTCCATGTATTTTTTTTTTTTTCCCAGTCCCCCATCCTCCTCTTATATTGCAAAAGTTGTTTTAAAAAAAGTCCAGGCTGCTAGATTTTGCAAATTCAGTAGTCTGTTAACTGAATAAGTAAAGATATAATGAAAGCAATAAGTGCTGAAACATCACACATGCGGTACATATCTCCAGCCAGTCCAATTTTATGCATAAGGAGACTGGCAGAGTTCCTGCTGCGATTCAAATCTTATGTCAAATTTATAAACTTGTTTTCTCCATTCTCCTCTCCTATCCCTGTGCCCCATCAATCAGAGCTTATACCTTCACAAAAGGCTGATCCATCATTAAGGAGGCAGGTTGCAGACAAATGTAAATTTGCACTTAAAAAAAAAAAAAGGAATAATGCTCATGCTGCAGGGCAGGGTCACCCTCTGACCCTAGGCAATCTGCCTCTCAATCTGCAGAACACAGGCTAAAATAACATGTCCACCGAACAAGCAGTAAACTTTTCTGCTTCTACCTTTTTGAAGATTCTTGGAGTTGCTGTGTCTGCCGGCTGACACTGTCTGTCTTTTAAAATATGAAAATCTCCTCCATATGCATTGAGCTCAGTTTTCTATTTAGCATTTCAAGAGCCCTAAAGACCTTCAGGGGAAAAAAAACCCAACATATTCTGAATTTTCAATTTTGATGACAATTTGCTTTCCCTACATGATGTGCAGAAACACCTTGAAAACCTCGTCAGCTGCACTAAAGGAAATGTTTCTTGCCATGAGAATGAAGGCATATTACTTTCAAATAACTTAGGGAAAACAAGTTTGACTCTTTTGTAAAAGTGGGTTCATATTTTAACTTGCACCTCTTATTTCCCAAAAGTAGCAGAACATCAACTTCAGCTCTTTTAATATTGCCCAAAACAAGAAACAGCTATAATAACAACTCTTAAAACAAATAAAATGAATTTAATTGTGCTTGTACAATGGCAAATTTTAACTTATCTGTCCTTCCACTCATCCACCCACTAATAGAGGCATTCATTTCCATAGCATCTGAATCCAAATAAAACTTTAGGTCATCAACAAAAGATTGTTCATTTCTTTTAAATTAGATTGCTAGAGCACGGTACATCATTTTATCTCATCTACTTTAGGCTCACCTTGTTTTAGAGTCAGTGGAAGGAGACAGTAACATTTAAGATCAATATAATCACATTTACCTTCAATAATTTTGTGAGTCTAAGATGCACCACTATTTCCAAAACCATTTTTTTTTTTAGTTCCGAAAATTGAAAAGGTAGCCTAGATGGCCTACTTGTTTTAAAAATTGCTTTTATAAGAATTTTAAATTAAGCGAATCTTACCCTTAGATTGAGATTCATGTGTTTTCTCTGTAACAAAAAGATGTCTATATGGGACTTTGCAAATGTTAATTTTCTCAGCACCAGTCCCACCCAGGGCTTCCAGGGTGAGCTTCCATCCTGTTGCTTCCGTGCCGCAGATGGAAGATACAGGGATTATAAAATTCAATGTTTTTTCCCATCTGAACTTAATGACAAAACCATTATTGACCCCACAGGAGTTAGTAACAAATTCCGTGGGCTGATTGCTCAGGAAACCCAAGTTTACAGAATTTTGGATGGAATCACAGGATTTCAGTATACTGGATGCTCAGTATTCAGCCTCCATTAGTGTCTGACAGATGAACTAGGAGCTGTTTTAGGAACAGAGGAGATAAGCCTTAATTTCTAGGCTTGTTTTCCAGCCATTAGACACTACTTATCTTTAATGTGAAACTCCTAGTTTTAGAGATTGGACTGATGACAATCATGTTTAGTGTTGTTATTGTTGTTTTGTTTTTGATTTTTTTATTTGTTTTGTTTTTAATATTGCTGGTATCTCTGTGTTCTACACCGAATAGCCCAAATAGCACGAATTCTATCATAGTTTTATATTTCTGTTGCTAATCCTGATTTAGCCTTGACACAGACAAATGTGGTATTAAGCAATGGAAGGTGTTGCATAAACACAGTAAATGATGCCTCTCCTTCTTTCATTGGATGCAGAAATTCGTACCAGGGCAGCCAGTTGTAATGTGCAGTTTATACTATGGGCTATTCAAGTGTTTTTAAGTGTAAGATTTCATTATAAATATCTTTGCTAATTTTTTGTCCTGAGTGAGATGCAAATCCAACCATGACTGATAAGGACAGACATGTGTGAATAAGAATGTTAGCCTAAATTGTATTTCTTTGCTGTTGTGGAAGAATTTTTGCACTTACATTTAAGCTTCTGCTCTTCTGCTATTTCAGTGTAGTTATGAGCAGGCAACTAAGGACAGGATAAACCCATCCATCCACCTACTGACTGGTCAGGCTACATTTTCTCTTACAAATTCCATTTCCATAGAAAGGCATGGCTGGGCTTGATCTCAAGCCCAGGTTATACAGCATCATGGCTGCAGACACAGTATGGATATATGGCTCAAAGCAGTGGGTGCTTATGTTGGGTACAGATGGACTGAAGTCCCCCAGGTCTCCCTGAAAAGAGGAAGGTTAGGCATACACCAGCAGCTGAAAGTTTGTTACTTTCTTTAAAAAGATATTTAGCCATAGTCAAAGCTCAAAAAGCAAGTTAAAAACTCATAATCAATTTTGTCATTCTTGCTTTCCCTTCTTATTTGTAGGAAAAAATTAATCACTTTTCTCCCACCCTCTGATAAGACTAGGCTTTTGCACTCTATTAACCCCAGGGGCTAAAAGATAGACTGTTTTCTAACAGGTGAATTAGTGCTAGATAGCATTACCACAAATGCCAAGTCATTAAACATGTAATTGGAATTTTTTTTTCCTATCTTAACTTTTCTACATTATAAAGGATCTTTACAAATTAATGAAAGAATATGAAGCTGCCCTGAGAGCTATTTGCCTATTAAAAATAGGCATGAAAAACTCCCATCCCCATCACAAGAAGAACTATCCCACCAATTTCCAATTACTTCTGCCGCTGACAGTTCACTGGACTGTTAAGTTATATTCTGCACCATGCTGCTTAATGTGGTTAAATCAGGCAGGTATTTGCTACTCTTTTTTTTTTTTTTTTTTTTTTCTCTCTCTTTCTTGTTCTTTCTAATTTTTTTTTCCCCTGATTGTGAAGCAATTAAGCTATGTCACTAATGAAAAAGGAGGATTTTTGTACCACAAAGGCATAGTTAATTTAAAGATGAATCCATGGCAATAACTAAATAAATCCTCAAGCACCCTGGCCCAAAAATATTTCTGGAAGTTTATTCAGGACCTTCAATAAAGGCCTTTTTATGGCACTTGCAGATATTCTGAGACAAGAAGTCTTAGTAAAAGGAGCCAAAGATCTTACATCTGCAACTGGTATTCACAATGATAATATTAGTGATAATGGTTCTAAGAGGGAGAAGTGAGATTTCTTTTTTCTTCAGTCTGATGAAAACCTTGAATTGAAAATTAAAGATTGGCAAATATGATAACTTCTAAACTGTAAGCAAAATACCATTTATTCAGGGTTCTTTGAAGCTTCATGATGGGGAAATCAAAGTGTGCATCCACCATCTGTGGGTGGACCCTTTAAACAGAGGTCTTAATGGTACGACTAGGTATAACTCAATAATAAGACACTTGTTATTATTTGGTAATAAGACACTCCTCATTTCATTGATGCCTCTGTCTGAGTTAGAGCTGCTGATGCAGCTGTGCTCTCCATGTTCTTTGCAGTTTTGCTTTTCACTTTCTTGAGATGCTTGTCAGGTCTCTAATAAGGCATCCGCTCTCTGCAGATTGGTGAATCGTACCTTTTAGGTAACACCTGGTTCATTAAACATTTAAATTCCATACGACTCGATTGGGAATATTTATTGAACGAAGAATCCATCTTTGTGTGGACGAGGGTAAGGTGATCACACTGTACATGGACTTTGTCAAAGCACGCTGTACCTGGCTTTTTGCTTCTTTTCTTCAAAGCTGCTGAGAGGATCACCTTTGAAGTACTGTGCTATCATCTATAAGCTTTGGAGACATTTTAACCCAGAAGTTTCTCAGTTTTATTACCAAGATTGGGCAATGACCTGGACTTTCCAGAAGTTGCAGGTGTCTATTGCAACCATAAGAAAGACAAGTAACTTCTGACGGAAGCTTTGAGACATTAATAATCAGAAAACATAGAATATTCCAAAATGCAGGTACAGATCAGAAAGGCTGAAGAAGGGAACCTATTCTATAAGGAAGGATTTAAAGAAAACAGATTTTTAAATGAAAGGAAGCGAAAGGAATAGGGAAATAATACCATTACTGTGTAATTGCCATTCCTCATGGGAGCAAATCCCTGGAAAGAGGAAAATTTATTGAAGTTAAAGAAAAGCAATAGAAAATGAAGTTATATGAATATAAACTAGATAAGTGGATATATCTATCCTCTGAATGGGAAGTGCTAGAAGATTCACATGCCACATATAACACCACTGTATGTGCTGGAGTATCACCTTCTAACATGCACTCCGCATATGCGCATCTGTGTATCCTAATACATTTCTTCTTTAGAAGACCAAACTCAGCAAGTTTTCCAAGCAGATTAGTGCTGATATATTTCTGGACAAGATGGTGTTTGAGCTGGAAACAGCAACTCATCCCACACTGTCCGAAAAGCAGATTTACAGGCTTGATGCTTTCCAGTGGAGCTGCTGCTTTTACAGCCTCTCCCATTTGCCAGTCTTTTTTTCTCCATCTTCAAATCTCTCACTGAAGTCCATGTTAATATTACCAAAATTTACCTCGGCTGTCGGCTTCTGAGGATTTACTTTTGGTTACACAACAAAAGAACAACAGCAACAAAATCAAATCATTAGCACGGTAGAATGTGTTTTCTGCTCTTATAGCTTTTCCTGTCTTTATATATTGTTCTGTCTCCTTCAACTTCTCACATCTAGAGGCAGGCATTTGGGACCAGATTTCCTTTTATCTTTTAACCTCGCACTTATTTACACCAGTATGATTACAAGGTGAAATACATAAACGAAGAGGACATCATTTGACACCCATTTTCAATGTTGGAATGATTAAACAAGGCTAATCATTTCAGAGGTGAAATGAAGAATTATGGTTTTAAATGCCCATGTTCAATTCAAGCACCTCACTGCTGTTCTACAGTGTATACAAATAGTACGACTTAATAATGAATCAAAACACCCCTGCTTCAACCTGTAAATTAATAGCTGAAATGTACTCTTGTGCAGACAGTGTCTGGGCCAGTTCACACCTGGCATCACATCAGGGCTTATGTGAAATTCAAGCGGGCCACAGGCTTTGTGCCGGATTTTTGAGCAGGGCTATTTTCACTCTGCAGCAAGTGCAGTCATATGTTTCAATAAGAGACTTATCCGTTAGCAAGTGAAAATGTTACCGCTAATTTTACACCTTGAAAACAAATCAGCGTTTCACAGTTCGAAAGCAGAAACCAACCAGCTATAAACCGTCAGATTGACTGTGATCTCAGAATTGAATAGGTCTATTTGTTCTAACAAACAGTTAGGCCATTAAATTGCAAAGCCTTCCAGTGTTTGTCCAGGTAAATAAGGACACATCCAAATTGATTATCTGTTGTTCGGAGGTAATGATACGTAATAAACTATTCGCTCTGGGTAACCTAACAGAAATGTGCTTTAGTGCCCACATGTGCAGTATCTTCCAGCCTACGAACAGGATAGGATCTCCTCACATGGTTATCTCAAATCCTGGGTGTCATCACTCTCACATGCCCCCCAATCCTGAAGGCAAAATGTGTTTGCTTTTTAAAACAGAAACATATTTTTCTTGCTCCACGTGTGATGCTTCTGCTGATGGGGATTCCTCAAAATCTGCATGTGTGTACGCCCACGACCCATAGCAGGAAAAGATTTCAGAGACTTTAAGGTTAATCCTGTTCCTTTCAGTGTCATTATACTCATTTGAAAAAAAAAAAAAAAAGAATATCTATCATCACAGACTTCAAATCCACTAGCTGCCCAGCAATAAATCTTGTGCTTGTGTCAAAATGTCTGCAGCAGAATTTCTTGGATGAAACTTCGCAGCTGAACATTAGGCAGCAATTGATGATATATGATCCAGGCAGCATGAGCAGTATTCTAACAGGAAAAGAGGTAATCTAAATTTTGTCAAATTGGAAGTAGTTAAATGATTCTTGCTTTTCCCAATTGAAACTTAATTGACTTTTTTTTAGCTGTCATATAAGAATTTCTCCTATGCACACATTCTTGGTGTCTCCAGAGTCAGACTGTGGCCACTACAGCTGGAAATCTCCAGTGCAGGGGGGAGGGAATGAGCTTCAGGGACCAAGAACCAGGGACAGAAACATTTTCCATCAGTGGCGGTACCTTCTTTATGGGATCCTGCTCCATCACTTGTGACAAACGCCAAATTGAATGTTTGTGGGGACAAACTCCGAGAGGGTAATAACCCGTGTTGAGGCAGTTTTGAGAATGATAAATGTTTTATTGTCTTTATTTTTCTCACATCGCTTGCCAGTTAGACTTACAAGGTGAAATTAGTAACCTTCTGAGGTGGAATTTGTCTTGCCAAATTTTAGCTGGCTAAAACATTGAGCGGGATGGTGTACACAAGGGAAACATGAGTTTAGACACCTAGGGATGTTGATGCTAAGGTGAGTATTTATTATAGCTGGCACGGAGGCAGTTAGTGCTGCAAATGCCATCTAGGTTGTTATTTCATCTGTCTTGTTGCCCACTGTTGTGTTAACATCATCATCCTCATGCACCATGATCTGCTCTGTCCACTTTCCCCCATATGTCAGGGGTGTCTAGGCACACAAGGACTCTCTCCAAACTGTCTCATTTCAACATGCCCTGCCTGGACTGTTGGTCAAGGAGAGGCCAGATCTTTTGCAGCATGTTTCATGCTCACCCATGCCCCACACATCATGCATAGCCTGGAGGATCTTGGTGTGGTAGAGAGGAATTGAATGTTGGTCACTCAGCTTGCATCTGTAAACTCCTTTTGTAAGCCGTGGAGAAGGCAGGTGCCTTCGGCATGTTTTCATTTATTCTATCTAAAATGTCTACACTAAATCTAATTTCTCCCAAACGATTATTTGAATGTGACAAGCAGAGTCTTACATAACTAACAGCCAGAGCCTTGTTCTAGAGAAGAATCACATAGAATTGGTGGTAAGGAGGGGGTCACCACTACCTGGCTGTGGTGTAACTTAATACCAGAAGAGGAACGCTGAGGATGCTCTTGAACAATGTCCACTGAAATAGAAAGCAAGATAAGTAATCAACAAGCATTATCTCTCAGTGATCACGTAACAGATGGCAGACAATATGGAAAGGGGAACACACAAAGAGAGATATTAATTTAAGACAGGCAGATAGATGGAGCAATACTTTCAAAAAGTAATAAATGGATCAAATTGAAGGCCAATTCTCAAATGTGTATTCAGAGAGTTATGTGTTCAGTGCTTAATGAAAAAATCAGTTATTTTGAAAAATATAAGTAAAAGAAGGATCATGCATTTAGATTGATTTTCATCCTCAAAATAAGAAAGAAAAAAAAAAAAAGAGATGCAGATACATTTTTCTCTTGAGCCCTTTTTTTTCTAATTGCTAAACATTGCAGTTTTCTTGATAAAGCTGAAACAAAACAGTGGAAAAGACATCAATATTTCCTCTTTAAAATAAATGGAGATTAATAAGAGGAAATGTGTTTCTTTTTCTTTATTTTAGAAAACGATGAGATTGCTTTGTGTCTAAAAGATGCCGAAATCTGAATCCAAAAAAATCCTCCGGCAGAACTGCAAATATGTTTCTAACCACTAGATGGTACTTAAAGCACGGAGTTGAAATGAATTGCCGTTTTGCGAACTGTGTGGTATAGTCAGGGTGCCTATGTCGGACGCTTAGCGAAGTCAAGGTTGGTTTTATTTTCCCAATATCCATGAAGGAAAAAAAAAAAAAAAAAAAAAGGAAAAAAGAAAGAAAGAAAGAAAGAAAAAGACTAAATCTCTTCTGTGCCTTTTTTGACTTAAAAAGAAAAATGGACATGGCAAAAGTGTTCCTGATTAGATTGGTACAAAAAGATGATGCATTCTTTCTGGATAAATCAGGAGATATGAGGTTCTGTCACTCTTTAGATATAGACCTGAAATACTAAGCTTAAATTTATAGCCTCTTGAATGATCCACAGGACTCTGTTTACTCATATAGTAGAACTGGGTGCAATTCCAGCAGTTCCTCTCTGTGATCAGTTACTTTATCACCTTGATCAGTTCAGAAGATACAATAACTCTCTTTTTTTAATAAATTCTACTACATTAGATCCTTTATCAACCTTCTTTGGTTTTAATCATACTTCTGGGCAGGAATCCTCTCCCCATCTTTCTCTTTGACACGCATGCAACCACATGCTCTCATACCCATAAATGTCTGTGTGTTACCTTTTGACCTCTTGCAATTTTTATATTTTCAGGGGGAAAGGCTGGAAGGGTACAGGATCTAAAGATAAGATCGCTCAATTACAGCTGTTTTTTTTTTTTTTTTTTTTTTTTTCCATCTCTTATTTCCAGATAAGACAATCTGTTTCAAAAATTGACTAGGGAAGATGTTTCCATCCACAGGAAAGATATTGCAGTGGACACCTGGAAATTTCAAAGTGTACTTTGACTTCAGATTTTGAACATTCAGACCAACTTCAAAACACTAGGGCTCAAAACTGTTATTCAGTCTGTGCTGAGTGACCTCTCCAATTCCCAGGCTCAACAACTTATTCTAGTGCTTTGTTTTGGGTTCACTCCCCACTTAAATATTTACAGCATGGAAGAACACTGGGTAGATCAATGAGATTTTCAAGAAAATTGGGAATCGCAAATATTTTTCTGGAGCTCCTCCCATCAAACACCCTGCTGTGCAACTGGGAGTGTTTCATCCTAGCCTCTTCTGCCAATATACTGCGCCTGGAGGTATGCAGATCAATACTATTGCTTAATGTACATGAAAAGGTTAGTCTGGTACTTATTCTTTAAAAAAAAGCCACTGGATCGTTTCTAAAGGTATCAAGGATTTGTCTCTGAGGTGTTCTGTGGCACAGAGTTCGAAAGCCTCCAAATATTTGTTTGGCATCACTGACTATTAAAAATAATAATAATAATTAAAAATAGAAAGAGCAAGCAATTCTATTATATCTTTCTACAAATAACTATGAATGAGATTAAGGTTGGAAAGATGAATCTAAAAATGTTATTGAGTATTAGAGCACCCAGTGAGTTAATAGAGAATGGTTTGGTTATCCAGGCCTAAATTTTCTTTAGGAAAAAGATGAAGCTTTTTCTACATTTCTGTAATTCTTTGCTGGTTCATGACAAATGTCACCACAGAAATGCAACTTCCATGGGCCTGATCCAAACTGCTTGTATATGGGACAAGTTCTCCCTAAGGACAAAGTCCATTTGTTAGTTTCATGGCAGCCCCTGTGAGCAGTAATTTTTTTTCACAACAACCACTTTAGAAATAGCTATAACATTGATCTCATCACTGAGATTTACTCTTGAGTAATAGCTCTGCACCAGATGACCTGGATTTGGTAATGAGCCTATGTGTGAAAGCTTTGAACGTATGGTTTACCCTGAAGTTCCCAAGTAGCTTCTGAAGAGGAGGTACATATTTTCTGTTTTCAGTTGATGAGAAATAAACTTGTGGACAGTTCTAATTTTGCTCTCTGTTTTTTTTCAGAAAAAATACAGTGCAGGCATCTTCAAAAGTCACATGCTGGTTGTATGTGCTGGTCAGATGTGTCCTATGACTTGGAGGATGTCCATGTATGAGACTCAACCAAAGAGTGCTTCAGAATGTTTTGTTCTCTGATCCAGTTGGTAACTTCTGCTGTAATAGTTGCAAGTTGTCTCCAACCTCTGCAATACGTTTTCAAAACTACGTCCTAAACTGCACAACTCCAAACTTAGCTGTGGTTGTATTATTTTATTTCCTTTCTCTCGGAGCAAATTTCATCTAACTCTATCTGCCCATTGCTCCATCTGTCTGTCTGTTCTGTTGCTCTGCAATCTGGAAGAGACTGCCTTTAAGACTGTGTCATATACCTCTTTGTAGATGTTCCTATAACCTCTACAAAGCTTTACCTGAGGGGGCCAAATTCATCTGTGATGAGGAAACTTCATTAACTTTAAGGATTTTGTACATATGCATATATATTTAATAAGGGATGATTTTGATCCACAGCCTTCCTTGGGGACCACTGCACATGCAGAACGTGTGTCTGTGCATATGAACAGCCAGACTGGGGAGGGGAATCCTAGTTAAGGTTTTGCAGAGATTGTTCCAGGACTAAAGAAAATCATTCACTCATTGCTGCACTGCACAGAATGCGCTAAAGGAGAACAAGAAAAATGAAGGAACATGCAATTCTGCCCACTTCAGCAGTTAAGCTTTTGTTAGAATACTCTTAAGCAATTACAAAGCTGCCAAGACTGTATTTAATTAAATATATAAATATCCGTACAAAAATAAAACCCAAGCAACACTTACATCATACTTACAAGGTGTTATTGTTTTGTTTGTTTTTTACAGATGGACATTTTGTCAGGGAGAAATTTGCCAAGTGCTGTGAGGCAGAGAGGGAAAGAGAGAGGAAAAGAGGTGCAAGGATGTACAGAAAAGAAATGTTGATGCTGCAGGAGAAATGGCATCTCTTATATTTCAGAAATGTGAACACTACAGTGCACATATGATAAGAAAGTGTGACTTGAGTTCCCTACTTAAGGCTTCACTGAAATTGCTCAGTACTTATGGGAAAACAGATGACAGAGTAATTAGAGATGGTGCATATAATATATCATTCATGGTCTTGAACTTTGTGCGGCTGATTTGGGTGACCAGATGACTTGACCATGTAGTCTAAGTGCTTGAGGCGAGGAGCATGGTTTGAACAGAGTATTAAACAACAACAACAAACTAATTTACCCCTAAAATACAAAAGGCATGCCTGGAGTTGTCCTGAAAAGGGAGCAATTCTTTATGAGACAGATTTCACACTGCTAGAAGCACTGAGGCTGCTTTGCTGCTGATGGAAGGACATCCCAGACAGCTACAATTTCAAGCATGCACTAAAGTTTTGCCTACACATCTCTGTGCCAGGAGATGATAACACCTTGCACTGGAGAGCCTTTGGGGCTTTCCAGCTGGGAGTAGGATAGATACTGGTCCTGGTTAGTAGGAGTGTTTACCAGGTGCCATCTGATCCAAACAGCAGCAATAGCCCCATTCCTCTGTGGCTGTATGTGTACAGGGACACCTCCCTGAAAGGCTGTGCCCTCACGCGATGCTGGGGGCTGCTGAGTCCCACACAGGGGAAAAGCTGGCAAGAAGTTTGATCTAGAATTTTTGGCGCTAGTGAGATAAGTTAAAAACATGTGTGTACTCTATATTTTAAGTTCTAAATAGTGCTGGGCAGAGCAACTCGGGCAAAGTGATGCAATGTACAGTTTATGTCCTCTTGATTATATAATCTCAGAAATATGGCAGTATTCACACTGAGTGGTACTTTCTGAAATGTTAGTGTGCTGCACAGAGGCTACTGAGGCACCAGTAATAGAAAGCATTGCTCTGCAAAACAGCTTTTAATGGGACTCAAACACATCAGGTACTGTCTGGAAATCATATGGCCTGCTACAGCATCCACTCATGTTTGCCAGTGTTGTGATTATTTTCTTCTGCCCAAAGAGGAGTCCAAATCTAAAGCAACTCACCATTCCTTGCCATGGGAGCAATGCCTGCAGGTGCTACCAGTCCCTCTCAGGACTGGGTCCTCAGCTGGAGCAAGAAAGGCATTTGGATGTGCCTACTGGCTGGGTGCAATTACAAAGGGAACACCAAACTCATATGGTCCATATGTGAGGCTTTCCCATCATTTGTTTTGCATATGTTTTGCATCCCTGCATGACTTTCGAGAGCATGAGCCTGCAAAGAAGATTTTTTTAGAGCAGAGGAAAATGTGCCCATTGTTAGCAGTGGATGTGTCAATCTCATTCCCCCGAAGGGGGAAAAAAGAGTGTTTAAGGTGAAATAATGGTTGAATTTTTCTTTTGTTTTCTAAAGGCTGTGGCTGAGGTTCTCAGAAAGTCTAAGGGAATTAAATATCCATTCTTTTTCAAGTGAAAAGTCCAAATCTCTGACCTGAGCCTATAAGGTAAATGTTTTGCTTGCTGTATTTTAACCTCAGAACTGATTAGATGAACATGTTATGCTATCCATGCTCCTCTATTACCTTAATCATCCCATGATAATCATTTTCTTTGTAACAGATTCTATGTTAATTCACAACGAGAAAATCTCAGGGACATCCATAAGCTCCCACATAGAAGCACTGATGAAGAAACAACTTAGCTTTGGGTGCACTCTCTCTTTTTTTCTCAGACTACCTCAGGTGGTGGCTGCAAAATGAAAATGCTCGACTGATAAACACTTGTGAGGTAGGTGAAAGAAGCTCTCATTTCAGGTGCAAATCCAAGATCTTCCCCCGCAGTTAGAGGGAGAGGATTAGGTCCTTTTGCCACACATTTCTCCTATCTCCACCCCTCCCACCCCCTTCTTCGGCATCTATATCCAAACCCTGCATCTGAACAAAAAAGCTGTATCTGTCCCTTAGTAAAACATCTTTTATTTGCCAACTTGTTTTTCCCACAGACTCCCGCTCCCTTTTGTGTTTGCGCTAATGTTCCGAATGTCTACACCGCATAGCTGATGATTATTTGTGAGACAGAGTGAGTTAATGCAGATTTGCAAGCTGTTCCCATTTGTTAAATGTCAGAAAAACACATGCAAGTCACTGGCTTTAGCACTTAGCTGCCAGCTGGCTCTTCTGAAAGGAGGGGACAAATGACAGTCTATCAAACAGCATGCTTTCAAAGAAAGAGGAGACCTGTTCCAGAACTGCAGCTTCAGAGGCTCTTTTAACAACATAAGCAAAACTGGGAGCCAACCTCATTTTTTCCCCCTGGCTGTAATGAACACACAGCTTAGCTACAGCAGTCTCCCACCCCCAGTAAAATGAACTGGAATTACAAAGCTTATGAAGAAAACAACCATCATTTATTTTTTTTTTTTTCCTATCTTTTTTCCTTTCTTTTTAATTGTTTTTCCCCATTTCTTTCTTTTTTTGGATCGAAAGTAGGACCAAAAAATGTCAAAAGGGAAAGGATTCGGGTTATGAGATCATTCTCAAATCTCAGAAGAAGACTGCAGGAAATGGTGCCAAATTGAAGTGTTTATCCATGGGTAAGTGCCCAGTGTAGATTAACATATTTTAATTATGGTCTCTGGGTTTGCTGCACTCCCTGAGGAATACATGGTTTAGGCCTCACTGGTGAGCCAAAGTTGTCGGAGGGGATTGTTTGTTTGTCATGCATACTGATGGGGAGCACTGTCCTCAGGATGTGCCTTTCTCCTCCAGCAGCCTCAAGCGGAGGCAGTGCTGGCTTTTTTTGGCACTTAGCATGCTCCAATCTCAATCTGGTGGCCAGTGGCTGTTAGCATGGAGGCCTGGGCAAGGTGCTGCTTCCCCAAGTGGTGTCCACCAGGACCTCCAACATCACCCCCTCATTAGGATGCCTCTGAACAGCTGTCATGTCGTGCTGACTTTTTGTCACAGTTGACAGTGGTGAGATTAAAGCAGGTAGCCAGAAGCTGAAAGACTCTCTGTTTTGTTACAAAGCACTGAGTCATCCAGTCTCCTGTTATAAATATCAGTCATCAGATTTGGATTCACACTGAGTCACTTGCAGTCTTGGGTAGGACCCACTGCACTAATGGGCAATTTTGTGTTGCAGGACTATTAGTATACAAGATTGCCACCATTGTCAAGATATCAAAATGTAATCTTGTGTGTTTAATAGTTCATAATTAACAAGCTGTATTGCTCTACTGAACATCTTCCACTTATTCGGTGAGATTTTGAAATGAGTATTCAGTTCCCAGAGTTTTTCCTGATTCAAACGCAGTGTTGAGTCCAAAAAGCATATTGGGAAGAGAGACCATTGTGCAGGGCAAGATTCAGGTGTTATACTTTGGTACATGAAGTCAAGTGCTGCCTACACTAAATGGCCAGATTCATTTTCACAGGCAAAAGAGAGAGATAAAACTATGAAGGTAACCTGCATATGTTTAAGGGAAGAGAGGCCCAACTGCTTACCTCTATCACTGCAGAGAGCACAATGTCCCAGGTGACTTTCAGTGCCAGCCAGTGAAATGGGAAAAATAAGGTGAAATGAAGCCTTTTCTAATTACAGACGCTACTTGCAAAGCTCATTGCCCCGTAGTTCACATGTGCACCTTAGAAGCAATCTCAAAGGACTTTGGTTTGGAAAGTAGTCTCAGATTGTCATCCAAACCACACCTACTCTCAACTTCTTGATCCAAGGGAAGCATAAACTCACTGGATATGGAAGCTTTTACCCTGAAAATATACACTGGGGAACCCTCAATTTGAAAGTGAGTGGCTAACTCCTTCATTAATCCCAGCATGATCCAGGAATTAGGCAAAGTTAAGCCTCTGAATCTGATAAGCACAAACTGAACAATCTTCAGTGTCTTCAGGATCAACACATGGCCTTACTTCTGTCTTCTTTCAAAGAGAAAACAACTCTCTGTATAAACAAAAGGTGAGATTTCCCAAGTTCCAGACTATCAGCATTCAAAAGAGTATGAAATAAGATACCTCAATTACTCTAAGCTTTTAATTATAATCTCAAATTCTAGATTTTGAGTCTATCTGGAGAAACAAAATGTGAGAGGGATTGTTCCGCAGCTGGATCAACTTGACTCCATTTTGAATTTTAGGTGTTCATTCTTCAGAGCTAGATCCACTGAGATATTTAGACCCATAGATATTTTGGCACTCAACTTCTGTTTGTCCCACCACCTACACTAACAGAATTTAAAGTCAACTTGGTGTAAAGAGCTTTAGAAAATGAAAGTACCAAGCAATATCTGCTTTTGGAGAGAGAGAAGGCAGTTGTTATCTAAAAATTTCCTCCACATTAGGTTCTTATTATCTTTCCTTTTGCACCATCAACTGCTCCATGCAATTGTGCTCAGAATCATTCAACTGAAAAGAAAGGCTTCCCTGTCCATCTTCCTGGCAAATGTGTTCAAATGTTACCTCCTTTTTTCATTCACTTTCTTGGATCTGGCTGGTGATGCTTATCAAACAGAGCGTTAATGGCATAGCCTCTCTGAGTCTCCGAAGTCTGACCCCAAATACAGAGATCACTGAATCTGTTTCAGGTTAGCATATGGCACTTGTTTGAGAACAGTTATTGAAAGACTGAATCCGGCACCCTTGACAAATCCAAGTCTGCTGTAGCTAGTTCTCAGCCCTGCATCCAACCACTATTGATGCTGGGCACATACTGCCAGTAGATACACACACATGGGCACTCATATGCAGCATATATGCATTTAGAAATATCTATACACATCCACATAGGTCACAGTCAGACACACAGAGCACTCATACACGTAGCCTGTATAAGCCGCTTCATCCTGTCCCCTCTCTGGCTGATAAGCTTGAAAGTCTGTCAGTGAAAATAAATACATAAATAAATAAATAAGATATATATATGTATTTGTGTGTGTGTGTGTGTATGTATACAAAGGCTGCTCCTACTTTATTATGTTGGCCCATGATGTCAGAGGTGGATGTTGCTGGTATCACACCAGGGCTTGAACCTTCCCATCAATATTCCATACATTTTGTTGCTGTGTGACAGATGGCAGCAGAGGGGCAGTTTAACAGAATGGTGTCTGACATGGAAGTGTGTGTGAAGCAAAGTGTTGCCACTGAATTCCAGCATGTGGGAAAACTGCACCTTTTTTGAAATTTTCTGAACTTTTATGGAGACCAACCAGTGGATGTCAGCATGCTGAGGAGGTAAGTGGTATGTTTCAGCAGTGGTAACAGTGATGCTAGATCAGCTCAGCTCCTGCAGATTTTTATGAGTGCATCATGCAAGCTCTTGTTCCTTGCTGGTGAAAATGCAGAGCTAATGGTGGTGTCTGCATTGAAAAATAGTGTTTTGTATCTGAGAATCTGCTCTATCAAATAGCATTATTGTGTTCTTTGTACCTGTTGCAGTTTCTATGGAAACTAAGAGCAGGCATTACTTGTGGAGCAACCTATGTATTTGCAGGCAGACATGTATATAAAATATAGATCCAACTAGTAGCTAGGCTCAAAAGTTCAATATGCCCAGTGGCTGCTCCTGGGTCCCAGTCTTACTTGTTGAAGGCAAAACCTAAAGGGTTAAGTAATCTGAATGAAGAGGGATTTTGTTTCCTCAGGTTATTTTGGTTCCCCCCCACACTGCTGGCCCCTCTGCTACTCTGTGTGCGTGGAGATGAGCCTTTTATCTCACAAGCTGACAAATATCTTCTTTCTGTGAGACTTTTTTGTTGCCTGCCTAGATCCTGCTCTGTCTCTGAGGCACATAAGCTCTGTCTTACTCATTACATAGAGATCATCTGGGCGAGTAAGCCCTTTCTCTTCATTTTCTTGAAAAATGTCAGGTTCAGACTTAAGCAGTGAATGCTCGTAGCTTCAGAAATGTGGATCTTGTGGGAAGATGGTGAGACAAGATGGGCCAAGTAAATAGAGCAGGGCGTAGCTAGAGGGGCTCAGGGAGTCCTGTCATCAGCTCATGGACTTCACACCAGATGAAAGTCAGCATCCCCTTTTGACAAAAGGGGATATTACTGCTAGCTTTCTTTTGCGACATCAGGAGCTGTAAGTAATGCTAGCAAAATACTCATGCTGTTAGTGCCAGACATACAAGCCACTGGTAATATTGAAATCTCATTTTTAAGTGCACACAAGACAGATTTTCAAGGATGCTTAGATTAAAGATCAGCAGATGTGAGAGGGGTTTTCAAAAGTTGTTATGAATTTCATTCCTATTAACTTCAGCAGAAGATAAGCGTTATTTTCTAACTCCGGTTGCCACCTGTGAATATCCTTAAGTATCTAGATGTCTTTAGAAACTTCTCTGGGAACTTTTAGATAGAAACTTCTTCGTTTTAAAAGTGAGCACAAAGTAATATTTCTGCCAGAGTGTTTAGGTGCTATGCTGTCAGTATCATAATGCAATGCTTATCCTTTCACTGGGGAATGGTTAGCCACTGACTTACTGGCTAAACTAGATTCTAAGGCATGATGGAGGACATGTTAAACATGACAGAAGATATGAGAAGTGAAAGAAGCAAAAGCTGAGTTTTGCTTTTGTATTCATCCTGAGCTCTGTGTAACCCATGTCAGAGATATGCTTAAACACACAGTGGTAAAATAAAGAGCTTATGAATGGAAAAATCTTTTGTTTTGTTTTGTTTTGTTTTGTTTTGTTTCTTTCACTACTTCCTAGCTGATTTTAAGCAGGTTATCTTGGGCATCTGTGCTATATTTTCTCAGTGCACCTTGTAGCACTTTACACTGAGCCATCTTTCAATGAGGAGGCTGAAGGACCTCAGTTTACCAACACAAAGTTGGGTCGACCATCCTGCTCCTGCAGCCAGAACTAGCACGTCTTCTGACAGCTATTCTGGAGCCAGTTTAAATTTCTATCTCACAATGCTGTCTTACACAGAGCAGGTTTATGCTTAAAGGTTGGTCCAGAGCTCCCAGAAATGAACAGGTCAATGCTTCAGCAAACTCCACCTAAATCATGAAGTTCTCCTCACCTCACTTCCATTCCTTGAAACAGGGATAACAACGTTTTTTTTTTTTAACATGGTACCTATCTTGCTCAACACAACAGATCCCTAATCATGCAGGGAAGGAGAGAGGAAAGGGAAGGGCAGATGGTATCATCTTAATGCAAATAATAAATAATCAGAGTAATCCCTCCATCATGACAAGACTTACATTAAGTGTACAAATAAGGAAAAGCCCTGCTGCAGTCTTAGGAGTGAGTCAGAGAAGGATGTGACACGAAGTGTTCTCAAGCTTTTCTCTTCATTTTTCTTTTTTTTTTTCCTTTGTATGTGTGCGTGTGTGTTTGTGGTTATAATGAGAACAGAGCAATTTGAGAGGGTAGAGGCATAAAATTATAGTGCTGGAAACCAACTTCTGTGTTTAAAAGATTTTTGTCAGCATCTCATGAGCAGGCTGGCCAAATGCTCACATTGTAGGGGTCTTGTTGTCATGATCTACATCCATATGTCACACACTTAATCAGAGAGGCACGGTCCTGGGATAAAACAGGCAGATCTGAAATGTCAGTGCTCAGGTAGAAAGCCTTTCTCCTGACTTCTTTAGCTGAAATGTTGAGCACTTACACTCATATGGCTAGTTCTTGGTTGGGCTGTTTCTATTTCCGCAGTGTCCTCATGCCTGTCATTGCTTGGACCTGGTTCAATAAACACATTAGCCACATCTGAGAGTACAAATATTTCTTCAGAGGCTTAAATGTCTGTTTGAGCACATGATTACAGTAACCACACGTGCAGTCAGAATCAGCCCTATATACAACATCAGCGCTGACATGTCCAAATTTAGGCAGATCACCCATGAGAGGAGGAACTACACTGGGAATAGGTAACGCTGCCTGCCTACATCAACGGGTCTGTCTGAGGTGGTCCTGCAAATAACAGCAGATGTTGATTGGGATCACCATTCCCTTGAAAATCCTCCACAAGAAAAATGCACATCACAATCTGGCATGTGTCTGTGCTTCTCCTGAAGCCCACTCTTCAGCTACTGTCTGAGGGTGGCACCTTTAACCCTGCTGACAGCAGTGGCAGTGGGGTGCCGAGTAGAAAAGAGCCCAAGGTGGCATTTAGTGGCACACTGAAGCCTAGGAAGTCACTGTGGAAAACCTCCACATTGCCACTCTGCTGAAGTTGACCTAGGAATGAGTCATCTGGTTATTCCAAGGAAAGGGGTATTGTTTTGAAGATTCCCCTTTATGAGAAACTGATACAAGTGGAAAGTCGGCTGCACTCCTGAAAAAGGAGGTTTCTTCTACTGTAATTTTTTCTAGCCGATACAAGCTTTTGCAAACAACATGAGTTGAGCAAAGTGAGTATTTAATATGTGAGGAATGATTTATAGTGTGCTTTGCAGAAAAGTTTTCAGCAAGTCTGAATTCTCTATTAAAATCTGCTTGCTTCATTACAGAGCTACCAAAATAGGCAAAGAAAATATTCCTTGCTTATCCCAAGACTCCTTAACTCCTGACAATTTTAATAAATCAAGGAACATTTGTAAGTACTAAATGTTAAATGTGTATTCACAGTTAATTTTTAATCAACTAACAACGGTGATGTGTTAATTGAATGCCATTAAGAAACCATAACTTGATGCATTAGCTATTTTCCAATGCAGAGGAACTTTTCCCAAGGCTTTCAGTTTTTGCCCGGGCTCCTCTTGGAAAATAAATAAATAAATAAATAAAAATAAATGCGTGCATATTTATTTCAAATGCATTTTGACCTGAACTGGATTGTTCAAACCCTAAAAGTGAGCCAAGTTCACGTAAGGTTCTCTGAGCTTCATAGCTTCTTGAACATGAGCTGAATTTTAAACAAGCCTGGGCTATGTTTGAAGTTATCTTGTGCTTAGAGGTAGTACTTAAAACCTAAAAAAAATGACTGTGTAGGTCCAGCATGTAGACTCCTGGTTTCAATGTTAGTTGTTTAATTTTTGAGACGTCAACTCAGAGGTCAAGGAAAAACTCAGAAGGGTGACATTCAACTCGTCTTTTTGACATTTATGAAACTTGCTGTTTTTGTATCTGTCTTTTCAGCTGGCTCATCAGCAGTAGAACTATGCCACTTCTCTTCCATGTGATGACTAAGGCCTAGATCATACAGTGTTGGTGACTTTATTGCCACCCGCTGAAGAAGTTACCGTTACAGCCCTTTCTATTCACTTCTATTCTTGCTGGCTTGCTGGATGGACACTTCTACCTCTTCTTAGAAAAAAAGAAGGAGGTTATTTTAGCTAAACTAATTAAGGAAACTTTTCTCACCTGGCTGAGTCAGGATGACAGTGTTCACACAAGTAGCTGTAGTGTCAGTTTTCATGGGATGACTGTGGCTATTCCTCTGGCCAGCTATGGCACAGACTTTTCTTAAAAAAGATAGAGAAGCTCCCCAGATACTTCTCCATACAGAGTTCTTGTATGGATGCTTTACATATTTCACAAGGGTCTGAAATAAGTCTGATCAGAAATGCAAAGAGGAAAGGGGGAGGAGAGATGCGAGACAAAAACAGCCAAGTTATAAATATCTCTATTTTTAGATACTCAGATGAAATTTGCTATGGGGGTTTTTTAGTGATGGTAATCAGGAGAAGAATGAAGGGCATCAGTAAAGATGATTGAAACCTATCCAACAAAAATAATCTACTGCAGTTGGCTCATTTTCTTTCTGATGTTGTGCTCAATGAAATGAATTTAAACTGTTTATTTTACAATTAACATGCAATGTGCACTTCCAAAGTAATTTATGAGAAACAATTTTCATTTTATGTGGGGCTGCAGCATACAGAGAGCAGAGCTTCAGTTCACAACTGCAAGGTGAAGTTCCAGGGAGGAGAAAAGGCTTTCTTGTATGTGAAATTTGCTACTTTCCATTAAATTTATAAATGCTATCATTTTAACATGTCCCTTGGCTGTAAGGATATATATAAGAAAAGCATCTGCTCCTTTTTAAGTACCTGGACAAGGAGCTTTGCCACAACAACAAGGGAGAATAAGAAAGGAAAGCAGAGACAGAAACCAAGTCTGATCAGTAACACTAGCTGATGAGCATGTGAGAATGCAGGCATGTTTATTCCATCAGGGTTACAGATAGAGGATTTAAAAACTGAGAGACATGATCAGATATAAACATAGTCAGTTGAACAAATTGATAAGAAAAGAGACAAAATGTGAAAATGTTGCTTCAAGCAAGGCTGTATGATTGAGGATTTATGAATCAGGATAATAAGAAAAGAATCATCTAATCATTAAATCGTAAAACTGTGGAATTGTAGAATCATAAAATCACAGACTCATAGAATCATAGAATTGCAGAATGGGTTGGGTTGGAAGGTACCTTAAGTGCCATCTAGTTTTGATCCCATCTGCCACGGGCAGGACTGTTAACCACTAGACCCTCTTGCCCAGGGCCCCCATTCAACCTGGCCCTGAGCATCTTCAGGGATGGGACATCTACAGCATCTTTCAGCAACCTTTTCCAGGCAATGATAAGCAAAATGTTGAGACACAAACCTGACAAACTAAAACAAAAGCAATGACAAAAAAGTGTTTCTAGTAACAGCAAACAAGTAAAAGGCTGAGGTAGTCAACAACTTTTTTTGTCTTGGTCTTCACCTGTGACTTCTCTATACACAGCCCTTGAACTGATGGTTCAGAAAGTGGGAACTGGGGGAGCAAAGCTCTTCCTGCTGTAAGTGAAGATGAAGTTTGTGACCTTGTGGGGGAATCTGAACATCCATAAGTCTATGGGTTCTGAGGAGATGCATCCTAGAGTCCTAAGGGAATTGGCTGGCATAGTCACCAAGAGACATTTGATGATAACTGAAAAGTCATAGCAGTCAGGTGAATTCCTTAGTGATTGGAAAAAAAGACAATATCAAACTCATTTTTAAGAAAAGTAGAAAGAATGACTCAGGGAACTACAGACCTGTGAGCCTCACCTGTGTACTGGGAAAGATCATGAGCAAATCTTCCTGCAAGCTATGCTACGGCACATGGAAGAAAGGGAGATGATTTAGGATAACCAGCATGGTTTCACCAAGAGCAGATCCTTCTTGATCAACCTTCTTGTTTTTTTGAATGTGTAACTGCATCAATGGACAAGGGAAGAGTCACTGATATCACCCCTTTGGACTTCAGTGAGACCTTTGACACTGTCCTCCATAACACTGACATGACACTGTCTTTCTCTCTAAATTGGAAAGATATGGATTTGATGGGTGGCTTGTTCGATGAATGAGGAACAGGTTGCAAGATCATACCCAGAGAGTGGCAGTCAGTGGGTCAATGTCTGGATGGAAATCATTGACAAGCAGTGTCCCTTGGGAGTCAGTACTTTGACCAGTACTCTTTAACATCTTTACCAGTGATATTGACAGTGGGATCAAGAGCATCCTCAGCAAGTTTGCAGATGACACCAAGGTTTGGGATGTGGTTGATACACTTGAGGGACAGGATGCCATTCAGATGACCTAGACAGGCTTGAGCAGTGGGTCCAGGAGAACCTCATGAGGTTCAACAGATCTAAGTGTAAGGTCTTGCCTTGCACCTACTATCAGTGCAAACCAGAGAATGTGAGGATGGAACAGAGCCCCACTGAAAAGAACTTGGGGATACTGGTGGATGGTGAGCTGAACATAAGCCAGCAATGTATCCTCACAGCCCAGAAGGCCAATTATATCCTGGGCTGCATCAAAAGAAACACGACCAGCAGGGTGAGGGATGTGATCCTGACTCTCAACTCCTCACTGTGAGACCTCACCTGGATTAAGTGTCTAGATATGGAATCATGAGTAAGGTGAGACATGAACCCATTAGAGAGTGCCCAGAGGAAGGCCACAGAAATGAAAAAAATGTCTCCTACAAGGACAGGCTGAGAGAGCTGGAGCCGTTCAGCCTGAAGGAGAGAAGACCCAGAGAGAACTGAGAACAGCCTTCTACCCCAGCCCTGTGCCTCAGCAGTATGTGCTCCTAAGCCCACTGCTGGGGGAGTGGTGGGAGTGAGGCAAGTGAGGGCTCCACATCGGCAGTTGAAGCGGTGCTGCAGACAGGCCAATACCTGGTGTCCTTCCTGGAGGAGGAAGTGTACCAGGATCATGGGCACCTAGTTCTTGCAATATTACAGGTAGCGTCATCATGCCTGTGAAAGTCAGGGAACAGTCAAAAGCTGTGCTGTTACCTTAGCAATCCTCTCTGATTTTGAGGGCTAATTTTGGTTCTTTGCTCTCTTATATTTTTCCTTTGTGACCGTGTGCAAAGTGCCTCTGAAGGGAAATATGCTGGGGATAGAAGGATCTTGAATCTTGAAGGTAGTTTTAGCAAGAGCAAGTGGCTGGAAGCCAGACAAATTCATGTGAGAGAAAATGTGTGCACTTATAATGGAGAAGGGAATTAATTCTTGTAAAAAAAATATGGAGATATGGGGAATTTTCTCACATTTGATGTCTTCATTTCGAGGCTGAAGAATAAATGTAACCAAAGATAATGTTTTAGCCAAATCCTAGTGACTGGTCTTAGTAATGATAGTTGTATGTCTTTAAATAGCTAATGATAACCGAATGGTTAGACTGAGCTAAAAAATCTTTAGAGGTCTTATATCCTCTGAGGCTATAAAGTGGGAAGGATTTTTGAAGGACTGTGTCCAGTTCCACCTCATTGTTAAATGGAACAAATATGACTAAATAGAAGATAAGATATAAGGATTCATCTCGCCTCGATTACGTTGTCTGTAAGTAAGGCATCTAGTAATTAGTCATTAAATTTTTCTGCTGAAGTTGATGGAAAAACCTCACAGTCATTTTTGCCTGCATTTACATTTGCATTATAGGATACTGTGTATAGAACATTTTCTGGTCATGCTGTCTCATCAGGTAGAAGAGAGCCTAAATGATAAACTCAGACCTGATAATGTCTTTTAAGGAGTGGATAAAGTTGGATAAAATAAACTCCAACTTCTGCATTCCTAGTTCAGATGTTTAGCAGCTGTAGTTATCTTCACTCTTCTTGTCTCACAACACTTCTTATATTTATCACTTTTTAAAGACGGTCCTACATTTCATATCAACACCAAAATGACTTTCACTTTACCAAAAGCAAGACTGTGCTTAAGAATTAATTGCCCCCTGAAGATGTTTACTACATTTTATTATCTATGATGGAGCCAAGGTGTCTAGCTCAGACTTAAATCATTTTCTATCCTGAGCTGTACATTTGTTAGCAATTGTTAAAAACTCGCTGTGTTTCATCCTAGCTGTGCTGGAGTTTTAAAAGATGGTTTTGTGAGGAAATCTGAGACTCACCAGATGAGAGGAAATATGCATGTGCTGTAAAGAGGATGGAGAGGAACAGCTCGTGTCACTTCATGTGTTGAAAAGTTTTACCACTGACACCTGACTGATCACATTAGGCTGGAACCATGAGCATTGATGTCATCAGTCACAGATGCGTGTCCCAAGATTACGCCAATCATCATACAAATCAGGGCAAATTCACTGACTTCAAATATCCTTCTTATCTGTACCAGTTAAAGATAGACATTACTTTATGTAGATGATCAAGGAATTTGGAGCCAGAGACTAAATTCCATTTGATATTTGGCTTCTTAGCAAACTTGCTAAGAGAGAAGTACATTGGCTGCATTGGTAGTTAATAAAGCAGTCACCTCTAGGATGTTTCAAACCAAAAAAGGATCACCTTTTCAAATAGTATATTTCCTTTTTTTTTGTTTATCTCTGGGATATGAGAAATTCAAGGATGACAAAGTCAAAACTTACAGTCATCAACTAAATATATAAATTTATAGAGGATGAATTTGTGATGACAAATCTGAAAAAAAAAAAAGAAATGTACAAACTAACTGAAATTGTGTTCTGCATCGTAGTTAAAATTTTATTGACATTGCTGGGTGTATTTTAATACTTATTCAAATCTCTATGTAAAGACATTTATATATTCATTGGTAGATATTTATGTTTATTTATATGAATATTTATATATTCATATAGATATTCATATAGATCTCTCCACCAAGCAATTCTCTAATTAGGTACTGCCAAAGAAGTACTGTATTTCAAAAAGAATAATTTTGAATTTGGAGCAAGTTTGCATGAGGTAGCAGCTTGGGTCCCAATCCTGTGTATAAATAGCATTACAGTGCAATTCATGGTAGCAATTACACAATTAACATTAGCTATGTAACACTAGACCCTATCAAACTAGCTAAGGTACACATATATCACATTTGACTATAAATCAACTATAAGTTGTGGAGGAAAAACATAAAAATATGCCACCAGATGGACTCCTCTCATGGTGTGGAAATTTCCAGTGGCGTTTTGTTGTGGTTGGGCATGATATTTTTGTTTTATTTATTGGCTGGTCATCCTTTTGCTATCTGAGGTAGCAAATGATAATCCGGCGTATCTACTGACAGAGACATTTAAATGTTGTCTGTTTATGAGCCTCCGTGATGTTTTCCATTTCAGAATTTTAATTGATATTCTCTCCTCCAGGCAATTATCTCTGCTAAACTCTCCACTGTTTCAGCTTTAAGTTCACTGACTGCCCCTAGGAATAGCTGTGTTTCTCCACCTAGGTGACCTCTGTGAGAAGCAACAAAGCAGATTTCTGGACAAATTCTCTCATCTTATCTGCCACCTGACTTCAGCTCCACTTTGGTCTGCAACAGAAAGTAAAACTGCTTCTTCTAGTCCTAAGATGTAGTTTCTTTTCCTCCAGCATTTCTCTGCTCCTAAGTATCAGATCTTTTCTCACTGTAAGGTACGCTTTCATGGCAACTACATGTGCTTAGAGCTCAAGCAGCTTCTTGAACATAGTGGTCTGCTTTGATATCTTCACACGAAAGGAAGTCACATCTTGCACAGCAAGATGTGCAACGGGGAAAAAAAAATAAAATAATAATAATAATAATAAAAAAGTCAAACAAATTCTTTTTGAAGCAACAAGAATGGATTCAATCTCAACTGGTTTGCATTTTACCCCAAACTAGCTATTTTCACTCTAGCTGCAATCTCACTGATATTATCATGCTTGTGTTGCTGTAAACACAAATTGCACTGCATCTGGAGATGGCGTTATTTTCCACCCCTAAAATAAAGAGTGACAGTACAGTTTGCTTGATGTCAGAGGACAGATGGAGTACCCGAGCTCAACACTCAACATCAGAGAGTATGTGACTTAACGTTGTGGGCAGAATATAAGTTGATCTGTATGAACACTTCACTGTAACACAGCATGGATTGCAATTCTTCCACCTACCAAAGAAATATTTAGCACTGCCAGGCCTTAAGATCTGTGATCCTGGCATGCTTGAGCATTTTAACACACACGTTAAGGGTCCATGAGAGTTAAGCAGATGCCCTCCTGACAGGACAGGTATTTTTCATAAAGCTCTGTTCCACTGTTTGCAGAATACTATAGGCATGCTGATGGGAAACTTTGATTATACCGAATCCTTTTTTGTCTGCAGGTGAATAAATCAAGAGAAGCATGAAGCAAACAAGAAAGGAATATTGCTTTTCCTAAGAACATTGTGATGCATATTTCTTATCCCAGCAAAGTTGGGGATAGGCAGATTTTACCTTGGTTTGCACCTTCACATAGGAAGCTGTGCCTAGGTTTCAACTGCCTGGTCTCACTGCCCCTGGGAAGAAGGAAGGATATCTTTTCCTTGTATTAGATCTTCTAATATTGCTTGTCTGAAAGAGGTTATTTTGTCTTTGCTTCATTTCAGTGTGATGAAGCTTGGGTTTGCTCTGAACTCTTTTCCTGAGTCCCTTATTCTTTCTCAGTGATATTAGCAGATACAAAATATCGTGGTTTACATTTAAAAATAACCTTCTGTTTTCATCCAACTTTCAGGCTTGAAAAGAAATTTGTAAATTGTCAAGTTGACTTAATTTTTTCTCTGGACTTGCACCTATTTGCTGTAATAAGAATTTCCCCCTTGGGTTTCACTCATCTCCAGTGTGTGGCAGAAAAAAGGGATTAGGATTGTATTTGTCTTCTTTCTGAAGCCAATACCCTTTCAGCAAGTCTGCTATCAGTTCTGGCTGCCAAAACAGCATTTTAATGCCTTACCTTAGGGTCAAGTATTTTATATTAAGTTAACTTTTGCCTCTGCTGACTTTCGGTATTCTATTTACTTTGGAATCTTAACTCCTTATAGAGTTTACAATTGTTTTATGTTCGCTCTAACCTGTATTATGCTTTTTGGTTCTTCCTGCAAAGAAATGGGGAGGGAGTCTTGGGGCTTCTTCATCCTCCAGTAATGGCCCATTTTAATGAGTTTATCCTCTGATTTGGAGAAACTCAACCCTTTGGCATCAGGAGATGGAATTTCTTGACACTAAGTGCTCTGCAAATGCATTTTTGTCAGAGCTACGGACCATTGGTACCTGGGGGGATTTACACAGTACTTAGCAGACCCATTTATTTGCAATACAAAATAATGTTTTGTTTACAGCATCCTCCCCACAGGGCATTAATCATACGGCACCTCATTCCAGCTGCAGATTGTCAATAATCCAGAGCTTTTTTTTGTTCATTTTTTTGTTGTGGTATAGTAGATCTCTTATGTCTTGTGTTAAGAAGAAGAATGTATGAAGTTCTGTGTGGAGATTTTTCCAAGGTGACTTGCAGTTTTGGGAGGTTTGTGAGTTCTAGCTCACAGAATGAGAGGTGTACATGAACTAGATGGGTGCTGTTGCCAATCTCTGAACAGACAATACAGACACAGGATGTCAATAAAGCGTCTGTCACAGTAATACAGAAGGGCAAACATTTTTATCAGCAAACTACTGGTATCTATCATTTTGGTTAAAAAAATAAAATAAAATCACCTGTAAACTGTTACCTGCTATATCAACTAACTACTGTACTAAAGAACATAAAACAGCTGAATAATGAGGATTTCTTCTGGGGAATGCTGAGTTTTCTGCTCCTTCTGACCAGTCTATATGAATATTTGCCTGGTATTCAGCATCTCTTCACCTGCTGATCTAAAAGATGTCAATACATTAGATAAATTGGTCAAAGAAATTTCGTATTGCATATCAATAACTCTGTCAATAGATAAAATAGATTTTTCCAAATGATGCACAAGATATGTCAGTATTCCTTTTTTTGAATTGATACAAGAAAAATCAATGGCATTTTTCTTAAGGGGATACACTCTATCTAGTATCCAATAGGGCCCTTCATGTATCTAAATGTATAGATAAATGTATAGGTATAATATTATACTGTCTTTAGTACTGACTCATCCATATACAGGTAAATCCAGACTCAACTTGGCACCTGAACTGCTCACTAGGGGTCCTTGTCATTTGTATTTTTACTTCAGCAATACACTTATCTGTACTTTGATCTTCATTTGTTTTTCCCTCCTAATATATAATCAAGCCAACACATGAGTATATAGGAAAACAAGCTTTAAAAGCAAACATACAAACAAACAAAGACAAATTTACCAGCCAACTGAAACCATCCATCTTTTTTTTTTTTTTTTTAGGACAAGGAAATAAATGATTTTTCATTTCAATCTTTTAGTATACCAATGAGGTTGCTTTTTATTTATGTGAGGTTGTTTTGCCATTTAGTTATTTTTACAAGTATTTGACTGTAATTTCATTTACCTGATTTTATTTCTGTTTCCCTCTACTGAACAAATTGAAAAGTAGTAGGATGAAAGATAGAAGGAAAAGGATATAAAAGAAACAGTAGAGGAAAAAAATCTGTCTACTTCATAAAAGGAAAATTCTGAGGATGAATCATTATGAGGACAAAAAAATTTCTCCAAAGACATACCCCAGTTTTGAAAATGAGTCCATTTTATTAAGAACACCTTCTATTTGTAGAGTTCTGGCTTGCCATTCTTTTCTTTCACTGGTCATTTCACCTATACCACAAAATCATGCCACATGTGGAAGCAGTCCTGCTGTACTTGTGAAGCAAGCTAGACTTCAATAAACACACTGTCTCTTCTTCCTTATCATATCTTGTCCTCTGTGATGTCTTTGCATCTGTCCTTACATAGCCTCAGTCCTGCAGACTGCTGTTTATTTCAGGAGGATCAGTGATTCAGGGTGATAGTGCACTGCTTTTTCTGTATTGTCTGAAGCAGTTGGCTGTACTGCAAAATAACAGGAACAACAAAAAAAGTGATTATCATCGCCAAAACAGTAGTGCTTTAAAGGATAAACTGAGATAACTAGTTTCAGAGAACTCTCCTGGCTGTGATCAACAGTGTCTGGTTGTTGGTCTGGGGAGATAAATAGTTTCCAGTGATGGGGCCTGCTGCTTCCTGCAACATCCCTAGGCAGAATCAGTCCCTGCGTATTAGAATTTTCACAATCTACAATAAGCAAGGTATATTTTAATTGAATCAGATAGCCTTTTTTTTTTCTTTTTTTTCTTTTTTTTTTTCTTCCCAATTTATGTATGACAAATTCACTTTCTATGAGATAGAGGTTTATATTCACATCAGGAAACACAGTATCTGCTACCTGGGTTGTCATACAGCATCCGAATTGTCTACTGTCTTCCATGAGGTTATTATGACAGGTTCCTGTGTTTTTGTGGCCTGGCTCCATGAAGCATGCCACATTTGATGAATGTCTGACAAACATGAATTGCTATTTGTAGGTTTGATTTAGATGTGAGGGAAGTTTTGCTAGGAGAGCTGTTCCCTCTGGATATGATCTGATTCCAACCCTTTCAGTTCAGGACAGTCAGTCTGAAACCCTGACTGAATGACGGGTCGATATTCAATAACTCATGATCAAAAGCTGAAGTCTTCTTAGTCAGCAAGACTTGAGTTTCCTTCGGGGGATGAGAACACTGTGCAACCATTCTGACAGAGACGCTATTTCTATTTCCCTTTAATCTGAGGACACTACAGGCAAAACTAACTTGGCATGAAACATTTCTTACACTAATTAACACAGCAAGATAAAAAATAATAGAATATATATTTTTGTGCCCAGCCAGTTAAAATCAAACCCAATTCATTTTAGGTCAAAGCTATGCAATTAAGGTCGAAATTTCTTTAGGATGTATGTTTTCCACTTAATTGAGCTACACTATCAGCAAGTTAACTTTTTTTCTCCAACTACAAGCAAGAATATTAATAAGATATCACGGAGCTTTTTATTTTTCTCATGACTAGATTGCTAAGTGTCACGTTTCTTTAACACAGCAACTCAGAGAGGAATGACAAATTGATCTAATCTATAGCCATTCACCGTGGTATCCAGGTACAGAGCATGAAAATTTATGATTGTCAAAAGATTTTGCCATAAAATACCCTGCTGTCTGCTGCCTAGTTGAGCCAGCATTGGAGATTTCTTTGTCTTCCCTGTTGGTATGAGTCAAGTGTCAGACCTGACTTGAGTTTTGCTCTGGGACAGAATCTTTCAAAGAGCACTCAGAGCATCTCAGCATTTGGCCAACATCTTCCTGAACTGTTGAGACCATACTAATCTTAAATTACTGATTTGTTTTCTCTTATCTCTGTTTATTTATTTTACAGAAAACATCTTCTGTTGCTTAATGATCAAGTTCTTTTTTGTTCAGGCATGTCACTTGCAGTATTCAACATTATTTACTGAAATTTATTTTTCTGATACTGCTTTGTTAATTTCCTCTTGGATAACTAGCTTGAGTGTCTGAAACTTGAGGACAGAAGAAAGGACTTTGCAGAACTTTTGACTTCTCACGTCCTGGGCCCTAAAGAGGAAGACAGCACCGTGAAGGACTTGTGCATGGCAACAAAGTGGTGATAGAAAAAGCCTTGAGAGACTAATTCTTTTGAAAACAAAAGGCAGACAGCACTAACCAAAGTAAAACACAATATGGGGAAATATTTAATGAGTAGTATTTCTGCTAACTCAAAGGAAAGTGCCAAATCATGTCCTTAGTTAGCCAAATACTGAACCTACAATTTAAGTATCCCTATTGACCAAAGCCATTCCCTCCTTTTAACAGATGGAGAGGGACTTTGTTAACAGTAAAATTTTTGATCACCAAGTTTCCAGTGTATATTTGGGACAGTGACAGCCTCCCAGGAGATGGAGAGATCATTTTGTTTGTACCTGTAAACAGATCATGGTCTGGCATTGTTGAACAGCTAATGCCAAAAGCCATCTAACTTTGCCCCTCATCCTTTACATTTCTTCCTGTTTTTAACTGTTACTCATTTTTACAGCACCTCAGGTGTGTAAGGTTTTCTGAGCTATCATAAAAGCCAAGCGGTCCCAGTCCATTAGTGACGCGTAAAAGCTGTTTGCAGTTTTATGTCTGCTAGTTTAATCGACTTTTCTGCAGACTACCACATGGCGTTCCTTCCATTATATCACACTGAGGTATAGCAAGAGAGCATTCAACGTCAATAGGATCAAAGCACAATGAGCAAGAGCCATATGAAAACTGAAGAGCTGCTATATGAAAAGTATTTCCCTTTGGAACTGGTTAAAGGCTTTTTTCTGCTTCTTGTTAAAGGTGGATCTGAGTGGGACACTTCTGTATTGCATAAAGATCAGAAAACTCCTCCCAGAGAACACTGGAATTCATATTAATAAAAAAGAGCCCACCGTTTTCTTCTCAGCCATTTTGAATGAAAACAGCAACAACAACAACAACTAAAAAAGTACTGAATGACAACATAAGGTCTGTTATAACTAAAGTCAATAAAAGAAATTTGGGTCACTGATGCTGTCCTCTCAGAGCAAATGTTTAATTTCACTGGTTGAGAGAGTAGAGTCAGTAGTAAACTCTTGAATGGAAAAAAAGAGAACTACATGTGGCTTAAACTACAATATAAAATTGTAAATTCTCCACTTCTTTTATGCTCAGAATAAACTAAAGTTCCTGCCAAAAAAAGATATTAAATCCACTATCTTTGGGACCTTAATGTATCTGAAAAGTCAAAAAGATCATGTGTGGGTCTGTAGTGGCCTATGATCCTCCTCTGGAGTGGTCCATCCTTTTAAGTAAATATTTATATTCTTGTACTCATTATAAATCTCAAAGAGATTTTTAAGATAATACAATCAGAAAGACTATATTAAAATCATCTTAGCACAACACTCAGTAGTGATCAGAATGGTTAATAGTATGCTAGCAATGAATAGGAAAGGAAATGGTGACCGAAGGGAAAGATCTTGTTGATAAGTTCTAGGAAGGAGAGGAAATTGTAGGCTACAAGTTAAAAATGCTGCATGCTGTTATGCTGTTTTACTTAATGCACTTAGCTGAGAGCACATTCTGCCATTCTAATTCAGCAACACAGTCTTGGGAGTAAAAATTTGCCAGATCTAACTCAGTTCATTGACAGCTTGGACATAAAGGCTGCCTACAAAGTAGTAAAGAAAGAAAAAAAAAAAAAAAAAGAGAAAGAGGAATTATTTTGGTAAAGGGTTGCATAGCTGAAGTAGCAGAATAAGAGTCAACTATGGTGAATGTACAGTGAATAATTTTTATTTCAGCAATGCTGAAATGGCCAGAGTAGGCATTTGAAAGAGAAATATTAAGAAATATTCCTTTACACAGAGATGATGGAGATTTTTCCTATTATGTGGGTAGGTGGAAGGAGCTCTGAGTCTGATTCTCAATCTATTATGACAGTTTGCATCACTGTTGCTCCATTTACTCCAGATTTACGCTTCGATTAGCCTAGACAAGCATGAGGATTCCCATAGTCCTGTCTGTGTTGCTAAATGTTCTCAGTGTTTCTGCATTTGCCCATGTATGCCTGGTAGATATCCCGTGGTTCTGTGGGCTGAGATGCTTTAGTGTTATTTCCCAATGAGTTGTTTCATTATTTATCTGTCCCTGGAGGAGGATTTGTGGGAATGGCAATGGAGAACTGTCAGCACTTATATGTTCTCGTTTGCATCCTCTTGGCAAAGTGAGTTCCAGATCAAGCAAAGCACAGCTCAGATTTGAATTCATATCCTAACTAAGCATATTCACAAAGAGAGAAGCCTACAGTCTTTAGGGTTTTAAGCACATTTGGCAGGTGCTGTGGAAAAAAGTACAGTGTGTGGGCTGCATGTTCATTTTTGTTTAAGAGCACAGTGCAATACGATAATGTAGACTTCCCTGGGGATAATCAACTGGTGACACATATGTTTTCTGTGAATATATCTGCAGGAAGGCAAAAGAAAATAGATTTTACTGTTCCTAGTTCATTTTGTTTTGTATGCCACACTGATGTCAGAAAGTCCAGACGTCAGCCTGAAGCTGGAGTTTCAGACTGCCAGAACTTAATGACTGTAAGTCAGGAACAAAAAACTGTATAATTATATAATTATACAAAGATTAGGAGAATCTCATCTAGTGATATTTACTAAAATAATCAAGCCTAGATAAACAAGTAATTTTCCTATTTTACTGTGTGGCAAATGTGCTTAGAGAAAGGCAAGAGCTTTGTAATTTGTTTTTTAATTCTTCCCTTGACCTATCCTATAATTCTGTCCAGGTACCTCTGTGGACGTATCCTTTTTCGTGTTGTCTCACTTGCCTGTTTAGCTATTCAGGGATGCTCTGATGCACTTAACATGCAGTTCTTTCCACAATGGCAGTGCAGGAGTTTGGGGAACCAGTCTCCCACATGTCCCAGCACCTGTCAAACTCCCTTAATATCTGCAGAACACAAGAAATATCTTCAGACTGATGAAAGCAGTAAAGCAACAGATATTTTGCTTATTCTGAGTTTTGACATTTATCAGGAAATTTACTTTGTATTGAGAGTGAACAGGGACTGACCTTCTTAATGTTTATGAAGTAAAACAAAAATTGGAAAATTCCTTCTGAGTACTGACTGAACCTAAATATTACTTAACTCCAGATATCTAGAAAATGGCTTGTTAGTTTGTCTGTTTCTAGGGGAATATAACATATATCCTAATGTTTTGTAAGCATCTACATGTGGTATTAAAAAGAGAGAAACCAGCAAAACTGAAAGACAAATGTGTTATGAGAAGGCATGGCCTCCTTGAGCCAGTGTGGTGTGAGGGCTGAGTGAATGATTTTCAAATGGAGGCTAACAGCCTCTAGAGATGAACATGGGGAGATGTCAAAGGAGATTTTCTCCAGAAAGTAAGTTATCTGTGTTGGAAAACATGTCTTCCACAGCAGAAGGAGTTCTGCTTAGTGACTTGGGGGCAGAAGATGGAAGGAGATTTGGATTCTGTTTCTGTGGTGATGACCCTGAGCAATCAGCTGTGCCTCCCTGGGTCTGTTTTCCTAGGCAAACTTTGTAAAAAGTGCTACTAGTAAAGAGAAGACTGAAGATCCAAAGTGCCACAGGGCAAGACTCAGGCTGTTAACTTTGGCATCTCAGTACATGAAAAAAATAGATACCTGACTGCAGGAGTGCAATGCAGGCTGGGATTCAGCTCAAGATTCAGACCTCCAGACATAAAAGTTTCTATAAGTGCTGTGGGTCTGTTTGTCTGTTGCAGTCAGCACAGTACAGTCAAAATATTCGAAGCTATTTCTTCAATTAATACCACAGATAGCTAAGAAAATGCTAATATCCACTTCAATGTGGACTGAATAGTGCTTCATATAGTTCTGACTGAATCACTGCTGAACACAATGAAATCTCAGGCTGCTAAGCCCAGCTGTAGACATTTCCAGCTACACATCAAATATGAAAGTCTAAATCTGGCCTTATTTGTAACCCAGGTCACTGAAACTGCTCAGTGACTAAGGGAGATAGCATTGAATTGTGATCCAGAATTCAGCTAAATCATCAAGACCTAGCCAGAAAGAAAACTGAGATGTAGAGTATCTCTGAGGTTTTATACTGCTGGCCCTAGGTTTGTGAGTTGCTTCTCTCCACTCAGAATGTTGCCCTTTGCAGGGAGTTGAGTTCGTACTTAAAACCTGTGGTACTTTTCCCCACAATCAGTGAATGATCCCAAACTCCATCAGTTAATTCCTGACAGTGATTTCTGTGAGGCAATGGCTACATCCTATGAATTAACTTATTAACTGCGCTAACAACAGTCAGTTTGTCAGTGTTATGAGCCCTGATCTATTCAGTGTTGCTGTCAGTATGTTATAAATCAGGTAGTCTATCTTGGCTTAGAACAATCGATACATTGTTCCCAAACTTGCTTAAAACTGTTAGGAGTTGAACAGGAATAATAAAAGTGAGAAACATTTGCAAATCTTCCCCTTAAGATATACAAACTTAAGATATTTCCCTGTCCCCCTTAAAGAAATGTAATGAAGATAATAGCTAGATTCCTGCCTCACAGGGGTTTAATGAGATTAATAACCCATTTCTAACCAGTTTGAGATTCCTGAGTAGAAAATGTTACTGCAAACTTAGGTATTGCACTATTATCCTTTTTCTTCCTTTTTGGAAGGGGAAAATACCCTTCAAAGTGTTCTGTTTTGCAACTGCATTCTTATGGTTGCTGGTGTATAAAAGTGGAGCTTGGTGTGTATAATGTATAACTTCTAAAAATGATAAATAGCCAAGGAAGAGGAGTGATTTGTGTGTTCAAGTCCTAGGATTTTCAAAAGGATAGTGAGTTTTGTTTGGGAAATTGTGAATAACTTCCCACAAACTGTTATTTAAACTGCTTCTTAGCAGTGATTTTTCTAATGACATTGATGGAATTTAATTTTGAATGCATCCTAGCTCTGATCTGGCTGGTGGAATTTGTCCAGGCCTGCTGCAGTCAATAGAAGCAGCAGATCTTGAACATATTCCAGAGTTTGATACTCTGCAGGTTCAGATCATTATTGATATCACTGAGATCTTTTTGATTGGGATAAATCAGAAATTAATAAATAAATGCTAAGGATTTTAGCTACCAGAAGAAATTGCCGGTGGATTTTGTCTCCTTTTGGAGTCAACTAATCAGTTTTAAACAGTATTCAATGAATTTATATATGGGACTAGATTATAAACCTTCCTAAGAAAACATGGAACTCAACTGGAATTTTTCCAAGCTAGATTTCTCATCTCATTTATCTACATGGGATACTAGCCCTTTATTCATGTTGAGTAGACCTACTGTACATTATTTTGCACTTACTACAAACTAGAATTGCCTGACTAATTATTGGACATAATACACTTGATGATTGTTAAGGAACAGTGTCAAAAAAGTTTGTCTTTAATCATATTAGCTATACTATGTTCTCTAAGAGGCATTCTGCAATAAAGAGGAGGAGGGAAGGTAAAGCAAGGCAAGGCAAGGTTTTTTAACAGTAAACTATCATCAGTAATGAATAAACATGCATAGGTTTGTTTCTTTCATTTTAGTAATGTCTTCAAATTCCTGTGCACTTTTACTGTTATTACTGTAACTAAAATGTTATCCTGAAATTCCAGATTTCATTGTTACAGATCTCTTAATATGCTGAGCATGTCCGTATCGTTAATGGAAGCTGAGACTATTCAGCGGCTCACAAGTTCAGGCCCAAAATGGTTGCATTTGGTTATATAAAATGCATCAACCTTCTAACCTCATTTTACAAAAGTTTCACATTGTTATGGAATTGGCTTAAATGATTCTGTCTTAATGGAGCTTTTGAGTGGTGGTTACCAGAAGCTCTTTCACAGGTCAGCTAAACACTATAATGTTGATGGCTCCTGCTGACAGAGACTAGCAAGAAACAAGTCTTCATAGGAGATAAAATACATATTTCATTGGAGGAAGTAGAAATGTTATTCTGTACTTCAACTTGTTTAGACCTACATTGCAACATTTAACCTCATGATAACAATGTTCTTCCCTCTATAAAAGCATGAAGTATTCACATACACACAAAAAAAGCACCTGTTTTGTCATGAAAATGGAATGAATATATGAATCCAAAGGAGGTTTCTATACCTGCCAGCATCATTATTTGCAGAACTCAGACAATTCCAATGTAAAGTAAAAATGTAAAGGCAATTGTACCAATTTGTCAGCTGCAATTTGTATAGAAAGAGTTTCCTACAGACCTTGTATATCTTAATCCTGTATAAGACTGATGTCATTGTCTCTTAGCAATTTTTTGACAATAAATAAATGAAGAAATAAAAAATAATTTAAAAAAAAATTGTTTCACTTAAATCAAGACTTTTGCAGGAACTGATCAGGTTTGTATGACCAGTAGATCATGGAAGAGACTAGAAAGATGTCACTCATCCATTAGATCTATAGTCACAATGAGACTGTATGATGACCTTGATCTGAGATGTATAAGTGCTGAAGGAGGTAGAGGAATATTCTTCTGCAAGAGTTCACAGATTCAGAGAGCAACAAATTTCATCTCAAAGGTACTTCAAGGCACACACAGTTTCTACCATGCTTTCAAACTGACCACCAACACCTCAACACCCAAAAATTCAAGGCCAGGAGAACTGTTTTGTTACCTCAGCACTTGGAACCCAAAGAAGGCTGATGTCACTTTTACAATGATGCAGGGCATTCCCACTTTGCAGACAGCTTAGGTTAAATAAACGGAACTAGTATGACAAACATGGATAATGAAAGTGGAAATGCGTAATGGATCTTTACAATTTACTCAACTAGTTGAAAGAAAAGCCAGTCCCTCGCTCTCAGGGCAGTGTTATGGACACTAGAAAAAGGTATCCCAGGAAAAATGGTTCTCCATAGAAGTATCTGAGTGCCAAAAGTTAAGTCAGCAGCCCAGAGGCAGATGTCTACATGACTTGGGGAAGTTTTTCTTTCCAGTTCATTTCAATTTCCCTCACCTTTGAATCATTTCAGACAACCTTTGGTTGTCCAAATCAAAGTGTCTGAAATAGTCCAGGATTTCTCAGGGAATTGCAGTTTTCTGAGATGGCAGAGGCATGCCCTGGGGCATTTCCTATGACTTCAAACATCTACCTGTAATCAAATGAGCTTAGTTAAGAAAGAGTTAAGAGCTTAGCTAAGAAAGCTCTCCGCCCCCCCCCCCCCCCCTCTCTTTCTCTCTTTTTTTACTCTTGGAGTTTTAAAGGCTAAAATGGAGCTTTCCTGTTAAATTGGCTGGATTCAATACTTGTTTGCAAACACAGGATGTGATTCTTTTCTCTCTGACCACAAGCTTACCCAAGTGAACACACACTGTCTTAGCTGTTCTTACTGTGGTCTACATAAATATAGGAGGAAAAAAAAGCTGGCAACCTGCTTCTATTTTTTTTTTTTTTTTCCAATTCATTACTTGGTCTCTTCTGCCTTACTTGGAATCACCAAGCAACAGTAATTCATTTCTTCTTACACTTTAGGTGACCATAAGCAGAGTAATAAAAGGAAATTTTATAAAATGACTGTATTCAGGAACCTGCAGGGAAGAGGGAATTAACACACTTACACCACCAACACATTTATTTTAATGGTCGGATGTAGAGAACATCAAAAAGTCAACAAAAGCTCATGAAACAAAAAGGGGTAAAAAACCAATTTGTTCCTCATTAAGGTGCTAGAAAAGTCCAAGATAAGCCTATTTAAAATTGATCTGATAAGCTGGGGAGCTCTGATTCACTGATGTATTTTTCTTTGTTAATGGTCCTTTGCTAATATTTATCCATTGCTTTGAGTAACTATTAATCTCCTAAGTTGAGAAACTCTACAAATGCAATTTCTAGAGCATTTAACCTTTCATGTTTGCTGCCTCCAGAGTTTGGGTTGACTTGGATACCAAGCACTACATTTCATTTAGTCTCCATGAGCTCTAAATTGCTAAAAAAGGCTATGTAAAATTTTTTCTTTTATGTCCACCAAAAAAGTATCATATTTGTCTGGAATGAAACTGAATTTACTTTTGCTTTCCCACTTGCTCACTTCTGTCCGCTCCTGAAGCTCCTTCAATTGCCATGTGCTTCTAACCGTCATTTTTTTTCCTCCATAATTTGACATTAGAAATGGCCAGAGAGGTAGCAGCTCAGCAGCATGAATGTCTTTCTAATGATCTCTTGGAGGAAAAGGAAAAAAAGAATCTCACTACATGCCTGATGATTCTAATATCTGGCAATAAATCTTGATTAAAAATATTCCATAGACTTTCTCATATGTGCAAGCACTTAAGTTTATCTTTCACATTGGAGCTTTTGAACCTTTTCTTTTTCTCTCTTTCTCTCTCTTTCTTCTCTTCCCTTTCCTTTTTTTTTTTTTTTTTTTTTTTTTCCTCTATCCTATTCTGGCCATGACAACTAAAGGCTTTTGAAAAAATGGCCAGGGCTCTGAACAAAGCCTGTTGTTGCAGGTAATTGTTGAAATATCAAGGGTATTCTGTCCTCCATTACTTAAGCTTTCATTTGTGGCTTTCATGGTTTTGAGGAATGTTTATGGCTGACAATCCTTTCTTTACGGCTCTATCCTTCAAGCTCTGGCTGATACCGCTGAGAATGACCGCATGAGTGACTGATAAAATGTCAAGATGCCATTATTTCCAGGAGAGTGTTTGGGAGCAATAAGATCCGTTTCAATTTATCTCATCCACCTGACTTTAAGGCTCCAGGTTTTACTTCTTGGACTGCTACAAGGGAAAACAAAACAAACCTCCCCCCTGCAACAAACAAAAAACTTACAGCTTCTCAGCTCTCCAATCTAATATTATGCAGATGTGTTATAATGGCAGCCGTGCAGTGACATTTGAGCTATATTTCACAAAGCATGTCGGTTCAATATTTTGGACTTAATTAATAATCTCAGTGAAAGCCAGTTTATGGATCGTAATAACCATATTTTAAAACTTGTGAAATACCGCAACAAAAATGCAATTCGCGAGGCAGATGGTGAAGCAGGGTCTGTAGAGCAACAGAACAGAGAGATTTACAGTGAGTTTCAAAGAGTCTTCTGCTAGAATTTAGCCCTTGCCAAAACTGTACCACTTCTCAAATAGTCTTTGAGGGTCAACAGACTACTGATAAATCTAGGCCAAGAAAATGAGGTAAAACAAACTGCCAAATGAAATAAATGAAAATATGAATTAATATTTTGTGTGGATGGTTTTCTACTGCAATTACTCTAAAGTCATTTCACCCACTTTAAATTAAATAGAAATCACTTGCTATCTGTAAACTTGCTTATAAACTTGTTCATCTGTAAACTTTCTAAATTTCCAGTTCTCTGGGATGCAAATTGCCATTTTCTTGTACCTTTGCACAGGCCCTAACAAATTTGAGTTTTGTTTCTATTTGCTTACTTGTGAAAAGACCTGTCATAATAATTTCATACTAGTAGTAAGAAAAAAAAAAATCCACACAGTTAAAAAAAAAAACAAACAACAATACTTGTTAAACGTGCTGATGGTACTTCAGCAACTTCCTCTGAGGGCTTCACTCCTATATTTCATGAGTCAGTTCTTGATCGTGATCAAGCTGGCGCTGCTTGAGCATGGTCTTCAGACCAGATGATCTGCAGATGTCCCTTCCATTCCCATCCATGTGATTCTGTGATCCTTTTCCCAGGAAAACAGTGGTGAACCCACATGAATCACCTCTCCAGTTCTGAGCTCATGGGTGTTACAATTTGCCCTTTCTAGGATAGAAAGTTGGTTTCACTGGAGAGAAAACCCTCTGCTCTGACTCAGCTTTTACAGAGATATTTCAGATACATTTCTGTCCAGCGTGTAAGGTACTCATATGCTAAAGCGATTAATCTGAACTACAAGAATGTAATTAACTGTCATTTAACTAGCAACTGCAGTTAAACTAGCATTTAAATTTGCTGAGGCATAGATTTGATAAAAGGTCTTGAGGTGTGGCAGAACTGCTGATGATGACAAAAAGCTGGTCCTGGTCTGGTTTAAATTAACCAATCTGATTTTAAAATTTCAATCTTGTTTAGAGAAACCTTAATCTATCTGGACTGATAGGCTCTGCCTCAGACCCATTTCTAACTTAGCTCATTTTATTAAATGTTTAAAGACACAGAGCTAGGCATATTTTAAGGAATTTTTAAAGAAGGCATATTTAACCTGCAGTATCCATGTGAAGATAGCTTTTGAGCTTTTGTCTGAAAATGAAAAATCAGAAATAGAACTGGGAAGAAGGGGGATTTTTTGCCCAAAAAACAAACAAACAACAAGAAAAAAAGGAAGCAGCTTTCATGAATCTGTTATGCTTGTTTATGAAAGAGAAGCATTATAACATGAAAATTGTTGGCCAACAAAACAAAAATTAACAAGCACCTGTCCTTCCTAGGAGTGAAGTTCTAGCCATACAAATTAGAAAGGTCGTTTGGGTATTGCCCTACAGACTAAAGAGGAGATTCAAAACACATCCAATAAAATAATTTACATGCATTGTTAATTCTCTGTGCCAGGAAACACCAGAGCAATGAAAATTCCATTCTAAGAAGCCCACCCTTTTATTTCTTCATAAAGATGAGCTGAATATTAACTGAATCAAATTTAATATTCCAATTAAGGGTACAGGTATGCCTAAAACATTAAACCAATTCAGTTTTGTTCTATTTTCTGTGCATACTTATATGATATAAGCACAGTGATGTAGATAGCCACATCTTTTTCCTGAGTGTTGTAGTGGGAAGTGGTCACAGCTTCACTTCTACAGGCAGCCTGAGTTGGAAGAAGGGTAGACAGCTCGGTCTAGATAGACAGGGACAGGTACAGCAAGATAAAGACATTAGTTTTGAGGGATTTGGGAATAAAACAGCATGACTTTGGACATTTTGCTGCTCCGAATGTGCTTTGCTGCCTTAGATGACTGCCTTTTGCTCAGGGCTGGTCTTGTTCATACGTAATTTGAAATATGAGTTTGTGGAGGAATCATTCGGTAACTCAAACTCTTTTCCTTCCAAAGATCACCGTTCTCTTTGCCTGTTCCAAATTTCTTCTACTATCATCATCCACACTGCTTAGTCTTTCTGAAGATCCTCTAAGTCTTCTTGAATCTTGACCTGCTGCTGTGTTAAGTAAAGCTTACTTCTGTGAGAAACAGTTCAGGCAACTTCAAGATTTCTAGCAGTGATTCTCTACAAACTGTTTTTCCTGTGCTTACTTTAGGCACTCCAGAATAGACTGTTATTATTTTTTCCTGCTTAGAATACCAAAACATCAGGCTTGTGTCCCTAGAAATACATATGGAACCAAGTTCACTTACCAAATACCATTTTTTACTACCAATGACATTTTAGACAGAAAGTAGAAATCTTGTCAATATTTTTAGAGAGTCTGCTCATAGGTTTTTGGTCTGATTTTTTAAACTGAAGCAACTGAATAAACATTCAACCAGAAGACTCTTCTGAACATAAAATAAAGTTCAAACTGTTATTTTCCGTGTTATAATTGCACTAAGTATTCCTCTCTGGTATCAGAGTCTCTCTTGTTTTTCTGTAGAAGCGAAATAAAAGATGCTTAAAGAAATGAAATTAGTAACAAAGCAGATTAATGAAAGAAACACATTTCTTGCCATCCACTCCTGTAGTTTGGTTATCAGAGCATCACTTATCTTCTAAGACCAAAAGTCTATGCTGATGATAACTGCTGATAAGCAGTTCACTTACATAAGCCTTCACTTAGACTTGAGCTATACTGGGATTCTTCATGAAAACAAAGGTATAGATTAATCAGCAAAAAGGTACTTCTGACTTTCTCATCTGTGGCTGCTGCTGGGTTTGATTCAGTTATGTATATCTGAGACAGTCATCCTGGTGAGTGAGAGCAGCAGAATCTGGTCCAGGAATATTTAGCCTTTTGCCAGACAATAATAACTTACTTCCTGTGCATGTGTCATCTCTCTAATGAGATGCACTTTAAAATAGGCTAGTCCTTTACACTACCAAAAAAAAAAAAAAAAAAAAAAAAAGTTTTTTTTTTCCTTATGTGAATAAAAAAATAATAATTGAAAACCACTTACCTGGTCAACATTATTTCATAGGGTGCTGAAGTATAAATCAGACACAGTGCGACCTTCATAGAAATTTCAGATTTATTTACAGTGGTTTGCACTGATCGCTTTATCTACAAGGAGCTCAGTTTCCCCTTGGTGACTCATAAGTAATGTGGTCCACGCAAACCTGTGTAAATAGATCCAATATTTCAAGGAAGGTCATGCTATATACTCTCTTTGTTTCTCAAGAATAGATGATGGCTTACTGCAGGGCTGATACGACATTTATCTTCATGAGTGAGGAGGTTGATTGTGTGGCCCAAAGGGCAGTAGTCATGGCTGGTGGGCACCCAACGGGAATGAAACACACCCCATAAAACTCTCTCTATTTTTGTGTCTACGTGATGAAAGCTCCTTACTCTCTGGATAGTCTGCAGAATACACTTAATGGTAAAGAACAGTTTTCTTTCAACATCAGCAAGAGAAGGGAGATAAATCTTTATACTTCCAGACATAAGAAGATCTTACCTTGCTGTGGGAAAGGAAGAAAGTTCCTTTGTAAGAAATTTCTTGAACCTTCTTCTGATGACTCCTTTGTTACTGCAGGATGGCACGCTGTATCAGGTCAAGCATTGGCTTCAAGCAGTCTGGCACTACTTGTTTCCCCTCTCTCCTGCAAATAATTCAGATCTACAGATAGAGTATATCACTTCAGAAAGTCTAAATCAAAGGAAACAGATAAAATGCAGCGCTCTTGGACTTTTATTTACAGTTTCATACATGGTTTTGTTTTGTTTAGTTTTTAAGTCTTGCTTTCTCAAACAGCATGATATCACAATCTACATTACTAACCATTGCACAGCACCAGAATTTCCAGCTCAGTGTCACAATACATGCTGGTTAAAAACATGGCCCGGCTTATGTTCACAGAAGGAACATCTAATACGGTGATGAGCATAAGCATTCTGTCTTCCTCTGCTGTTTTTTTTTGTTTTGTTTTTTTTGTTTTGTTTTGTTTTGTTTTTTTGTTTTTTTTTTGTTTTTTTTTTTTTTGAATGGCTGAAACAGCATCAGACTTGGAGTTCTTTAAGTATGTACAGCATGTACGTCTCATACACAATGGAACTTCACATAATACTGGCAGTCTCAAACATTTGGTAATTGCCTTAAGAGGGCAATTTTTTCTCACACAGGGAACCATCTCAATGGGCTGAACCCTCATACAAAAGATGAATCCAAATTATCTGTCAATTTCCTCCAGGATATCTAGATTGTATCATGTTTCATCACCTGAATGATATTATATTTATCTAAGCATTTCAATCAGTAATCTAGACGTCCTTTGGTTTTGTTATATCTTAAGTTTGTATTCCACATAAATTAATGAAATTATTTGTTGTCGAAGTAGCAGTCTAGGGCTAAGGAAATAAGAATTAAATTACTGGTTTTGCAAAGATTTTTTGGTTGAATCTTGTGGAATTCTTCAAATTAGGTAGAGAGAGCATTTTCAAAACGTCAGTACCCGAAACTGTTTTCTCTTTGCCTCAGTTTCTCATTTTGAAAATAGCAATAATTATATTTCTTTTCTCTGTTTCCTACTTAATATCTTATGATTGTCTATTAGATCTCATCTGTGCAGCTCTTAACATAATGGAAGCTAATAACAAAATTCCTTTGTCCCAAGAAAGAGATTTTGGAAATGAATAATGGTATAAAATAACGAGAACATAAATCTCCATCATGCTAACAATTTAATGGCTGTAAATAAAATATTATCACCATCTTATCTGATTTTTCCTAAAATACTTTTAGGACTGCATCTGTGAAAAAATAAGGCAAATATTAGCTTTGGCCCACTTCATTTTTCAGTCTTTGCTGTGCATGTTTTGCAGTCATTGGCCACAGAAGACTCATAGTATATGAATTTTTATCACTTGGTCCATGTTTATCTTTAAGAGAGGCAGGAAAAAAAATACACTGCAAGACAATAATTCCATTGTTCAGGAGCCTCAGCCAGGTCTGACAGCTGGTGAGGAGAGAGGTCGACTCTTGCTGATTTTTGTAGTGGGCGGGAGGGAAGCATAGAGAGCATGAAGAGCAGAAGGTGAATGAGATGGCACCAGGGACAAAACAGATGATTTCAGAGTGAGGAAACATAGAAAGATTATTTAAAAAAAAAAAAAAAGAGAGAGAGAGAGAGAGATTGCTGTCCAGGAGAAACCTAAGTGACCCCAGAAATGTCAATAAGTAGGAGAGAAGTGACTAAAGCAGGCAGACAGTTACTAGAGAATTTCTGTAGATGCAGAGCACAGTATGCAGGGCTACGATGGGTCTGTTAGGTGGTGAGGCTGCTGAGACTGACCTTGCAAGTACTGCAGCTTCTGGGAATGCTGCTTTGATTTCAGCAGGGAAGGAAGGTCTTATTAGGCTTCTTCAATAAGAAAATGGAGTCCTGCAAATTCTGAGGAATGTTTTCTCTGAGCAGCCCTTCGGATGCTGAATGAACTGTAGTACAGACTGGCACTCCAGGGAGACTGTTGTCTGAAAATAATAAAAAATACATGACAATGTGTGTTCCACAGATGCAAATATTTCCAGTTATTTCTCTAAGTGGTCATGTGGCTTTTCTGGTTGACAGATTTGTAGACAAAGCATTACCTTTGGGCGGACTTTTCCAAATGGTCCATTGCAAAGTTTCTTAAATTTCTATCTGAAATGTCTGGTCCTACCTACTGTTAAGGAAGGAATGTCAAAGCAATAGATATCTATCAGGTGTAGCAATCTTTGAGTTCTGTAGATTAAATGTTATATATAAGAATAGCTGCATAAATACTGATGCTATGCATCAGAATACTGATATATGATCTAGTATCCATTGACAAGAATGTTGCCACAGTGACAATGTTTTAAAATAAACATGGGTGGATGTGAATATGGGATGATATATTTAAGCTATTTCTTTATGAGGAAGGAAGATCTTGAAGAGAGAGGTCCTGAGAGAGGCTGTGGCAGTACACTTAACTTGGGTGCTGGGACATGAATGTCTACCAGGGCTGCCCTGAATCCTAGAAAGTCTCACCAGCTGCCACCCTGAATGTCTCCTTCCCACTGTAGTTAATTCTCCTTTCACCTAGTTATTGCTATCAGATGCAGTTGTGCTTTTGTGCTTTCTGAGAGGGGGAGGAAATTGAGAGAGCCTGGCTGTTTACTACGGTTGCTTCTGGTCTTCTGGTCAAATGCCTGCCCAGTCAGGATCAGCTCCCAGCCCCTGCATGAAGTTGTCTTTCAGAAACACAGGAAAGAGTGGGTGTATCGGTGTGTTCTTGGAGTCACAGAATCATAGAATGGCATAGGATGGAGAGGACCTTAAAGATCATCTAGTTCCAAACCCTCTGCCATGGGTAGTGCTCCAGCTGTCTCCTGTAGGAACTAATGAGCAGAGACTTGCAAAGCCTCATACTACCTCTGTAGTATCTTATAGCAATAACCTTATTGCTGTCAGACTGCTTTGTCTGCCTTGGAGACTGGAGCTGATAACTGAGGAACATGGAGTTAGCACAGAAAAATGAGACCCAGTCCATCATGAGAGCTGTAACCAACATAAGTCTGTTCAATAGTTTGGAGAAGATGGGGAAAAAAGAGTGCAAACATCATCTGCAGAAGAAAAGGAAGAAAGATGCAATACCAGAGAATAAGGAATGCTGAGCAGCTGATACATACTGGCTGTGCTGAGCAGCAGATAGCTGTGTACAGAAAAAGCGTATCTTGCAACACGAAGATACTTGCCCTTTTTCTGTGGGGCACTCAGCAGCACATGGGTTAATTCAGCAATGCCTCACTCAGAGCATATCCAAATGTTCCACTGGTCGCTCTTGAGTTGCTATGTGTCTCAGGTGTACTCTTCAAGTACTTTAAGAGGGGTAATGATTTTTTTTCCTGGTAGCGAGTACATCCAGGCAGATATAATTTTAATATAAAGGGGAAGTTTACTGGAATAGAATTTAAGAATATTAAAAAGGGATTTGGTTCCGAGAGAAATATTAGCAGTAAAGGCAAGGATAAGGATTTTGGAGAAATTTAATTAAAATTTAATCTTCTTTCTAATTAAATTTCCTTTTAATTAAACTTAAAATTAAATTCGCTTTGTTTAATTGGAGGAATTTAAAAAGTATTACCTTAGAGTGTCAATCATATTTTTGTACTATAGAAATAGTTTACCCTGGTTTGTCTTCTTTAAAAGATGAGATTTCACACCAACTAGAAAAAAAAAAATAGGGAAAGAAAAAGTAATAAAAATATAACTTTTAAATGTAAATTAATTTACTCCTCAGTTATTTTCTGACTCCTTCTCCTTTCTCCTTCTCATATCCTTCTCACTTACTATCCTCTAAAGGAGGACAAAATAATTTTTTCCCCCTTGGGAACCTGGGGGATAGGCAGGGAATGTCCTAACCTTTTTGACACTGAGGTCACATACTTATTACACACCAAGACTCTGGGCCGTGACAGTGCTTTGCTGTGCTTGATACCATTAACCATTTTCCTGCTTTACCAATCATAATTTGTCCCTCTTATCTTTTTTGTTATTGTTGTTGTTGTTGTTGTTTTCTTCCTTCCTTCCTTCCTTCCTTCCTTCCTTCCTTCCTTCCTTCCTTCCTTCCTTCCTTCCTTCCTTCCTTCCTTCCTTCCTTTCGGGGGGGGGGGAGGGGGTGGGAGAGGAGGGGGAGGGGCCGGAGGAGGGAGGGGAGAGCAGGAGCAGTAAATGAAGAAACAGAAGTCTCCTATGAGCCAGCAATTCTCCAGGGTGGCTCAGATCCAGTATCACTACATGACAGAGAAATCTGCCTTACTTGCCCACTTGTCCTTATTGCCTCTCACATGTCTAGGTCTCCACAATGCTGGAGCATGCCTCTTGCCTGAAATTCTGTTCCTCTTGGCCTGAGCTAAACCAAAAAATGATTTTTTCTGTCTGTTTTCTTGCTCTGTCTTGCTAGCTTCATTAATCTCCTTTGCTTTCTCTTTACCAGTGTAGATAGCTCTTATTGCAGATCAGTGTCTTCCTTTTCATTTCTCCTTACACCTAACTGTCCCACTTGCAGATTGTCATCTTGCAGGGTTTTAACTCTTGCTCTCTTTTCTCATCCTTGTCTTTCCTCTTGGCCTCATTCAGGACCACTGTTGCAGCCATCTAACATCTCACACCATCTGCCCATTGTTGTTCCCCACATGCAGCCCCTCTACTCTTTCTGCATTTCCTTTGCTCCCGTTTTTTTTCTTCATTGAACGTTTTTGTTTGTTTGTTTGCCTCATTCTCTTCTATATTCTTGCATTATGGGATGTATGGCATCACTGCAGTCGAAAGCAATATGCAGTAAATATACGGGTCCCTCACCCAACAAACCTGGACTAATCAATCTGAAAGACAGACTGCACCCTTACTCTGTGCAGCTTCTCAAGCCATGCAGATGTTCATTCTTCCTGTGGCTATCCAGACAGTTTCTGCCTTACGCTACTTTCTTTCTTGAGGAAACTCTTGAACTAATCTTCATCCTCACAAGAATGATTTTTTGCTGTCAACCATCAAACTGTTCTTTTCCTCTGTATCTCTGATGTCCTGACTATAAAGAAGCTGGAACTGAACTCTTGGAAAAGATGTGGCTGACAAGTAATAAAATAGACAGGACCAGAAAGAGAAATGTTGCTAGTAAACTAAAGGACACTAATTGTTGTGCTTTGCTGCTTGTGCTTTGAATGGCTCATACCATGGAAATATGACTCAGAGCAAGGTAGGAAGGATGTCACAGTAATCAAGATTGGAGATCAAAGAGCTGGAGGTGTCTGAGCTAGAATTTGCCAAATCAATTGATAAAAATCAGTTTTCTCCATAATAATATAATCAATCTCCTCTCTAAATATTTCAGGCGCTGAAATTGCCTTCTGTACTTGAATTTATAATAATAAGAAATAATAAAAAGCTCAAGCAAAAGGATTAAGCAAGAATGAGCTGCATGTACATGCTCTATGCAAATCGGTGACACCTCTATTCATAATTCATTGCAAGTGGTGGAAGGTAAATAGATTTTTATTTTTATTCCCTTTGAATTTCTCACATAAGCAGGAACTATCTGTTTAGAACATTTCTCCCATCTCGTTTTATTTAAGTTGAGAAAGAAAGTAAACAAACAGACGACTGTAGCAGCTCCTCATCTCACACTGTATGAGACACTAAGTATGTCAGAATCTGAATGAATCTTTTCTGCTTGGTTGTGCCTCAAAACAGAGATAGGGCTGTAAATCTGGGGACAGGGCAGTTATGAGTGGACATCCCCCCAACAGTATAAAATGATCGTAAAGAGGAATTTAGGAGAGAATGATGTTTAAGTTCACCCACACACTTACTGTTTTTTCTATGTTAAGATCTAACATGACTTTACTGAATAATTAAGCAAAATCAAAACAGCAGAGCAGAACATAAGAGAAGCAGAGATCTGGCTAAGGACTACAGTCCATCCTTAGTAGGAACATCATGTATAACAGGACTTGGAAGCAAGAAAGAGAAAAAAGAATTAAAGTAAACATTTTTATCTTGATGACCCTTAAATGAAAGGACAAGGAAACAGTATGATCAGCTAGGAAAACACTGGAAAGATAAGAGCCCTTTGTTAGCATGGAGGGCCTGATTCTCCCTTTCTGTGTCATTTGCATCTGTGCAAGGAGAATGACAAATTGCAGCAAAGATGCTACCAAATCAGATCAGCTTAAACCATCTCCAGGAGCTGCTGGCTTTACACATGCCTTAATGACAGTACAAGGTGAATGGAGTTGACTCTGTCCAAAAGCAGTCAGTTGATCTGAAATCGGAACTGAGGTTGTATTAAGAATTAAAATATAATTTTTAATATTGCTAGAATGGGCAAAAAAAAAAACAATAATATTACAATATAACGATAATGAGAATATTGAAATGTCATTAGATACTTTAATAAATTATTACTCAAAAGTACATATTTAATTCTCTGACTTGTTTCTTTTCTTTTTTTTTTCTTTCTTTCTTTTTAGTTTTTTAATCTTCTGATGGCAAGATATCTCTGCCATGAGTTGCTTTCTTATTTACACAAGTTTTGCTTTACCTCAATTATCCACCAAGTAAAAACAAAACAAAAAAAAACAAAAAGCCCCCTAAAGCCCTTTATAGTATTTCCACAAGACTAATATAAAGCAGATGTATCCTGCTGAGTTCAGAGTATATTTTAAGCAAAATGACCCTGGTGTTGTTCTGGATCTTACAAATGCTGATATATATGAATACCTTTTCATATGGGAGCATTCTCTGGAGTATCCAAAGGGTCAGGTTTTCCCTGTTTGAAATGGTAATCATATGCATGGGGCTGTTTTTCAGTTACATTTATTTCCTTTTTAAGTGTTTATTTTTGCAGCACATTGTCCTATATTTTGATATTTTCCCTGTACATTTCTCAAGGCCACTAAGAATAATACATGGCGATATTTAACTCTTGTATATCACCCAATGTGACAGTCCTCAGAAATATAGGTGCATATTGGCTGCTGCCGTGCAGTAAATCTCCAGAAGTAAATCATCAGGTGTGTATCAGGGATGAAGGAATACCTGCCCAATTTTCAGAGTCATGCGGGATGTGATTATAAAAAGTATATGAAGCACAATTTGGCGAAAATTTAAAACCCATGAAGACTAAATCTAGAATTCCCTCTTTCCTCCACTACCAATTTCCCTCAGATGCCCAGTATCCCCACAGGATGGGATTTAGCCTGAGTCAGAATTAATTTATTCATGTCTGCACCTGAATTTAGATGGCTACAGTGTGCCTGTGAGCAGAAAGCTGCTGTATATATCTAGTGGAGTTGTACCCAAAACATCTGAGGGTACTGCTTACAGTCCATAATTAGGCTGGGTGGACAGCCCAGCTTTCATCTGATCTCTGCTACTGTCTTGAGATAAAGGAACTCCTTTTCCTTTCTCAGTGTATTTCACACTGGAAGAGGAAGGAGAAATGATTGCACTTGTTTCCTGGATTTTTATTTTTCATTCATTCACCCATTCTTCTCTGAGAGACTAAAGTATCCCATAGGCTCATCACTCAAACAGGACAACCATGTAATTGTCTTCATCTTCTCCAGTAAATGGTGTACAGCTTTGGTGTCTGACTGGAGTTAGCAGTGTCCATGGAATGGCTCACTCTGGGACTGGCTATCCCACTCACCCTGGTCAATAACTGTGGGGAAATCCTCATGACTGGTCTCCAAATTTGTGAATAATGATATGAGAGAGAAATCAGGTCCAAGAACATAAATCCTATAAATCCTAAGGTCACGCAAATGGTCCAGGAGAGGAACACGTGAATATAAGGACAGGCTGAGAAAGCCGGCATTGTGTAGCCTGGAAAAGAGAGGGCTCTGGTGAGACCTTATAGTGATCTTTCAGTATCTAGAGAGCTGCTGTAAGAAGGAAGAGGACAGACTCTTTAGCAGGACCTGTTGAGAGACAGGACAAGGAAAAATGATTTCAAACTAAAAGAGGGGAGATTTAGACTGGATATAGGGGACAAGTTTTGTACAGTCAGGATGGGGAGGCACAGAAACAGGTTGCCCAGAGAGTGGTGGTGGATGTCCCGTCTCTGGAGTCATTCAAGATCAGGCAGGATGGGGCTCTGAACAACCTGATCTAGCTGCAGATGTCCCTGTTCACTGCAAGGGAGTTGGAGAAGATGACCTTTAAGAGTCCCTTCCAGCTGGAATGATTCTTATATCCTATTGCTTGTAGCAAAAACTTAGTTGCTCGAATCTTATGTTGGACTTCACTTAGGAATTGAGAGAATTTATTTCTCTAAGAATCAAAATAAGGCAGCATTGACTTTGTACCTCACCCAGGAGGAGTCTGTTACTGTGAACTGCCTTGTGTTCATATCTTTCAAATTACCACACATATTCAGCACAATATGGATGGGCTGTATTCAGTGAGTCTAGAATGCCAATACTTAAACTAATTACCATTTCTTGAAAGAAAGTCTTTTGTTACCTACCAATAATACGCTGGCTATCTAGCTTTTGACGCAAAAGCAGGTAGGCAATAGAAAAAAATATAAGCTTGTGTTTCCTCAGTATTACATTTACTTCGGCAGACGTGCCTAACTCACCAAGTTAATGTAAGCATTTTGAAGAATATTACTTTTTCTCTTACTGATCTGTATCCACACCCATATCAGCTGCGATAGGAGAAAGGATAGAAATTTAATTTTGCATGTCCCAGTTTTGTGCCTTGACTGCAAAACCAAAGTGCTTCCTCCCTCCTGCAGTCAGAGAGGCAGAGTTTTGACAGAGGCCTTTAATAGTCTTTCAGAAAGCACAGTCAGAAAAGACCTATGAGGTCATGTAGTCTAGTTCATAGTCAGAGTGATAATTCAAGCTTTTCTCACCAACAGAGGTGATGGTACCCGGTGGCAAGTCAGACATAAATTCTGAGTCAAGGATCTCTACATTTTGTTACGTGAGATTCAAAAAGATAGAAAGTCCAGAGCAGCATCAGCAATTGTTATTATATTAGATATAAGCCTAAGTAAGACAGCATTGAGTATTTAGTTGACTGCTTAAGCCTCAGGCTTGCTGTTGTTGTTCTTCATTTTATGTGATGATTATTAGTCATGTTTTTGGATGAGAGAGATGGAGAAGTTTGCTTTTTGTACCCTTATAAAAGTATCTTGTGGCACTTCTAGAAGTACAGTGGGGAGCTGAGGGACTGAAATAGTATTGACCATGTAACACTGCCTCATTTAACTGAAAAAGCTTAATATAAGTTACATTTCTGATGTTATTTTCAAAGTTGTCATCATAGACACGTCTACTTCCCACTTACTGAAGCTGATGTATGAGACCACTGAAGATTCAGACAGGTGAACTACATCCGATTTCATTCATCTTTCATATTAACCTGTTTTTTTGTTTTTGTTTTTGTTTTTTTATTACCCAAAATTATGAGCTTAGAAATGTTTTCTTTGTAAAACCTATTCAAAATCCTTATTTACACCTTTGCACACTCATATATCTATCAAACCTTCATCCCCTCAAAGCATAGCTGCCCTAGTAAAAGGTACATATATTTTTATATTTTCTCATATGTATGCAAGAGATGAATCACCAAGTCCACAGCACAGGGGAACAGAAGGAAAGTGAGGAGTGCCTGCTCACCACCCCCTTGGGAGGAGGAGGATGGAGGTGTGGTGGTGTCTGCTGTTCCTGGCAGGAATCCCAGGACAGCATCAGCATACCCACGCCAGGCTGTTCAGGACTGAGTGGGCTTGCAGCACTCCTTCTTTGCCTGGAAACTCGTAGAAAAGATCATGCATATTTAAAAAAAAAAAAAAAAAAAAAAAAAAAAAAGTGTGTGTGTGGGGGCTGATGAATCACATCATCTGTCAGAGATTCTAAACACTGAAATGGATCATTACTGAGTGTCTGGAGCTCTTTACTCATCTTTAATCTTTCATGGGTTTTAATCTCTGACAGAATTTTCCTTTGTGTCACGCAACTGTTCCGTCTATCAATAGTTTTCCCAGCTCATTCCCTTTCTCCTGTCCAACCCTGTTCTTCTCACCTCTCCACAGGCTCTTCCCAGTGTTCACCCCCTCCATCTTCCGCATCCAAGCTACTCACTTAATCATTCTTCCCCAGAAATGATAAATTAGTGCCTTATTCAAAGCTTTACTCACTGAGACAATATTGCTGATTGACAAGTGCATGTCTTTGGAACGTGTAGAGATGACTGGAGTCCGCTTGCCTTGTGCTGCACCTGCCACCACGGGAAGGATATAGGAAAGGCACAAGTTAGACAGAGACCCTGAAAACCTCATCTCCTCCCCTGTCAGTATTCCAGATTGCTGGAGCACCTGTCCTATGAAGAAAGGTTGAAGGAATTGGGCTTGTTTAGCTTGGAGAAAGCTCTGGGGAGACTTCAATGCATCCTTCCAGTACTTTAAGGGAGCATATAAACAGGAGGGGGGACAGCTGTTTACATGGGTTGATGGTGAGAGGACAAGGGGGAAAGATTTTAAACTAAGACAGCTGAGGTTTAGGTTAGACATTAGGAGGAAATTTTTCATTCAGAGGATGGTAACACACTGAACCATGTTGCCCAAGGAGGTTGTGGATACCCCATCCCTGGAGGCATTCAAGACCAGGCTGGATGTGTCTCTGGTCAGCCTGGTCTGGTGGTTGTTGACCCTGCACATAGCAGGGGTTTGAAACTAGATGATTTTGAGGTCCTTTTCAACCCAGGCCATTCTATGATTCTACGATTCTTCTGCCATCCCTGACTCACGGACAGAGGGAGCCTCCATCTTAGGAGGTTTTTATTGGTTCTATAGATGTAGGATTTGTGTTGACGGCTGCACACAGTGCCAAGGAGGCAAAGTGGATGCTGGTTTCCTTGAGGGTCTTCTTCCATGTCTGGCTCTTCATAGTCTCTGTCAGCCAAATACATGACCAGAACATGCCAGGGAAAGGAAAATCTCTGATGAGCCAACATGAAAATGAAGGACATGTGACCATGATGCAAACTAATTAAAGAGCAGCATAAAACCCTTTCATCTCAGAGTGAGTGAGGGATGTGCCAGGATCTACCCCCATAGGTGTAGTGGGATGGCAGAGCTGACCCTGCTCACTGCAAGGTCTGATATCAAAGGCCTGCAAAGGGGCTGGCACTTTCACACAGGAAGAGATCGGAGCACTCTATTCAGTCTCACAGGAAGATTAATTGGCTATCTTTACTTTTCTAACTTAAACAGGGATGGGCACTGCAGCGCTGCTGTCCACACTGATATAATGATGGTGCATTTTTGCCTGGAGCACTCCCACAAACAGAGTTAAGAGATACTTTTTGGACTCAGCATTAGTTGGGGTCACTCACACAAGGCAGGCTGAGCTGCAGGCTCCAGTACTAATGTGAGTTTAGAAGCCTTGGTGCCACAGTATGGGCAGAAGCATATTTAATCTAATAACATGACAAACTCACAAAATCCATCTTTTCAGTTTATTAGTTTATTCAGGCTAATTAGTTTGGGCACAGGTTGCTCTCACATGGCTGTGTTTACTCTGGTTCCGAAGATGTCTCAGTTGGTCCTGTTTCAGATCTGTGCTCAGTATCCAGTGCTATAACTTTATAGCACCTTCTTGCCATTACCAGAACTTGACTCAGAAGTCAATTATAATTTTCTTCACAGGGCTGAATGGGCCCTCGCCTTTTGCTTTTGATTTGTTTATTGAATTCTTGAAAACTTTTTGACAAATTGCAGATGCCAGTTAATGGAGGGACACAAAATCAGCTTGCAGTCTCAGGGACATCAAATGCCAGCCTTTTGCAAGAAAGAAAGAGGTTTTTCATAGCAACCTGTAAAAGAGAATCTGTTTCCCCATAAGTACAGTCTAAGTGCTGTTTTAATGGCTTTGACTTTTGGAGCAAAGGCTCAGTGAGTTGTAATTAGAGGTGGTCATTTGTTTTTAATGAAATCATTTTCCAGGGGGAAAGAAAAATGCAGCTTTGCCCAAATCAAAACATGTTGTGAAAATGTGCTGATTTCAGTGACATTTTTATGGGAATAAATCCAAATGAATCATTTAAATCTTCTCCTTACATTTTGATAATGTCAGAATGTTTCATTTCAAGAATATTGAAACATTTCATTTTAGCAATGCAGTAGGAAAGAGCTGTAGAGCGCCAAGTAATCTTATCCTCAGCAGTTGTAAAGCAGAAAGTTTAAAGTTACACAAGATGGTAGGGCCAGAATCTGCGTATCTGTTTCTCTAATGCCAAATCAGACATAATTTTCCGTGTATTAGGTAGATGAGTTCCTTTGATACATATTGAGAAGGCTGTAAGGAATGAATACAAACAAATTACAGAATTAACAAATAGAATTTATTTTTTATTGAAAAAAAATTGTGAAAGACAGAATACTAAAGGGAAGAGGCTATGAACAGAAGTTTCACTTTACAAAGGCAATATCTCATTTGGTGTTGTGAACCTAACTTTGAAAGAAAATTAAACCAATCAGCTTTTTTTTTTTTTTTTTCCCCCCTCAGAAGTCAGGGATTTACTCCAGAAGTAGCCACTGACCTTAATTTTATTGTAATTTGAATTCACTTTCCAATGCAAACAAATTTTTAGCATCTCTTTGGCTGTCCTCTCTGCCAAGCTGTTTCAAGAAAGTGACACTGTGTGAATGCCTACAGATGTTCTTATCTAGACTGCCATCAGTGTATATTGCTCCCAAAATCTGTGGAATTACAATGCATTATTTGTAGCCAAGATAATTTATAGATGACCAAAAATTTGATAAAACAGTAGGTCATGGAAAACCCAGACCACCAGAAATGATTGTTGTAAGTGACTTAAACACGGACCTAGAAAACAAAAGTGTTTGAACTCTAATTTAAAAGAGATCATTCAAGGTATGGTTTTGAATATTAGGAATCTTAAATCATAATTAAATTCTGTTACTTTTAAGCATTAACCCAATGAGCATATTTACGTTTTAGCCATTGTACTTGAAATCATTTGAATTCTAATGGAAAAGATTGAAAATAAGTTATATTACAATATTTAATTCATTATGTCAAGTGGGAAGAAAGAAAAGAGTTTCAAATATACTCTTCCAGAAGTGTTTGGGAAATGTCCTAATATCCATGAAGTTGGTTATTTGGGATAGAACTATGCAGCATACTATATCATCTATGCGTATGTGTAATTTGCTTCTCCAAGTTACATTTGAAGAAGCTTATGTATGGATTTAGTTTTGATTTAGGCATGATAATAGGAATCACAGAGAATTAACTGCAGGGCAAAAGTGCCCTTGGTCATTTTCTAGGAGCAACAACAGGCAAAAAAGCTTTCTTGATATTTTATCAAGCTTTCTTCATAACCTTGCTCGCTCTCCCTCTCTCTCTCTCTCTCTCTCTTTTTTTTTTTTTTTAAGTTGGAAAAAATTAAAGAAAGAGTATTAGATGAGAAAATGTTGATTTGAAGGATACCATTACACTGGGAGGATAGAAGCAGAGTTTGTTGTAGTCTTGAATCAAAAATGTTTACAGTCTCCCCTTATACAGATTCACTGGTGGAGTGACATACTCTTTTTGGATGAGTGGATTTAAATACAAACTTCTGTCATAGCTGATTGGTTTGGCATCTTGATGGGATGGTCCTTTCAGAGTTGTCAATTTATGAATATGTAATCTTTCAAGGCACATGTAACAGGGAATTAATTGCTTTTTCTTTTTCGGAGGACACATTCAGCATATCTTCAGAGTTTTAATATTTTCTTCTTTCAATCTTCTTTTCTGCTTGCTTAATTTCATCAGTTTTTAACATGAGTGAAAAATCTATTTGAAATAGGTTAAAATACTATCAAAATATTATCATGTCTTTTTTTTTAATATATATAATCTTTCTAAATGTGGATAATTTTATAGAATTTCAGACCTTAATAATCTCTAATGTTATCATTCATCTTTAGCAATCTACAAAATAGAAATTCTTTATTCTCCTAAGTTTATTAAGGAAGCTATTACTTACATACCAAATACTTAATGAATTCTGCTATGAATAGGAATATGTTAATGCTCAAATAACTTCTTATATTAGCAACTAATGATCACCTCTAACAGCACGACTATAATTGTGTGTAAACCACCTTCCTATTTATATAGCAATTACATCATGTGTCTGTTAGTTGAAATTTGCATTTAAATACAATACATATCCAAGTAAGCAAGAATATTTAAGTAGCCAGGCACAAATATACACAAGTTCATTTTATGCATCTGCTAATCTGGGCAGATGCTAGTTAATTGTGGCACTTATATTGAGTATGAGCTCATGGTTAGGAAAAGAGATTGCTTCTTTTTTCTTTTCATCTCTCCAGGAGGAAAACAGAAATTGTTAACTTCTGTAAATACTCCAATCCCTAATCCAATAGAATTTTTAATAAAGTAATAGCAATTCTTCAAAAATACTTCCAAACTGGAATTATATATTTATTATTCCTTATGCATGAATATATAAACATACTATTAACATTTCTTCAAATTTAGAAAAGGGGCCATGCAACTTTGTCCCAGCCTAGAAATAAATCACAGTAATTGTGTTACAGGACATTGTCAGACCAAGGAAGAGGGTTAGGCCTCCTAACAAAGCCGTTGCTTTTTGACTTTACTATTTTGAATCACTCTGTTTTGACTTTCAGGTATACTAAAATACATCTTTGATATGCTAGACAGAATGAGCTGCTTAAATCTCTCACTGCAGGGCATTCCACCAAACTCTCTAATATTTTTTTTTTTTTTTTTTCTGGCTTTTCATTGCATCCAAGACAATTTTTCAGTATCTTTTCAGTTGTGTTCTGTTATCAATCTCACTAATGCTGTAAATGGAGGTAAAATTCACCTTCCTATCATTCTGAGTTTGCATGCTGCATTAGTCTGTTGTTTCTTATCTTCATTATGCTTATTATAGAGTGGCTTAGTGGTTACCCAAGTGTCCCTGAAGAGAAGTGACTTGCCACCCAGAAATCAGAAAGGGCACAAAGTAGAAATGTATACCACCAAACCCTGAATCTTGAGAATATAACAAGAACTTATTCATCTCAAAGCTCAGTTCTTTGGGCACAACTCCAGCACCACTGGGAATGCTCTAGATCACCCTCTGGCCTCCAGTGTCACTCCAGTGTAATACTGATCTCCTTTAGGTCTTGTGGAATACCTGCCCATTCCACATGGACATCACAGATATCTCAATGCATCTCAGATGTCATCAGCCTTCATTATAAATGTAAACAAACCTATGATTCAGTTTCTAGTTTGGGCAGAGCAAGTAACTCTGAAACAGTTTTAGGCTCACTTACTCTTATTTACTGTCCACCCATTATCTGCTAGCCTAAGTTAGTACCTCCCCTTTCAAGTGTTAAAAAGAAAACTGAACTTTCACTGCTTACCTTTGCAAAGTCATTCCCAATAACAGAATCACAAAATCACTGAATCACAGAATCGTAGAGGTTGGAAGGGACTTCCAGAGATCCCCCTGCCAAAGCAGGTTCCCTACACCAGGTCACACAAGTAGGTGTCCAGGCGGGTCTAGATTTAACACTTGTAGACTATCTTCCCTCACTGTATTTCCCCAGGCTGAGTCCTAGTCTTCTTTGCTGATCTTTTTATGAAACATTCCATAAGTTTGATCATTCCTGTCATCCTTCAGCGTACCTTGTCACCAAATTAATAAACACTTTGAAATCTAAATATGGTAATATATTTCAGATGCCTCTCAGATAAAATAAATAAATAAATAACTATAATAAAATCATTATCACTGTCACTTTTTGAAAGGAATGTTCTTCAACCCCCCTTGAAACTGGAATTCCCCTGACTTTAGACTGTAAGCTCTTTACAGCCTTACAGTCTGGTCCCTGGATGAACAACTGCACTTCAGAAGTGTTAAGGGAGCAAAAGCTGTGAATTTCTTATTACAGGTTCAATCCAGATCCTTAGATGTTAATGACAGCAGGGTTTGTCGGACGAGATGCAGGCTGTCTGTAAAAATGCTGAGCATGTCTTTTATTAAACGTTTGGTTATTTGATGTGCCATTTTCTGATGTATATTTGATAAACAAATTTGTTACCAGCAGCGTTCTTGTTACCAGTGACATTTAAACACAAATGCAGATTTATATATGAGTAATTGTGTTTCAAGAGTAACTCTATGCATAAGTCAGCATTTTGCAAATGTTACAAAAATGTACAAGACCAAGCAGAAAAAACTACTTGCCCATTTTCTGCTACATTTGATGTAATGAAAGATAATTATATCCTATTCACACATTAAAAGAAAGTACTCGTTTTGATAAGACCTTGGTTGAAAATCTGTTGAAGTTAATGAAATCTTTCAATTAGTTTCGGTGGAATTTGTCTCAGGTTTTCAGGACAAAAACAAAGGTTAGCAGAAAGATCTTTTGGGATTACAGATGAAGGATTTTCAACACAATGATTAGGTGCTACAGTAACACCTCCTCTCCTCCTCTTCTGAAAATCTTACCTCTGGCATTCTTCTTGTTACACTAACATAAAGAAAGCGCTATTGACTTATGTCTACTGGGGTAAGAATCCAATCTCATATATGTCCTTCCTATATAAGAATATTTAGAAAAGAAATACATGCCCTTAAAATTATATCAATTCACCTTACATGCCTAAGAAAGAGGCCATTTCTAAAGGATATTGATTAAAATGGAAATACATTCAAATAAATGGATTCTTGGCTTGAAATAACCTTTACAGTAAGTGAATGGTCTATTTTGAAAGTATGATGGGTGTTCTGCAGGGCACTACTGTATCTTAATTTTATTTCATTGCTATGAAGAGTTTTCTCTGTTTATGAAAATGCTATGCAAAGTGAGATCTATGGATTTCAGAATGGGGAGAAGCATGATTTTTTTTTTTTTTTTTTTTTTTTTCCTTAAACAGACGTTTGCCTGTTTCTCATAATTCTTCAGATTTGCCAAAGGCCAGAGCTAGAGGCTCAAGCAAAGATGAGGTTTTGTAGGCACTATGTCAAACACAAAATGAAGAAAAATCCCTTTCCATACAAATAATACAGTTTGTTGATTGTTTCATTTCTGGAGAACAATATCCTCTTGCAAAAAGATTAAGGAGATGAAATATGGGATGTTCCAGATCCTGAACTGGAACATAATGATTTTGGGCTGGTACTAATACATATTTAAAAATTAGAGTTCAAAATAAAACATACAGACAAATAAAGTAGATTTTGTAAAATAATACATATCCATTGCCTCCTCACTTTCAGAAAGGATCTGCAGTTAGAATTAATTGAAAAGCTATATGTGAGTTTTCCATTTCTCAGAATATCAAAATACTTATGAACTTTGAGGACAATCCAAGCACAGTAGGCCACAGAACACCGTATGGTAGACAACAGGTGCTCCAGCCTCTGTGAGGACACCTTACATCGATGTTTCTTAATGCTAAGAGGGGAATTCCTCTTAAAAAAACATTCTGCCAAAAATGCAGTTACTGCAACAATAGAATAAATAAGAGTTTATGGTGCAAATAAATGCACAAAAAAATTTAGGAAAACAGAGATTATCACCATTTACATGGGAAAAGAGGAATAAAGAATATAATTGCCTAAATAAGAAATACATCAATGCAAAACACAGCTCTAACAGCTGTATACAGTAGGCACACCTTGTACTTCAATTCTTAATTAAACATCTTTAGAAAAATCCTGAATTTCTTCAACATCGGAGAGATTATTTGCTTTGTTTTTTTCTTTTAAGTTAGATGATGACAAAGCATTCAAGGAAAGGTTGGATGGAGTCCTTGGGCTGTCTAATGTACTGGGTGTCAACACTTTCCAAGAGGGATGAGCTTTAAGGTCCCTTGTAACCCAAACCATTCTATGATTCTATGACAGTACTAGGGGCTGCACTAAGAAATAATACTTCCAATAATACTTCCACTCTATTCAGTCGTATTGCTTTATTGCTCTCCAAGACACTTGCTATGACATTTTTGACCACTTTTCTCTTCCTAGACTTCTTCAGCTTTAAAAAAAAATATGTTTCCTTCTGGATTAAAGCAAATACAAATGGAGGACCAAGAGGTGTTTAGGTGGATTTTTTTTTTTTTTTTTTTTTTTTGCACATGAATATTATACATATTTATTTATAAACTGATTAACTATTTCTTGGGATATCTTTAATCAGTGCACTGATTATGAGGGAAGCTGAAAACAAGTTCTCACAGGGAAACAAAACACAAATTTGGCTATAATCTGAATACACACAGTGTGAAAATGCACTAATCATTGCATAATGCGTTTGTAACTATAATGTATTTATCCTGAAGCAAATTTGTGCACCAATTGTGATCTGGGTGATTTTTTTTTCTTTTTTCTTTTTTTCTTCTGAATTTGATATTATACAACATGTGAGTTTCTTTGCCAAATAGTAATACTGCTCAGTACCTGAAGATGCTTCCGGGCAAAAATCTTAAAATACTTCGCCAAAACTGAAATTGTCATTCTCTATGTCTGTGAATGAAAACCTTAATATTATCATTTCAGCATTAAAATGTGTACATCCTCACCCTTCTAGTTGTGTACTTTAAAATCCTACTTTATTTTATTTTTTTTTCCCAAGAAGAGGAAAGATGGGTGCTGCAGGTTTTCATATGAGTTCCCTGGAAATAGTGTTTCATGAGGGACAGGAAGAATCTGGGATCAGCTGTGTTAAATATATAAAACCTCCCACATGAATTCCACATGAATGGAGTGACTTGTGGCAAGCAGATATTAATCAACAAACAAGTCTTTGAAAAAAATCCACCTTTGATTGAAGGTGCTGAAAGTTGTTCTCTGCACTTCTTCGCAGAGAGAAGAAAAGGGGAATGTACACAGGTAAAAAAAGAAAAGGTGTTTGGATAGATCTCCTAGGGATATACACTAGGGATTTTACCTTGTTCTTAAAACAAAATTTAGAGAAGATATATACTTTAAGATCTGCTTTAATTGTCAGTCATAACTCAATTCCTCTAGCACTTTGCTTTTTTCCAAACTCCCTTTAGTCTCCCAAAACCTTTTTGATAGCCCATGTCCAAGAGTGAACATACAATTTCAGTCGTGACAGTCCCCAGCTTGTATATATGCATAGAAAAGTATATGTCTTCTTTCCTGATAAAATATCTTTGTACAGCAATTCCCATCTTGTTCATGACAAAGGCATGAGCCAGAGCTCTTAGAACTAATAACATCAGTTTTTACAACATGCACCATAAAATGATTCAGTGCCAAAATATTCAGCCTGAAAAAGGCACTGAACGAAGGCAACAGAGTTCTTGGTGTGGTACCTCAGCTTCAAGTACAAAGCAAGTGGATAGGTAGTGACATGGAAATGCTGAAGGTAGAGTAAGGGCCTAGGCACAGTCAAACACTGCAGGCCTTTTCCCTTTAGTAAAAAGCAGTCATGATAGGTAACCTTGACTGACCAAGAATTTAAGAGTTAAAGTATTCCTCTTGGAAGCAGTTACCAGCTTCCTTTCCTCTAATTATTGGGCCATAAACTGGTCCTTCTAACCCAGGAAGGAAGGAGGAATATTGTGGAGAATGAGATGGAGAAAAGATGAATGGCTGGGTTCTGAGGGCTGTCTGTTATAGCACTGTTCAGAATTTCATGGTGAGGGTGACGGAGCACTGGAACAGGCTGCCCATGGAGGTTGTGGAGTCTCCTTCTCTGGAGATATTCAAGCCTCGCCTGGACGCCTACCTGTGCGACCTGGTGTAGGGAACCTGCTTTGGCAGGGGGGTTGGTCTCGATGACCTCTAGAGGTCCCTTCCAACCCCTATAATTCTGTGATTCTGTGATTCTGTGATTCTGTGAGTTTGATGTCTTTTGTACAAAAAATGATGAAAAAGACTTAAGCATTTTCCTTTTTTCACCCAGAGCTTTTTTCACCCAGTTAGTGAGATATTTCTCTGGAGCTGTGGGTTCAAATCCATCAGATAAGGAAGAAATCACTGATTTTTCTCCTCATCTTCCCAAGGGAGCATTGTACTCATCCTAGGGGATAGAAGTACGTGTTCTTCATGCTCCCATCCACCAGACGTATGCATCAGGTCCAGACCTACGGGCACAGTGAGCATTCTCACATATAAAATTAAATGTGTGTGGACCCTCAGTGAGGAATGTGGTTTAGCAAGGGACTGAGATCTGTACCCTTGGGTGGCCTGTTGACCTTCCATTGCCTTGAGGAATAGGCAAGAATCCCTCAGGATCCATATCATTGGCGTCAGCAATTAAGGATGCATTTAAGTACCCCAGTGCATTGGTAGCTAAACTGTAAGACATTTTGTGGCTTCAGAGAGGAACATATAAGGTGAATTAAACTAGGGGCTAGATTTCCACATATGCCATTGTTTTCATGGCCATATCCCATTGCAAACAATGCTTATTTCCTCATCCATTATCCCCTCTAGACTTATTTCAACATTATGTCTTTCTTTCAGCTTTTTCTTCCAGCTGCCTTTGTGTTTCAAATTGTCTTCCCCAAGATTGATCTTATTTTGTTATTTTCGCCTCTTATTTCTAATTTCTCTAAATCTGCTAGTATTATTACTCTACCCTGATGGGCCCCAATACTCCTCCCAACTGAACATCATCTGTAAGCTTCATTAGCGTGCTGTTTGCTGTCTCAAGCAAGGGGCTGTCTATTTTCTTTTTTTTTACCAAGCACTTCCAATTTCCGTGATCATTCCTCACTAAGCCATAACATCCTTCACATCTGCAAGAGCTGGAACTGAGGAGCAAACTGCCTCCCTGTCACTCCTTTATCAGGACATCTGTACCTTGCCAAAGTCCCTGATGCTATCGTGCAACAAGGGAAGTAATGCAAGCCAAGAGTGAACCTTGTCAAGTCTGGAAGTGTAACTTGGGGCTGTACCAGGATTAATTATGCCTTCTGCTGCTTTACACACTCATGTCATCAATAAATTCTAATAAACAGGAGTAGAATGTTCTTATTCATGTCATTCCAGAGGAATTAGAACACAGTAGTGTTATTTAGCAATGCAGATGTTTTATTATTGTGTTGTTTATGTGAAAGTGGATATGACATGAAGAGGTATATCAAATGAGCAATAGAGAGAAGCGAGCTGTGCTCTCTTTTTGATTATGCATATTTATTCATACTGCAGAAGTTACTGCACATAGCAGAGTCTTCTAAGATGGATTGCTTAGTTTGGAAACCTAGTCTCCGTCGGTTTTTTTTCCACTTTTTTTTTTTTTTTTAAATAAAGTTTAGATACGTCAATACTACCTTTGTACAGTATTTATGAGTTTTTTCTTTAAATTGCGCCTTAATTGGTTTAGTCACCACAATTGCAAAACACGAACCTAATCACCAGAAGCTAAGTAAGCAGAAAAAATAATGATTTGGAGCTGTCTGTCTGCTGCTGCCGAACAGACACACTGGGCATGGTTTAAAGCTGTAATTGCATAGTGGCACTGGCTCACTGTTCCCAGCACATGCATAATGTAGCTCCCAGTTGCAGACTGCCACATATCCTGCTGTATTTACCCTCAGATGCCAGCAGAGCACATGCCACCCCCAACTGCTGTTTCCCAACAGTATAAAACTGTCACACTTTCAGTTAGATGCCCCAGAGCACTTTGTCACCCACTGGAGGGTATAGTCATATTATGGTGGGGCAAGATTATGGGCTAAATGCATCCCTAGAAGTCCTCTGCAAACTGTGGCAAAATTACTCCGCAAATGAATTTGAATGCATTACTCAATTCATTCTATTGATCATAAAGCAGGGCTGTGCAGTGTTTCCTTTTGAGGGCACAACTTTGAGATCACAATGACCTGGGGCAGCATCTAGCCTTATTACATCCCTGCAGATCTCCAAAGCCAAAGAAGGAAAAAAACCAAACAAACAAAGGACAGAGAGCAGGAGATCTTTCTGCTCTGCCTGTACCTATCTGCAGCAGCACATTGCTATGGAAATACCCCTGGAGACAAGCTCTGCCCTGCAGACCTACGCAAATCTGCCTCTCTGTAACATTTTTCTTCATCTCTTGTGTCTGCACCTTTTTTCTTCTGCTGACTGTGCACTCACAAAACAGAGGAACTCCATAGAAAATACATAGAAAATATGTCATGGCCATCATCTAGCAATAAAAAAAATGATTGTGTTTTGGGGCATTAACAATGTCTTGCATACCAGTAACCATTTCTAAGGCTATGTTATATTATAAAGTATTAAAGCATGCCATAATGTCATTTCTTTCATGTCTGGAGTCTAAGAACATGTATGTAGATAGGTAGTTGTTAGCATGTGAACAGCCACACTGGCAGATGGGTAGCAATTTGATAAGCCAGTGTTACTTGAACATATGTCTAAGTCAGTCTTTGGATTAAAAAACAATAGAAAAATAAATAAATAAATAAATAAATAAATAAATATGTCTATCTTGATGATGAAAGTTTTCACAGCATTTGACTAAAGAGGGAGACAGTGTCTTGGAAAAGTGACAGGAAAAGGACTTGGAAATGCTAATTATTTGGAAATGTTAATTATGCTAGAATGAAAGACACTGGACTCAGATTTGTAATGTTTCCAATTGAAAGCTTAAGATTTGCATGTTTGTAAATATTTTAGGCTCCTAAAAGGGAATATCCAATGAGCCCTTTTACACAGACAGACATTGCTCAGCTTCCAATCTGGATACTTAAAGGAGTGTACACACATATGTGTCTTCTGGTATGATTCCACATATGAGACAACTGGAGTCAGCGGAGATTTAATCATTGAAAACCAGAGATGTATGTCTGATCAGCCAGTATATGTCTAATTGACAATGAGGTGAATTGTCCTTGAGGTAGCATTATCAGTACTTGCAAGATCTCCAAGAAGAAATGTTAGGATGGACACCAGCCCCACAGATAGATAAACCTGGTGCATGTATCTAATCTGACAAAGGAATGTTAGTCTTTTTCTCTTTTCTTTTTACTTCTTTTTTTTTTTTTTTTCCTGAAATGTCATATATTCATATACGTTTGTTGTGCCACTTCATTTGCTTCAGTAATTAACTTAGAAAGCTGAAGTATGTCTTATAGTGTTTATATCCCAGATGCACTTAGCAACTTTGCTAAGCTAGAGTTCAAAATACATGTTTAAGTCCTTTACAAGATCAAGGCATTGCTTAAGTAAATATGTGTTAATTTGAGCCTAATTGGCTTAATATTAACACCATATGACTATTAAGAATCAATTGATTTAGTTTCAACATGGAGCACTGTATACATATCTAATTTACAAAGCTCAAAGAAATTGAATGCAAACAAGTCTGAGAGTGCAACAGCGAAGTCACAAATTTAAGCACACAAGAGCCAGGGTACAGTAACAGTGCGGTTCTTCCAGCATAGCGATAATAATTCAAACATATTGTATCTATATACTATTTTTATTACCAGTCAGACTATTAAATGCATACTTAAATCTATGCACGATATGCAATGTGGGCAAGTCTATTGTTATTCTGAAAACTATAGCTTTTCCATTTCCTAATTGCAGTTTCATGGCACTGCCAAGATTTTGTATTTAATTTATATAGGGATTTCTGTGTCCTTAAAGCTGTTAATAGAATGGATTCACAAAGACCCCTACTATAAGGAAGGCAAGACTGGTAAGAATGCTATTCATCATACCACCTTTCATCAGCAAGATTAAAACAGTTTTTATCTATATTTTGCCAAAGGAAATGGAATCACAAAGCAATGACCTCATTTACCTACTGCTGAGCAGCAGGCCAGTGGAAGCACTAATAATAAAACCAAGGCCACCCAGGTCCTAAACCAATGCCTCCAGTGAGGCACAGAATAGGTTATGAATCAGACATCTGTATGTACTTATATCTGACTCTACAAGGACAATACAAACGTGCAGGGCCAGGTCCAAGCCAGGTCTTCTCCCAGGACCTGCTAGCTTCAGTAAATATAGATGTAACCTCTCTGCCTGCTTATTTCCTTAGGCACAGAGCTGTTGCTTATACAGTATATAGAAAAGTTTCCAACATGTCTGCATGATTCTCAACATAATCCATAATTGGCAGTCTCTTAGCTTTTCTTTGTATCTTTTTTTTATTTTTCTGGGGAAAAAACAAACACATACACAACAAGCAAGTAAATAAATAAAATCCTTTCCAAGCACAATATAAATGAAACTTGTACACTGCTGTAATCTCAGGTGTCAGGCTGTCCGTATTGTTCAGTTAGCAATACAGTTTCATGCCTCTTATCCATTAGTAAAATACCTAGAATGTATCCTACCTGACTGTGCAGTAACAAACCTTCCAAACCCTTTATCCAAGTAAGACTGATTTGATGTTCATTGTCACTAAGTGTAAATAAAGTTCACTTCAGCAACTGACCATGGTCACAGGCTACCCTGTATCTGGTCCACCAAACATACTGATCCCTCTGACTTGTGGCATCTCTCTAGTTGGCTGTCAGATCTCTCATCTTACCCATGGACTACTCCATCTCAGAGCTTGCTACTACGCAAACTCAGTAGAATTTGACTGAAATTTGCAAGTTTGCAGATGACACCAAGTGGAGTGGTGTAGTCAATACATTAGAGGGAAGGGAAACTGTCCAAAGGGACCTGGACAGGCTGAAGATGTGGGTCCATGAAAACCTAATGAGGTTCTGCAAGGCCAAGTGCAAGCTGTTAAATTCGGGCCGGGACAATCGCAGGTATTTATATAGAATGAAGGAAGAACTCATTGAGAGCAGCCCTGCGGAGAAGGACTTGGGGGTCCTCGTGAACGAGAAGCTGGACATGAGCCAGCAATGTGTGTTTGCAGCCCAGAAGGCCAAGTGTGTTCTGGGCTGCATTAAAAAAGGGGTGGCCAGCAGAGAGAGGAAGGTGATTATCCCACTCTACTCGGCTCTTGTGGGGCCTCATCTGGAGTACTGCATCCAAGACTGGGGCCCCCAGCACAAGAAAGATACAGAGCTCTTGTAGTGAGTCCAGAGGAAGGAGGAAGGCTGCTAAGATCATCAGAGGGCTGGAGCACCTCTCCTGTGAGGAAAGGTTGAGGGAACTGTGCTTGTTTAGCTTAGAGAAGAGAAGGTTCTGGGGAGACCTCGTTGTGGCCTTCCAGCACTTGAAGAGAGCGTATAAACAGGAGGGGGAGCAGCTGTTTATGAGAGTGGATAGTGATAGGACAAGGGGGAATAGTTTTAATCTGAGACAGGGGAGGTTTAAGTTGAATATTAGGAGGAAGTTTTTCACACAGAGGATAGTGACACACTGGAACAGGTTGCCCAAGGAGGCTGTGGATGCCCCATCCCTGGAGGCATTCAAGGCCAGGCTGGATGTGGCTCTGAGCAGCCTGGTCTGGTGGTTGTTGACTCTGCTCATAGCAGGGGGGTTGAAACTAGATGATCATTGTGGTCCTTTTCAACCCAGGCCATTCTATGATTCTATGATGATTCTATGAAAAATCAGACAAATGACAGTGAATTGGATTGAGTAATCTGAGCAGGTACAGGGTTCAGCCCAGCAAATGCACTGACCAGCATTTGCTGGAATGATGTGCAACTACACAGATAGTCTCCAGGAATGATCTGTAAAACCGCACTACTGAGACCACACTAATGTAACAAACATCCCATTGTCAGCCTTTCCAGACTAATGTTCAGCTACAGTATTTAAGTTAAACTCAATAAAATGGCGTTTACCTAATTCAGAAGCAGACAAGAGACCATGTGTCTTCCTGGAGTGACTTAGATTACCTGAAAATTGAGTCAGCCTGTGCCTGCAGCTTGTTGTTGGGCTTCAAAAGTGTGAATGAAGAGGTGGGCTAATGTACAAACATGAATTCAGTGTCAAGAGAGGAAGACATGGCAGCATGTCAGACACACTTGTAGCCTATCTGTTATCTTGTCTGAGCTTTCCCAGCTCATGGCCTGGTGTCGGCACAGTGCAGAGCAGCTGAATGCTGCCATACACCCTGAGACGTCATTCTTTGGTAGAACTTTGGTGCCATTGTTTAATGCAATATTCAGAATAGATTAACTTAGCTAAAATGTTGCCAAGTCCTGAACTTGAAGTAACCAACCAAAGAATTAAAGTGATTTCTATCAAGTAGTTTTAATTGTTGGAAGGATGGATATTTAGTTTAGGATTGTCATATGAACTTCCTCTCCAGGTTTCTCCTGCCTTTCCCAGAAGACAGAAAGTACTGGTGACTCACCCCAAGCTGAGGGAGATGAAATAAATCACCTTCTTGAAATGATTCTCTCTGTTTTGTTTATTGGAAGATGGAACAAGCAATTCTTAGTGAGTAGTAAAGTGAGATGAAACTGGTTTTAATCAATAATAAGATTTTAAATTTGAGGAGTCCGTGACTGTTACATGTTCCATGCAGTTTGTCTGTTAATAAAAAGGAGCACATTCCATTTAAGCCAGTGGTTAACATTTTGCTATGTGTTTCCCATTTGCTTAGTAGCTTAAAATGATCAGTATATATCAGCAATATGTCATAGTCACTGTTGCACCAAGCCTTTATTTTGGTGAGATTTTTAGACATTTTCCGGCAAATGAGTTATAGCTTTAAGATATGAACACAGTCTCTAAATTCAGCCTTCAAAATAGGGAGAAAGTAAGAAATAATAGGTTGTCATCTCTTTTTAAAAAGGTGCATGCATCCAGAGAGAAAATAAAAATGCTACTGCTGTTCATAGGAGACTTCAGGAGCATTCTGATAATGCTTACATCTGCTTTAATGATTCCATTTAAGCTGTCATTTTCAGCATTTACTTTGCAGTGTTCAAAAGCAACTACACTTACATGTTCTCAACAGAAAAAAGTCAGCACCAGTCTCAGATAGAAAATAATGAAGAAGAAAAGGGAAGAAAATGAAAAGTTCCATACAGTTCATTTCAAAGAACAAATTCCTAGCCGGAAATTAGCAATAATTTTGAGACCACTGCTGAAGAGAAGAGAAAAGAAAAGTGAGCATGCTTTCTTTTTTTTTGCAAGCAGTAACAAAAAGAAGTAAAGGCAGGATCTTTACAAGCTTAAAGGGCCAAAGACAAATATTTTGCAGGAGGAAGTGCTGGAATCAGGGTATTCTTCTTGTAAGACTCTGCATAAATCACTTCACCTCCTTTGCCCCAGTGCTTCAGTGTGGTGTGCAATAACTGGAGCAGTGAAGTCATGCTTCAGTTGGTGCTGCCGAGCTCAGTTTTGCCTCCCCAGGTGGACCCTTGCAGATGAAGCTTTGTGCTGGGATCTGCACTTGCTTCAGTGCTGACACAGCTTTCCTCTGTGGCCTTGGACAAGCTGCTTAATCTGTTTGTCTGCTTACAGCTTTGACAGAGGCATTCTGACAAATGCTGTACCATGATTTAAGCCCTTCTGCATAGCTACAGATTGCCTCTTCTTTCTGCCAGAACTACAGGGAAAGGATCACCCTTACTTCAGCCTCTCTTCCTCATGTCCAAGCATTTCAGCTCAAACCTTCACAAAGGTAATTTTGCCTGGCAATACCAGGCTATAGGGTTGTAGGCATGCAAACTCTTCTGCTCACTCTGCTGCATGAGCAGTTGCATCTAGCATAAAGTCAGAGCATCCAGCTGGGAGCCAGGAGGTGATGAGTTGGATAATAACATATTCACATATAACATCACCTTCATAAAAACAACACTTCTGGGGAAATTGTACATTCAGTATCAAGCTCAAGGGAGTCACGGATTTTCAGGGATGTCTCAATGAGATGGCCATCAAAATGGTTTCTTACAGAGAGAGAAGTTTCTATCTATCTATCTATCTATCTATCTATCTATCTATCTATCTATCTATCTATCTATCAACCTACCTATCTACCTAACTATCTATCTATCTATCAACCGCATGTCACCACATTGATAAACATTCTTTGGAACCGATGGCAGAAATGCATGAACGAAAGAGCCTGAGTATGAAGCTTGTCTCATTTATGTCTGGTCTTGAGTTTGTTTGCTTGTTAGGTGTTTGTTTTGTTTGTATGGAGTAGTTCTTCCCTTGTGTGTTTCTACATAGGGAATACAGAAGAAGACAGCTTAATTCTCATTTTAAAAACAAGGAAATGGGAGTCCAATGCAATATATATATATATATATTTTCCTGCAACTAAATAATAAAATAGATGAATAAGATAGATGTTGCATATTTTTTGAAACATTTTCCTGCCTTACACATCTTCAAAGAATACATGTATAACGTATCGGAAATTTAAACCCTGTGTTTATGGAATGAGTAGGAGAGCTGAGGTTAAATGCCAAGGGACCTCCTTAAGTCCATGGGAACATTTAATGACATCGTACTACCTGCTAGGCACATGTCCCAGGTACAGAAATGTGTGAAATTAGCAACATTGCTTTCTTTCTTCTCTCTCTCTTTTTTTTTTTTTTTAACTTGGACCCCCTCCAAATTCACCTCCGCCTTCTCTCTCTGGATGCAAACCAAAGACAGTAGATGCTACAGTGTGTATCCTCAGGAGCACCTCTGCAGATTAAATGCCTGCAGCTATTGTGAATCCAAAGCGTCTGCTGAAAAAAAAAACATTTCTATGACAGAGGAAAATTAAAAATCTAAATTCAGAATGGAGCCAAATGACCTACTCTTGCTATGGGAAGTTTGACATATCATTACAAACTGGTTTACTTGTCCATGTCCAATCTAATGTGTCTAGCTTTTATTATGCGGGGAGAAAAACAAACAAACAAAAAAAAACCAAAAAAAAACAAAACAAACAAACAAAAAAAAGACAAGCAAATCAAAACAGAAAAGCGAGGAGTTTTAAAAATTTATTTATTTATTTTAATCTTTGTAGCAGATGTGAAATGGACAATGCAGCACAAATTGTTGGGGCTTCCACTAAGGGAGAATCAGGAAAGGACAGTGAGTTCCAGAGCTGCATATTCAAACAGATAAGGGGACTGAGCCACTGCCCGGCATTTCCCCTGGAGTGGCCCCTTGCAGCTGTTTCAGAGGAACACAAGAAACTCTGCAAGAGGCACATACAGAGTAACTGGTCTACAGGGAAGTTTCTTCCTCAGCTTGGTTAATTAGAGAGTAGTTCAAGCCCTGACACATGAAGGTTTATATCCTGCAGTGATGAGAAAGCTACTGGGTCTCTGGTTTGGGACCAGGCTTCCCAGACAAGTAATTTCTGTAGAAGTCTGTTCTGTGTCAGAGTGACTGCTCCTCCTCAGATTCAGGTATGTCCAGGTTTTCCAGGTCATTCACATTTCTCCGAAGCAGTCTGGCATTTCCATAAGGGCAACACTGGTCATGGTTTTGAGTGTCTCCAAAATAACACTGCAGGAGGGGCTGTCTCACTCCACATCTCTGACTGGTCGCTCTGAAATAGAGCAAATGGTATCTAACTGGTGCAATGTGTCACCCAAGAGCTGCTCATTCCTATTCCAAAGGATGACTATAGCTGTTTTTCCCAATGGCAAAGCATGCACCTCTCCATGCTTCACCATGTTTTCTTTTAGTCTGGAAATAGGTATCACAGGATGATCTTACTCTTGTTCACCTTTTCTTTCTACCCAAAAACTTGTCCCCTCAAACCTCAGGTGCCACATTCCCTTTGCACCTTCACAGGTATGCCATCCACAATGTATGGATATCATAATCAAGGATTAATTACTTCTGAAATGCTTTATTTCACCAGTGACTGGCCATGGCAAACTTACTGAGCTAGTCGTCTATGAGAACTGAGAACAAACAGCCCCTTCTCAGAACATGTTGTACTGTTAAGGATGAGCTTTGCATTGCATTTCTATTAGTTGTTATGAAAAGTTTTAATTGACCAAAAACTAAGTATTTTTTGTGTTTTAATTTCAAATTATATTTCTTTCAAAATTTATCTATTTATTTATTTATTATTATTACTTTTTTTTTTTTTTTTTTTTTTTTTTTTTTTTCCAGAGAAGGAAAGGGGAGAACTGCAGATTGGAGAAAAAAAAGCAACTGTTGCAGACCTTCAATGTGTTTAATGGAAGAGGACATCTGGTTTCCACGAAACACTAACGTAAAGTATTCAGTACACTGGAAGGTGGAGCCTGGAATGGAAGCGGGTGGTGGAGGGTGTGGGAAGCAAAGAGGAGACAAAGGAGTGTTAGAAGATGGCCAGCTCATGATAATAGGTAAATCAAAGCCTTTTAGGAAGGAAAATATTTTAAATGTGTTATTTCAGTGTTTCATCAAAAAAAGATTTTGCAAAGCTATTTCTGACTGACTCTTTGGAGAGCTTGGTATAAGGCTATATTTATACATGTTTAAAGCAATTCCAAGATTTATCCATTTAAAAGAACTGAAAAATTTAAATATAAATATATATATATGTATTTTCTCCTTGACTTCATAAAAGAAGACAGAAGAAAACAAAAGGACAAAACAGAGCAAGCAACCTTTTTTTTCCTGAAAATAACCCAGCACAGCATTAAAAATAAATAAATAAATAAATCATCAAATGTTTTTGAACTAAAAGCCATTCTTCTCTTGAGAAAACATGTATAGACAAAAATACACAAGCTGCCAAACTGATAAATACAATTGACCTGCTGTGATGTTAACTTAGAGTTCATTGATTTCATTTCTGATGTGCCACAGGAACATTCATTTGCACTGAGTGCTAGCTAAGACCTTTTCATTAGTGCTGCAGCAGCTGGATTGTGGATTTGGTCAATGCAGATGGGTATGAACTGACTTGGGCTCTTCTGCCCTAGCTTCTGTCTGGCCAGATATGAACTTATGGCAATATGCTGTTCCTGTGAAAGGCCAAATATGTTAGCCCAGATGCAGTGCTGGAATAGAGCTGGGGTCAAGCTTTGTATTATGATTGGTTACTGAAAAAAAAGAAATAGGTAATTTGAGTCAAACTTGATTATTTACTCAAAACAGGCTCTCATAAAAGCATTTTCAAGATTGCATCAGAGCCTCTTCCAGTAATGAATTATTCAATTCAATCGATTACTCGCTCTTTCTTGCATGATTAGGAAACTGAGAGCTGGGACACAAAATTGAGAGTGATCCATTGGGCACCTCTAACTTTAACAAGACCATCCCTACTGGGACTTTTCTTCATTCAAAAAGAGATAAAAGGATTGAGGCAGATGCTGCTGTAGCTGAAAAAAGTCACCTTCCACACAGTTCATGGAGATGCTGAGTCCATTTCATACCTTCTACATCTCTATGCTGGCAGTAAGATTTGGGAATGGTATCCTTTTTTCTTGTCTTTTTTTTTTCTTTCTTTCTTTTTTTTTTTTTTCCCCCAGATAAAATTGTCTACCTGCAAAATGAATCATCTGAATTTAGGTTTGCCTTTAAAGTTTTATGGGGTGCACATTTGCTCCCCATCCTTTCTTTAATTTTGCTAGTAAGAAGCCTGTCTGCACCATGCAGTTCACAACTGCCTGGGAGCCTTGTGACAAGTAAATTTCAGTCTCTCAGTGGAGCTGGTATTCTTAGAGCTGCAGGAGCAGTCATCATGAAGGGGAAAGCTGTGAACGCCAATAAATTATTGAAGAAAGCAGGAGAAATATTTCCTTCTGTTGACACACTGGCATTCACCTTTGGGAATGTAATCATGGGAAAGGTAGGCAATCTTTTGTCATAGGGATCTTTTGCTCGGAGAATTCAGTCTTTTTCAAACCTTAGGAGAAAGCCTGCAAGCCCTCAACATGGAAGGGGTATTCAAGTTATAGGATGTCTTCAGGCAGACAAGTTTCTCAGAAATGACAGTGAAACTGAATCAAGTCTGACAAACATTAAAATTATTTGGTGATAAAAAGGGAGGTGAATAGGGCAGGGAGTAAACCCCTGCAGCTCCCTGACACCCTAGGACAGGTTCTGATCAGGAGGGGGATTGTTTTCTGTGAACAAAACAAGATGGCATTAGTACAAGACAGAGCATAAACATGGCAAAATTTAGAGCTCAGAGGCGAACAGAAAATGGAAGCCAACCTCTTGGTGTGAGGGAGAGGGAACAGCAATACATGACTACAAGAACAACATTTTCTTTCGGGTTGTTATTTAGGGGAAGGACTGGGGGAGTTCTTGAGAGCTGAGGTGGTGCAGGAGTGGTTTCTTCTAGTCTGAAAATCTGATTCTATCTTCTTCTTCCATCATTGAAACAAAGGAATCTACCCAGGCCCGTGAACATAGATTTGTCTGTCTGAATTTCAAATTTTACTTGGAAAGCCATCAAATTAGCACTGATGTTTTATTCTAACATCAGAAACGGCAGGGAAAAATACCCAGGAGCTCATTGGATTTAAATCCACAGAATCATCTCCAGTTTTGTTTAGACGAGATGAGTGAATAACCCCCCTCCTCAGCATCATATTTGGCTCAAATCACCAATTTACTGGTTTACAAAAATCTAAAACTGCCCCTCCGGCAAATTAAGGGATTACGTCAATCACTCAAGTCCATTCTACCTGACAACAGCACGCAGCAACAGGGCAAAAGGTTTGATGCTCTGCTGGAATGTGATAAGGAGAAAATGCCAAATGACACATAGGCAAAGTTATTACCAGCAAGATGAAGACAAACTGGAGGGAGTTCAGAGAAGTGCAACAAAAATGATTAGAGAGCTGGAGGGGTTGATTTAGAAGGAAAGTTTACAAGAACAACTGGCAATATGCACAGCAGGGCTGAACAACATCTGAAGGGGGAGAGAGAGCCAGTTGCCAACATCTGAACAGTGAAAACACCCAGGGAGGAACACAATTACCCAAGGGGGAAATAACTAAGATAATGGGTTGAAATTAGGAAAAAGAGATAAACATCAAAATAACTTCTCAGTGGAAAGACTGTGGAATAACCTACTATGGGAAGACATGGAAGTCCAAGCCAAGCAAGCTATAAATTCCTTCCCACAGCCCCTGCAGATGTAAAAGTCGGTCACAGATAACTTTGAAAACAATTTCTAAGCAACAAATATCAGAACTTCTGCAAGAAACCAGGTGTGAGAAGGTGTTTAGAAGTGGTGATTTCCAGATAACTCAGTGCTAGTTCTCTTGCTGTTTGAATACACAGTGGGAAGGAGTTTGAAAAGGCTCTTGCTTTCTGTTTCCTGGGTGAAATGATTGCACTGGAAACCTCCAAAAGTGCAGTTGTGGCAATCAAGACACTGCCCACTCATCGACAAATAGTTTTCCAGTTGAGATAGTTGGTTTAAATCTCCCTCAGGTTTCGAGTGACTGGAAATCAACACCAGATAATGGCTGTTTGGTAGTAGATGTGACATGAGTTAATGCACTCACTTGAATTTCTAGTGGATATTGGACATGTGCTCACATTACAAATGCTTTGAACAGCATGATCAGCATTAAATTAACATCTACACTGACAATCTTGCCAAAGAAATCCAGAAGGGGATGGACATTAGTAATGAACTGCACGTTCACCTTTGGAGTGAAGTCATTAGCAAGGTAAACTTTACCTCATGGGCTCTGAACCTCATCTCCTCTACTGTATTTCCTAACTCCTGGATGGGATGTCAATTTGCAAAGCAGATTATTTAGCATATTTCCTCAGCATACAAGAAACTGCTATCATTAAAGAAAATTTACATTACAGAATCGTTGTTTATTAGACATCATTATTAATTAATAAGTATTTTAAGCTGCTTCTTGACAAGGAAGGTGCAAGGCTTGCAAGTGATCTAATTCATCTGATTTTATAGAAGGTAGTAAGCTGCAATGAGTATAGAAGTAGCACAGGACTCTCTTGCGGAGTGGTATTTGAAGGTCTGGCTAAGCAAAGCCACTTAGGCCATTTCTAGTTTATTGTTGTTACACTTTGGTATGGCTTTCTAGTAATTTATAGGGGTGTTTGTTGAGTTCATGAGCTCTTGAGACCTGCATCCAATAAAATAGTGATGTACTTTTTCTTGACTGAAGGCAGAAGCATATATCATTGCATGCAGTGGGTCTGATATCATTTTATGCTGGATGGGGAAAAGGGCTGTGAGGCTCTGTAGTTTAGGAAAAGAAAAGGAAAAGTAAAGAAAAATGTCAATAAAGGACATCGCTTTGTGAAGAGCACTATTTTGTTTCTAGATTCTTTTGCTTGATACATTAGCAAGCCAGGAATTTGGTGGGTTAATCCTATCCATTACTATAAGATCCCATATTAGTTAACGATCTCTTTCTGAACTTGATATAAAGCCACATAAGTTAATGAGCAGCTATTAGACAAATCATTATTTATATACTTATATATATTCCCATAAATTTTCATCTGTATTTTCACTTTGCTATGATATAGGGTGCTAATGCTTCATGCTCTTTCAGTGTTAACAATATCTTTTTCCATTTAATTAACATTTTAAAAAGTTGCCTCATCCTCTACCATTAGCATCTTCCCCTCTATCAAACAATAAGTGATATGGATCAGTCTTTGTCGATTAGCAGTAAAGAAGAGGAAAAATCACTAGGGCAGCAAGGCTTATTCTTAAATTAACTTCTCTTTTTCCACCTACATGTCTGTGCTTAGACTACTGTAAACATAAAATGGTCAGACAGCACACAAAACAGCCCTATCACGTAGGGGGGGAAAAAAAAAAAACAAACCTAACACCTACAAAAGAAGAGATTTGGTTCTTAGTGCACGTGTGCACCTTTGTGTGAAATAAATAGAAAAAAATCTCTGTCACGGAAAAGACAAAGGTAGCATTGCTTTTACTGGTTTTCTCAGAAGTCTAACGTCACTCATACATCAAGAGAAAGGACTGGAGCCTCTCTGATGTGATATCACCTCGTAGAATAGGCCAGAGCAGTAATTTGAAGATACTCTTCAGACATAGACATCACTGGATCCCAAATAACAAGAACTGAGCAAGTGACCCCCACAGCCTACCAACAAAGGCAGAGACACAAGAGACCTAGCAAAGAACATCCATGTGAAATAGCAGATGATGTCAATGGAACAACATCTGCTTAATACAAATATTTCTGTTGGCCAAATATTTCCATCAAATTCCCATTGCTGGGGGCCTGAGTGACATGGAGGCATCACAGTTTCACATTAGCTCTGGCTTATCCGTGGCATGAGCAGAGAGTGACACTAGTCAGTTCATAGATTGTTCCCTGCCTGCCTGACCTCACAGTGCTGACTGCAAGGAGGGAGAATGAACAGAAGGTCCCTTTCTTTCTTCTTTTTCTTTTCTTTTTTTTTTTTAAATAATTTATTTGTTTCTTTGATTGTTGTTAAATTCATCTTGGGATTTCTCTGTGGCTCATCCTAGCAAGAAGTGTTAGCATATGAATTATTTAACATAAACTCAGGTAAGTTTTCTGAGTGTGGAGATTTCTTCAGCTGACAGTTTATATTCCTCTGTGTCAGATGCATTTTCCGATCCTAGTTTGTATCTTGTGTTGGTCCAAAAATGGCAGGTTCAGCATAAAAGCAAGAAGACCTGAAGAGTAAAGGATTGTGGTGTAGAAAAATAGTCTAGAATTTAAAGCTCATAATTTCTATTGTTAAGCCAGTTTTAAGAAAGAAATATATTGTAATTCAAATTAAGGTCTCCTTCGATCTGTCTCCTTCTTCCTGCTCCCCGCTTTCTTGTTACTTTTTTTTCTTTTCTACTTTTTTTTTTTTTTTTTCCCCAGAAAAGGAATAAAATCCATGATATTAGTCAGGCATAAAACCTTAAAGGGAACACAGGCTGTTACAGAAACTCCAGCTGCATGTAGCATTTCCATCTGAAAACAGGGAGCCTTTCTAATTCCAACTGCATAGACACCTAAGGATAAATAAGCAATACCTAAAAGAAATTATAAGTGAAACGAATGAAAGTTGGCAAGAAAGGAAGCTGCTGAGATGGGGAACTGAGGCGCAACAAGGTTAAGTGGCTTTCTGGAGGTCACTTGGAAGTCTAACATCAAGCTGGGACGGAACCCATACTCTTCTGAGTCATCATCCCCTGACAAGCCCATCCTTCTTCTTTACCTACTAAATGGAACAATCCTGCATTGGTTGTGATATAATGGTCTACATGACCGGGTAGGTCTTTTCCATTTCCAATGTCTATGATGAGAGTAATTCTGCTTAATGGGGATGCAGTCAGCTGGTGCCAATGGTTAAGTGTTGCTTAACCAGGTGTTAAATAGGTATGAAATTCCAAGCTCTGGGCTTTGAATGCAGAAGTTGCCAAATGAAAATGAAAATAAAATAAAATAAATAGCAAAAGTAGAAAGAGAGAGAGAGAGAAAAGAAAAAGGAAATGCCCTAGAGTAGGAGATCCACGTGCTTATGCACATTCAGCTTGGTGTTTTTCTTCAATTCCCATATTTCCAAGAGAGTTTAAATAGCATGTTTACTTAATAAGGTTTACAGACTACACAATACCCAGCTCTATTTAAGTAGATTTCTCCCCATTTTCCTTTTTTTTTTTTTTTTAATATACATGATAGCTGATCATCTGTCATTTTCTCTTGCAATGTCACCTTTCACTCCCTATTGAAACTCACCGTTTTGGTGAAGTCTCTGCTTTTATTTTCCTTTGACATATTTATTTAATGTCTATTAAGAAGATTGGCAATTGTATGAAGATACTGAGGAAGTAAAAAGCTCCACTTATTTGCCTGAAGTTGTTGTTATTAATGTTCTGTCTCAGAATCTCAAGGAAATGAAAAGGAAAATGTGTGTTTATACAAGTTGCTCTATAATAGATGTACGTTCATATGATATATATCCTGATGCATGATCTATACCCAAGGTAGGTACTCATTCTAAATGATTTTTCTTTTTAGTTTGGGAATCTCACTAGCTCCTGTTTTTTGTACTGAGAAGTCTCAGACTTGTCCATTTCTCACACTTCTTCCCTTTAGTGCCCTACAGTTTGACACATCTGAAAGCTATAAATTATTTCACGACCATCAGAGTTTCTTTCCAGGTTAAATTATTTAATGACATTGTCTTATTGAAAGGTTCAGATTAGCCGCTGACACTTATTGGCAGGAAGTAACACATTCTTCCACTGGGATAAAATATGTATTTTATTGAAGAAAGAAGCAATGCAGGATTGGGTTCCTGTCTTCTCCATAAGGAAGAAGAAATGAATACATTGAGCCCTTTAAATGACATCATGCCAAGGTGACATGTGGTACTGTCTCTTCTCCCCCTTTCTCTTTTTCTGTCTCCAAATCTTTTAACACAATCATCTGTCCTGTTGCCTCTTCCAGATTCAAGCCTAAATTCCAAATAGTAGTTGCCCCATGTGAAGCAGAACATGAAAACATCCTGTCTGAGAATGAAATGCTAAGCATTGATTACTATTGTTTGGCTGAAGTTTCCTCCCCAGAATTTGCAGAGACCCCATATTCAGCCCAGCCCACACCACAGGGATTTGCACAGAGCTAGAATGGACCCACAGCATGAGCTGTGCAGAAAGCCTGACTTGTACCTCACCTTCCCTTCCCAGGAGCAGATCTCAGTCTGCTCCAGGAATCTGCTGCTGGTGTGTGAGTGAGAAAAAGAAAAAAACACAGCAAAAAACAAGCAAACAAACAAACAAAAAAACAAAACAAAACTCTTAACAACCCAAAGCAAAATAAAGCATACATTTGCACGTGCATATATACATCACATGCATCTGTATATTTATAGACACGCACATAAATATGCACACAGAAAACAGCATGCAATTGCAGCAACTCAAGTACTTCTCTCAAACCCATTCTAGTTTCACTGTGCAAAATTCGACACACAACTGCAATGCCACAGAAAACAGCACAGGTCTTCCTCATAATGGCATTAGGAATTCAGTTTTCTGTGGGCTTCTTCCTTGAAAGAACTGAGTGCATTCACCACAGATGCAAACCCACATCCACCCACAGATCTCAGAGGCAACATTGTACCCTGCAGTAGCTGAAGACCCTGATGAGCCCAGGCTGATCAGTGGGGTGAATGAAACCTTTTTGGGTAGTTTGGGTTCATGTGAACTTGAGGGGAGAGTGGATGTGGTGAGGCTGGTTCTGAAGGATTCACGGAGTGGGAATGTTGAGCACTTCCCAGGGCAGGAATCACTTCATAATGCCAGTCCTCATCCGGTGTGCACTGTTATTAGAGGAGGAATGAGGAAAGGTGTATCCCCCTACCGTTGTCCTTTGTGGTTCTGCATCTGCTGCCCCCAGGACACTTTAATTTTGTTGCCTTCTGTCTCGGTGGTTCATCTGTCCCCAGATGATTCAAATCCATATGAAGCTGGCAGTGCAGGCAGCAGTAAAGCTCACAGTGGTTTAGCAGCAAGTATGCTGCTGCAAAACACCTCCTGCAAAAGACCTTTGATATCACAAATCCCCTCCTTTCCCCTGCCAAAGCACAGGAAAGAAATACACAGATGCATTATTGGCAGCTCTTTTGATTTAAGGCACCATGAAAAAAAAATAGCCTGAAATGTTTCTGTACAATTTTTGTCCCTTTTCTTGGCCCAGGAAACATTTTGGCTACTAAAAGAATTTTTCAAACAGGCACTTCAATGACATTTTTATTAAGCATAAATGTTTTCCACAGCAAAAGCTAGTGGAAGACACTGGGAAATAGTTCAATTTGAGCAGCTATGAGATTTGGTGTAGTTTTTTTTGTTTGTTTGTCTCCCAGTTTTTCTTTTTTCTTTTTTTTTAATTGGAAAAAAAATGAAAAAAATAAGAGCTTTCTGCTCTCTTAGCTTTTATCTGATAGCCCTATCTATCTGCAAAAAAACAGTGGCTCCATGATATGCCCTATTTACATGACAGCACTCTGGCTACTGAGCTACTGCTAACCCATACACCCATAGCTATTGATATTCCACCCCAAACCAAATAAATCTTCCCCCTTGCATGCATTCACGGATCAAATAAAGCATTTTGTCTGAAATACTCCTGGCTATGGAGTAGGAAGGAGTTTTGGAGTAATGCCCACAGGTAGCCAAGCATCTCCATGTCCTTAGGGGAGCAGCCCTGTGTGAGCAGGGTGCCTGGAGTGCAGGATGCAACTCCAGGAAGAAAACCAGAGAATGGAAAGAGCTGGAAAAAGGATGCTAAAGCTGCTGTCTCATTCTCCAATGATTATGTCTGTTCTCTCTCTGATCTGAAAGGAAAACATCTATATTTCTGTAGGACAGCTTAATGCATCCGTGATCGGATAATGTCCGTTACAGCCTCCTTTGCTATTCTCAGAAGAGTGCTCTAATGCCCTGCTTATACACAGGACACACACATCTGCGAGGAAAAATACTGTGTCCTTCGATTTCATCTTGGATTTGTTCAGAAAGTAACTCCATGCTCTCAGCCTGCCTCACAGAAGCACAAATGAGAAAAAGCAGCCGAGCCCGTGCCACCCTGACTTTTAGGTTAAAAATGACATTAATATGGCAAAGCTTCTCTCAGGACTTCATCATTTCCACTAGCAGAAACGAGACGAAGGCCCCAATCACATATGTGCTCAGACATGCAGAAGCAAACGCCAAAATGAATTAACTGGAATAGCTCTATTAATTTATGCCTCGGCAGTAATGACCTTAAGACACAGAAGAATTATATATTAATTTGTTTCTAGTGTGTAACACTGCTAAGTTAACACATTTAGAAGAACACACTTTCCTTGCCTCCTGCTGCGGAGGGAAATGAGGCAGTGTCTGCTGGTGACAAATCAGGACAGCCTTCCACTAGATGGCAGCTGGTGCTTGCACAACCTCCAGGCATATTTTGGTGCAGCAAATCCTTTTTCAGTGTTAATCATCTCACAAGCTGGAAAATGGGCCATTTTTCCCCTCCCTCTCCCCCTCTTTGTTGCTCACTTATTGGGGAGGAATAGGAGAGGAAAGGCGGGGGGGCATCATTTGACCAGCGCAGTTTTGTATCACTCTTCCATCTGCTGTGGAGCTGGCCTGCTTTTCCTTTCTTTTTCTTTTTTTTTTTCCTTTTTTCTTTTATTTTCTTTTCTTTTTTTTTTTTTTTTATTTTGAGCTAGTGGTGTGTCGTGGGAGAGATAAGAGTGTGTGGGTGTTGGTGGGTGGGTGGGTATGGGCCGGGGGTCAGTGCTGCTGCTGCTGCTCAGGACGTTGTGAATAAGTTTTCCCAGATAGTTCTGTGGGACAGACGGGGCTACCCTTGTGCGATGCTCTGGTATCTGCCTTGGGATGGGGGTGGACACCGTGTGCCCCACAGGTTGATCTCACCTGGAGGAGGGCATGCAGAAAGATGCTGTCCCTGGACTTTGTCGCAGTTCTGAACAGAGAAAAAGGGGGAAGAGAAACAGGAAAAACAGGGTTGACACTGAATCTCCTACCTTTCAACAGGCTGATATAAAGCATTTTAAATACAAATTTCCCTTACTATCTGGTCCTAAGTAATAATAATCTCTTCCGCAGAAGCTCCCACTCAAGGCTCTGCAGATGTCCAATGTTATCTAAGCAGCCTTTCAAGTTAGCTCCATTCTGATTAAGAAAAAGCGAGGCACAAGGCAGCACCCTGCTCAGAGAACATCTACAAGTGTCTTATGGCAGGAGAAAGGCATGTTTTTCTGAACATGTGAAAGGCATCCCAGTAGGAGGGGGTAAGGCCTCTGATACTGCAGCCTGGGGAGAAGAACAGAGGACAAGGCCATGGAGAGCCCGCAATGGAACAGCTCACCTTTGGTGGAGGCATGTAAAGATGTCACTGACCTCAAGATATTTTTTTCTGTTCCAGGGGATAGGAAAGGTTAATTTTTCCTCATCCTATAAGCAGGTTGCAATCAGCAGGTTTTGCTAAGAGCTCGTTTCAGCTCCAGGCTCCTCTCCCCCTGCCTTGCTGAAGTTTTTTCTCTCTCTCAGGACCTGCTGCTGCTGCACTGCCAACCACCATCCCTTTATCTCCCCTCCTATGCGTCACCCTCTGCAGCATTTTTTCGGTTAACAAATTGTTACCGCTTTGCTGGCTTTACCTCCTCCTCCTTCAATAAAGTAATACCCATCCCCAACAGCAACATCACTGCAGCTTCAGGCTGGCTCCAGCTCTTTAGCTGCTTCTGAAAAGTTCAGTGTGAGGCAGAAGATGCTGGAACAAGTTAAATCTCATTAGACTAATTTTACCTCGACTTTCCCAGTTCTTCCCTCATCTCCTGCCATTTGTAGTCGAGTGCCTTCCACTCAGTCCCAAGACGGCTGATTTCCCCCCTCGGGGCATTGCCAGCTGCCATATATGAGTTTCTCCTATAGAGATTGAATGAAAACATATACTGTGCTGGAGTGTTAAGTTGTAATGCAGCTATCAGCAGAAGCACATATCACTCTGGGTGGCATTAGTCAATTATGACAGAAAGCCCATTGGCGACACAAGTCAATTGATAATAAAGCATAATCTCTCTTTCCCCTGTCACATATTTACCAGCCATGAACTACTGTAGCATATTTCCTATTCACAGATGAATGCTCTAGCTGTTTAGATGGGTATATTTCAGAGCCGAATGCAATCTAGAGGGTTAATGGCTCGACTGCAGTGGTCTGAGGATAAAGACACTGCAGGTGCACGGCTAAACTGAGAGTTAATTGGATAGCAGGTGAGCATAAACAGAGAGCTCAGAGGGTATGGATAAGGCTTTGGTGAGGAAGAAGGGTCAGTGGGAATGCTGAGCCCCAAAATAAAGATGTATTGAACTTTCCTTCTCTGTGCTGCACCCTTTGTTGCACACAGCCTCTGCTCTTTGTATATTGTTTGATTCTCCAAAACACTGCTGCTGTTGCTGTAAGGACTCCCAGCCTGGGATACAGGCAGGAAACATCCAAGCAGCTGCTGCTGCAGGACAGGACTTGAGGGGCTCGTCGTGGATGATTCATTTCACACCAGAGAGATGAGGTGTGTAGCAGGGAGACAGGTTCCCTACGATGCCATGGATAGTCTGATCTGAGCGGGCAGAATCTGAGGCTGCTTAGCTTCACGCAGGGCAGACGTCTGGATGCTGGGAGACAGAAAAAGACAAAAAGAGGCAGAAGCAGGCAGATGGAAACAGCCGTCTCTGTCTCTCTTGGCTGGACGTGAAACGAGCTTTGAGCCAGAGAGGGGTGCGGCCAGCCAACATGGAGAGGCAGACAGACAGCGTGGAGGAGAAGAGAGCTGCTTGAAACCATCCCCAGCATTCACAAGGGCCTCAAAAGAGCCTGAGCAAAGAAAAAAACCAGAAGCAGGAGTTAAACCATTGACAGCAAAACAACTGAATAGGCTGAACAGTGCCGCAGTGAACCCCACTGAGGTGTCTGCTCTTCACAAGCAGTAATAAGCAAGGTCAGAGCAATGAGACCACAACCACCCCGCTTTGGATTGTCTGTTGTGGACCAGGGCCAGAGCAAGGCACCACGGAGATGGCTTTCTACTTGCTCTGCCCCACACATCCTGTTTTGTGCCACTGTGCATTAGGATTCCCCCCTAAACCTGCTGTAGGGCAGCGAGGCCATCTGGAAGGGGCCAGCAAGCTCCCCAGATCTTTATCTGATCAAACTTCTGCAGTTTCACCTCTAATGCCCTTCCTTCAATTCCTCCGAAATCTAAATGCTGAGCTTTCCAAATGTTTTAGACTTTGCTACTAAATCCTGATTTCCCAAAGTATGCGGGAAGGAGCAGTGCAAACAGCCACTGCTAAGCTGTGGCAGTGCTGAGGGTGGCTGCTGCACTGCCATTTAATGCTAGTTGAAATAAAGCAACCGTGATTCAATTTTGTCCCCTATGTCCTTAAATCAACTGCTCCAGACAGGTCAGTGTTTTTTAATCAGACAAAGAAACCAAGCAGGATATTTTTTTCGAGTCAGACCTGGAGCCTTTCAATTAGCTCAGCTCTTAGCTTTTGCAAGAGTACATCAGGCATTGGCCTTTCACGTTACTTTTATCCAGAGTCACCCAGCTGATTGTGGGGCTCCAGGAAGCTGTCTGCTCGTCCTGCCCCATGCTGCTCCTCTGCCAGTGTGCCGTGCTCCCCTCATCCCACCCATCCCTCCCCTCTCCTTCAGAGGTCTGCGCTGAGACCTTCATCCCTGCATCAGCTGGAGCAGAGCAAGGGATGCTTCCAGCAAACCACCTTCATGGTTGAGTTCCCCCTCACAGCCTGTGCTTTATCTGGATATTGATAACCCGAATAGCTCTCCTAATCAGCCGGTAATGGATTCCACCGGGAGCACCTTATTTATCTACCGCCTCTTCCAACTTCAGCCCGCTGTCTCCTTGCAGTCTCCTGGCTGGGCTGGTGAGCTGGGCACGTGCCTCTCATTTTTCAGAGGGCAGTGCTGCCTCCTTTGCATGTCTTCTCTCAAGTAGTTTCAGGCAGACAAGGTGGTTTAAACCAGAGGAGATGAGGGATTTGGTTCTGTTCTCACCTAATGGGGCTGCATTAAGAAGAACAAACACATCTGTTCTTCATCCTCCCACCTGGCTACATGCTCCAGACGCACCGTGCTATGGGCACCTTCACAGACAACAGGAAAACACACACATAAGCCTCTTTGCCTTCTGATTTCTGCATGCATACGAGTATCTGCATGTGAATGTGCTCCCATCAGTATGTTTTCCTAAAATTAAGCAAACGTTTTTTTACTCCTGCAAGCTCATTTGAGGATTAAGCCGCTCTGCAATCCTGTACCATTTATCCATGAATGCGAGAAACAATCCCATGCACTGCCTCCCAGGACTGGGAAAGTGACCATATTAGCAGTGTGTTTATGTGACTTTTGAAACTGAAAAACCTCAACCAGCCCCTCTACTAGCTCTTATTGTATAACATAGGCATGTTCCCTTTGTTTTTTACTTTCCGGAGTTTCTAGGTAATTTCTGGCTATTACTGAAGAAAAAGGGATTTTGGTAGAAGCAGACTTTTCCCCTCAAGGCAGTAGACAGTGCCTGGTGTGTGCCTGTGCAGAAGCCAGGTACAAAAGCAATTCCTGCTCTGTCAGGCAGGCCAAGACTGGTCTCCCTGAAAAGCATATATTCTTCTGTATGCCAGCAAAAATGCTCAAGGTGGAATATGAGCAGCTCATTACCCTACTTCTTCTTAAAAGTGCTTCTGTCCTGGGGAGCATCTTCTGTATGAGCCTTGAGCAGCGCTCATTGCAATCACCTTGTCACACCAAGGAGAACGTGACCTCCTAGACCTGGTTTGCAGATGAGGAAACTGAGGCATAGACATGTAAAATGCGTTAGCCACCATCACACACCTGGGATCAGCAGGACTATTTTTTTTTTTTTCTTACCTTGAAACAGAGACTGATTTACCTGGAACAGATGGAGTTACATGGCTATAAAATTGTGGTGAATGAGGACGTGTTCGGGCTCCAGGAGTCCTGCCTCCCAAATCCCTGTTCTAAATATCACATTGTCATAAAAAGCTGACTTTAAAACTAGCTTGCAAAACTTTTTGCATGGAGAAGACAGCAATTTACACAGTTGAGCAAATCACAGAAAACTCTAAATGTGAAGTAGGAAAATATTTACACTTCCAAGGCCTGAGTATAAATTGGAGAAGTACATCCCATTAATGGGAGTTTATGCACATTGATACATTTCGTTTTTCCCTGCAATGCTGAAAATGAGACACTGAAATGCAAATGCACTGGGAGCTGATCAGTGAAGCTGCTTCTGTGCCCACAAGCCAGATGACATAGCAGGTATAATACTGAAATATATTTCACACCTTGCCTTGACACTGGGAAGGGACGAAAGGAATTGGGGGTTGTCCTAGGCTCTCTTTTGTCATTTCTCATCTTTCTATGGTAGAGAAGCCTTTGCTCCTGTCTGCATTAGGAAACTGTATGTGGGTTTCCCTGAGCCTCCACACAAGTGCATTGTTCTCACTGGCACCAAATGAGTATCTCTCTGAAAGCTCTAAAAAGTTGAATGTGCCGCAGTGAAAGAAGAGGACAAATGCCACCTCTGAGATAAATCTTGCTTTTGATGGGTCGTGTTTCTATGTACCACAGGATTCGTCTCGCCCTCACTGAGCAGTAGCTGTTGTAGTCCCTGATAGGGTCAAGTCAAATACGTGCTGGGAAAGATCATAATTGCTCATCCCAAACTGAACAAGCTACACAAAGGTTAATGTTCAAGTTGGATTTGGAGTCTGCCTAACAGCAATTCTCCTTGAGACTTCTCATAATTCCAAGTTTCTATTTCATTTTTATTCCTGATAAATATCTTCTTTACATATGTATATATACTTTCTGTAGCTACAATAGCTTTCTCTCTTGTACATATATACACACAGCAGCTTGCTGTAGCTGTGAAAAGGCAGGTCTGGAGAGTTGCCCTACATTACACAAAGCTCATTTCCCCTGTGAATTAGATGCAGCCCACTCCTGTAGTGACATTTTGTCTGCTTTTGTGTGCAGTTGTTTATGGAGTACGGTTGTTTTCAGAGAAGGGCTTTTACTTCAGATATTGTTGAAATCACTTGCTTGGTAGCTTTCATCTTGGGAAATCATCTCTTCAATCTTATCATCCAAGGTGATGTTTAATGCTGAACTAAGGACACAGAAAGCTTCCGTGTTGTGCACCCTTCTCTGTGCTAGCTTTAACCTAAAATCCTCACCCCTGTCCTGGGACATGTCTACCAAAATGCTGCAGAATTTTATATATTGAAAACCAGTCTGTGCATGTTGGAATTACTTGGGATTTGTATGTGATGCCCCAAGATGTTAGAGTGATCTTATTTATCAATATGTGGTCAGAGAAATGCAATGTCTCACAAGGGGATTGGAGAGAGGAGAGGGTTGTAGCTTATATTAGGATGGGTAAGGGATAAGGAGAAGAGGATCTGAGTAGCAGTGAGCTAGCAATGAACTGGGAGTGACAGGTGACAAAAGGAGCAGAGCCAGTTCACTCAGACAGTCCTTAAAAAGTTATGATGTCTGAAAAGTTTGTGAGACAGGTTAGGGAATGACTGATGCCAATCAAATCCTCATCTTTCATAACAGAAGGTGTCTAATATGGCCAAAGTGTTAAATCCCCAGTAATACCCCCAACCATAGTGTCACAGCAGTCAGAGGCAGGATCAAACTGAAGAGTGCAGACAGATTCCTATAATTTTGATTTAAAACATTGGAAATTCATCACACTTTGGTCACCAGCTCAGTTCTTTTGGTGAAACAGGATTTAAAGTATGATCAATACTTCTGCAGAAGACCTTACTACTGAGGGTGGGAGCTGGTGGTAATAAGGCTAGAGCAGCAACTAGACCTAATAACAAAGAAGCTGCCCTTCTGCCTTAAAGTAAAGAATGGGGCTTTTTAGGCCTTGCCCTTCACTCTAATCTTGTCCCCTGCCCCTTCTGACCCTTTAATTGATCATTCGGGGACAGAGGTCAAAGCACCGATACAATTAGATAACTGCTGTTGGATATGTGTACACATCTTCTAGGAAATAATATGTGACAGGAGTCAGGAGAAGAAAGATAAAAAGAATACAATTAATAAAAATGATTTGCTTTTGCATTTTGAAGTTGTATTTATGGGACATGAAAATTGCAAGGTGTCTGCATAATTGATCTGCTGAACTAATCTCTAAGGGTAAATCTTTTTTTTTCCAGGGGTTCATATTGAAGTGCAATATATCCTGAACATTTTTGTTCAGACTAGTTGATGTTATTGGTGTTGGCATATTGTGAGAGTCAAGCAGTTATTTTATTTTTTTTCTTTTTCTTTTCCTCTAATAATCTTTAACCTAGCCACTGTTAAAGATTCATCACACTTATAAACAGAGAATGCCAACTTCTCATTATTCACTACCTAAAAACATTGCAGAATCCTCTTAGCAGTTATTTATTATGCTCATCCTTTAGATTGCTTATCATAGAGAGGTTATGGCACAGATTTTGATTCTGACTTTATGCCCATGCAGAACTGCCTTTCTCCTTAAATCCAGCCCTACAGATTACAGATGTGGGAGCAGAGGAATGAAGAGGGCTGTGTCTCCTCACAACTTTCTAGGCACGACTGGGTGAGGAGAGGTGAAGAGTCCATAGATCTCTGACTCAGAGAGGTCTTGTTAGCTAAGAACTGTGTGGTGGAATACAGAGAAAGAACAAACTCGCATTTTACTTCATGGAAGTGGGTGAAGGTTGCATTCAATAAAAGTTAAAAAATAAAGAAAGAACCCTTGCAAGGGTCAGTGTGAGATTGGGAAGGAATTAAATTCTGTATTTGTTCTGAAGCAACATCTAAGTCAGATGCTACTGGCTGGCTGGGCAAAGGGTTTCCCTTCCTGTCCCTCACTTTCTTCTGCAAGTAAATCATGATGATTTTTTTTTTAGCATATGTGGAGATATTGGTATGAAATATGCTTAGTGTAATTACCCGAGTTTGAATGTTGTGCTTGCACAGCATCCAGAAAACGTTTTCAGCTGCAGCAGAAATACCCATATATCATGCAAAGGTATGGGGATGAGCCGGTATGGACAGGAAGCTTTACCAGCGAATGCTATTCTATAGGGAGAAAAAGAGTCTCTCTCAGCACCCTTCATGGATACTAAGTGACACAAGAAGTACTTAGATGAAAAAGCCTTTAAATGCACATACACAAAAATAAAAATTAAAAAAAAAAAAATCATAGAGAACTTTGTTCTTCATAATTTAATGGTGCACAGACCAAATACAGAAGTTCATTTATATTTGACATATGGGGCTGAAGGCTAGTGAAGCTCTGAGGCTCTCACAAGCTCTTACCATCATCTCTGGAAAGGATCACCAATGTACTTATCTGTCAAGAAACACTGCTGTTGTTTCAGATCGGTTGCCCACAGACTCCATTTAGGCTTTCCATTACCTGGTAGGAGGCAATAAAAGCCTCTTACAAAGACAGCCACAATTGCTCGAGAATCTTCTTTTCAAAAACGTAACCTGGAAACTTAACCTTTGGGAAATTCCATTTTATATTGAGATGTTATTTGCTCTGGTTAAAGACCAACTTTGGATTTTTAGGTTAAAAGGACTTGAAGGAAAATAACAAAGAGAAGTCACACAGAGAAAACTTTTCTATCTCAAATACATTTTTTTTTTGGTCATGTTTATGAATGCCATAAGAAATCTTTTTGAAAGCTAGTGTTTGTTAATATATAGTTTTCCTTTGTTCCTTGGGAACGTGAGTAGGAGATTAAAATTTAGATCTCCAGAAAGCATCAGAGTACATGTCTGAGGTATCAGCAGCTCCTTCCTGTCTAATGGCAGCACAGTACTTAGGATAGATGGCTGAGGACTTCTCCTGCCATGAAGAGACAATAACAAGATATATACGTTACTCAGTTGAGGATGTGATGTTCTGATCACAGCATGGATAACTCAGAGCAGTATCTGTGGTTGCTGGAAACTTCTGAATCCATGAAATAGAACTGGGAGTCCCATAGAAAGCAGCTGGTTTTTCAGAGGGCTGGTTTGTGTTAGACTCTTGCAGTATAATGTGCTTTTTTCTCACGTTTTTGTGGATGACTCACATTTTCATAGGCTTAATGGAAGCAAATGGACAGAACTTCCCTTCCTGACACTTTATCTACCTCTGCTGATTTGAAGGAGGGCAGTAATAATTTGCTGCTGCTGTAGATCAAACAGTATAACAGCATAACTGAACAAGAATTTGACAAAGAACAGCAAGGAGCTGCCTCAGAGAAAGGATTCTTTGAGAAGGCACAGTCCATCACAGAGCTGTTGGCTACAAATGTTTTTTGCCTTGATTTTAATTTGCTTATTGGTGGAGCAAGCAGCAGTAATGCACTGGAGGATATGAGAACTCAGAGTTAATGTGTGTAAATGCACGATGTGGCATTGGTTCTAGACTTGAGTAGGAGGTCATGGCAGAGGGTTTCTTGTCCAACATTCAAGGCAAGGATACTGCAGATGTGTGTGATGCATGTTGTGCTCTCACTGCAGTCAGCAAGAGTTCTGGAGTTGACGGAGCTGGCATCAGAATAGGATCCCTCATTTAATTTCCTTCCTATATTGATAGAGAGCCATGTTTATATGCACACCATAGAGCGTGAATGTGTTGCTGTCCCTTGAGAAAAGAGACTCATTGAATAATCCTTTTTGTTTAGTATTATGAAGTGGACCATGGCCCTTATTTTGCTTGTTTTGCTGCTATTCCTTTGGGATGAGTGAGGTGGCCTTGTTCACGCCGCTGCCTTTCAACATGGTGAGCAAGATTTAAAGAAACATAAATCTGCTTGAGAGGGAGAGGGTTACACAGCAGAGCTGAATAATGGGCTTTAATAGGCAAACCAAACAGTTAAATAAAAGATGCACACGGCATGCTAAAACTTAAGGAATGCATATTCAATGCAATGCATTATTAAATACAACGGTGAACATATGGGTGCCTACAATTAATGTATATAAATAGCTGATAAAATTGCTCAGTATTAGAAAGCTAGCGGCAAAAATGACCTCATATGTCAAGCAGACAAGCAGGCAGTTACCATTTTCTTTGTACACCTTACAGATGATAAATTAGTTTTATGGTCTGCATGGGGCCCTTATCACATTACAGCACCAAGTGTTTGATAAAGAAAAAAAATGCCTCAGCTGAAAATCGAACTGAAATTTGGAGTCCCCGTGGACCTCATTTTTTTAACGTAAAGAATTTTAACCAACTTCCTTTTGTGAAGATTTATTGCTCTAAAGAGAAATGTATATATCTATCCTATGTGCTTTTATTACAACTTCTTCTCTTCCCTTCTTCGTTTTCTTTCTTTTTTTTTTTTTTCCCTCCCCCTGACATTAGGTATAATATGAGTGTGCCGTAGCTGATTCATTATTGATTGGGGGATTTAGTGGTTACAGCAGTGGGAAGGGGCAAAGAGAGCTCCTGGGACCTGCTTCTGTCTTTTTTGCTGACCTTGGGTGAGTTGGCTCGGCTCTCTGAGGCTCAGTTTCTCCACTTGCACAACAAGGCAGTTGTGATGAGGCAGAATTTTTCATTGTTCCTGGGAGCACAGTGCTGCAAACAGCAGTGAAGAGAGAGCGTGGAGAAGATTGTGGCCTGGGACATAGGGTGCAGCAGCTCAGAAATTAGTTCTCCATCTCCCAGAGCACCCACCTTCAAGGAAAGAGTGATAACAATCTGTATTTGCCATGAAATCCGGCACTTTTACCTCTGCTAACCCTCTGCTTTTGAATGATCTTTTCTTCCTGTCAGCAATCACTTCTGTCTGGGCTCATACAATTCCTTGTGAGTTTATTTCCCAAGCATGATAGCCCTTTCGCAGAACTGAAAGGGTTTCTGAGGGTGCTGGCAGCCACTCCCACGTCTGCTGTAGGACTTGCAGGGGGACCAGGATCAGGTTGCTCTGCCTGGATGTACTGGGGAGGTGTAGTATATGTCAAGTGTAGAAGATTTAAGAGGGAGTAAAATAATTTCCAAGGCACCCCACAGCTCCTCTTTCTGCTTCAGAAATATTTTTTTTTCAGAGGTGGTCTTTGGCAAATATTTTTTTCTCAGATTTAACCAGTTATTTCATGGCTCCAAGACCTTTAGAACAAAAGCTGTTTTCTAGTTCCCATCCCTGGAAGAAGTACCTTGAGCTAAAAACAGTGAGGCTGCATAAAAGGCATTGCCAGGAATATTGCTCAAGTTCAGATTCTGACCTGCGTAGTGTCAGCAATGAACCTCCAAAGCAATTCACTGTACTGTAATTTTGCCCATCAGCAATAAACATTTCCTCTTTTTCACCTGAGTTGGTGCTTTATCTTTTAATGAGTTGTGTTCAGAAGCCTAAAAGCAGAGTTTGAGTGGTTTTGCTGTCATGTGTGTACACCCAATGTGTGCTCCAGGGACCAATGGTTTGTGATATTTTGAACGTAGTCAAATGCGATCATGTCACACTGCTCTAATAGGGCTGACTATCTCAGGGATTATGTTTTTCAGGCAATCAGTTCCCTGTTGAAACACTGAGCAGACACTTGGCTAAATATGTTTCGGCTGAGTTTGTTTAGGTGTATTTCTATTCCCCGAGTCTCCCTCCACCAATGTAAATAATTAGGTACTTTGTGACATAGCATTTTAAGGCACTGCTTAATGGGAAAACACTGCTTACATTTAATCACTTGCTTAAATCACTTAGAAAACATTAAGATTTAAGCATGTGCTTAACATTAAGCATAGAGTTAAGCACGTTTATGAATTAAATTAACATGTTCTTGCCATGCAGTGAAGTTGAAAATATCTCTGAAAGTCCCCCTATAAAAATGAGTAATGCTGTATTTCCCCACAGGCAAATTTCTACTAGAATGCCATACAATGAAAGAAGAATTTATAGCTGTAAACATGGATTGCAAAGAGGGAGGCAACCTCCAGAATTTAGCAATCACATTTGTTAAGGTTTCTCTAAAGCCTAAACTCCCAATTAACAAGCAAATCATCATCAGACAGTCAGTGAATGGCAAATTCATTCTATTCAACATCTTTTCAGAAGTGGATTTTGTGCACTTATCTCCATGAAAACCCAGCAGGAAAGTTTTCCATGAGAGTGATCCTACATCTGCCTGTTTTTAATGACTGTAATGGCAAGCAATATTCTACAATTACTTTGGCGATCTCATTTCAAGCATGCAAATCATATTATTTAAGAGCCCAGCAAAAGTCATTTATTTCTTGGAACTGCCAGCTAACTTCGATGGGGTGAGGAAGCACTGCACTTGGATTTAAAAGCCCTGATGTCTTGTAACTTTCCATGGTGGAGCTGTAAAATTTGTCCAACAAGGTCAGACAATGCTAAAAATGAGTCACAGAAAGAGAGAAAGAGAAGGAAAAGAAAAACAACAAAGAAAGACAGTTGAACAAACAAAAGAAAATCCACAACACCCCAAACCTTCTTTTGTTCATTACCATGTCATCTAGGTTTTTCCTTAGCTTAGATGATGAATGAGGAGTTCATAACTGGTCCGTCATGTTAGAGACAAACTGTTAGCAAAAAACCCCGTGCACAAAGTCATCCCAGAGACACACCTGGGAAACTAGATCTTTTCATTGTCACTGTGCCCATTCTGAAGATGTAATGAATATGGTTCTTGTTTTTGTTGTGGACAAAACCGATTTTATTTTTATCTTCAGCCCCAAGCTGTGAGGTGTATATAGTGCTGTGATTTTGCTATCTCACGTCAAAATGCTCATAATATCTTACTGTCTGTCTCCTGTTAGTCTAACTGTCTGTTTGTCCTTACTATTCTTAGCGTTTGTTTTTCTCATGGAATGGTGAAGATAAAGGTATTGCGAAATCAAAACCCGGGTGATAAATTTTGGTACCGCACTACCACAAACAAAATATGATTGCCTTAAGATAGATAATTTTTGGCTCACAGTTATTTATTTCTCAGTTTGCTTGCTTATTTGTTAATTTAACCCATGTGGAGGCTGTGACAAAATATATGCAACAGAAAGTGATGTAAAAAGATATAAGATAACATTTCACCTCTACTTAACAATTCCATTTAAGCCAGGGGAGATCTGATAATGAAATTCATATCTTCTAATAATCCTGCCATTTTCATTTAGTTTATTGGTTGTCTGGTTGGTTTTGATTTTATTTGTTTTGTTTATATGAAGTCAGTCTCAGATACTTTCTTTTGTAAAATCACAGAATCATAGAACGGTTTGGGTTCGAAGGGACCTTTAAAATAATCTAGTTTGAACTCCAGTGCTATAAGCAGGGACACATCCCATCAGACCAGGTTGACTAGACCCCCATCCAGCCTGGCTTTGAATGTTTCCAGAGTGGAAGCATTTACAAATTCACCGGGCAATGTCTTATCCCTCTCACAGTGAAGAATTTATTTCTAATGTCTGGTCTAATCTACCTTCTCCCAATTTAAAGCATTTTCCTCTTATCATGCCACTGTGTGCCCTTATAAATGTCCCTCCCCAGGTTTTCTGTAGGCCCCCTTCAAGTACTGGAAGGCCAACATAGGGACCACAGGGCCTTCTCCAGGCTCAAGAGCTTCAACTCTCCCTGACTGCTCCCAGAGGGCCAGCCCTCTGATCATCTTCATGGCCCTCCTCTAGACCCATTCCAATGGTTCCATGTCCTTTCTTGTGTTGGGGATCCCTGAAACTGGATGCAATACTCCATATGGGGTCTCACCTCCCTCGACCTGCTAGTCATTCCTCTCTTGATGCAGCTAGAATGTGGTTGTCTTCTGGGCTGCAAGCACATATTTCCGGTGCATGTTGAGTCTTTCATCACCCTCAAATCCTTCTCCTCAGGGCTGCTCTCAAGCCATTATCCTCTGAACCTTTGCTATTCTGATCCTCTCTTCCCCAGATCCCAGTTGCTAGAGGAAGGCCATGAACAGGCCATGGAGGTAGAACAAGCCTCTTCTTGCTGCAGTGCTCCAGATCAGAGCTTGGAAGAACTAGCCTCATGGCAAAGATTAAATAGTTACCTCCCTGTACCACAGTTAAAGGGAAGAGATATTGTTGAGGGCCATTATCGCTTTCCTATTTTCAGTTTCACAAGTGATGGTTTAAAAATGGCTAACTAGGTCACCAAGCAAGATTTCCTAAGGAGGTGAGAGAAGTATTCCATAATAGAAGGTTAAGAAAGATCCTGAAAAGGTCTTAAGAAACTGTGGAAAATCAAGACATTCTTTTATCAATTACCATCAACTTCTCTTAGGAGAATTCCGGGGTGAGCAGTCCTCAGGAGATATTACTACAGGAATTATACCAGCCATGAGGGAGCTGCGTGTTTGAAAGTATTAAAGCTTTGCACAGATATATTTTCTTCTATATTTGATCTGTGACCAGTCAAAATGAACAATGTTCTGTTCACACTCACCGAGGTATTAAATCAGAAATAAATCAGTGGCTTTTCCACAGAAGTGTACCAGGTTGCTATACGAGATACCCATTAGTTTAACATATTTAGTGTCTTAAGCTGCCAGCTTTTAGTTGAAGATATCCATCCATAGGATATTTTGGTTTCTCATAGCTCTTGAAATCTGTGGAACTTAAGCTTTTTATAGGTGTGAGACATTTATTGTTGAATGATATTACATTATTATTTAATGTCTGAGCAAAAGTGATTAAAATACTGCATTTCTTACAGAGTTTTGATTCAGTATTATTCATCTCATTCTGGAGTCTTTAAGTCTCCTTGGAACTTTAGTCTTCATAGCCTGGCTGCTGTGCTTGAATGACACACAGTCAAGGGAATGACCTTGGTTTTGGTTGGATTGAGGGTTACACAGGTTTGGGAAAAAGTGCTTTCCTTTATTATGTATATAATAAATAGTATGCAGGGTGCTTCAGAAATAAATTAAGGACACGGATTTTACCCTGAAGAGTTTATGATTTGAATGGATCTATAACATGATGAATGAACACAATAGAAACAGAAGGAGGAAAGAAAAATATGGGGTCAAGCATCACTAGAAAAATCTGTGTAATTTCATTGATGAATTACATATATGTTTAATGGTTTTATTTCAAGTGTTACAGGGTGTAATTGATATTGTATGTATATACACGTGAAAGATGACCTAGAGATAAGTTTGCTAGAGCTCAGTTGCTGCTGTTAATATAGTGAATCTGTTATTTGCTATATATTTTATATACATATGATCAAATCTATAAAGTCATTAATTTTTATTTTATTTTTATTTTTATTTTTTTTAAAGATTTAGTCCTCTGTGTGACTGGCATCTGGCATAATCTCAGTGGCATATCCAGCTATCCCAGATCACAGTTCAACTGCCTTTTCAAGGAATTGACATGCCCAGGTTTTAACACAAAAATTACTTCTACTCAATATGAATCAATAACTCATTTCTTCCGTTAATCACTCATATTTGAGCCTATGACACTTAGTCTTCTTGACCTTATTTATTCCACAATGGAGTTTTTGGTGATGAAAGCAATTGACAGTTAAACAGCATCAGTAATTGCAATCCCTCTGTGTACCAGGGATAAATGCCCAAAGTTATTATTTCAACTTGTGCCATTAACATGTAACTAATTTTCATTATTAATTTCATAAATGATGGTTCTTTAAGTGACTAAACCAATTACTGATTATTTTTAATTTGAAAGACTAATGAAATATCACAACTTTCTCAGTACAGTGCCAGCAAAGTGTATTGGTAACAACTTAAAGGAAGGAGATACTGGATAACAGGAAAATAACTGCAGATTGTTATTGAGTTATGGTGGAGCATGGTAGGACAGGAACAAGATGTGTAACTGTGAAAAAACTTGATCAGGTAGGGTTTTTGGCTCAACAGTTAGGGTTAATGCACATAAGAACTTAGAAAATAAACAATTAAAAATATAAAAGTCTTACATGATTATATATATATATATATATATATATACACTTTCATTTTTTTTTTTAATTTCCCAACTTTTTTAATTTCCCAAGTTGCCAGTGATAAATCTATTATCAAAATAAGCCCATAGTGGCACAGTTACTGGAGTGGGCAGTAAATACATCACCAGTCCACCCTACAGACATAAACTCTGACAAAACTTTATCATATAATATATCCCTCTTCCCTACCTGATGATATTTGCTGCAATTTTCTAGTTTCATCACTATCGACCACACAGATTAATATCTGTATATATGTTCATACATAGATTCTGCCCATACACAGTATTTATATTACTGAGTTTTAAATTACACTTAAGCCAATGTTGCATGTTTCTGCTGTAGAACTGTAGCTATCGTGTGGATCTGGGTTAGCTTGGAAGCAGCTGAGTCAGATAAACAGCTATGTACCCATGGCAATTCGAAGTTTGGTGTGGGCTGTAAAACCTCCCAGAGAAGGGAAATGTGAGGGAAATAAATACTCTGACAGCAGTGCAGCTGAGCTCTGACCTGCAGAGGTACACGGATAGCTAAATCAAAACTAACTCAGAGTGGCTGCATGAGTTATAGTAGAACATTTGACTGCAGTAAAATCATTTTCATCGCAACAATATCTAAAATAATGTGAGATGCAATGCAATACAAGTAGCTGTGGAAGTGGAAGGTGGCTCTGAAGGTTTTAAGGGGCATCTGTCATTGGAATAAATATACACAGTAAGAGTATACAAACAAAAACCAACCCAGAAACAGAGACCTACAGTAAGTTATTCCAATCTCCCATCTTGGTTGAAATTTAAAAATACGAGAAAAATGTCTGTTTCTATTTGTCTTGGAAAGTGGACAGCCTAAGGTGAGAAACCTGTGCTGCATTTCCCTGAGTACAGGCTGCTTGTGCTTGGTCTGCCTATCTACCTGCCTATCTAGCTATCCCTGTAATCGTGTAAAGCCACAGGAATGAACAGGATGAACTAATAGCAGCTTTCCCAGATGAAAACAAGTGTATTATCTTTTTACATTTTCTGAAGCAGGCCAGCATTTCATCATCGTGCTGCGTTCAGTTGTTATGTTAGATTGTTTAATGTAATAGAATGACATGACACCAGATACATCAGAATTATGAACGCTGGAAAGAGACAATGATAAAGTGTTTCAAGATACATGCAATCCTGATAGTGCTATAAGTTTCTGCAATTGATTAAAGACATTTCCCCTGTGCCACCTCATTATTACACATCAAAGGGGAAAAACAAGGGCAAGCTGAATACCAGAAAAAGCAAAAAAATATGTTGCTCTCCCCATACAGCAGAAAACTCCTGTAAACATTAAGCTAATTTGTATATACAAGCATAAGTAAGCATGAGAAAACCTTTAGTAGGTTTGGAAGGCAAAAAACTACGTGTTGGTTGTCTTGCTGATTTACACATGTGGAAGACATGCTGGGAAACCATCTGAACAAGTAGAAAAATGCCAAACTTAGAACTGCTGTAGAGATCAAAGTTCTTTAACACTCTTGAAAGAATGGCACAAATGATCCTGATCATTCAGAATGGATAGTAAGTCTGAATCTGAGCTTTGGAATGGCATAAAAAATATGCTTCTCCTCAATTTGAAGGTGCTCAGTAATTTAGCATTTAATATTCAGTGGCAATTAAGACCAATTTGATACTTGGCAATTTGTTTTTCTCCGGATTACTAGAAGGAAAATGTAAGTTCAGAAGTCTTGCCCACATGTGGATCTGTGAGAAACTAAAAACACTTCATTTAAAATAATTTACTGCATTCCATTAATAAACAATCATGAGGAAAATGTTTTACAGATATGTGAAAGTCTTGGTTTGTCTGGAAAATGAGGGGCAAGGTTCTGAGTTTGTGTCAAATATGACCTCATATTTAAATCCAATATATGAGATCAAATGTGAAGATAAATACTTACTGGGCTCTGGCATTTCTGGCATGGTGAGAGGCCTCAGATCAAGTAGTCTTATGGAAAAATATATTACTTCTTTCTCTTCCAGTCCTACGTGAGGATGAGTAGAGGAACATCTGCCTGCAATACCATTAATCTGTCACTTACTTCAATCACTTAGTTCACCTTTACAGAAAGAAATAGACTGTTTAACAAATTGTCATTCTCAACACTTCTGCCCCACTTTCGGGCCATCATGAGTTTCTTAGCAGTGACTCATTCAAGTAGTATGTTTTAGCTGAAGTTCTTGTTCAAGCTTTCGAACATCACAGCAGTGGGAAGGATTTTTATAGAATATCTGTGAGACTTGCCTTCATGACATTTATTCCTCCCTTACCAGGGAAAGGCTGGAAGACATCTAACTAAAAGATACAGTAAGAAAGACTCCAGAGTCTGTATCAGGCTATGTTGTCAGAAGAACTTTTATATACTCCAATATAGACAAAAATAAAAGTCCTAGAGAATAAGACATTAGCACTACTGAATGACCTTCATTATAAGACAGAACAAGACCTGAAACAACACTTTGTTCATGACTCATGCTCAATAAAGACAGGTCATTGAAAGTGCCAACTCAAGAAAATGATTTTCCCGATCATAATCAGATAAACCCTGAGAAATAAGAGTAGATTCATAAAGTGTTTGCAGAAATAGCCAATGGGGAACCTCGTATCTATTGGCAAGACCCTTATTGACGTCACCGAGAGCATGATGGAGCCCTAGATGCAGGAGACGAGGCATTAGGGATACACAAATACCAAATAAAAATACCACAGGCATTTTGCTCTTCAGCATTAATAACAAATGTCAACAGTCAAGTGCTGCTTCTAAGTATGAAACCAAGATATCCAGCCAGTGGCTAATCTCTCAAGACTTTCCAGCAGCCATTTATAGCTTTCTGATAAGGCAGAACATCATTTTGTTAGCCTGCTCTAGCCTCCCTTTCTTCAAAATAGCAGTTTTACTTCTGGAAGCAGACAGGCAGAGGTGAAATGCTGATTTCATGGCAAGGTAGATACAAAGATGGGGATATCAATAAAGGGTTAGGATCACCTTGCTTTAGTTGTCATCTTTGTAACAGATCATTTATATATATAATATATATATATTATATATATATATATTTATATTCACACAGATACTAAGCCATTTTGTGATTCACATCCTAATTAGCTTTGTGCTGGTAGAACTTCAAATAATTAGTTTTGGGAAGAAATAGTGATCAAAGGAAGGGATACTGCCTGCAGAATTTGGATGTTCAGGTGTAATATATAGTCACACATCAAAGATATGGGTTAGCTTTTCTAGTGTTTCAAATCCATCTCAATCTTTGCTGGTAGTTTTAGTTAAGCTGTAGGAATTGCATAGGGATATCTGAGGTGTGGGCATATTTTTCTTCCAACTGATGATAATGTGGGAGTGGCAGCCTGTAAAAGGAGTTTCAAATGGTGGTAATAATTTAAATTCTCTTAGATTTTTTTTCCTTTTCCTTCTTTTTATTTTATTTTTATTTATTTATTTATTTATTTGTTTGTTTGTTTGTTTGTTTTCTCCCCAGAGCCTTTCTGGCTTGGGCTTAGCTTCTCAGAAGCATTTTGGAACCCTGTAGCCACTGATTACCCAAAGCTTTTTGAAATCTGAACAAATCCTTCAGAAAATTTGGGCCTTATTCTCATTTTTCCTAAATTCACCATCTGTGAAGCAGGAATAATGATGCTGTGAAAATGAACACAATAAAGACTGTGACAAGCTCTGCGCTGTAGAAATAGAGATCTTCTAAATACCTCTGAGAGAATTCTACATCTAGTGCCTTAACCATCAATCCAGGTCTGAGTTAACCACCCTTCCTTCCTGTTTTGAAGTCTGGCGATTTCACTGCATGAAACTTGGCTCTTGGCAGCCCCACAGAGATTTTTCCTCTTGCTTTCTGGTGCTGTTTTATTCTATGAATTGTTTGCACTTCAGGAACAGGAGGATGAATTGGTCTCTATGGAGCATTGATGCCATTTCAGACTGAATAGGCTGGGGGACAGCAAACCCACATGACAGAATAAAACACAAAGAAGGCTTTATTAGTGTTCCTCTCCCCATTTAACCTTTTAAATGCCTCTTTGTAAAGAACCTGTTGTCTGTTCTTCAAGATTAAATCAGAGATGAGAAGAGGACAGTGTAAATTCTAGGAGGTATAAGGGTGACAAAACAACCAGTTTTAGCTATGCAAGCTATTTGTGTTGGGAGCACATGCTTGGGAATGCACTTTTGCTCTTTACCCTGCTGTTTATAAGGTGGAACAGCAGAGCTTTGTCTTTACACACACAGGTGTGGGTGCCTACAGAATTTCTGTATTTTTCTGTACTCTAGCAGGTCCCTTTGTTTAACATCCCGAGTATATGGAAGATATTTTGCTTTCACAGATTGTTTTAGTTCCATACTTTTATTTGGTTTACTATCCCACCCTTCACATTTGTGAAAGTTGCAGTGTTGAATACCGATCTGATAATGAAAAAAAAAAAAAAAAAAAAAAAAAAAAAAAAAAAAAAAAAAAAAAAAAGTCCATATTTATGTCTTTCACAACATGTTCATCTTTCTGCCTCAGGCTTCTTACCACTGAAGTTTCTGAGAACCAGGCACGTACTGTCTGGAGAGGAAAAGACTAAAGGGAGTCATGATGAATGTCCATAAACACATAAAGAAATGTCCCTGAAAAAGGAGAAGAACCAATTATCTTCATTAGTCAATGATGGGAAAAAAAAAAAAAAAAATGCTCTGGATGAAGCACTGAATATTTAGGTTGACTGTTAGGGAAAACTTCGTAACTATTAGTACATTTAAGTCAATGAAGCAAGTCACCCAAGAGAGGTAGTCAGATCACCTTCATTGGAGATAGTCAAGGGAAGGTTTGACACTCATCCATCAGAGAAGTGTTAGAGATAATTAAATCAGACTTGCCCCAGGCAAAAGGATGGACTAGATAATTCACTAGTGCTCCTGTTCAGCCCTGCAGATTTTATGTTTTTCCATTTTAATTGGAAAGATATATGAATGTGTGCATGTGTTTATATGGAAGCAACAGACTGCCTTATTTGTGTGTTTGTGTGCGTTTCTACCAATTTTCTACCTGCTTATCCAGAAATAAGGATAATCTGTAATAGAAAAGGATATCTCTTTCCTTCGAGTCCTTCCTATCCTCCCCCCTCCCTCCCCCCCATTTTTGGCAGATTTATTCTGATTCATCTCGTCAGTTTTCTTGGATGTCTCTACAGCTTTGTGAAAGGGACTAGATACTAGTGTCTGCTAGCCTTAACTTTTCTACTTGACTAAAGTTGCTTTGCTGAAACTTAGCCCTTGAAGCACACATCCAGACACAAAGAGCCTGCTCTCCTGCCTTGACTACCAGTGCCATGTGCAGGCTGGACAAGCACCTCCAGAAGACATTTTTATCTTATCCCCAAGAATAGGATAAAAATCAATGTGTCTCTGGAATTGCCTGTCTCTTTCTAGTAGTTTTATAGGGAGCCCAGACATCTCTCACATTATTAGATATCTAAAGATTAGGCTATTAGGCATCTAAAATTAGTCGTTGTGAGTCTTGCCCTTTACAGTCCTTTGTGAGTCTGTTTTCCCATGCTTTTGCTTCCCTGGTGATAAAACAAGGTAATGGCAGCAGCAAGGTACCTAGTGTGCTGTGCATGTTGCCTATTACAATTATCATGATAGTTTCAGTGTTGCTTTGTGCTTCTCCATCTGTTTTCAGTCTCCATCTGTCGTTTCTCCTCTCACTTTGAAGTAAGACTAAAGATTTATATAAACCTAAGGGTTAGGTTATAAGTTGTCTTTGGCAGTGGCCCCCTTTTCCCCTTGCTTGGTTTACACTGCCTACTGCAATAGAGCTGTGATTCTTGACCATGTCTTATATATGCTATAATAATACAAGTAATGATGATAATAATAATAGTAGTAGATTGCCTTGATCTTGAAGTACATGGTCCAAGAAATGCAGTTATGACATAAATCATATTCTATCGTTCTGATTGCTGATAATCATAGGACACTATAAGGATATCTTGTGAAGGAGGTTTGCAAAGGGCTTTGAAAGCTGTTGGATAGGCAAAGAGTAACTGTTATTCATACCCTGGGACAAATCCTGAGCAGTGGTAAACACTGTCTCTTTTGGCAGCTCAGGCTAAGCGCTCCTCCACAGCTGAGATTTGCAATGGAAGAGTTAATTCCCTTGTTAAAAGTGCAAGCAGAAAGTAATGCTACTTGAAAACTCCGTTCTGAAAGGCAATTAAAACTTTGCGAAGAGTGAAACTTTATGGACAACATGAGAAGGAAACTACTACCTTTTTTACCTTGATCTTTACAACCTTAATAATATCCACTGCACTGAGGGAGCTATGTGTCCTTTGAAAGCAAGGGCCCTTCAACAGCATGTATGTAGGCAGCAAGGAAGAAATCTTTGCCTGGCCTCACAGCTCAGAGGAAGAGACAAAATGCGAACTAATTGTATACACCAAATCACAACTGAATGGGTCAGTAGCAATAGAAAAATAGAGCAAGAGTTTCCACCCTCATCCAGTTACTGTTACCCAATATATGTCCTGTCTAGGGCAGCAACTCTTCCCAAATTCTCTGAATCTCCAAGGCCACAGTTACACTATAGATAAGATAATTAAATTATGCTTTTATGGTTATGTTCTACTGCTAGAGTTGAGTGTGCACCTGGTTTAGCTGTGTAGCAGTAATGGGTGAAGGTGTCAGTTCTTCAGATTCATTCTAAAGTATCCTCAGGGTATGTTAGGGAATGACAAAGCTCATCCAAATTTGCTTGACTGAGTGAAACCTTTTATTCTTCACAGCCTATGAGTCAGAGCAAGAAATACTGGAGCCATATACAAGCCATTTTGCCACTTCTCTCTTGACCTCTTGTCATTACATATCTTCCAGGCTGTTACTTCATAGAGAAGTATATATATATATGTTATTTTATACATATATATAAAATAAAGATAAAACCAAATATTTATATGGATATAGCCATGCATTTGATAGCTCCTATTTGCATCCAAAGCAAAATGACACCTGTCTACCCCATCCCTAACATAGATACAAGTGGGGGGCAAAGACAGAAGCTTCATAAAGCAGAATTTTAGCCTACAGGTGATTGAAATGTGGTCCTCCAGCTGTGCTAGCACAGAGGTTATCTGGAGAGGTGACCAGCAGTCTCTTGTTCTCTTTGGACTAGACACACTGAATTACTCACTTGCAAGTTGTACGCTTCCTGCATGTAGAGTAATATGATCCCAAAGTCTCTGAGATGGGATACTGGGTGTCCCATAACAGAAAACAGTGCCAGACAAGTTTTGGAAACTATTAGTGATTTTCCAAGATATTTTGTTTCTGTAAACACTGTGTTTCACTGTTAAACATAAAATAAAAACCAAAAAACAACAAAAACCCCAACACTAACAATTTCATGTGAAATGGAGGCTGTTAATTTGCCTAGTTAGGACAACAAAACATATTTTTTTTTATTTTAGGGGGTCTATCATCTTGGTAATGCTTAAGCAAGTGTTTAACTTTAAACCTGTGAGCTCTTTTTGAAGCTATTTGCATACTTCCTCCTACTATTTAGTCTTTATTGGATTAGAGCTGACATTAGCAGCCTTAACTTTCTGGTAGTGTTGTTTCCTAGTTTTGCATAACAGTGATAGCAAGTTTCTATCTGATGCAATTTACACAACCCGTCATTTGTCTGGGAAACTATAAATCAATATGTTTTTTAATATGTTTTTTTTTTTTTTTTTTTTTTTTTTTTTTTTGGAGGGGGGGGGTGTTCCTAACAAAACACTTCTCATCTAATTGGGACAATGAACTTTATCTTTTTCCTTTTTTTTTTTTTTTTCCCTGACAAACTTTCTTTAATGATCTCTCATATAGTTAGACACTGCAATTTCCTTTAATTACTTGAAACCATCTAAAATAAACAATTTTAAACCAACAGAACAAAGAATCATTTATTTGCTGGTGCCCTCTCCATTATCCTTCCATTCTTATCACTAATGGTATTGAAAGATTAAACTTTATCCTACAGGCAGCGACCTACTCTCCTATTTCATTTTAATTTTTCATATCCCCCTCCCCCAGTTTTGGCTGGCAGTTCCCCCAGGTTACACATTACATCAAAGTATACATCATTTGCTCTTACTTCTTTCTGCATGCTGCCTCTAGGCTAGGAAATTTGCAGAATGCTACTGTTGCTACTGAGAACTAGCCATTTTCCTTTAGTCAAATGTTTTTTAACTTGAAAATGTCAATACAGAGACAAGTCATAAGATCAACTCATAAATATTCACAGACTGTTTCTTTTGTTTTGTTTCTCTCCCCAAGTCACAATGTTATCCAAGGTAGTGTTTTACTGGATACTTTGCACTTATTCATGTGCAGTCTTTCCCTTATTAGTGCTTAAAGAGGTACCAAGAGTTAAATTTTTCATTAGCAATTCTTGTGCAGTGCAATATCTTGCATGTATTAGGTACACACAGATATTTCCCTTCTGAAAAAATCCTACAGGGCTTTGTAGAAAATTACAAACTTTCTCGTATAATTTTTTAAACCACCTTGTAAAATCAAACATAGAATGAAATATACTTCTATTAGATGATTCAAAGAAATCTTTGGAGAAGAAATAACTCTCTAATAAGTCCTGTAGGTTTCCAGAGTAATTCTATAACCCTATTAAGTTTCTTTAGAACTCTCCCAGTTCTGCCCCACTGCATGTCTGTAGATTTTATTAAAATAGATGCAGTGATAGTGCCCAGAGCCCATTCAGCCATTTATTTCAGTGGATTGATACAAAATAAGATTTTCCCACTGCCTGTCCAGTGGTGTGCTGAAAACTCACCACTGCTCTTTCATTTACCTACCTTGCTTGAAATGAATTATCTCTGCTTCCATTCTTTAGTGAGGAAAATCGCCATGGATCCACTGAGTTGGAGAAATATACCACCAAAGTTTCAACCCCCTGTCAGTTGTGTTTACACACATCTAAAACAAACCTGGAATCTAGACTCCCATACTTCACTACTGGAGCACTCCCATGCTTATGCGCACGCAACACGACAGTACATCGAACTGAATTGGAACTGAATTGGAGCAGATATGCTGAGAGAATCAGTACCCTGTCAGTGTACAGGAGTGAAGAATGGAAAGTTTAAATACAGTTGTGCATAGACAATTAATTCTAAGTCACATGCATTCTATCTACTTAGAGATCTGTACTGAACATCAGTGTAATGACATATGCAAATGAACTAGATGACCTTTCATGATCTATTGTTAAACTATTTTTATTGTCAAACAAGCATTCAAGTATTTAAGGACAAATTTATGGTGGGACTGTAAGTGAGAGAGGAGTGAAGCTCATTCTGACATCTGCTCTGTGACTATTCAGTGCCTCAGTTTCCCCAAGGGACATTTATATGTGATTTTGTAAATAGCCAGAGCTGAAACTTTAAAATTAAAAATCTAGGAGTGAATGGGAAGTGTTTTTTTACAAGCGTTGGGCATGAAGACATCTATGACCCTATTTGAAGCAAAGAGCAAATAGAATGTTTATTGTTAATAAGTAATATACACTTCTGAGTAAAAACAATGATGTGACTCACCAGCTGGTTGATTTAATATAAATATTCAAATGCAGAAACAGTTTATTAAACAGATTGGAAATCATCAACTTCATTATTGTAATAGAGCAAATACAAGATCTTGATTTTCAATAAATGGAACAATCTACCGTATGCCAAGTCACTTGCTGTCTGTTACTATATTCTATTAAAAAGAAAATAATGATTCTAACAGAATGTCGTGTAGCCACTCCAGGAATTAATAGAATTAGTGCAGCAGCCACAAGACAGAATACAAATATTCTATTGAATTATCAATTAAAATCCCATAGCAATAAAGGTAAACTACATCAAATAAGTGAACAGAAATTACAGACTATTTTCCAGCTTCTTGTATTAGTCTTCATCTTGAGCCTGGAATTCTTGAGAGTAACAAGTATATAATGACTTGACATTTCTCTTCTTCATTTCATCTTAGGAAACCAAATTACGTGATGTAAGTGCAGCTCTTTGGATTTGCAAACTCCTGGTATAATGAAGAAAACACTGTGTAGTTATTAGGCATTGACATTAATTCTTGCTCAAAAGATTGAGACATAGATTATCTCAATTTCCAATATGAGTCTGCTGAAGTTTACTCTCCATCAGCTGCAGTTTGTCCCTGTTGCAAGAAGAAAAGTTTAATTCATTTGACTCATTTTCTCCTGTTAGCAACCTAAAGCAAAAGACAATCCTTATAAAAGTCAGTTTTTTTCAAAAGTCTTTCATAGTAATTAGCTGCAAGCATCAAAGATGTAAAAGTACGTCACAAGTTGCAGAGGAATTCTTTGGAGTTATATGTAGGGATGAAGAAAAGAAACTGAGAAAGGAAAAAAATATCTAAGTGAAGTACTCCCAATCTCTATTAGAATCTAGAATCAGATTTGCATGTAATCTAAACGTAGATATTCAAACAGAAGGAGAAAACTCTTGGTAGGTTTTTGGTAGAGCAAATGACGGTTTCCATTTCTAGTTCCTCTCATTTCTCTCATATTCTGAAGATACTTCAGTTCCATGTATAGTAACATTCCTTGTCTCTCAGTTATAACTTACGAAGTACCAGAACAGCACTTTTCAGCAGTCTCAAAGTCTGCTACTTTGGCTTTTGCACTAGAAAGAAAATATGAAAGGTGTAACAGTGCTATTTACTCAAAGTATACAGGGGGAGAGAGAGGGGCCGGGGGGAGGAAAGAGAGAGAGAGAAAACGAAAAGCGTAAAGCAATCTGCTGAAGTGCTTTAGCCATTGGAAATAAGGAAATAACATTAGAAAACCTGGGTACTTTTCTGGTTCAATCTTTAGTACAAGCCACCTTGGGAAAATCATTTTCCCTTTTTGTGCTTGCATTTGCTTTCTTATTACTTCTCTTTCCAATCCAGTTTGATTGCAGTGTTTTCTAACTACTTTGAAGTACATAAAGTGAGTCAAAGCATGTAGGCCTTGTAGGGATTTTCTTCATCTCAGTAATATCAAAACAATCCTTACCAGTGTAGATTTAAAGGATAATAAGTATAGCTTTGGTCCTGTTCACTTAACGGTTTTCCACAGATAACTGTTGATAGAAAAGGGCTGATTTTATTGATTTACTTCTTTTAGAAATGGAAGAATGTAATAATAGCACTATTACATAAAAAACATGTTGGGGAGCTTTTTTTAATGAACATTTTAAAAAGAAAGTCTTGCAGTGAAACAAAGCTTTGAAACAATACTTAGAAATACATTTCTTTTACAGATTGTTACACTGAATGTTTTTCAAAATTCTAACTTAAAGTCTAAATTAAAATTGAAATATTATGATTTTTCTTCTTTCATAGAAGTGTGATAGTCTTCCTCAACCATAAATTTCAGTGCCTACTAATCACTCACCCTTTTTTAATGCAGTTCAGAGAGAGATTTCTCTTAGTCTCCTTCCCACTACAAGCCACCAGAAGGATATATCATTAACACAAACTGCATCAGGTGTAATCTTTACTTAACTGTGTACTTATAAAAGGCATTCCTCAATGTCTAATTAGTAAAATTTGTGAAAGCTCTTTGAAAAATGGGTGGGGACTGGAGAAGGTCAGGAAATCCATTTTTCTTCATGAAGTTTAAATATCTTTTCAGAAGAAGCTAATAACAGGTAAACAGTTTGTGAGTAACCCTTACCTCAGATCATTATGATGGGAGTTTCACTTTGTATTTGCTTGCCTAATATTTCTGAGAATTTCTGAAAATTAGGAAAGTGAGATTCTGACCCAAGTGCAAGAAGATATGCACTATATAGCATGACCCAGCATATGCTCTCATAGTTGCAGTCCTGCACCATTTCACACCTCAGACAATTCCTGATTTCAGGGTAATATGTCAAGTGCAGAGAGACAAAACATGAAATCCACCTAATAGGTTCTCACAAACATAACCACCAAAAGCTGTCAGGAATAAAGCCTGATGCATAACCTCCCTTCCCACTCTTTTGCTCCCAGTGAACAAAGTTAATGGATACAGTTCCCTCAAATAACATGCCTTTACATTTTAAGATACTCAAGTTTGTGCACAACTTCCCTGTGCAGTCAATGAAGAGAAATAGCTTCTTTCAAATATCCACAGGGAGAAATGCTGTCACATTTATTTAGTGCTCAAACATAAGCACAACGTAGCAGAAAGTTAGTTGTCTCAGCCAGATAGAGACCCTGGGTTGCATTCAATGTTCTCAACTCTGATTTGGTAGCCAGTCCCAAACTTTCAATTTAGTGCATGACACTAACCCAAGATTTTGCCATGGGCATGTTACTTAAACTATCCTTGTCTCTGTTCTACCATCAACAAAATGAGATCTTCCTCCTCTGGGGGAACTGTGAGAATTAATTAGCTTGTGTTTGCCAGAACTTCTGAAGTGCTAAGCAAATGCTGATTAGAATAATTTTACAGGCTTCAGAGGACCGCATATCTCAAGGGATCATGTGGAGAACCCTCGATGGGGAAGTAATGCCGTACACTCAAAAATGCATTTGCAAGACTTTAGTCTGTGTTTCACTTGAGTGGATTCATATTTTGAAAATCTTATGGCTCTATTCCTCCTAACCCTGCATACTTCATATTGACTTGTGTTTAATCTTGCATGCAGAGGGTGAGGAAAATGTCTATAAAGTGGTCCTTCCTCACATCCCTGAGGAATAATCTACACTCATCACTATAGCATGTAACTGCAATGACCAAAATAGCCTTGCAAAAAAATGAATGTTAAGACTTCCTGTGGGGAGTTGAAGTGGGGAACGGAAAAGTCTTGACCAGAACACAAAGGGTTATGGACATGGTAACCTATGAAAGGACAGAGCAGTTTTTGCCATATGTATTTTTGCAGAGCGAGGCTGGCCTCAGGGAGAGTCTCAGTTGCTCAGTGTTTCCACCTGCTTCCCTCAGGCTTCTCTGCTTGTTCAGTCTCAACAAAGGAAGACTTATTAGCTCACACTACAGAGCAGTGCCATTAAGGGGCTTTGGGCAAGAGCTGGGTTACCTCTGGCAAATGAAGAGCTGGGGGAGAGGAGCTGAGCGTCCCTGTGCCTTACACTACCCTGATGCACTCCACAGAACTGAAAGCAGAGACAGGAGCAGCAACTTCCCATGCTACAAAGTCTCTCTCTGGAAACATTAACTATCTTAGTTCCAAGCTCTGTTGTTTTTTCCCTTCCTTCCTTCCTTCCTTCCTTCCTTTCTTCCTTCCTTCCTTCCTTCCTTCCTTCCTTCCTTCCTTCCTTCCTTCCTTCCTTCCTTCCTTCCTTCCTTCCTTCCTTCCTTCCTTCCTTCCTTCCTTCCTTCCTTCCTTCCTTCCGTTCTCTCTTTCTCTCTCTCATTCTCTCTTACATTGGTTTGGAAGGTTTGGAATGTTTGCCATATTGTGTTTTGTACTGTTTAGTACTATTCTCTCTACACTCCCCTCCCCCCCCCCCCCCCCCAATTTAATAACTTGCTAGTAACAAAAATGACTAAAACAAAGTATATAAAAACTACTTTTCAAATGAAAAGGAAAAAAAAGAAAAAAAAAAAAGGACAAACTAAACTCCTTTTTTAACCCTAAATTTCAAAATGATTAAATCTATGTACACAGTCTCAGCCCCCCCAGAAATAAACTAGTGGACATATTTGGGATCAAATTTGGGAAACCAAAAATCTTGAGGTCTACATACTTACATGTGATTAATTGGTAGCCATTCTTCAATTTTCCTAAAAGAGTAGAAAATTGTTCTTGTTTCACTGTTTCAGTTTTTTTGTTTGTTTTTTTGTTCCCCCCCCCCCAACCCCCCTCCCCACACCCCCCCACCCCTTACTAGATCAGGACTAGAGATGCTGTTCTTGGGTATTATGTGAATTCTTAGTTACTGTCCATTGTCCAATGGATGGTAAACAAATTGCCATGACTAAGAACAAAATCCATCCCCACTTTTTAAAAAAGATTTTTTTGGAAGGACCTCTAGCAGTGTTATTGCACAGCTGTCATTCTTTCCTCCTACCCTGCATTCACTTTTTAATGGCTCTACTCACTGCTTGTTAACTTGTCCAGCACCCCTTGAAGAAAGACTTTTAGACTTTTGAACCTTACCTCCTGTACCTCTTTCTTTTCTCTCTCTCTCTCTTTTTTTTTTTTTTTTTTTCAGAAGGTCCTTCTTAATAAATGTCATAAACAATTCATTAGAAATTTAGGAAAGCAGACCAAATCATTCTTGAGAATTCTCCTCTGCTGTCATGGCCTCTAGGTGAATGCTACACTTGCATTTTACTTCAATAAATTTTGCTGAGATGTATGTGTATCTTAAAAGATGATGTGCTTTGCAAGTTGTGAATGAGCCTTTATGCATGGAGGGAGGCAGGGAAAAAAAAAAATTAGTCCTCCTATTTCTTCTCTGTGACTTATTTGACCTTGAGACTTATAATGGCATCTCAGACAAAATGAACATAATCTAATGGACAGCGGGGAAGAGGGAACGGCTGGGTACATCTGTCGTATTACTGGGCTGTCTGAACAGTCAATGAAGCAGGTCCAAACCATAAGAGGCCTGTTCAGTTTAGCTCCAGGGTCTGCAGACAAGGAGCACAATCATTTATCTTTATTTACTGAACTCTGCTTTCTGTTAAAAAAAAAAAAAAAAAAAAAGGGAAAAAAAAAAAAAGAATTGACAGATTGACAAAAACCCAACTTGGCGATGCCCACTGCACAGAGATAAATGCTATTCATGCTCTGCAAAGACAAGGACAGCTTCTCATGCCCTTTCTCCCATTCCAGTAGGCACCTATTATACAGCAAATAAAAGCAGCACAAGACACCTGTATACTGCTTGCTGTACTAAGCTAGTTCAGCTGCTCCAGGAACAATGTTGTTGCTTTTTTTGTTTGCTTGCTTTTCCTCTTTGTGTTTCTTTAAGAGATACAGATAAAATATCAGAGTAGCTGATATTTCTTTTTCCCTTCCCTTCCCTTTCCGTCCCGTCCCTTCCCTTCCCATCCCTTCCGTCCCTTCCTTCCTCCTTTTGTTACTTCCTCTTTCCTCACTCTCTTCACCCTCTCCCTCTCTTTTTATTTTTCTTGCTCACTCCCTCATTCTGTCGTTCTCTCTTATTCTATATTTTTTATACAAGAAAGACAGAGAACTGTTGGAGAAGGTCCAGAGGAGAACCATGAAGATGATCAGGGGACTGGAACACCTCCCCTACGAAGACAGGCTGAGGAAGCTGGGCTTGTTCAGCCTGGAGAAAAGAAGGCTGCGGGGTGACCTCATTGCAGCCTGTCAGTACCTAAAGGGAGCCTACAAACAGGAGGGGAATCAACTCTTTGAAAGGGTTGATAACAGAAGGGCAAGAGGAAAAGTTTTTAAGTTGAGGGAGGGAAGATTTAGGTTGGATGTCAGGGGGAAGTTCTTAACAGAGAGTGGTGAGGTACTGGAACAGGCTACCCAGGGAGGTTGTGAGTGCCCATCCCTGGAGGAGACCAGATTGATGGGGCCCTGGGCAGCCTGGTCTAATATTAAATGGGGAAGTTGGTGGCCCTGCCTGTGGCAGGCAGGTTGGAGATTCATGATCCTTGAGGTCCCTTCTAACCCTGGTCATTCTGTGATTCTGTGCTTGCAAATAAATGAGAACAAGAAGATGCATCCTGCAGATTTAATCTGTGATAGGTAAAAGGAGCACAAGCCATGGGGGTGGTATGGGGTTTCTCTTACACATGCAACATTGAAGACCAACTAAATGCTGCTTAATGGACTATGGCAATAGTTTCACTCATATTTTTATTTGCTTTTGACAAAATGTAAAACTGAAGATGTGAATGTTGTAGGGTGAATTCTTTTCTTGAGTAAGGACATATAAATCCATTGACTTCCAACCTAGTTCTTCTGCTTTAGACATTATAATTAAGAATAGAATGGAATTGAAGAGATTTATATTCAGGAGGGAGGTAGCGCTTTTTAGCACTTTGTTTCTGAGGGGGAGATTTCCTAAGATAATGGGAGACAGACAGTAGGCATTCAACTCTCATTGACCTTGGATGAAATTTGGGTATTTAGACACACTTTCTGCATTTGAATTTCCCCTTTCACCCAGGGTGATCAGTGTCTGGCTGGATAAGTTACTCTATGCTTGACTTTTTGACTCTGTCACAGACTCCATCTATGACCTTCAGCTAGTCACTGCATCTTTGCAACCCGCATTTTCCCTTCTATGAAAGGATGGTTGTCAGTGTGTTCTCTCTGTATGCCAGCACCACTCCAGATCTGTCCTGGTGAGCAGCAGTTGTTACTGATCATCTCACTGGCTTCTGTGGGCCACAATAATAGCAACCTCATCTTCCCAAGCATGGGCAGGCATGCAACATTTTGGGCTGGTCCTTTGGTGTGCTAAGGCTTGATTATTTTCAGGTTCATAGAATTATTATTAATTAAGTATGCAGTGCTTCAGGCCCTAACTGCCTTATCTAACTGGAATATGCATTTACAGCTCTGAGATTTGCAAGCCTTCCTTAGTAAGCCTGAAGGGAAACTGGAGACTGCAGAAGCTTCCCTCAAAGAGTTAATTTTGCAGCCAATATAGTTTGCCAGAATACAGTTGATTTATTTATTTATTTATTTATTTTATTTTTGCCAGCCAGGATGTCTGTCTCCTACCTCCTTCTTTCTTCCCCCATCTCCTCCCCCCTCTTCCCTCCAACCATGATTTCATATGGAGCTGAGAAAAGAGACAGCTGGGAAGGACTTGAGCAGAGAGGTAGGATATGTATCTGAAAGTAATTTGAATAGTTTGTGAACCATGGTATCCATTGGTTTGTAACACCTGGCTGTGTCAGCTGTGTCAAGTTATGTCATGTTGTGGAGCTCAGTTTGACTGATGCGGCTGGATGGGACCAGGCTAAAGCTGACATTGCAGCAAGCCAGGAAAACTGAAGAGGAAATTTTCTGTGAGTGCATCTGAAAAACAAGGAATTTTTTGTGAATCCAAACAGGCAAAGTTTTCTGCCTTAGCTAGAGTTGAAGAGAAGCAGCAGCACACATTGGCAGACTCTTCGCATTCCTAACTGGTTGCAGAGGGCATTTCCACTCTTACTGATGCAGAGCTGTGTTTTACCCCCTTTGTCAGCAGACCACCTTGAGCAAGTGCTGGGGGTGGAGGTCAAAACCTAGTCCTAGGGCAGTCTAGTTGCATTTGGAGAAGCTCCGCTTTTTCTGGTTATTTCTCTCCCAGCATTTCTTGGTTGCTTTTAAAGGGAACTGCAGTTCTTTACAGAAGCAAAGAGTATGCCTCAATAGACAGCTCTTAAAAATAAGTAAACAAATGCTCTCTTATCTATTCCATATAGCAAACTCCATTTTCATGAAGAGCTACATTTCTAATAGAAAACAAAACTTAATACCTTTTACTGACACTGGGATTACATCCAGTAGACCGTATCATGGCATAAGTGATTTAAACCTGATTTGAAGCAGCTCTTGTAGGAGATGTGGAGTTCTGTTCTATGAGAAGAGTTTACTGTTCTCAACCTATATTTAGTACAGTTTGCTAGAAATACTGTTACTTTGCAAAGAAAGAGTGCTCTAAACATGTAATTTGCTGTTTTACTGTAATATAAGGGGTGTTGAAAAGAGTGATGATAATAAGTTGGAAAAAGGCCATCGGTATAATGCTTCCATTTCCCTATCTGCAAAAAGTCAAATGGATACTACCACCAGGATAACAGAGAAAATTATGAAGTTCAGTTTTTTTTGCTGGTAAACCTGATTCCATTAGTTTTATTGAAATTATTTCTCTACAGCAAAGTAATATGCAATTCAAACACAGTCCCAAAGAAAGCAGAAACAAACAAACAAACAAACAAAAGCAACAGCAACAACGACAACAACTGAGGAGCAGTAAATACCTCATAATAGAAGCCTGCCATATATTTCTACAAAACAGACTGCAGACAAGGCTGTCACTCTTCCTCGTTAGATCTATAACACACCTGGAAATCCTGGAAATGCACAAGAAAGAAAGGAATAGAACATACTTTAGCTGTTTATAGCTGCCTTTAAACTGCTAGTCATTAGAGAATGAAAGAAAGGGAAGCAACAGTAGGAAAATGTATATGCAGTGCAAATTTTTTATTTTAAATATGCTTTTTCCATGAGTAAAATAAAATGTTTTCATTTTCCTAATACTATTAATGCTGATTTTCTCTGAGTTTTACAGAAACAAAGCACTTCACAGAACAAGATCCTATGCAGTTAAATAACTTATCTACAATTTTGTAAGCAAAGATTTCAGAATCTGTAGGTAAATCTGATTCCACTATCATGTGTCCTTCAGTTCTGAGTCGATCTCCCTGATAATCTCTCTAAAGCTGCCAGTTCCTGTTGGTGAGGCAGGGGAAAGATGAGCTCATTCAGGCAGGCTGAGGATGAAGCCAAATCATGAAGAAGCCTCAGGATGATATTTTCCTTAGCCAGTATATGGCTCTGATTGAGCAAATTGCTTAAACATGTGTTTAACTTGAAATACATCATATATCCTTTCGCACTTATCTATGCACCAGCTTAAAGTTAAGCGTGTTTTCAAGTGTCTGTATGAAAGGTACATGAAAAGGGAGGAACAGCACTGATGTCTAGTTGAGACAGACATTTCTAATGAGCCATTGGATCTCAAGTAGCACAGGAGACTTTCCTTCCTGTGAAGCTTAAGGATTTATGTGAAGGGTTTTTTTTTTTTTTTTTTTTTCTCTTAGTAATTAATTTGGACCCCAACGGCGTGAAGATGGAAAGAAAAGGACCCTATTAAGACTTGATATTAAGTTAATAGCAGGTGACAGTGACTTCATCAAAAGCCCTGTGCAAAACATCAAGTAGATGGAAATTTCAGTTCTGGTACATTACTCAGCTGAGTATCATCAGACCTGCTTATTAGGGTCACAAAGATTATTTGTACATTATAAAAAAGAACTGTCCATCAAAATCAGAAAAAAAAAAAAAAATGTTGCTTTCCATTTCAAATTCAAACAATCAGGCTCAACTAGCGGATGATCAAACCAACAGGGGGATGTTTTCCTAGTCCTGTTAATCAAACTAACCTTTCTTTCAGGGTTCACATCCATTAAAGGATGCCTCTTGTGTGAGGAGTTCAGATTCTGAATGCTGAGCATCTTGTGTACACTGCCTGCTTGTGTACACTCGCAGCAGAGCAAAAATGAGCAGCTGGGAAATCACATTGCTGGGAATCGTAAGAAATACAAAGGGCTCAAGCAGATATCAAAACCAAAAAGGAAATTTGCCTTTACTTTGAGATATTCATTCTTTTAGACTGACAGGTAGAAACAATGACTTAGAAATAAACACTCTGCTTTCTTTTTAATACTTAATGGGAAATCCTTGGTGTTGTTAAACATAACTGGAAATAATATAGGGCTTGCATTTGGTGATCCCAAGCTACTTTGCAAATATAGCTGTTCTGCAATCAGTCATTGTTTCATTAAACTCAGCAAGTGTAATGCTCTGCTGTTGCTGTTGCTGTTCCCTGGGCACAGATATACCTGAATGCAGCTTAGTGCTCAACTCTGATCCTCCTCTGGGCAGGATACTGTCTTCAGTGGACCTACCTATCCTCCTAGACATTTTGGAAGGAGTGCACTCAACTCAGGGCAAGTTTTTTTGCTTTTGGCACCAAACCATACAAACAAGAAACAACAGAAACAATATATTGTATAATAATAATATAATATATATATAAAAAAAAAAAATATATATATATATATATTTTTTCCCTCCCTGTGCTGCACAGCTGCTGTCATCTCACAGCCTGTAGTCTGTGGCAGTGTTCTGGCCTTCTATTTTCTGATCTCAACAATTCAGAATTTTTGAGATGATTAATCCTTGAAAAAGGAATGTTCTCATCTGTGTTTCTGTGCTGACTCACACCATAAGGCTCGGTTCTCATTACTAAGTTCTGGATGCTCCCATAGAAGCATTCTCTCCTGCTAAGTGCCATTTTTGATATTTTCACATGCTGTAGCTTCTTCTGATTTTTACAAATTGATTATTGTAGAAAGATAGGCTTGATGAACTTCTGGTCTGATATCTGATAATGCAGTTCCTATGTTTTGACCTCTGCATGTACCATACTGCAAATTGAACACAGAAAATGTTATAGGACTCCTTTAAATATGTCATATCTTTATCTCTATCGTGCCTCTGCCCTTCTGTGTCACACAGAAGCCAATAGGACAGTTCTGATTAATGTAGTAATTATGTGGTTATTAAAAACAGTAATCATCAAGGAATTATCCAGTGCTGTAAAAATTCCATAGGCAGAAAATATATGAACATTTTTAAATTGAGCATTACAATTGTCTGCATATGCAAGAAGCAAAATGACATAAAGAATTTTTAAGATCCCAAGGAAGTGCTCTGAACATGTTAAGAGAAAATAGTCTCCTCAATCAGGATGGAAGTAAGCATTGTGCAAAGAGCCAGATCCTGATTCGTTCTCATGAAGAATGTTGGTGGCTAAATAGTAGCTATTAATGAAGAGCACCAATTTATAGCACATTTGTTGGATAGACTTGCACAAAATTGGGGCCATCTGAGGAGTTTATTCATCCTCACATAGCTCCTTCATTTCCAATTTCTGAGCCTGTTTTAATTTGTTATCAAAGTAATCGCTCGCTCCAGCTGGAGTCAGCAGTGTGTTTTGTTGTCTATGGGCCTGGCAGACTGTTCACTTTGAATAGCATTCTGTAAAGATCACCTGTTCTGCATCTGTGATGGTTTTCCAGGTGCCAGGAGGTACTGTTTTCAGATGAGAAACAGTGAAAGGAATATGCAGACGATGCGGTTCTGCAGCTTTTCAGATCTGCATGGGTTTCATCAGCAACAAGCAACAGACAAAGGGAAAAGAGAAACAACCACAGCGAGTTAAGAAACATAACAATGCAGCAAAATAATCTAGTTCTTCCTGAACAACATGGTAACGTTAACTCAGCCATTTCTCAGACAAGCTGAGTTCTGAAAGGAGCTACATGTTCTCTATTGCCATATATTTAAATATGTATGAATTTTGTGCATTTCTACAGAATTATAGATATCTGTATGCATGAAATACCTGTGCAAAACAACCTGTTTACTAGTGAGTTTTAAATTTAATTTAGGCCTAGCACAAGGGCCAATTATGAATCAGTGGAGTGAAATCTTCAAAACAGGGAAAAAACAAACAAACAAACAAGCCTGAACCAGAAACCTTTTCTATGAAGAACATTGATCCAAAGATTGCCAGCACACTGCAGATGGGGGAGGGGATGATTCCCAGCTCTCAAGGGAGGAGGGATGTCATTTACCCTCCAAAACAGGGTACTGGTTAGCAGTGTCTTGAGCTTACATTAGAGGGTGAGAAGCTCTGTTTACCTTGAAATATAGCTTATCTGCATGATGGTCAGTGGTGATGTTTGAGGAGAGGGTTGTAGAATCAGAATCATAGAATCCTTGACATTGGGATCATTAAAGGTCATCTAGTCCAACTGTCCTGCAGTGAACAGGGACACGCACAGCTAGATGAGGTTGCAAAGAGCTTGATCTAGCCTGACTTTGAAAGTCTCCAGGAACAAGGCATCCACCATATCTCTGGGCAATCTGTTCCAGTGCCTCGCCACCCTCACTGTAGAATCTCTGCATAAACATGGCATCTCAGTAAAGGACAGCATGGTGGACAGTGTCTGGGGTGGCTGGGTTTGTTCAGAGACTGAGGTAGAGGACAAGCTCCAGAAACACTGGGACTACCTGTAGTTAATTGTACTGGCACTATTCCTAGGGCTCTGACCATAGAAGAATTTAAGCCCTACTAAGCATAATGTCATAGGAAAGTTTTCTTGCGCATTATCAGATTAAAACCTTTTATAGGCAGACAGTTCCATTTCAGTGACTATGTCATGTCTACTACAGTGTGTAGTGCTCCTCCACTATGTTCTTTCCACAGATTGCTAGAAAATTAGGTTAGATGGGATTAGGAACGTTGTCATATTTGAAACTGTTTCAGAGGATAGGGGAGGCTCAGAGAAAGATGCAGGAGTTTATCCAGAATTTTAGGAATGCTGAGATGGGTTCACATTTGCTTGACATTAATTGTTCAGAATTTGAAAATTGATCAATAGAAAAAAGATTGAGACTTCCTGGTGGTTTAACTTCATATAGTTCCACATTGCAGGTTTTGATCAAGAAGCAGAAGAGAGATCACAGAATCACAGAATCACAGAATGGCCAGGGTTGGAAGGGACCTCAAGGATCATGAATCTCCAATCCCCCTGCCACATGCAGGGCCACCGACGTCCCCATTTAATACTAGAGTGGGCTGCCCAGGGCCCCATCCAATCTGGCCTTGAACACCTCTAGGGATGGGGCATCCACAACCTCTCTGGGCAGCCTGTTCCAGCACCTCACCACTCTCTGTTAAGAACTTCCCCTTGACATCCAACCTAAATCTTCCCTCCCTCAACTTAAAACCATTTTTCCTTGTCCTGCTGTTATCTACTCTTTCAAAGAGTTGCAAAGAGTTGGTTCCCCTCCTGTTTGTAGGCTTCCTTTAGATACTGAAAGGCTGCAATAAGGTCACTCCTCAGCTTCTTTTCTCCAGGCTGAACAAGCTCAGCTCCCTCAGCCTGTTTTTGTAGGGGAGATGGGGACTGTGACCTTACTTATGAGCTACCATTGTTCTTCCGGACTTCAGAAAGTTGCTGTCTGCAAAATAAGGGTTTTCTCATTAACAGGAGCTCAAATGCAGGGGGACAACTCTAGCCCTGAACAACTTGCACTTGCAGAAGGAAAATCTGAGTTGGGCCAGCAGCTCATGGTCCAGTCTGAGGTGGGACAGGACACATCTCCATGCCATTGGCCCCCAGCTCTGCCCCAAGCCACCCTGGCCAACCAAAGGGCAGAGCAAAAGCCCTAGAAAGGGATCACATGCATGCCTCCAGGAGCCTGGTGGAGTTTCTGGGTCATAAAACCCTGGAAGAGTGGAATAACAGATCTGAGTATACTCCTAATGATGATAATTTATTCACAGTTCTCATGATGAGATTAGTCAGGAATGGATTGCAGCACCTAAACATCTATATGGTGCTGGATCCCACAACCTTACCGAGTGGGCAGATGTGCCTATGCCTCACAAAATGGAGACATTTTTCAAACTCTGTACTGAAGGGGTGAGCGAAAATAACGAGAGACCTTTGAACACTCGAGTTTAACAGTGCTGTGTAACCTGGGACTGGGTTCTTCTGTCTTCTACTTCCAAATTCTGGTTCAAATCGTGATACCTACAGCAGATATAGGTACTGATGAAGAGGAAACAGGTGGAACAAATGGGGCTTTTGACATAGTTAAAGTGAGTATGCATGGCCAGTAAACCTCACGTGACTTGCAACTTATGCTGTTTTTATCTTTGGACTGATTGCTTTCTGGTCATTTCTTTTCTGAAAGCCATAAGGTAAGTATTATGCCTACTGTAAGGATTGCATAATTGTTCATTAAAAAAAAAAAAAAAAAAACAACTTATTAAAGTAACTAGTAAGATTAGATAATAGATGGCAGACCCACAGGCTTTAAATAAGTGTAAAAATATTGTGCAATATATCATTTGATATGAGTGTTTGAAAAAGCTGTGTATAATGAATACTGAGAATGCAATTATACTTTTGTAATGGTGAATGAAATGGTTAAGTATTTCTTTATATACATGTGATAAGTGGATGGGAAAAGTAATTCTCAAATGGAACAGCTGAGGCTGTTTCCAGGTCTGTCCTTATTACCTGAAGATAAAGGTCAGAAAAGAGAACAGAAGAGAACAGCTATCAGCTGGTACGCACTATGAACATTGTTTTTTTCTGTGTAAAGGTCTGCTGTATCAACTCTCAGACACCTCCTTAAGGGATTATTTCTTCTGTTTTTTTTTTTTTTTGTTTGTTTTTTGTTCCCCCCCCCCCACCTATCATTTAAGCCAAAATAATGTTTCTTCAAGATGAGAGCTGTTCAATTGGCATTCTGTTTTTTTGATTCTTCTTACCTCTCCCATCACTCGTTCTGTGTTTCTTTTAGCAGAGTCTTATTCCCCACCCTCAGCTCTGTGACAGCACCTGAGGGATCTGTCTGCCGCACTCTCTTCTTCTCCCTTTAAATTCAGGACTTTTCTCTGCACTGAAAGCTCACAGCATTTTCTCTCCCTCCTATTGCCACAGTCGGCTCAGATTTAAGTGTTCAGAACAGAGGTAAAATAGATATATAATGCACAAATAACTTATAATGCCAACTGTGACTATGCCCTTCCACCCTGTCCTCAGATCACAATATTTTCAATATTTTCTTGAATATTGCAGTTTAAGCAGAACTTTAAATTTCTTCCTAACTCTCTTTTCTCTCTATGAAACAAAACAAAACACAACAGAACAAAACCTAGAATTAACTAGGGTAGTATATTTTTCTTTGTATTGCTCAGTCAAAATAAAGTTCTCCATTTGAAATTGGCTGTGCTATGTAAATTCAGAAATCACTCATTTAAGAAGCACTAAAATGCTTAAATTTGATAAGATGAAGTGCTTCATTTCAAGTAAAATCTGGTATAATCTATAATTACATAACACTTCTGATTTCAATGCAACTGTTTTTTTCTGATAAGAAGTAATTCTGTTGAAAATGCCTTGCCCAGCTCCTGTCTGCAGTAGCAAATCACCAAGATAATCCATACGCTTGCTGGCAATTATATCTGAAGCAGTAAGAAATGACCAGGCATTGAGGCTGAAGTGCTGTTACCACCAGAAATAATTTTTCCAGGTTAAATTTGAGGCACTTTAAGAAGATAGCATGGCAGAAGTTGGCACTATTTTCATCCATACTGTGCAAGTTCTGTGGTTTGATAGAAGACTTCAATTTCCAAGGCTGTCATTTCAGCACCATTCATGAGTATCAGATTCATTAAAGTATTTTAACAGGTACCACAACTGTCTCTGAACGCAATCCAATGAAGAACAGAAAAGACATGCTTTGGTGAATTCAGCCAGGCATCGTGATATGTTGGTAGCATATTTAGTCAGAAGCAGAAAATCGACTTCCTTCCCCTTGAAGTAAACACATACTATGTACACTTGTGATTGTAGCAAATTAAAGTCCTAATAGTGCCTGCCGGGTGGGCTTGTGAACTTGTAACCTTGCTGTTTATTTATCCATCTCCTACAACTCTCAGTTTCTATCTGCTCCTTTATTTTCAGGGAGCTTTACTCATCTTCCTCCTTCCCACTCCTCTTGCTGAGAGGCATCGTTTTTTTCCCACTCTCTGTGTGCTTATTGTGCTTATTCTCTTATTTGGTTAGAAACTGTTTCTCCTTTTATTTTTCCTTTTTTTTTTTTTATTCCCCTCCCCCCCCCCCCCCCTTATGGTGTTCTGTGTATTTTAGCATGTAAAATTAATTGAATTTAGAAAGAAAAACACTTTTTTTTTTTTTTTTTTTTTTTTAACCCAACATGAACTTTAGTGTTAAAGGGATTGAAACACAAGTCATCTCTCTCTTTTTTTTTTTTTTTCCTGCTTTCTCTGTATTCAGAATACAGAAAAGATAACTTGTCTGTTAAAAATAATGTTCTTCTCAAACTTTGTCTGAGAAGGAATATTTTTGATGGGTCTTGCAAGAGAAAGAGCATTTACCATTACTTGAATCTGGCCAAAACCAGCAAATAGAATGAAAATCTGGAATAGTCTGATTTTCTGGGCCAAAATGATTCCAGTAAGTCTGAATATCGTGTTGAGCACTATTAGTTGATGCTGAACTTCATTTTTTGCGTACATAAGTCATTAAATAAAAACATGATCAACATGAACATACAGAGCTTGAATAACCTCAGAACTGTAATTATTCTCAGAAGAAAATGACTGCAAGGAAACATTAATAGGCGATGGGTGAATACATCTGAGGTAAAATCTGTATCTAGACTAAGCAAGTAGCTCTACTAACCTCCATTTCTTTGTGATACTCAAGAAGAGGAAAGTAGATACAGTAAAGCAATCTGTAGATTTTTTATTATCTTCCATCACAGTCAGAGTCTCTGGCACCTATTCTTTCCATCAAATAGAGGGGAAAAGTGTGTGTGGAGACCATATGGAATGAAAGGTGATATCAACACATACAACAACATAAATCCTTCCTTAAGCTAAACTGGGAAGCAGACTGTGAGAGGACAGAGGAGACACTGCCTAATCTTCCCTGCTGAGGGACCATGAGTCTCCTCTGCAACAGTGCTAAGTACTCTGACTTTCTGATACGAGCAATTGTTATTCTTAATGATATTGGCTTAAATCAAAACATGCAATGCCAACAGTCTTGAGTGGTTTTTTTTTTTTTTTTTTTTTTTTTTTTTTTTTTTTTTTTTTTGGTGCAAGCCACAGAAATACAGTGTTCCTGACTGAACTCCCCAGCAAAGGGTTAAATATTAAGGTAGCTGTGCATGGGAAGATCTTTTGTGCCTAATGACTGTGCTTCATCTGTGATTAAAGGAAAGTGTGGGGAGAGCAAATCTCAGTTCCTTTCCAATTTTATGATAAAACTAATTTTATTCTTACACCTGCTATCTCTCCCTCCTACTAGGTCTCCACTCCCTAGGCAGAGAGTTAGCAGTACTCGTAAATGCCTCTTAAAATAAGAATTTCTGTTCCATTAAACATATGAAAAATATGTTGCACTGAATACAGTTGGTTTGGGAAATCTGTTTTATCCATTCTAACCAATTGTCCATAAGAACTGCAGCTGCCACAAGTGGCATGGCATCTATTTTCTACTGCAACATTTAGAAGCTGTGATTTCCTTCCAGAACATGGAGGCTGGAGATGTCCAACGTGTTGCTTCTAGGTCAGCAACAGCCACATGGCAAATTCAGAGTCTGGCTTGGTAAGCCTCCTGTTAACTGAAAAATGGCTTTAGGTTGCCAAGACAGCAGGAGCTGGCCGAGTTTTTAGAGTGGTTACAGAGAATCACTGCAAATTTGAGGAGACAGTTCACAGAGGTGTTAGAACTGAAAGATTCTGGCAGTTTTGGATATAACAAATTATGATGTCTATGGCCATGTCTCTGTGTCAGGACCAAAAAAGAAATTATTCCAGACAACTCTACAGTGTCAAGGTATGGCTTTCTGATACATTCTAATCTTCTTTAAAAGCATTTTTTCTTTGTGATCTTATTATGTTCTTTCACCACTTTGAGTCACTTTGGGAAACAGGTTCAATATTAGTTTTCTTTCAGACGTGGTGACGGTTCACAATTAAACAACTCAGGTACTGTACAGAGCTGTCGCATCACACCAGCAGAAGTGAAATTGCCCCATGTTTTTTTCCAGAGCAATACTCAGTATGTTTTAATATTTGCAAAATGTCTTGGAGGCGAAAAAGGAGATCTAGATCTCTGTAACAGATGTGTGCACTGTGCAACTCCAAATCCAGCTCAGGTTACTGGTAAATTACCAGTTCTAATTCTGGGCAACTTTTGATTCATTCTTGCAAACAGAATGCGGCAGATTTGTTGTGCTTTGTCAGAACAGCATGGCACAACGGAAAGCTGGTTACAGTGCATGTTTCTCAAACAGGCTGAAATTTGACATGTTAAACTTTTAGCATTTACTTTTCCAAACAATAATTGAGAATACTGGAGCAACTCTTCTCTGTTGATAACACTGAAAATTATTTCAGTCTTAATATACTTCTCGTAAAAACATTTCCATTTCACTCAATGTATTTTTGGCATAAAGAATTTCGTAGGTTGCTGAGGACCTCTAAGGTTCTTTTTCACTGAGGAGTATTGTGGTTCAAGAAGTTTGAGTATCCTCCAAAATCACCGATTTCCACATAGGTAAACAATGCAATGAGAATTATCCTTCTGTCTTTGTTTTTCTACAGTCAAAAGAAATCATCCCAAACTTGTTCTCTTTTAAAGCCCAGATCAAGAGCTAGCCTCACCTCGCAAGTTAGCTCAGCCTCACCTTCCACAGTCTTCCTAAAGAAACCACACATCGAGGCCATGTGTACCTCCTCAACTTTGACACTCTCATCTGGCCTTTCAATAATGATAGATATAGATCTTCTATTTCCATATATATCTTCTATTATTCTAATAGGGCTTCTTCTAAAGTTAGTTATGGGACACTACAGAATCTCCTCCCCAAAATGACCATTGCTTAAGAACTTTTCTACTCAGGAACAAGAAATTATTTAAACTGAGGCAGTTACAGCTGATATACTGCTGTTTCTATCATCACGTGTTTTGCCATTGAAGACATCAGATAGAAGTATCAGAGGAAGCTGCCCACTATCACCTTCAGAGCAATCCAATATGAGGTGGTTATTTGTATAATATGCCTCCAATCTTTAGAATTCCTTTATAAAGAGCATTATGGATGCTATAACTTTAAAATGTTTCAGAATATTATTGGAAAAAAAATAATCCAGATAGTTTCTGGAAGAAAAATCTAGCAAGTGTTATTAAATGAAAGCTGCAGAGGAAATTGCAAGAGGTTAGAGAAGTGCTTAGAGAAAGTGTGCTGTATTTATTTTTCCCTTAGCATTGCTAAGTTGCTAGTTATCAAATATCACCATATTCTGGCATTGTGTAGCACCTGACAGATCTAGGTAGATCCTTGATCTGATCCACAGTGGCCACTTTATGTTCATGCTATCTAAACATATGTGTACAGTCAGCATTTACATGTAAAGTCAGTGCTTGTTTCTTACCCGGGTAATCCTCAAACCAGAAGCTTTGGAGGATAAAAGCAAACAAAAATGATCAATACATTCTGATAAAATATACACATTTGCTTTCATCACAGCTTTATGTGCTGCTCCTTGATGTTTCTCCTAGAAGAGTGCTTTCCACATCAGCTGCCTCCTCCAGGCTTATGCAGCTGCCCTGGTCTTCATACCAAGCTGTATCACTAGACCCAGAGCTGCAGCAACAGCAGCAGGATGTCATGGAAAACACCTGCATACAGTTAAATGCCCCTGTAACTCTTACACAGAACTAGGAGGGTGTTTCTTCAAGCTCCCTGAGCAGCCCTGAGAAGCCTGATTTCCTCTGAAATACTCTTCAGAGCCTGACTTTTGTTCCCACATCTCTGCAAGGTCTCCTTGCTTTGAGACGTGCAGCAAAAATATGCTTTTAGCAGCAATGGATTACATTGTCACCTGCACCTGCTCTGCTCCATTGGCTGATGTCTTGTGAGGCAGAAGCCAAGGCCATTGCTTCCCCACCTGCTTGAGGGAGAAAGGGAATAGTGGAGAATAATGTCTCCTAACTCCTAATACCTCTTAACATCGATTCAAGGTCTGAGTCGTGCAAGGGGAGGGCTGGTAGTTCCTTCTCAATTTGAGTCTGGGCAGGGATACAGTGTAATCACAGTCTAACCTGCTAAGAGTAACCAGTAAATTCTGTTTTAAAAAGACAGTCATTCAGTTATCAGAAATTTAGTTATAACCTTTGGGGGGGGGGGGGGGAAACAAAAAAACAAACAAACCTCGAAGACCAAGTAGGATCTAAACCATTGAGGCTTTTAGTGAAATTAAGAAACAAAACATCAACTTAAATTGAAGATGGCAACCATCCAGTAGATACTTTTGGGCTGTCCTTTACTACAGAAAAGCTGAAAATTCACTATTGAAAATGCAGCTTGGCCAGTTCTTTGCTAGAGGATTTTCCTTCCACAATATTTGCCAAACATGCTTTCTGTTTCTGAAAAAGGGGTTAAAGTTTTCTGCTCTCCATTCAATCACAGAGGTTTATGAAATAGGGGAATCGTAGGAAGGAAAGATGGGAGAAATCTATTAGGTTATTTTGTGCATCCCTTTGCCAAGGCAGGATTGCTCCCTGGAGTATATTCCAGAGTGCTTTGTCTAGTCCAGTATTAAATGACTCAAGAAACTAGGCTTTCACCACTTCCCTTGGGAGACTACTCTGCAGTCTAATAGTCCCCGCTGCTAGGAAAGGCTTTTTTTCCCTAGCTGTCAGCCTTTTCTTTCCTTAAATTCATCCCATTTGTCCTAGTTATAGTCTCTTTGAGTAACTTAACATTCCTTTTCTTGCTTAAAGTTTAAATTCTTTGAATGCTAGACTGTGCTAAGCATATTCCTTCCATATTTCCCAGTGTTAAATAATCTCTTAAAGCTAAGACGCAATGGTGGTGATGGCAGAGAGGTTGCTTCTACTCACAAAGTGAACTGTGTCTGGCATGACTTTCAGCAAATTACATTTGCCTTAATTTTATTCCCATTGAAATCAGTAGTTTTCTCATTACTTTTAACTGAAGCAAGATGGGTAATGTATTCCCTAATTTTGTCATGAAGACAACATGTTTCTCAAAGATCTCAATGTATTTCAAGAAGAGATCCAGTGGTATCCTCAGTTTCTCTTTTTCCTTGTCAGAAACAACCAAACAACAACAAAACCCAAATCCAGGGAATAGTTTTTATTTACCCTTTTACTATTATTATTGTTGTTATTATTTTCAGTTTCCTTCTTAGAATTTTGTTTTTCTGAAGTAGTTCATAAAAATAAATGAATGCAACATCTCATAAAAGTCTATGAATGCTTTGTATAAAATTTCAGAATTCACTGAGACTCTGAAATAGACACTCATATAGAAGGAGAAAGCATTATCCTTATTAACCTTTCTTCCTGAGGAATGCAGCAAAGGAAGAAGCCATGCAGGGAAAACTATTTTAAATATGCTTTAGGGTGAAATTCATGCATCATGTAATTTCTTTTAAAACTCTGCATTGGTGGTCCTCTGTACAGGGGTAAATATTGCCCCAAGGCCTTGTCTAGAAGGGGAATTTACATTGATTTAACCAACAACAGCTCTGAAACAGATACATCTAAAATTGCACAGTCTTATGTTGTCATTCATGGACTTACCAGTGTCAAGTTACCTTAGGCAGACTTCAAACACTCCTTTAAGCTGAAAATAAGAATCTTGTGGATTCTTGAGTTAGATGTATATGACTTGCCCCTAGTTGGCAATTTTGAGAATAGGAATGATCTCTTATCTCACATCACCTGAAAGTAAATGTCATATGTGTCTTTAATAAAAAGAAGCTTTATGAAAGATTTCATGACCAGAATCTTCATACTTAACAGTATTTTTTTCCCTTTGAAAAACAAACAAACAAACAAACAAAAAATCAACAAAAAGCAAACAACAACACAAACACAAACAGAAAACAAACCAAACCAAACAAACAAACAAAAACTCTGAGCAATGTATCCCATTGCAGGTTTACAGGAGGCTTTTGATTCTCATTTTGGTTATTCTGTGTATATCCAGAGTCATTTTATATGCTTCAATCTCTTATATAGGGAGACTAAAAACATTCTTAAGTCATTTATTCCATAAGCAAAACTATAGTTTTTCCTAGTTTTCTTTTGGCTCCGTATTCTATGGAGTAGTCAAGGATTTATTCCAAATCATGTGATCCCTAAAATAATCATTATTCCCTATATTATGGCCAGTGTTATATCCCGTGCACTTTCACTTACGGGCATGTCTGTCAAAGGAACCATTTTTCAGCCTCACAGCTCCCATGGCTCTGTCACTTTCTTACTTACAGAGGCCCAAAATGGAAACTATTTTTCTTTTCATTATGAGCTGTCACTTTTTCATCTTGGCACTGCGATGATAGACTTCCATTCATCTTCTATATTACCTTTCCTGAAGCCTCTGACACAGACTGACACAATGCAAAATGCAAGAGATCTTGAAGCATACGTTGACAATTTCTCGGAAAGGTGCTTGCTTGTCTTGAGTTGTTGTTTTAAATATATATTGAAAAATCCCAAGCTGTATGGTGCATTGGAACTGCTAACAGGGGACTCTCTGTTTATTATGAACATTACAAAGAAATGCTCTCACATTCCGAAAAAGAACTGCTGAAGTTGGCATAGGGTAATGACAAGGTCAGCGGTAAAAAAAAGTTTGCTGCAAATGTAGGGAGATAAGAGGAATGTGGTCAGCAAGCCTTCATGTGATGGTGTGCTTTGTAACAAAGAAGTCGTCACCACAGAATGAGTCCAGTGGAAACTCACGGAAGTGCCTGCTTTAACTACAGTTGAGTGACTGAGTTATTTGAGAAAAGGGAATGGTTTCAACCAACCTAGAAGCAGAAAAATCAGGCACCCATTCACATTCATTGAGACTACATGAAACCAGAAGACAGTCTTTCTCATCATTTGGGTTGCATCTGTCACCATGTTTTCAGAAAAGCCAGTGTGAAAGGCAATACAGGGACTCATAGTAATGATGCTGTAAGATACACAGACTTTCAGCATGACAACCTTGAAATCGATCAAAAATCACAATGACAACAAAAAGCCTAAGGGCAATATTTGGGCTAGAACAGGGGAGAAAGGAGATTTGCATTAAACTTTCTGCTTCCTATGGATCTTATACTGCAGACTCATTTCACTAATAACCAGGATAAATTATCCAGAGATGAAAGCCATCCCAAGTAGTGATGTCAAAAACTGCCAGCTACCTATTTCAGTGGATCTGTGTTGTAGTACCTAGTTTGGTTCATATTTTTTTCTACCACATTAATGAAAGAGTCATTATGATCTTGTGGAACATGGATGATTTGTAGATCACTAGATATCTTTGCATAATTATAAGCAGTCCAGAGAAGTCAATGAAAGCCATGCTCAAAATGGTAAATGAAACAGTCCCAAGTAGAATAATGGGAGTAGATCCTCATATCAGCTACACAACATGACTGAGGAGTTACTTTCTGGATTAAAACAGAAAGTCTCTAGCTTTCTCAGAGATTAAACCAAGCAGTGATCTGAGAGGAAGAGTGCGATGAGCCCGGTGCCTCCAGGCAGTGCAGTCAAGACTGTTCCTGTTTGTTCTGCCTGAACAACACAGTTCACCTTTGCATCTTCAGACAGTGACATGTGTTTTCTTGCTAAAGTTTGGGGAGCATAACATATAATCTCAGTTTCATGCTATAAATACACCACTTTAATGGTCTGCAACTGTATTTCAGATACTCTAAACATGAAATAAGACATAAACATAAAAATGCAAATTATAGATTGGAGCTATTGGTGTATCAATGAAGTCCAGAGAAGACTTAGAAATAGTGAGGACATGTCCCTTGGGTATAAGAGGGATAACTTTGCTCAGTGTAGATATATATCACTGATGTATACTTGTAGTGAAAACCAGTGAACATGCTCTGGGGTGTAAATCTTCTGCAAAGTAGATATAGCCTATGGAGCATTACACTGTCAGTTGATTTAAACTGGCTACTCATATGTCTATACTTCTGAAACTTTTTAAAAGGCACAAAAGTATTTAAAAGCAAATCTGTGTGCCTCTCAGGATAAAATCAAATATACTTTTCTTACCAGATACTTATCTGTTTGTTCTTAAAAGTATCCAGTGGTGGAAGCTCCACAACATTACTGAGCAATGTTTCAGTGTCTCTTCCATTAGAAAAAGTAATCTTACTTAAGCCTATTATTTGTAGTCAATGATACAGAGAACAAAGATTTTCTTTCCCCTTTGCTTTTTCATGTACTTGGTTACTGTCATCATGTTCCTCTCAGTCACCTTCAATTTCAAGCCAAATGACTCTGAAACTTTTCCGTCTTCCTCATATGCCCTTTGTTCTAGACTTCTGATCATTCTTCTCGCTGTCACTTGGACTCTCTCCAATAATCTTACAACATTCTTGAAAATGATATTTCAACACAGACAACATGGCAGCAAGTAAAATAGAATTATAACTTCCTGTGTCTTTCAAACTATATGAATATTTGGTAACTTGCTATAGTAGAATACATGACTACCTGATTCTTTTTATTCATTCTTGTTTTAAGATCCCATAAGGCTAATAAAATATGAAAAGGTATTTGGCCCTTCAGAGACCCAAACTAAAACTTTTAATTCATTAAATATTCTAATTAATTGCACAGAATTTGCTGTCAGACAAAGTTATGTATACAAGCTCCTATCTTCCACAAATTTCCTCTCAGGATGAATAGGCTGATACATTAGCATACTTGTTATTATTCTGCATAATTCACATTATTTTATTCAAATTTTCTAGGTGTCACTATTACTCTCAACTAATCACCAAGTATTAATCTACTATTTGCATAGGATAGGGTTACAAGTAGATGACTGTATCTGAAACTGGAAAGTAGAATAAAAGAAGGTGAGTAGAGGACAAAGAAAAACAGTAGCAAATTCCAGCACTATTAGAAATTTAACTGAATGTTCTGAATGTGAATGAAGATGTGTAAGGTACCTCTCAGAAAGAATTAAATAAATGTGAAGTTTTTTTTTTTAATCTGGGAAAGAATGCATATTTTAAAAGAGATTGTCTTCGTAGAAGAATTTTAAAACTTTGGGGAGAACTTTTGGAACACTTGTAACAGTGTCGAGGCAAAAAAATGCATGAGTGGTTGGAATCATTTCACAGAGTTCAATGAATCTCCGATGGGAGATGAGATTACAATAGAAATCAAAGGCTGGAAAGTGAGACAAGAGTCCTACAGCATTCTGGCCTAAACTTGAAAAAAAAAAGCCAGTAAAATATATCAAGTTAAAAAAAAAAAAAAAAAAAGAACAAGTCAAACATTCAAGTTTTCAAGAGAAAACAAGAAAATGACATAAACTGAAACATATGAACATAAAAAAAAGGGAAAAAAAAACTGTATAGGATTCTGAAAAACATTATGAAACTTTGTGAAAAGAATCATAGCAGAGTGTACAGAGTATGAGAGGAAAACCAGGAATAAACTGTGTTCAGGTTTTTGGAAGAACCTGTTTTACTTATAAGGATCAAAAATGTTTTGTCTAAGTCCTTAGACAAGAACTGAAGATACCTGAGACAAAGGCAGTGTATTTGCTCTGCAGAGAGCTCCTGGGAACTGGAGGGGGGGCGCTGAGCAAAAAATGAACTCTTCTTATTATACTATCTGCAGGTTAACGGAGCAACTGAAGTTGTGACAAATGGTTTTGTAAAATCTTGGTTATATCGAGTGCAGATAAATAGAATTTACATTTACTCTAGAGAATCACAGAATCATAGAATGGACTGAATTGGAAGAAATCTCAAAGAACATCTAGTCCCAGCACTGTAGACAGGGTTGCCAACCACTACATGGGGTACTAGATCAGGCTGTCCATGTCTTCTGGCATGATGATATACGAACTAGATGTGAGAATTTAATGGAATTTCATAAAGAAATAGATTTTATAATCTTTGGAAATGAGGAAGTCTTAGAAGGTAGGAGTGTACACATTCCAGTGAAACATGCATCTGGGAGATAGTAAAGCATCAGAGGAGGCATTCAACCTGGAAGTGCAGAAAAGGCAACAGCAGTCATATTTACTTCATTAACTGGGCAACCTCTAGTATGACTGTAGGAAGCCTGCAGAAGACTATAGCCAAAGCAGGCTAAAGTTATAAGGATTTTCTTCCGCAAAGCCTTTGACATGGTCCCTCACCACATCCTCTCTAAATTGGAGATGTGTGCATTTAAAGGATGGACTGTTCAATGGATTAGAAAGTGGCTGGCTGGACACAGACAAAGGGCTGTGATTAATGGTTCTGTGTCATGGTGCAGGCCTCACAGGTTGGTCTTGGGACTGGTGCTCTTCAACATCTTCATCAATGACATAGACAATGGCATCAAGTGCACCCTCAGCAAGTTTGCAGATGACACGAAGCTGAGTGGTGCAGTCGATACAATGGAAGAACGGAAAGCCAACCAGAGGGACCTGGACAGGCTGGAAAAGTGGGCCCATGAAAACTTAATGAGGATCAATAAGGCCAAGTGCAGGGTCGTATTTATACAAACTGGGGGAAGATCTCTTTGAGAGCAGCCCTGTGGAGAAGGACCTGCGGATCCTGGTGGATGAGAAGCTGGACATGACCCAGCAGTGTGTGCTTGTAGCCCAGAAGGCCAACTATGTTCTGGGCTGCATTAAAAAAGGTGTGGCCAGCAGGGAGAGGGAGGTCATTGTCCCCCTCTACTCGGCTCTTGTGAGACCCCATCTGGAGTACTGCGTCCAGGCCTGGGGCCCCCAGTACATGGAGCTCTTGGAGCAGATCCACAGGAGGACCACTAAGAGGGCTGGAGCACCTCTCCTATGAGGAAAGGTTGAGGAAACTAGGCTTGTTTAGCTTAGAGAAGAGAAGGCTCTGAGGAGACCTCATTGTGGTCTTCCAGTACTTGAAGCAAGCATATAAACAGGAGGGGGAATGGCTGTTTATGAGGGTGGATAGTGATAGGACAAGGGAAATGGTTTTAAACTAAGACAGGGGAGGTTTAGGTTAGATATTAGGAGGAAGCTTTTCATACAGAGGGTGGTGACACACTGGAACAGGTTGCCCAAGGAGGTTTTGGATGCTCCTTCCCTGGAGGCATTCAAGGCCAGGCTGGCTGTGGCTCTGGGCAGCCTGGTCTGGTGGTTGGTGACCCTGCCGATGGCAGGGGTTTGAAACTAGATGATCATTGTGGCCTTTTTCAACCCAAGCCATGATATGATTCTATGATTTACACTAGTTCCCAGCTGTGCTTTTCAGCCTGCGTCAAAAACTGACATGGAGGCAACCTATTGACTGAAACAATAAAGGTAATTTAGAGCCACTAGAGGTAACCCACACAAGCTCCAGGCCCATTATTGATTATTACGTATAGATCCTCAGACTATCTGTCATGGGTTTATGTTTTTTGGTTTTCAGTATTCTGCATCGTAACATCATGTAGTGTTCATGTAGGGAGTTAAAGAGTTAAGGGTCCAATTCCAGGTACCTATCCCTATACATCACGAAAGTCATGGGATTTGTTCCTTTTGGGTGGGGCGCTTTCTTACTGCCTTGCAGTAGGTGCTAGAAGGTGCTTTCCTATCCGTTCCAAGCTTTTCAGGTTTGACTCAGTCTCAGGAACTTTCTCTCTCCTATCTTATTTGGTTTACTAGTCTCAATTTCAATCAGATTGTATTATATTGTATTATCTTGCATTCCTATATCATAATTAGTAAAATAAGTTCTCCTCCAATCGTTGCCACTGATTTATTTATTTATTTATTTATTTATTTATTTATTTTTTACTTCCTTCCTTGAGCCCATCTCCCATCTCCCTATCCCTTTTCCTTTTCCCTTCCCATTTTGTGGGGATGGGGGGGCCCAGGGGCCTACTGCCCCCTGTCACGGGCATTGATCTAGTTAACTCCGTGACACTATCCTATAACACTGTTAGTTTATCATTTTGAAGCTCATACTTTGGGCTTTGGATGAGCTTGACATAAGAAAGAGAGAAACAGTTTCCTAGATTTGACCTTTCAAAAAGAAACTCCAGTTAAATAATTAAGTATAGAAAAGCATTCAGACTATACATTGACTTCCTGGAGACACAGAACATCTTTGGAAGACAGATGTGAAATTCTACTTTATTTTTCGTTCTCCGACTCACTTTTATTAGAGTTGATTAAATTTTGATTAAATATGAGTTCTGTTTGGCTTCTTTGTATAGTTGCATTAGCACATGAACTGACAATTGTATTCTACTTTGACATGTACCTTAAAAATCAATTAAAGCATGAGAAAGAAAAGCTAATATATGCTATTACAAGCATTTCATTTCTAGATGAAATGAAAGGTTGCCAAATTTAAGCAATGATAATTTCAACCATTGGCTTCAAACAGAAATGATAATGGCTTTTGTGTTTTCAACCTGTAACTCTTAGGACTTCTTTTTTATTTTTATTTTTATTTTGTGGTATATAAATAAAATTTCCATTATTCTACATCCCTCTATCTGATTGATTTTCCCAATTTGCTGAAATATTACTTGGTAATTATTTCCTACATTTCTACTGTGCCTGAGAAATCCCAGATTTCCATAACCCAACTCATTCCCAGTACCAACAGACTCCATACTTCAGCTTTGCAGACAACAACCTGTATTATTATTGACCTGAATTAGGCCAAGTGTTATTCCATACCATATGATACTGTGCATAAGTCCATAAAGCTGTGGGGAGTTGTTTCTGGGGAGCAGCTGCTGCTTGTGGTTTTCTGGGTATCCACTGGTGACAGATGAAACTTTGCATTGCAGTGGGAGTGATGTTTCCTTTTTTTCACTCACTGGGTAATTCGCATTACAATCATGACTTGTCAAAAATGATGGAAGATGGCTTGGTGATCAGATCAGTCAGTTCCTTCAGGACCCTAGGATGCATATTATCTGACCCCATAGACTTGTATGCATTCAGCTTCACGAAGTGGTCTCAGTTGCCAGTACTCAGACGGCTGTACAGCAGGAGGGATTTTGCTTCCCCAGTGCTCATTTAGTGGTTCAGGGATGTGAGAGGCGTGGAAAGTCTAACTACCAGTGAAGACTGAGGCAAAGAACTTGCTGAAGACATCAGCTTTCTAAATATCCATTGAAACCAGTTCTCTCTCTTCATACTTATTACAGGGTGTTACAATCTCCCTAGCCTGTCTCTTCTGACCAGTGTCAATGTAGAAACCCTTATTATTTTTCACATCTCTCACCAAGTTCAGTTCCATCTGAACTTTGGCTTTCCAAATCCCATCTCTGCATGTCTGGATGACATTTCCTATATTCTTCCCAAGCCATGTGTTCTTGCTTCCACTGTCCCTATCTTCTTTTTTTCCTCTCATAAAATCCTTGCTCAGCCATGTCAATTTCATATCTCCTCTGCATCATTTCTTATGCTGAGGGATGGAGAGCTTTTTTGCCTTCAGAAATTCTGTTCTTCAGAACAATTTCCCAAGAAATCCCATCCAATAATTCCTTAAAAAGTTGGAAGTTCACCCTCCTGAACTTCTCTTTGCCAAGACTGTAACCCTCAAGATCACGAACTCAGCAAGGGAGTAATAATGGCAGCATAGACTGCCTCTTATGTTACTCTCTTTAACAATCTCCACACTGGAAAGCACCAGGTACAGCAGTACTTCCCCTCTGGTCAGTCTGGCCAATAGTTGGACCAGGAAGCTATCCTCAATGTACTCCAAGAGTGTCCTGGATTACTTGCAACACACCATGTTGTTTTTCCAGCAGATATCCAGGTGGTTGAAATCTCTCTATCACAGTGAGAGCCCACAAACGTGATACTTCCCTGCAGCTGAAGTAATAAGGCCTCCTCAGCAGGCTCTCCTTGATCAAGTGGTCTGTGGTAGACCCCAACCACAAGATGTCCTTTATTGGTTTGGTCCCTAATTTTAACCCACAATTTCTTCGCCCCATCAGGCTGTTTTTCAAAGGCAGCTCTTCACAGTCTATTCATTTCTTAACCAAAAGTACATCTCCTCCATGCCTTCTGCCTTGCTTGTTCCTTCTAAAACACCTGTGGCGCCCAGTCATAGTATTTCAGTGGTGCAGTTCATCCCAGACTCAGAAAATAGTTACTTAGAATGTTGGATTATTTTGAAATTCAATTTTGCTGGAAATTATCTCTCAAAGTGTCTTAACTTCTTGTGAGATTAACAATATTGGTGGTTTTGTGTTCTTGGGTTCCTTTTTACAGAAAGTAAATAGTTTTATTTCTTTTCTGGGAGCTGAGATATATAGTTTTTTTTTTTTTTTTTTTTTTTTAATGTTTCTCGTTAATGAAGTCCCCAAACTGAATAAAAACATTTTCTTATGCCATTTTTTGATACTTCAGTTAGAGGAAACTGAATTCTACTTAAATCATTTTACTTTACTGTGATAAGATACACAGGGCACTGAAGAAGGTGGAAGAAGAAACCAGAGAATGTTTTTTGAACAAGAAATTTCCATGATTATTGCTACTGTTCGTTTACAGGGTTACCTCTCTCAGGAGAAAGAAAGGGAATATTTCAGTTGCTGACCAGGTGGCACAAAACTGGGCCAATTCTTTTTTCACAGGCTTCCAAGTATGAGGGCATAAATCTAAGTTTGATCTAGTGTTTGCTTGCAACTGGGAAATCCATTCTTTATTGCTAAATATAGAAAACCTGATGCAAAATCAGCCCCTGTAAATTTATTCATTTTCACTCAATGTTCACGAATTAAGCAATATAACAGAAAATTGGATCTTCCTTCTGAAGAAAAAGTGAAATTTTGATCTCTATTCTTTTAAAATTATAAAATTGAATCTTTTTTTTACAATTGATGTGGCTGCCTAGGCTACACCAACCAGCAGCATATGTAGCAATGCACATATAAGGGAAAAGCTTATTTCCCCTTCCTCTGTGATCACGCGTATGTAAAATAATATGTGTGAAAGTGAACTAGTTTTCTTTCAAGTCATAAGGGAAAAAGGTGGAGAAATGACTTGCATCTTGCATAGGCCCAAGGGATAAGGCAGGAAAGCAAACACAGAACAAGATCAAAGGATACCTTGGAAAGACCAACAGAACCTGTGCTCCAAGCAGTCAAGAAATTGAAGCTGACATAAAGTCAGTTAAATAAAGTGCAGAGCTCATCTGCTGTCTGCAGCAAAGAGTAGTCACTGCTGTATTTCTACTTCTAAATAAATCTATGCTTGTAACACAGAAATAGAAACAACCACAAAGAGTATCCTGTCACTATAAATAAAACTCACTGTTTCACACAGGGGGCTGTGTTTATATCATGGAAACCCTCAGGTCAGCTTCAGTTGATGCACCAGTGTAGCAGTATAAAAATTGCAGAAAGAGAAGCATATTATTCATAGAATCACATTCATAGAATGGCTTGGATAGGAAGGGACAATAAAGATCATCTAGTTCTAGTTCCCCTGCCATGGGATGTTTACCACCCTACAGTCTGGCGCCCAGGGTCCCCATCTAACTGGCCTTGAGCACTTTCAGAAATTCAACATCCACAATTTCTTTGGGCAACCTTTTCCAGCATCTCACCACCCTCTGAGTAAAGAATTTTCACCTAACATCGAACCTTAATTTCCTCTCTTTTAGTTTAAAGCCATTCCACCTTGTCCTACTACTATCAGACTGTGTAAAATCAGTCTCCTCTCTGCTTGTAAGCTCCTTTTTTAGTACTGGGATACAACAATTATGTCCTCCCGGAACCTTCTCTTCTCTTGACTGAAAAAGCCATGCTGCCTCTTAGGAGCTTGGCTTCATGGGATGAGCACTCCAGCCCTTTGATCATCTTCTTGTCCCTTCTCTGGACCTATTCTAACAACTTCACATCTTTATTGTATTGAGTGAACACAGTACTCCAGGCCTCACAAGGGCAGAGTAGAGGAGAACAGTCATCTCTCTCTCCCTTACGGCCGCCCCTCTTCTGATGCAGCCTTCCTTCCTACTGTTGGCCCTCCAGGCTGTAGGAGAACACTGCTTTCTCATGCCCAGATTTTCATCCACCAGAACCCCCCCTTCTTGTTACAAACTTGGAAGAAAAGATATATATTCTCTCCAACAAATTTAAATAGAACTCCTGCTTATTTCTCACCGTTGTCAAACTTCCCTAAGGAGCTCACTTTAATGTACATTGTTAGTGGATGTGGTAAATGATATGGTAATCAATTTTTTTAAATAATATTGTAAACTTCTACTTTTTTTTATTTATTATTTTTTAATTATTGCAGTAGAGCTCACTTTTATAATTCTCTGTAAATGTGAAAGATGGGAAGGAGGGAGAAATCTCTATCCTACTGAAAATGTGTTTTTGGAATGGAAAGAATTTGTTTGAGTAGACAAGAAAGAGAAAAATAAATTTGAGCTGTCTTCAGCACTACTGTAAACATGGAAACCTTCAATTTCCTTACATTTCTTTTCTTCAAGTATAATTTAACATTAATTAATTGCTGATTAAAACAGAAAATTTCTCAGAACTACCCTACCTTGGTTTCCCATCTGTCATGCATCAAGACTCCATGGCAATGTTTTAAAAAATATGTATATTTTTTTCAATTGCTGAGTTCTGGAAGGAGAGAATCCATCTCACTTAACATCAGTTATTCATATATGAACAAATAAAAGGAATTTAGTCAATACAGCTGGTACAGATTACAGAACAGGTCAGGTGACTAAATACAGGCTTTCACTTAAAGATGGAATGAAGAACTCTCCAAAATTCATATCAAGTATTTTGGTTAGCTCCAAACTGAATATAGAAATAATACTTATGGGGACACCTTTGGATAAAGACACACACACTTCAGAAATACATATTTAATCAAATGAATCCTATCCATTCTTACTCAGAGCTAGATGCTGAGGCTTCTTCTCTATAAAGTTCAACTTGACTGGCTCTCTGCAATTGTCTGTGTCCATTTCTGGTGACAATAAAAATAGCCTCAGTAATAGTTATAGCATGTCACCTATGCCTCAGTCTCTGAAAATCAAATTTAACCAATATACAAGAATTTCTCAGTAATCTAAATCAGAGTTGAAAAAAAAAAAAAAGAAAGAAAAAGTTCAGTTTTTTGTTTTTTTTGTTTGTTTGTTTGTTGTTTTTTCCTGTTCTTCATGCAAAGCTGATACCAATGTGAACTAAATTTTGAGAGAAAGGTCATTTGTTTTCTGTTTAAACTAGATATACCATGTAGGTTATCTGTAACATAACGGATCAGCCACCATTCATCACAGGCACAGGTACAGATGTGGTCTGCACAAAGCAAAGTGACATTGCTGAAGCATCAACATTCATGTCAACGTGGTATGGTGGCTCTGCCAATATATCTCAGTGAAAATATTTTTGTTTGTTTGTTTTTGTTTGCTTGCTTTTCTTATTTTCCTGCACTTGTAAAGAAAGAGTTTTGGGAGTAAACAGACTTCTTTGCCTGACTGGCGACCAAAACAGAGTATACAAAACAGGGCTTACAGTCTGTTAAGATGATAATTGCTTATAGAACTGCTAGAGCATAGCATCATTTCAGACTAGTCCACCTGAGAAATTTAACTTCAAGAAGCCTGAAGAGTGACTGAAATAAATTAGGAGATTTGAAAGATTCAGAATTGCATCAAGCCTAGATGAGCAAAAGGTAGTGAATCAGATAAAAACATTAATACACACATGGTGATGGATGAGGCAGATGACATTTTATGCTCCTTTAAACTGACTGATGAAGATCAGGCAAATTAGAAATAGCTGTGGACAAGTTCAAATATGTCTTCTAGTGTGCACTGAAAGGGAATCTTAAGGAGAGGATGTGTGGCACATACATGGAAAAGATAAAAGGTTTCTTGCAAGAAAATACTGTGATGCCTTTGAAAAGTTTAGGGAGACATTTGAGGCTCTGAAATATGAGATAAGACACAATAGTAACATGGAAGGTCTAACAAAAAGAACAAAGATAAAGACTTTTCAAAAATGAGAGTTAAATTTACAATTTAGCATAAAAATCCTTTGTAAAAAGTAGTTTGTATGAAGTCAGAAAATGGCAAAGCATTTCAACAGAATATCTGGTCCAAGCAGTACTCTCTACAGAGAAAGCTGTATAATTGGAGGAAGTATGATATTATAAGTCCTAGAACCTAACAAAGGTTCACATATATTATATGGGGAGGAAAAAAAAAAAACAACACAAATAAGAGCTTATTGAAAGGACATTTTTATTACCATTGGCTAACTTTATAGATGGATACAGGGAGAAAGAATGTTCTAGTGACTTTCGTTGATCAGTCTAAATGTGGAATCCAGATGGTATTTCATTCATAATCAAGTTGTGGCATTTTGGCTCTGTTCCTAGCTTATCTCAAGTAATAACTTTCTGCTCCATATCATCTAGGAAGAAAAATATCCCCAAAATGAGAAAGCAAATGTTTAAGAAAGATAAAATTTTCTTTATTTGAAATATTTGCTATACTGGAGTTTGTCCTGAAGAAACATACACAAATTGTGTTTATATTTACCACTGCGTTAAATTCAGTGTGGTGTCAGCCAATCCAATAAGCTCTGAACATTTCCTCCAGTGTTTCCCACCTAAGACTTTTGGATTCATTCTAAGAAAAATCTGATTCTATTTTTCTTAGTCTTTCCATAAGCAGCTTAATGGGTCAGTTGCTGTACATTTGGAATATAAGCATTCAGGTGAATCAGTACTTTTCTGTGACTAGAGAGGTGGATTAATAGAATTCAGTCCTGCTCACAAAGATTAAACCAGATCATGTGTAGTGGATGCAAAATAAATACCATATAACAGGAGTTGTAGTAGAGGAGACATGCCCTATCTGTCTACTCAAGCAAGAGAAAAAGACATTTCAACATAATGTCAGGAAACAAATTCAAGGCGTCAATTTACGGGGAAAAAAAAATAAAAAATGTGAATGTCTATCTTTGAAATATTGCTTCTTTTTGTCTATCTTTTGCTTCTTGAAATAAGACGCTCTTCTTATTTTAAAGATTCACATATTCTGAAGTGAGTTCAGGAAACAAACTTTCCCACAGCCCAGGTCTGTGCTTTCTTTGTTCTGAAGAGCAAGAAACATTTTTATTTTCACATTCACCCTTTACATTTCCCTGATTGATATCCTTAGAAAAATAGTGAAAAAAATCTTCATCTATATTTTACTAAATCATGAGAACTTGATGATATTGCAACTGTGCATTTCACAGGGTACCATGGGGGAACAATTTCTGTCACTGACATAGAATAATGTGATAGTGTTAGCTATGGAGATCACCAGATTCGGGTAATTATTGCTGCCACATGCTTTCCTGAAGATTAAAATATTAAAAAGTACCATTTCAAATGCTGGCATGCTTCTGAATGTATTCTTTAAAACATTGTCCACAACAACAACAACAACAACAACAACAAAGCAACTTGATTTTTTGATGAAAGATGAAAATTATGAGAGTTGGGAAAATTTTAGTTACTAGGTAAAATAAAAAAAAAAAAATAGAAAGGAAAATAATAGTATGAATAAATAAATACATTTTATTTTATTGAAAAAGATTCTACTCCTTCCTTCCATCTATTCAAACTACAAGAATTTATTTTATGGTAAAACATAACTTTTATTTAGTGTCCTTTTATTTCAATTTGATAGTAGATCAACAGTGAATTTCAAAAGACATTTAAAAAGAAGCCAACTTCTTTTTCTTTTCTTTCTTTTCTTTTCTTTTCTTTTCTTTTCTTTTTTTTTTTTTCTTTTCTTTTCTTTTCTTTTCTTTTCTTTTCTTTTCTTTTCTTTTCTTTTCTTTTCTTTTCTTTCCTTTCCTTTCCTTTCCTTTCCTTTCCTTTCCTTTCCTTTCCTTTCCTTTCCTTTCCTTTCCTTTCCTTTCCTTTCCTTTCCTTTCCTTTCCTTTCCTTTCCTTTCCTTTCCTTTCCTTTCCTTTCCTTTCCTTTCCTTTCCTTTCCTTTCCTTTCCTTTCCTTTCCTTTCCTTTTTCGGACCAAAGATTTTTACCAATATTTATTGACTTCAGAATTAGCTTCAGACTTCCTAAAGCTGAGTTTTATGGGAATTTATAGTTAACTCAAAGTAAAAATAAAACTATGCTATCTATAAATTCTGCAGAAAAGACTGGAGAAGTGGTGAGCTCAGAACACTTGATAAACAGGCATATATTTTAACTGTTTGAATACCTAACTAGATACACAAAATGAATGAAAATATGAAAATCCTGAGCATGATCTCCTAAAGTAGTAGTTTGCTTATGTACAAATCCAGATTAAGGAAACTTACTGGTCTAAATAAACTGGGGTTGCAGTATGTCATATAGCATTCATATTATTTAAACTTTATTTATTCTAAACATTAAATTTGGAAATTATTCTAGGTACAATAGGGATCTTTGTTAAAATACTCTGAGGCTGACAGCAATACTCACTGTGAAGACCCCAACTTCTATGATCAAGTTGAAATTTTCCTTGTTTTATGGCTGCTGAAAGATGGCTTTATGTTTCTGTTTATGTGCATGAGTATGCATGCTGTTCTTATTCTCCATAGCTGCATCTAAGTTCTCTTTTACTGCATGTAAGTCTTACCAAAAGCAAATTAACTTTCCTTAGCAAGCAAGGTATCTTAGAGTAGATGTTATAATAACTATATATGAATGCAAGATTCTTGAACATGTTTTAGTTTAGATGCAGAAAAAAAGAAAAGAAAAGAAAAGAAAAGAAAAGAAAAGAAAAGAAAAGAAAAGAAAAGAAAAGAAAAGAAAAGAAAAGAAAAGAAAAGAAAAGAAAAGAAAAGAAAAGAAAAGAAAAGAAAAGAAAAGAAAAGAAAAGAAAAAAAAGAAAAGAATTGACTAAAAGAGAGCAAGAAATATTGTTAGCCTGAGGAATTGGCCTGGAATTGCAGAGTTGGGAAGGTGATGATTTATCCTGGTTTTGACACAAGAGAACAGCAGAATACTGGGACACAAATCCAACCTGGAGAATATTGTGAGTATGAAGAATACAATTCTTAACTGTGAAGTCTAGATTTGAATATGGAAATCTGAGGCAGGTGTCTAGGGCAGGCAGAAAATTAGACTGATTGGAAAGGTGGAGAAAAGGAAAAAATTGAAATTCATTGTGTAGAGGGTATCTAAAAAACAGAAAGGGATGGGAAGGATGCCCTGTAGCATGTTATTGAGTGCACCAGGGCACACGAAGGCCTCCAAGGCCCCGACCAGCTTCACCCAGGATCCTCTCACCTCATCTGTCCTTGAGGGACACCCATTTCAATTCAGAACTGATCCTGTTACTTGACCACAGCTCCCAGCTTATCCTCCTTCAAGGGACAGCCTCTGACAAACAGAACAGTAGTGAAGGCTGAACAAGAAGCTAAAGAAATGATTATGACCATGATAAAAAAGAAGTAAGTGGAAAAGCTCAGTCACGTTACTCTCAGATCAAACTCAACCCTCAAAATTAGATGTAATCTTTCAGCTGATCTTTGTACCTCAGTATCTCAACCTATATAGCATATTGCTAGCCTGGTTGCAAAGGTAAATGTATTCATGCCGACAGAGCAGACAGATGGTGCACTGATGAGAACTGCTGAAAAGCTTGGGAATAAATAAATTATTCTGTCTTCAAAATAAAAGTTGAATAATATGTAGTAAACATATCATGAGGCTGTTCTTTGCTTGATGAAGAAAAAAAATAGCATTTAATAAGTGCTCACTAAGCAGTTACTCTCCTTTTGGCACTGGAAAAGGATGTGGAGAATTATTAATGGAAAATAAATTGGAAACAATCAGAAAAATGGCCTGCCTTAATCCCTGTATTTGTGTGCTTGTGAGACTTTTACAAATGTACTGACATCCCATCCTACATTTTTATTCCTACCTTCCTCCTTAGAGTATGGATATGTAGATATTTGTATATTGTCTCTGCTTTAACAGTGCCAGCCTCAGCATAATGCAATTCAACAAGTTTGAAAGCTTATGTGATTATGTGTTAGAAAAACAAATTTGGATGGATGATGAAGTATTTTGTTAAGATGAATAAAAAGGAAGAGACCTACCTTCTGACCAAAGTTTCAAGCTCTCATTAGACCCATTTGAGCACTGCATTTGAACTTCATTAGCTATCTTGCAGCTAGTTCAGTTACAGTCTGAACTTGCCTGACAATCATGCATCAGGACTCAAAATGGCTGACAGACGATTTAGCTATCCTTAATAATTACTTGTGTAAAAATTATTCTTACTTTTGTCTGACACAGATAGGAACATTGTGAATTGTCCTAACTCAATACAGATCATGTTTAAGAAAATTGTTTTTCCTTAGGAGACTTATGACCTTAACTGAAATTACTCAGGCATATTGTGTTTCAGGCATTAGTTCTTGTCAGTTGTTCAGTAAATATTCCTGAGTCTGTTTAAATAGTGGAAAAAATCATATCACCATTCTATAGCCTCAGCCTTTTCTAGCAATTGCTACATCTTGAGCATTGTCTGGCCTAAGAAAACAGGAGCTGAGTTACACAAAGACCAAATTATCTACTGCTAATTTTATATATCACAGACACTCAGCCAAATAAGTACCTACATATTTTGAATATGACATATGGTCATATATGTGTTAACATATGAGCAAATTTTACCGCTTTATTGCTGTGAGTATTCACTTCATGGTGAAGAATAAAGCAGAGTGGAGGTTTGTTGTTGCTCTGTGTGTAGCTTCAAATTACTATGTTGTATTAAATTCTAAATTTGATAAAGAATGGTGATTTAACCAAAATCAAAGTATGTGAACAGAGACGACAGGAGAATCTTCTATTTCCTATCCCTATCCTCTGAGGCGCTTGACTTGATCTTGTCTGCTTTTAATTTTCAAACTGTTTTTGTTGGCACAGAGCATTCTTTTTATTCTCTGTGTCTCTGGATGCTTATTTTTTTGCTTTTTCCTTTTTCCTCCTTGACATTAAAATGTTTGTAAAATGCGATAATGGGTAGAGGCAAAATGTAAATAGTTAATTATGATGTAGTCTGTAGGGGATTCTGTGGGTACAATATCCCCAATCCTTATGCAACCGTACACTTGACATGTACATTCTGAAGCCCTTCACAAAGGGCAATGCCGTTACTTGTCTAAATAGTACATGATTACCTCAGTTAGTTTTGTGGCTGTGGTAATGTTCATTTTATGAGCTCAATCTGGTTCTGAGCCATCTGAACTTCAAATTCCAGATGCCTTATCCCTAATACTACCATCTCATATACTGTGTACACATGTGTACAATGCAGACTGTATTGGAAATACTCGGTTGTTCTCTGAAAGTCACACTGTGCTCTCCTTAAAACCATATTTGCAAGCCTTACAGGAAAAGGTGTGTGTATGCAAAGGCAACTGTCAAAAGGATCTTTGCCTCAACTAGAACAGAGAGAACACAGTTTGGGCTAACACTATTTCTTTTGTTATAATAGGAAACTACCCTTTTTTAACAATTCCTTTGTTCTCTGCTATACAAGTAACTTCGTACATTATTGTTTCATTGCCACATGACACACAGAAAACAACAAAGATAATGGGACATGCAGCTAAAGCTGCCTTGAACTATTGCCTGTTTACCCACTAGAACAAAGAGTAGGCGTTAGAGTTCCTTCATTTACCATAAGTGTGTCTTTGAGCTAGACAACTCTACCTGCCTGCTAACCAGGGGATAATAAAATATATACCTACCCCACAGGGATGCTGGGATGCTTAATGAACTAATTAGTACTTTTCAGTGCTCTGATGGGAGAAGGTACCTATTCTTCTGTTTAGAGCAAGCATGGGTAACGGTTTATTTATCTTTTTTTTTTTTTTTTTATCTTAAAAAAAAAGGATTTGCTTCTCAATCAGGTGTTTTTGCACTTATATCAGTACAAGTTCCCTTGAACCGAGCATCAAAGTGATAACAGAAAGAGTTATAAAGAGGAACAGAATTTGCTTGAAGAGTGTCAGTAATTATACATGTGTATGGATATGTTTCTGTGTGTGTTCAGCTATACATTGAAATGTTGTCATTTGCTTGAAATGTTGCTGCTTTCTTTACAGCACAAAAGAACTAGCTTTTCAATAGATATTGCTAGTTCTGAACTATGGAGAGTGGGAAAAGACAAAGAAGGTCTGTGCTGGAAGACGCGAGAGGGATTTAGGTAACTAGATGATCCTTCCATTTATCATCTGAAAAAGATCCTAAGGTCAACCCTTACTTCTTATAAAATGATAAGGTGTCTGTAATGGCAAGGAAAGGTCTCAGATTTATACGTCAACCAAAAAGATATGTCTCTTGTGGCACATAATGTCCAGACACAATCTAGAAGATTGATTCAACCGTCAGCCATGAACTGAATCATCAGGATCATTATAAACCTCTTCAGTTTCTTTGCAGTTCTCTAACAGAATTCTTTATTATTGTTATTATTATTATTAGTTTACTTGTTATTATTACTAGGATAACTTTTTAGTAGAATCAAGGTTTTAATAAGTTTGCTTAACTTCACATTTCTAATCTAAGCCACAGACAGAGCAGATCTTATCAATAAAAACAATGGGATCTAAGGCATTGTTCAGTTTTCCAAATGCAGTCCTCTATTTTAAGGTAAAATGAATGTTGTTCTAGTCTTTCTTGAATGTTTTGAATAACATTCTATTGATAACACAACAAATTAATATTACTTGGCCAAATCTAAATTTGTGATACAGATATCTGAAGAGTTATCCTAAAACTGTCCATCTTCCAAATGGGGGGCACATTACAGTAAGAATTATAAGAACTTTTATTTTTTATTTTTTACTATAATAAGAAGGACTTGAAATCTAAAGATGAGAACACTGGTGATACTAAATGCAAGATTGATTCTGTTTCTATCTGAATCTGCATAGCCCCTAGCTGAGTAAAGAGGTAAAACTTGGTGATATGAAATCCCTTGTGAAAAGAAAATAGAGTCTTATGAGTAGTGTGTACAGATACATTTGAATCACATCTTCTGAGCTGCACACTCACTGTGATACACAGAATTTAGCTCCAAGAATTTAGAACAATGTATGCACTTCTCATTACATTCCATGTGACCTGTGAGAATACAATTAAAGACATGATCCTTCAATTTCCCATCATTGAGATCATAGCTAGAAAGATAACATCTGAAGCTGTGATGCCACATCTGTTCTTACTTCATAGATTTGCATGAATGTTTGAACTCAAATGGTGTTGCAATGGGACAGACAAATGTACCTGTTTTGTTTTTGTTGTTGTTGTTGTTATTGTTGTTTTTTGTTTGTTTTTAGTCAGATAAACTAGAATGACTTGAAACTGGAACAAGACTAAGTTAGAAGATGGATTTATAGAATCTGCTTTAATAAACATGTAAATGGTAGGAGATCTTTTGTTTGTTTTAAATAGATAGGGTCCTAGATATCCAGGCTTATCATCAATTACTAATTAGTTGGGAAAGGAACGGGCCAAGCAGGACCATTCAGCAGCTCATGGGGAGAGCAAGGCACCACTAGGAGAGGTGGAAGTCACCCAAGATTTGAACCAGCCACTGAAGGGAAGTGAGTAACCCTTTTAGATGGATTGCAATGGAAAGCTTGATTCAGATACCTCCATTCATTCCATGTGAGGGGGTTGAGTTCATCCTCAGTAAATCTGTAGATGGCACCAAGTTGGGAAGGAGCGTTCATCTGCCAGAAGGGAGAAAGGCACCAGTGAGGCTAAGTATTGGGTCCTACATTTTGTTAACCATACCCCAGGCAACCCTACAGGCTTGGGGAAAAGTGGCTAGAAAGCTTCCTAATGGAAAGGGATCTTGTACTGATAGAATGAATGTAGGCTAGCAGTGTGCCCAGGTGGGCAAGAAGGCCAATGGCACCTTGGCTTGTATTAAGAATGTTGTGGTGACCAGGACTAGGGAAGTAATCCTGCCCCTCTACTCGGCACTGGTAAGGCCTCACCTTGAGTACTGTGTTTAGCTTTGAGCACCTCAGTTTAAAAAGGACACTGAGGTGCTGGAGCAGGTCCAAAGAAGGGCAACAAGGCTTGTGAAGGGCTTAGAGAATATGGCCTATAAGGAGAGACTGAAGGAATTAGGTCTGTTTAGTCTCTGAAGAGGAGGGTGAGGGGAGACCTTATTGCTCTCTTCCAATACCTGAAAGATGCTTGCAGTGAGACTGAGGCTGGTCTCTTCTCACTGGTGGCAGGTGACTGGACAGGGGGAAATGGCCTCAAGTTGCACCAGGGTAAGTTTAAATTGGATATTGGGAAAAACTTATTTACAGAAAGGGTTCTTAAGCACTGGAATAGGCTCCCCAGGAGATGGTTGAATGAGCATCCCTGAATGTGTTTAAAACAATTTGGATGTGTGGCTCAGAGACATGATTTAGTGGAGGGTTGTTAGAGTTAGGGTAGTATGGTTAGGTTCGGGTTGGACTTGGTCTTTTCTAACCTGAGCAATTCTATGATCCTGATTCTATGATTCAGTGTCCAGAGTAAACTGGCTCTAATCCAGCCTCACTAACTCACATACTATTAATCTCATCAGTTTAGTTTGTGCTATGTTGTTAGTCTTATATAACAATACAGCAGAGGATGACAAGATTATGACCAAAGCCCCGTTAGAGACATTCTTGCATATTTGGCTGAGAGAGAGGTTTAACAGCCTTTTTGAGTGGGTCTGAGCAGAGTTCATTTCGCATAGCTCTCAAATGTTCTCAGGTATTACTGAAAGCACTTTTGTAGACACAGACTTGTATAGATAAAGAAATGTATTGATTTCTAAGCTTCTCAACAGTGTAGCAGGCTTCTTACCTGAGACCATTATCCAAAGTACTGTCTGCAATTAATCTTGTGGGCAGTATGTAATTGCCCAAGGTGGTAACACATTCAAAATGTACAGAGCGGAGTTTTGACTAGCAATACAGAATGGAGTGAGGGGGCAAGAAAAAGTAACTCCAATTTACCATTTTTTTTTTGCCACAAGTAAGAGGAAAGCAGAGTGGTTGAAGATTATCCAGCAAGGTCAGAGATTCCTGCAGGGTGAAGGACAAAACAGGAGCCCTCCAAATTAAGAATTAAAAATGGCTGCATGTCTTTTCAATGTATTTGTTCAGGAGATGAGGGGGAAAAAAAGAAAAAAAAAAAAAGGTGAAACATTCCAGATGCTTGCCTGTAGTAAAGCATTTCTGGCTGTTAGTTCCAGTAGGTCATTACTGCATTAATTTGGTGTTTAATTAAATGCCTGTGCAACAGACCATTTATTTGTTATCTAATATTAGCTTTAGTTCTTATCAATTAAATGCTAGCTGAGGGCTTGATTCACTTACATTTTATGTCCCTTTACACTCTATTTTTTTATAAACAAAAAACAAGGACTGTGCAGAGGAAAGATTTATACATCCAAATTTCACAGCATGCATAATGCAATATGCTGAAGTGCTTAGGCAGACGGTGCTGAAACAAAGGGATATTTTTATAATTGTTACTAAGAGAAAGTAACTTAGACATTTTGTATTAAAAAGCAAGTGAGAAACTAACTGAGCTATACAAAAACACTTTCTTCTGGAGCATTTCTGATACCTGTGTAAACTGGATAATGTACACATCTAACTGACATTCTGATTTTTGATTCTTGTTAAAAAAATCTTACTCAAAAAAATGCCTATCTCCACTGAGACTTCAATCAGAATATCCATTTTCTTTGGTCTCTCTACACAACAAGAAAAGGTTTTGCTATATGCTGAAAGCTGGATTCTACCTGAGCCTCAGCTTCTGTCTTTGAAGGATCCACATTTTTCCTTAAAAAAAAACAAAACAAAACAAACAAACAAACAAACAAACAAACAAACAAAAAAAACAAACCAACTCCCATTGTTGAAATTTCTCATGTTGGAGACTTTGGTATTATTTATTGCTTTTTTTTGTTTGTTTGTTTTGTTTTGTTTTGTTTTTACACAAACTTTATGATAAGCTCAGGCTTTCGGGCTAATTCATCTGTCTGCATATGTGTCATCCCACTAAATATTCAAAGTAGAATTTACTATACCAATGCTTGCAAAATTAGAAAATTTCTAACATATGAACAGTATGCTAGATAATGGTGTATGATCAGTGACATCAGACTGTCTTTGAACACAATGCTGAATCTCTCTGAGCACTCCCAAACTATTTAGTTTTGAGGCTGGACTCATTTCAGACTACGTCTGGATTTTAGGGTCAAGTGCCTTTGGATCACCATGACTGTAAATGCACGGGACACAACTGCTACCAAGGCCACAGTGTGCTCTTGAAATCACATACTATGAATAGTCAGGCTGCCTGAAAATATCTTTCATTCTGTTTCTTACTCAGTCCAGTAGGTTATGCTACATAGCCTGTTAAGTCCTAAGTTTGGCAGTAACATCTTGCTAATTGGGTGAAGAAGATACTCTAAACAAGTAATTATTAAATTTTATTATCAGACTGAACCTTCTTGTAGCAGGAACAGTTTTTTATGTCTAGTTTGGTAGTATACTTTGATTTCTAATACAATCTAAATGAATGGTAAGAATTATCTGTTTTTTCTAGAGTTAGGAGTAGTGGTCACTATTCTGGCTTTGTTTTCAGATAAATGGTGAACACGACTTTAGAATACAGCCCTTTCTACTTCACTTTCCTAAATGTAGCCATCTGCAACTTTTCATATATTTTTTAAATTATATATCCGAAGAAAATTTCCTATGAATGTTATGAAGTGTGTTTATTTATGTAATTTGAAAGTGATTTATCCTAAAATACATGGTAAAACAGTAAAATAAGATTGTCTCTCAAAATACCAGTGTTACTAAAGTCTACATTAAGAAGTCAATAATTACAAAATTGTTTATAGCAGTTTCAAAGAGTTACAAGAAAAAAATAACAAATTCAAGCTACATAATATGATCATCTACTTTGTATAATGGTTTACAATAATACACATAAGTTCAAAATCATATATTGCAGCACTGGAGACAAAAGAATAAGGCAAACTCTTTCACCTTAAAGATAATAGATTTATCTTTTACATTGTCATCACATTATTATTTTGATTTCTGAACTGAATTACTGAATTAATGAAGAGTTTATAAGAAGGCAGCTGATAAAATTAATCACAGAATCATAGAATGGCCAGGGTTGGAAGGGACCTCAAGGATCATGAATCTCCAATCCCCCTGCCGTAGGCAGGGCCACCGACTTCCACATTTAATACTAGACCAGGCTGCCCAGGGCCCCATCCAATCTGGCCTTGAACACCTCCAGGGACGGGGCAGCCACAACCTCTCTGGGCAGCCTGTTCCAGCACCTCACCATTCTCATAGTAAAGAACTTCTCCCTGACATCCAACCTAAATCTTCCCTCCCTCAATTAAAATCATTTCCCCTGTCCTTAATCTATAGGATGCATACGGTTAAAATGGGCAGACATGCATGATCACAGGTAAGTTAGTGAGCAAGATACATCATTCAGTGCAGGACTTGATCAAAACAAAATACTTGGTTTCTGTTGAAACCAGTAAAATCAAGAAAAAGGATCAACCTTTAGAGGTAGACATCTTTTGGCCTCTGCAATACTGGAAGGCATTGAACACTGTGGTACAATTGCAATTATAGTAGTTTGACCAGCAGATCAAATCTTCTGGATCCTAATAGCATTTTTGCAAGTACAGTCAACAGAATTATCAGCCTGATGGGCACTGTTTTGTCTTCAGAAAGATGGCTTTGTGTGGCAGTTAACAAGGGAGAAAAGAAAGGAGGCGAACAAAGGGTATGGGGAAAAAAAGATGGAGGACTCATTGAACAGAACTCATAAAGTAAAAGTGATATGGTAAGTGGGACTAAAGTGGGGAGATGTGGGAGTGATAAAAAAGTGGATGGTGTGATCCAAGAAATATAAGGAACAAGAAGAAAGCTAAAGAACGAAAGTGGAGGAAAGGGAAAAGAGGAAAGATTAAAATCAACATTGTACAGTGATGATGGAAAATACATTCGTAAATGTAGAAAGCCAAAGTGAAATGCAAAGAGAAGCCTGAGACCTCATTCTCCCCTCCAACATACATTCGGAGAGGAGCAGACAGAACTACATAGGAGGAGAAGCTAATACAGAAGACAGACTGCACAAAGACAACATTTCAATAGTAGAATGAGTGGGAGACCTCAAAAACAGAGAAAAAAATAAAGAAACTTTGTAGAAGGAGCTGAATTCTCTGTATGAAAGGGGGCTGAGAGAGCGAAAAAAGCCTTTGCTTTGTCTGATGAAAGTCCCCAGTGAAACAGATGCAGTGAGGAAGGGAATATATGCTCCAATTAAGGTCTGACATGAAAGGACCAACATGTCTCCCTTGCGAGCACATCCAAAAGGCAAGGTGAATACATTCTCGCGATGGAAGTTCAAGGGGGTCTGCTGTGTCGAATCTCATTAGGTCCAGATGGATATAAAACTAGTGGATGTTTTCAGAATTATCTGTGTCAAAAATGTTGACAATTCTATGAACTAGAGACCCTTTTGCTTCCATGCACTCAGTTTAATGTATCATCTCTTATCCCTTTGGTATTTCCTGTAAATCCTTACTAAGGGATAGTTAGTACACCTTAAAATTTAGAGAGTAAAATCTACATGGATTTCAGAGACTAGATTTTCACTACTAGGTAAATTAATAATAGAATTTAATGCTCTCCTTGAATATCCACTTCTCAGCAAAGCTCTTGATTGTTCTTCATATAGATGAACTAAACTAGTTAGTCAGCTTTATTATTAAATAAATAAATAAACATATTCCTTAATTCTGTCAAAGATGTCAATGAAGAGGGGAAACTGAAGGCTTACTGTGACTAAAGAAATAATATTCATCAGGCAAAAATGTAATTTCACTTCCTAAAGCTTCCAACAACTTTAACTTTTTGAGAGTGATGGGAGTTTTGCCATTAGTGTCAACCACTAGATAAAAGAAAATAGTCTAATGTCAAGGGAATAAGTAGCATATAAAAATATTGCTAGTGCAACAGTCTTCATTTAAAACTCAAATAAAAAAAAAAAAAAAGAATGAATGAAACATAAATGATTTTTTAATTCACATATTACTTGCTCAGAATTGTGTTGCATATATTTTGCAGGGCTCAGCTGGCTTTAATAGACCACTTTTCAGTAAAGTGTCACACATCTGTGCCCTCAGTAAAGGGTAGCATGAGCTGAAGCATTTGTCCATACTCCTCACTCCCGATTTCCTAAAATCCATCATCTGCGAATTATTTTCATATACTGAAAGCTCAGGTATGAAACAACTAAAAGGCAAATTAACTCCATCTTTCTTCCTTTGTTATCTCTACCACTCTTCCATTAGAGAGGGGTGATAGAGCTGGTACTCAGAGAGGAGCTCTGTGGAAGAATACAACAAAGACAGGGATATTTGATTGTTGATATTTATACCAAATATGATATTCTAGACGAAGGAAGAAGGAAACATGCTTCCAATCTGTTCCTGTTAATTCATATCCCACTTCTATCTGTTTTTAAAGCAAGAACACAGATGCCACTCTGAATTAGGTCAACATCAAAATAAATGAGAAAACAAACAAATAAATAAATAAATAAATTATATGGCTTTGTTTGTTTGCTTTTTATTTTACAATGACTCTGTCTGTTATTGAAGAAATCACAGCAGCCCATAAAATGAAGACAGCAAGTCCCAACTCCCAGCAAAATCTTCCTTGTCGATGACAGATTAAAAACTAAAAACAGTCCAGGTCTATGCAATAATATTTGCAGCCAACTTTACAAATTTTCATCCAGAGCATCTGAGAATTTGTACTCATTTGTAATCCTCTGCAACACCTTGAATTTCCCCTCATTAAGTTTCATTGTGGAAAGGACAAAAAAGATAACATATGGCTTTTCTGTTCAGAAAATGTATCATTAAAATAGGTAGACAGGTTAACATATTAGTGTAGCTCCCTGCATAGAAAGACTGAAAGGATTTCAAGTATGTTCTAAAGCAAGTTGTATGAAATATTGAATCCGTCAGTCTAGTGTTTCCTTACACAAGCCACCACACAGATTGACAGGGAAGGAGAGGAAGATGAAAGTCTCAACTACAGGTCAGCCCACATCCATTTTCTGTAGGTTTATATGAATGCAAAGAAAAAGATGATTCTGTTCAGAAAAGTGTGTTATAAAGTCTCTTCAGCTTTATCCATCTGTTAAGAACGAAGGCTGTTCATCCTTTTTCTGACATCACACTTTGAAGTAATTTTTCTGCTACTTTTTAAACATGTCTCAGATCAACTGCAGGATCGGCAAGGCTCCCATAATCCCTCACTTGACAAAAGTCCCTTAAATTTCTCATAGTTAGTAAGAGTAAATTAAGTAAATTCACTCTCTGTCAAAACCCAGTCTGGCATCACAGTGACCTCAGTAGTTTCCAGACAAAGTTGTTCAGAAACAGATTTGCCAGGGCTCATTGAGATTGACTTGGCATTTAGCTGTAGACTTGTAAACTATTCATATCTCAATAAGAACAATTAGTTTTATTGATGTACGTATTTAACACATTCTTACTAGGTAAGTTTCCTGCTTAAATCTTGTGAATGTCAGAACACTCCAGTCAATTGGTCACCTTACATTTTAAAGAAAGAAAAAAAAGAAAAAAAAAGACAAGAAAAGATAGTAACTGAAGGTTACTCTAGGAAGGATTAGAAAAAATGTACTAAAGATTTCAGCAAATAGTATTCAGTTAACAGTACTTTCTCATTTTAGTTGGAATTAAAGGCATTTCACTTAGATACTAACTGAAACTAAGAGTTGGCTTTTGTCTGATTTTGACCACAAGGTCTGACAAAAATTGGCACTTTTCTGGAAGTGATGGCATGTACCAATCAACCATGTATGACCATGCATATTTTAAAACAGAGGTCTTACAATGTTTCAGAAGTAACATTCTGAGTTGGAAGAAATATCAGTTGTTCACTGATCACAAGCAGAACCACTTTATTCCAGTTTGAAGGGATTGTGTATGATTTAGAACTTCTTGATCTAAATTGTCTAAAATCCACCTTCTCCTCGAATAATTTTACTATTGAAAATTAGGAATTAATTCACTAAGTATCAGGAATCAGGATCAATTTCTTGAAAGGGCAACCTGTGTATGTGACTGCTCAAGAAGTACACTATTTTGAAAAGGTATTTAGGTATTTGAAAAGCAAGTTAGAAGAAAGATTAAAACCAGCTAATTATATCGCTCAGCCCCTGCCTAACATTGAAGGAATGCATGTCTATGCTGTATCAAGTATCAATCTTCAAGCCATAAACAACCTAAACAAAAACCTCACTTACAGATTTTAAGCAATGAACTTCATACATGAAAACTCGGTCATAATCTGACCTTGAATCAAAAATAAATACATAAGGAACAAGAACCTGAATAAGATACTGGAATTACATGAGGGTCTTTGTTTTGTTGAATTAAATGCAAAAAAATTCATTAGTTACATAGAGAGCAAAATACTTTGAGCACTCCATAGTAACATATTACTTCACTCTCAGTATCATTTTTTACATGAATTGTACATATTGGTTACTGAAGCACCAACATAAACGGAAGAATGTCATAACCAGAATGCTAGGTGACAATGAATATTTCCAAAATTATATGGGTAGGACAAGAGATTTCTTAGTGATTGATCGATACTGACTATTTGTCCAGTCTTCCCAAGGGGAAAATAAGGACATGCAGATAGAAAAAAAAAACAAAAACCAAAAACCAAAAACCAACATCAGAAAATCAGAAATGCGAAAGAATGACAGAGAATCAGTTCGCAAACTGGGTCTGTCATAGTCAAGGATACAGCCCTAGGGATGGATTAGTTTCATGGTCAAAATCAAATACCCCTGTTCTCATAGAGGCACATGTTTTTAACTGCTATGAATCATACATACACATGATGCAAAGGTGAAGTGACTTGTAAACACTTATCTATTGCAAGGCTTTCTCACTACTGATGCAGAACACAAAGAATAATAAAAAAAAAGCCTTAGTCTGGTGATGAGAAGACATACTTCCAGGGTATGTTTTCAAAATAAACTGGTAGTAATCCTGGATTCTCTGAAAGCAGATTTAACAAAAGATTTTTTTTTTTTTCCCCCCCGGTGCATTTTCATTGAATTTCAATGTACAAAAGTCCTGGTTAATTGCAAGGAAAATAGGAACAATGTGAAAAGTAGTTTCAAACTGTGGTTGCATTTATGTGTTATGTGTGAGAGTATGCGCTCATTAGAGAAAGCTAATAAAAATTAAGAAAAATACAGAAAAAAGAAACTGATGTTCAATCTTAGATAAACCAATCATCAGAATAGTTGCTCGAATGTAAAAGAATTAGTCTCAGATCTCTGTGCGTTATTAATTCCCTGTGCTACTTGTTATGGTGTATAGAACTTGGACTTGTTCTACCATACTTTAAGAAAGCATTCTTGTTATCACTTATGATGTTCCATGTACAGACTCCATGGGTATCACATGGATTTCTGTTTTGGATTCTGAGATTTTTCTCTTATTTCCTCCCTCTCCTTCTTTCTCTCTCTCTTTCTTTCTCTTCAAATTTTATCAGCTTTTTTTTCTTTAGCTCTGCTCAATGCAAAATATTTAGAGTGGGGAAAATTTTTCTTAGACTGCCTATTAAAATCAAATTAATAATGCCTGCAAAACTTAGAAACCTAAAAAAAAAAAAAAAAAAAAAAAAAAAGCTGGTAAAGACAAAAAAATACTGACCAGTGTTTTGAAAGCATTTATTGATTTTTGCTTTCTAAATACTCTAAAAGAAAAAACTTAAACAATCACTTTAGCCTGTTTTATTTTAAATTGAACTCAGATAACCTCTGTTTTTGACATGAGACAAAAGCATGCAGATTAGATACCTCTGCCCAATAAACAGCTGCTTCTTGGAGTGACAAGAATCTGGGTTTTTGCCACATTGAAAATTGGCAGATGAAAGCACTTAAGAGTGGATTCAGATTTCCCAATTTTTTTAAGTCGTTTTCCTATGGAGTCACCTGTTAATTTAGGTCATCAGTTCCAAAGTGTGCACTTTAATATTTACCAAGCTAAATGGTTTTCTAGTGGAGTTACTTAGCTCCACATTAACCTCCTCCTGTGTTTTGATATCTAAATGTTCTTTTGTGGCATATATGCTTTGCAGGTACTAGTCTTGTAAATACTTATTTCTTGCTAGGCTTTCTAACCCAATTACTAATTGTCACAGAATCACAGAATGGCTTGGGTTGGAAGGGACTCCAAGGATCATCAAGTTCCAGCACTCCTGGTGGAAGCACCACCAACTTTCAGATCTGGTATTAGATCAGGTTACCAAGGCTCCATGCAACCAGGACTTGAACGCATCTTTAGGGATGGGTCATCCACAGCCTCTCTGTGTGGCCTGTTCCAGAACCTCACCACTCTCTCTGTGAAAGACTTCCTCCTGACATCCAATCTAAACCTTTCCTCCTTGAGCTTAAAAAAGTGCAAACAACTGCTGATATTTTTAGGCACCTTAAAGTCATTCCCCTTCCATACCCACCACCTAGTAAATTAATAGAAGTCTCATGCATCTCAGAGATTTAGGGATGTTGAAGTTGCCCTAGGTGGCTATTCATAGTCAACTTGTTCTTCCCAGTGCTTAACTACCTTAAATACAATTATATTGAGCAAGAAGGTTGCCAGAGAACTCCTGTAAGGTTTAATAAAGGTACTTTTCCATTATTTGACAGACATAAGGACAGAAGAGATATAGTTATATCATCACTTAAATCAACTACATTGTCAATACAGTTTTAAGGTCCTGAAATTGGAAGTCTGAGGTGAAACTAAGATTTTTGGACAGGATTTCCATGGAAGTGAAACATAATTGCATACCACAGAAGTCCATGGTGACATTCAGATTTGCACCAGGACATGTATCTAGCTCTTTGTTTCTTGCTACTTTTGCCATCCAAGTATGATGGATTGTTATTATGACATTATTTGAGGCCAACTATTTTTCTGTAAAAAATGAAATAAAATAAAGTAGAACAAAATGTTATCTCTTTATTGCTAAGACTCTTTGAGAATGAAAAGTATTGATTATTTTATCATTTTTGCTGGCAGATAAGAATCTAAGCAGACAGTAATTCAAAGTATTACCATTTTTGTGCAGAAATTTATTATATTTCTGACAATGAGATACTTAGAGATCTAGAGGGATTTGTTAGGGTTTATTGAAAAACCCTTGAGGTGCAGATCAGTGCAGAAGTTTGTTCTTTTGGTAGAAAATCCCAGGATAGCAACAGTCATAAAGCACTGTATTGAAGAATTGTGGCAGGAAAGAACACTGTGTACTTAGAAACTTTTATCACTGTGGGAAATTAGCACATTTGTCAGAATTCCAAGCATTAAATTTGTAGGGTAGGCTTGGACTTCTTGACTGGTCTCTTACTTCTTAATCTTTCTAGAAAATCCATTGAGTCTCTCTGTCTAGTGATTGACTTCTTCAAATGGAAAGTTCTTTATACAAACCTTAAGAACAGAGCTGTCATCTGTGAATGAAACAGTTCCCATGATTGAACCAATGTTCTTCTAAAACAAAATGTGTGTAGAGGAAAGAAAAACTAATAAATAAATAAATAAAAGTGAGACAAACTCGGAAGAGAATATCTCTAGATCAGATACTGAATTTTATGCTTATCTTTCTCCAGACATTTTACATAAATGTACAGCACATGAAATAGTTCCAATTAGAGATATGGAAGCAACCACTTCAGGTATTTGCTAATTGTTTGCTGAGACAGTGTAACACTTCACAGGAACTCGCCTACCACCATCTTAAGGTAATGGGATGTTTAGCAATGCAAAGCTGTCAAGGATGAGCCCCAAATGTTGTAAAACAAACATAAAAATGTAGGACTATATGCTATGACCAGAAGTTCTCAGTTGTTTCAGTGTCAGGTGCAGTTTAACATCTTACAGTCTGAGATGAAACAGGCTGCTGAGAAACATGCAATATTTAGCAGCCAAATATTCCATATCAGATTTAAGCAGTACAATGTTACTGAAGCACATGAGCATCTGTCTAGCTCTTACTTATATGTCCTGCATTCTTTCAGATTCCTTTCCCCTTCCAGTTTTTAATATTTGGGATAATTTTTATGTTTGGCAGCAGCAGATGGATCCTAATACCTCTAACATCATTAGTTTAATAACACAATTGGTAAGTGCAGTCATTCTCAGTGAAGGGCAACTGTTACAATTATCTCACTAATTTCACTGTGTAAATACATCACGTCAGGGACATCTGAAAATCATTTAATACTTTTGAATACAATATTCATTATCAATACTATGTTTGTCCTTACACACTAGCCTACATGTAAAAGGAGAGAATATATGAAGAGAAAAGAGAATAATTGGAAGGGAAGGAAAAACAACAACAACAGAGAAACAATAAACAAACAAACAAACAAAAACAGCAGAATTGGAACAAAGAGAGTCAGACAGTCTTGACATTTAAAAATTAATTATAAAATTAGCTGATGAAGAAAATTAATCCAAATTGACGTGAATTTGAATGCTGTCAGATGGAGCAAAAAGGGCCCTAGGTGTATAAACAAGAGTTGGTAATAAATAACAATGTAGCAAGCCGAGGGGAAAATGTTTATGAAAGGAATTTGTGTTTGGTGCACTATCATTTGGCAGCCTCATTAATGATTTAGAAGAAGGTGTAAACATAACATTCATGATTTTTAGGGAAAGCTATTTTGCTACAAATGCCAATAAGGAAAAAATAAGAAAACAAGAAAAATAATTCTGTTAAGAGTCAGCTTTTCTATGCTTCTCTAAGAGTAAACAAACACACTTTCTCTTCCTTAATATCCTCAGATCTTCTTCTAACTTAATTTCCTTGAGATCTGTATCATTCCTCAGAGTCATCTTTGTTTCTTAACTGTCAATTTTTCTCACTTAGGGATTTTTTTAATTATGATTTTTCCCCAGGTAGCTAAAAACAATGTAAGATGAGTTAGGAGATATATGCACAGTTATCCATCACTGCAGTTTGTGTTCTGGATAGTCAGAGAATGCCTTTTGGACAGACTGTTACACACAGCTCAGGACAACTTTCTCCAGCAGTATGATCTTTGTCCACAGTAAACGTTTCCCTGCAGTAACCAAAAATTTGGGGCAATTATCAAAATTGGTGGTTGTAAGTCTTGCTATGGAAATGCAAAAGTCTGCTGGTGGAACATACACTACCTTAACAGTCTTGCTATATGACCCAGTAAGCATAGAGGGCACTGAAATATTTTCACCTCATATTTGAACCAGGAAATCTGGACAGCAGATTCAGTTCATGACTCGATGAATTTTACAGGATGGTTGTTGTTTAACAGCCAAATGGCATTTAGTGGAGAGAAACATTCACTGACATCAGCTTCCTTTATCTAAGTTTTATGTTTCCCTAGTTTGTACAGAGATAATTCTTTCCAAAGTTTTAAAAATAAATAAATGAATTAATAAATAACATAAATTGCACTATTTCCTTTTGATTCTGCTCTTTCCAAGCTTCCTTATTCCAAACTAGGCTTGTTTTAGATTTTCAGAGTTATCTGGATCATAATACTTTTGTGATCAAAAATATTTGTTGAATTTGTTGAATGTTGAATGAAAATCAACATTTCATGTTACTCTTTTCTGACTCATCATGAGACAGCTCACAGCAGTGGCCAGAGTTTTCCTTCCTCAGAAACAAGAATCAAAGCTATTCCTTAAAAAGGAATTCAAAAAGGAATATCGATCAGATTTCTGATGAGGGCTGGGATGGAGAACCAGAGTAAAAGATTCTGATCCTTCTACCTAGTCAGTTTAACGGCATAGCACATTTGTACTCGTTTGTACAAAAAAAAAAGCTGTTTAAAAGCACACTGAAGTCAGTGTGAGCCATCCTACCAGTGTTGATAATTCTTTTTAGATGTGAACTGAAGTGTGGAAAGAGTTGAAAACTGACCTTGGTTACTGTTTCAGCTGTTGTGCTTTTAGCTGTTGAAGCCTCCTGCTTAATCTGATTGTTACCTTAAGATAGCAAAATCTCCACCCATCTAGAAGGTTTCCTCCTTTCAGAATCTCTGTTCCTCCCCTAATTGTGTTCTTATATAGGCATTAAACTGATCTCTAAACTTTGCTGCTTCTCTCTCTTACCTAACTGGTTGAAAATTGCTTTTCTGTCTGTGCTGATTTTTTTCCCTGTTAGCTAAAGAACTTATGTTACTTTCTGCTTCTGTATGCTACCCCTTCTTTTTGCCTTTTTCTTTTAATTATTTTCTGTTCATTCTGCATGCATCTTTACCTTCTCTCCTGCAAAGTTTTCTCATCATTTTTGCCCAAGTTCTTCAACTGTGTTCCACATTTTTACACTACAGCTTGCAGTATTTTCTCATGCTCAGGTGTGACTCTATTTTTTTGACCCACCAAACACTGCAGAAGTATCTGTTTTCAATAGATAAACCTTCTTTGTTTCTGCATTTTTCTTCAATCTCTCTCTCTCTCTCCTTCTCTGTATATGTCTATACATACATACATATATATATATTCCAAACGATACTTGGAATACTTGTGGGAAATCTCAAAGTAGTGAAGAATATTATGGTATTTTGGTGGAATAGCTTTTTACTGAAGTGATACAAGTGAAACTGATATCCATTACAAAATGCACTATAGGACTCTACTCTGATTTTGACAAGATATGTTAGTCTAGGAATGAAGAAATGCTTCTATAATCTTTTATATAGCAGGTTTACACAAACCTACAATAACGTAACTGTGCGTGTACATCCAGACTACAAAAAAGGAATTTATAACACAATGTGTTTCTGAACAAGAAACACATTCTTTGTGTTTTGCAGTATTGAAGAATATTTATCTGCCTAGAACCTACTAGGCCCTTTATTTTTGTACTTGAAGTTCTTATTAGAGATTAACCATCGATTTTACTGCTTCAAAATTAGAAAATCCTATTACACGAGCTAAGGGAGAAATCCTGAGACATTTTTGTTAAATGGATCAAGAAGCCTCCTGAATAGTATTTAACTTAGGCAGAAATATGTCTTATCTGATATTTTTCCTTAGTTTGCTTTGAAGTTCAGGATTTAGTCATATTTGTTCATCTTCTCCTTATATTTTGCAGTGCATTTGAAAAGCTTTGGAAGTTCATGCCATAACTTGAGAGCTTGATGATAGCTGCTGCCTGCTGCCAGTATTGGGTGGCTGACTGGTAACAACTGTAGTCCTTTTTTTTTGGCCTCTACTAGCACAAACGCAAGAAGAATGTGAAGGTGTTGGAGTGGATCCACATGAGAGTCAGAAAGATGATCAAAAGACTGGATCATCTCTCCTACGGAGAAAGTTTAAGGGAGTTTGACAGTTGGGCTAGATTATCTCAGTGTTCTCTTTAAATCTTAATAATTCTATGAGTTGGGCTTTTTTTGACTTGGAAAATTGAAGGCTCCAAAGATACATAACTGCAGATTTACAGCACATGAAGGAAGCTTGTAAGCAGCAAACGGAAGCAGCTTTTTATAGTCTGATAGTGACAGGACAAAGTGGAAGGAATTTAAACTAAATTAGAGGAAATTTATGTTAGATGTTAGGAAAAATTACTCAGAGAGGGGTGAGGCACTGGAACAGATTATCTATAAGAGTTATGGATGCCCTGTTCCTGGAGGCATTCAAGGCCAGGTTGGATGGGGCCCTGGACATCCTGATTTAGTGGTTGGCAACTCTGCCTAAGCCATTCTATGATTCTATGACTCTATGAAGTCCTATTGTTCTGAGGACAGCCCAGATGACACATCACAAGATAGCACTCATAAGAGAGGAAACTGTTGGTTTGCTTGGTCTTAATCTTGCTCAACTCTGAAATACCAGGCTCAGGAGAGTCAGGAACCAATAAGATAACCAATAAACTCCCATCCTGCCCGAAATTGTATTGTCTTTCTGAAGCTTAACCAGAGATGTGGGATGGCAGACGACTAGAACTCCTAGGGTCCCCAGGTAAGAGTTCCATACAACAAAGGAGGAATTTACTACCTTCTCTTTATTATTATGTTTGTTACTGGCATCAGAACAAATTGTCTACCATGTAGTTGACCTCAGGATGGACTTCAATAAACAAAATTCTCCTCAGGAAGGCAAGAGAAAGCCAGTGCTAGCTGCAGGTCAGAAAACATACAATTCTGTTAGAAAGACAGTTAAAGTTTCACTTGCCCGCTAGCAGTGATTCTTGTATCATCAATGTTTTTCCATCATCAGGGTATCCTCACCTTGCATTATGCTGGTTAATGGAAAGTTGGCTGCAATAGTGCCTTTATTTTTATTGTTAGAATAAGTATTTATATATCTACAGGCTTTTAGCTAAGATCTCTGAAGTCATCATAGACCTCTTCCAGTGAAATAGGGAAACCTAATTACAGACTGGAAGAATGAATCAGTGAGAGTATAAGTATTCTGCTAAAGAAAATATGGTAAGGCAGTGGCAGAATCAACAAGAGAACCTTTGAATGGTGGTCACCTTTCCTAATCATTTGAAATAGCCCAGGAAAGGTGAAATATTGTGCTATACAGAAAAAGTTAAGACCAAGCTTTATATGTTTAGGAAGAGCATTTTAGGCTGTGTTGCCTGACGCAGCAGGAAATTGCATTCAGTGGTTTTGGAGGTCCCCACCAAATTTTCCTTATGACAGGTCATTCTATTATTACCCACTAAAGACTTTCTTACATCTTTCTCTGAAGCATCCAGCACTTAATTTGGAGATAGGATATTGAACTAAATGGATCACTAGTTTGATCTATTGTGTCAATTCTTATGTTCTTGGAGATGCAAACAGTACTTAGGGCATAGGTTTTCCTTACAGTACACAAAGTCAACTGAAAGTATATGTTCTAATATAACACCATTTTGTGTCTTTTCAAGAACTGAAGCTGAAGTTTACTTTGTAGAATAAATGTAAACTGTAAATGCTGTTGGCCATGTGACATCTCTGTATTCTTCCATGGGCAGAAGTCATTTTCTTCTGTGCCTATATTTGATTTCAATTAAAAGAAGACAGCTTGTTTAATCTATCCTAAAAGTTGATATGGTGTATACCTGAGTGAACTGGCCAATTTCCCTTATAAATTATGTATAAAATCCACAACTGCATTCTCTCTCAGAAAGTCAGAGGAAAATTCAATTTCTCTTTTAGCTTATTTTCTTTCATGGTTCTTGGGATATTCATTTCATATTTTCTGCTCATTTTTATAAATGTCTTATTTATTCAAGCTCTTCATAGAGGAAAGTAATACCATGCATTGCTGATTTTATTTCTTTGGACAGTTTACAATATCTCTTCACATCTTAACATGTTAATTGATTTTAAAATTTCTATAAATTTTAGCCATGCTGTTGGATCATACATAATGATGCCAGGGAGACTTTGTGAAATGTCTTCTATAGCTCCACTGGAGTTTGTTTAGATATGATAGCTCATCTTTTTCTTCTTTCATCTTAACAGAGATGTAAGGGAAATAAACTGACCAGACTCCTGCCTAGGGACATTACTAAGGACTGGAGCATAGGGACAAATTTTGACAAGTGTTTTGCCCCATAAAAGTAAGGTCATCTATCAAGGGATATTGACTACCATGCCCCTTATTTCTTTCTGCTTCACTCTGGACTCCCTATTCCATATACCTAACTTTAGATTCTTTGAACTATAGATCCCATATAATATAGATACTGTGTATCTTAAAATAAAATACATTTCTGTGAGCTTTAGTGATCATGTCTTCTGTACATAAGTGCTAACAAAACACTGAATGCTCAGTGTCTCTTTCTATTATGCAAAGGTCTCAAAGTAGTTCCTAGAAAGGATTTAATGAGAGATACTTCATTTTGAGTTATTACAAACCCTCAATTCCCGTTACAGAAGTTTCTCTAAGTCATTACAAGTATTGTTCTGATTTACTGGAAGAACAACTGACAACCTGGGGTAAAGGTTTGCAAACAGTGAGGAAACAATAAGGAAATATTCTCTTTTTAAAACATTTTTCTTTTTTTTTTTTTTTCATTTTGGAATGCCTTTGGTGTTTGCATGATATTTCCATCAGTTTGTATGTCAAGACATAACAAAGCACTGGCCTGTAAAATTCACCACATCAAAGACACAAAAGCAGTATGACTTGGTTTTTACCTTCATCTTAGGACACAAGGCAATAACAAATCTGAGAGGAGAGGGTTAGGTTAGATACAGGTACAGGATCCCAAGGGCAGCAGTCATGACACCAAGCCTGCTGTGGTTCAAGAAGTGTTTGGAAAGCACTCTCATAAATGTATTGATTTTTGGGTGGTCCTCTGTGGAGCCAGGTGTTGGATCTATGATCCTTATGGGTCTTTTCCAATTTAGGATATTCCATGATTCTGTGATGCTCTTACAGATCTTGCTGTTTAAGCAAAAAAGACTGCAGACAAGAGCTTGAAGCTTGACAGTTCTGTGATCTCTCTGTTTATTTTTTTTTTTAAGCATTATTTTAGGATGAGTTTTTATTTATTTGGTGTTTGATAATCATAGTTTGCATTTACAGGCTCTTCTGTCTTTAATGAAGAAGATTCTCACCCTTTCATATAGAATATATGTGTCAATCATCCACTCAAAGCCATATAGACCATATTGTATGGTCTATCTGCACCATATATATTCCATCAGGATATTTAAGTGCTTTATTTGTATGACATTAGTTAGTATTCTTCTCCTCTCTTCCTTTTCCCAGATGAATGAAGAGAGTTAAGGAAGTTGTGATACGTGCTTTCAATAAAATGTGCTTTCCAAGTAGACAGAAAGGCAGGTAATTTCTACATTCAGCTTTCAGACCTTCTCTAAAAAGTACTTTCAGACTAGTTAAGGCTCTATTTTATCCCTAAGCTCTGTACTGACTCTAATATCTACCCGCTGATGTTAAGTCGCAGGATGACCTTTGTTATCTTTGTATCATGGATTTGCTCTCTCCATTTGCTCCTTGTTGATCTAGGAAGTTGCTGAATGCTGGGCTTCTCACTGCCCATAAATATCATCAATCATACTGCACAATAGCGGAGTCATTATTGGCTTGGTTTCTTGTGCTGTTTGGATACCTAAGAAATAGAAGCACAGAATTTAAATGATTTATCTATTTATAATTCTGCCTCCATTACTACCTGCAGAACAATATAGATGTAACTAATTTGTGGGATTCTTTTTGCGACATTACAGTTGTGCTGCGCATGGTAGAATTGAACTTTGTGGTAACTTTCCACCATTGCTTTATACTGAATATTCCCTGACTTTATGGAGTTTTTTTTCTTTTTTCTTCTCACTTCGTAATGGTTACAGAAGGTTGTATTAATGAACTGTGTTCATGTGAAATTCTGCTTTTTTTTTTTTTTTTTTTGTCAGAAATAAAATAGTTACACAGATAACTCCCCTTGTGATTATGAGCCATTATTCACCTGAGAAATTTTAGAGTATGCTTAGAGTAAATAAAGTTAATGGAAAGAATAAAGTCCCTTGTGGACTTCCTGAACTTTCACTGACTTTCTATATTAATGTGATGATATACAGTTTCTCTGGACTAGATGTTTGTTTTTAGTAGTGGGAAAAGAAAACTACATAGTAGGTACTGTGTAGCAATGTTCATGTCATTCGATTCCCCATGGAGAATAAAAAAAAAAAACAAAAAAAACAAAAAAAACAAATCCACCCTGAAAATGATCAAACTAGGAGGAATGACATTGCAATTCCTCTGGAGTTCTGTATGCAGCCTTCTCTCTAGGTCTCATTTATTTTATTCTTAGTGTACTTCTTGTGGGACAGCATTTTTTTTTAATGATAATTTTCAGCTATTTTTGAAAATCAGTTTTAAATTGTCATGCTAAAATCTCTGGAGAAACAGTGAAAAAAAAAGTGAGATACTCTGGCAGCTGTCTGAACTACACATTATTACCGTTAGCATCGAAAAAAGGCCAACCTGGCTTGTAAAAGGATTAAGATTTTTAATTTATAGTATTTTGACACAGTCTTATAGCAGTAATATAGTAATCATAGCACCCATGTTTGAATAGATAAAACAGCAACAAATACTTACTATTAAGGCATTTTGAAATATTTTCTTCAATCTTGTGTTTTTGAGTGTTTAAGAAGGGTTGTGTGAATTGGTTTTACCTTAATAGGCTAAAACACTAAGATATACATGGAAACCAGATATACTTCTGAATTTCAGAATGTTTTTGGAAGATCCACTGAGTTTTTTAAGCAACTATAATGTGACCACATTGTGTCTTGAGCTGCTGACTGAGGAAAGCTGAAAGTATGTCTGAAGTAAGTGCAGTAGAAATCAATTTTGAAATGGAAGCAAACTCATGAAAATTACCTTAGCTCTTGTCTTTAGCTGGAAAAATCTGGTTTCTGTTTTCAATTTCATCTTTGCTTTTTTAATATTTCCTGCTCCATTCCTGTAGTGGTTGACTTTTACAGCTGACTGGAATAGTAACAATATTTATCATTTCATAGATATGGAAGTAAACAATATCTGTCCCAGCATCATAGGATCATCGCTTGCACTAAAGTATCGTGATCTATGCTTTGTCAGTACAGCTGGGAGACTTCTTCCCACATCTAAACAGGCAGTTCTTCCACTTCGGGAGATGTTAACTTTATTTTATTTTATTTTATTTTATTTTATTTTATTTTATTTTATTTTGGTTGATCCCTCAGAGTCTAATTAATCTGCAGCTAATTCCAAATGTACTTCTTTGTGGGACATTCATAATATGATAACATTTCAGCTTGAGCCTGACTGTGAAGAATTATGGTAAAGCAGGAGGAATTTCACTTTGCATTGGAAATAATGCAATAACGATCAGCAAGTTTCTACTCTTTGTGTGTGTGATTGTATAACCAAATTAGATCTCTGCTCTGGGGCCAATGCACCATTACCTTACACCGCTACCAAGGACTGATGGCTCTTCCTACAGTTCTTCCAGTGAGCCCAACAGTTTTCTGTCATAGGGGATGGGGGGAAAAAAAAAAGTTTATCTAATATCATTGGAACAGGAAACTCAGAGCTGGCTTTCCTTCCATTACACTAGAATAATCAATGGCACCAAAACAGAGGATAAGAATAATTGAACTACTCCACATGACACAGATTGGCTGTGCTTGTAGTAGTATGTGTGTGCCTGGACACTGAAACATGATGATACTACTAAATGACTGCAGTTTTTTTCTGACATGAATGAGGGTTCTTTCAGCTTTCAGTCTCTCAGCTGTTTCAGTAAAAGATGAAGTCTACCAGCATGAAGACACATTGTTCCATTCCATTTAGTCTCAGTAACATTTAATTTATCAATACAGGCATATCCTTTGGTCCATGTGCCATCTGGAGCTGATTTCAAATCAGGACGTCTTTCATTTCAGACCTATGCTTAAGTCTATCTAATACCACGCTGTGATGGGTGGAAAAAAGCTACTCAGGCTTTCGCTCTCCCAGAAGCTTCTGCTTTAATCCATTTTGTAATGCACACAGTCACAAGCATGATACCAGCCACAAAAATTGTGAGTCCTTCACCACTGAAACAGATGAACGTTAGTGGAAGATTTTGAGACTTTATATGGCATTTGAAGCTAACAGAAACCTGAACCTTTCCTGATGTGCAATAGCCCAGAGTGGGGAAAGGGTGATCTCCAAGGGCAATACCTTCAGTCTATGCCAATTCCAAAACTTCCGGTGAGATCATTTTCCTTTCTTAGGGATGACTCTCAATCACAATAATGCCTCCTATTGCATCTTCATCACACAACAGAAAAATAAATAAAAAAAATGTTGGGCAAGTATATTATGAAAAAAATGGGTTGGAGAAGCAGAATGAAGTCAGGAATTGCAAGTCATCTCTTTTTAATGGTTAAAACACAACAGAAATGTAATTGGCAGAGGTCTCAAATGAGACTCTGTCAGAACTTCTGTGGAAAAAGAAAAGAGTGAAGTATTTGTTCTAATTTGTACATGGCTGTGTATCTGGGAGGTCAGTATACATTACAGTGGAAATGTTTGCACTGGAAAGTCGCTAACCTGTAACCAAATGCACATATCTTTTCCATCTGCCTTGGATGACCTGGTACATCATGCCAATTGGATTTCATTTTTTCAGACAGGCACTTCACCTTCTGCAATAACTTTTTCTGTTGAGAATTCAGACGAAATTGAGCTTACCCCTTCTAATGGAAGAGAATAGGGAAAGCTGGGAAGAACTGAATAAATGTAGAGCCACTGATTTACAGAAGTACTGACCTTGCTCGTCCAGAGCAAGCTGAAATTGTGGCAGGCTGCATGCAACATTTTGTGCTCACTGAGGAAGAGCAGGAACATGCAGGAAAAATACCTCCTCCATGCAGGCCTGTAGATATGAAATTTAAAGTAAATTCTTTAAAGAGAAGCTTTTGAAACTTCTATTATTATTATTATTATTATTGTTGTTGTTGTTGTTGTTAAAGGATTCTAGTTAAAGCTACTACCAGATATTGTGTTCCAAAGATCTCATTTGTATCCCATTTCAGTTCAGCGAAGAATACACAGCTTGTCAATCCCCATGCTCATTCCTTCCCATAGGACCCAAAGGATGCTACTGAACTGACTCATAGCCACTTTGGGAGCAAGAAACATTTCAGAAGGAGAATAATGGCAAAATGATCGTGAAACTGATGATGAAGAACCATCCTGATGAATATAAAGCACCCACAAGACAGTATGCTGGGTAAACATACTTACTAAAAGTTGATGGAGGAGACCAGCAGATGTTAGCCTGAATATGTTGTTTTCAAGAATCAGTTTTGATTTTCATTTATTTATTTATTTATTTGGTTGGTTGCTTTCCAGTTGAGAAAGAAAAGCTATGCTTATCCACCAAGGCAGTTAGGGCTGCTGCAGCTGACAATGCTCTGTATGAGTATCATTTACTCCTGCAACCAGGACCTTGTGCTAACCTTCTTCATAGGATAACACTTCACACAACACCAGTCTATACACTGTGTGGATACCTTTCCAGATAATTTCTGCTTGATGTGAGTATTTGTTGCTTTTCTGCAGTTAATAGGTGTTGTTAAATGATGATGGCCACTGAATTCTACTTCGAAGGAAAGGAATGCTTCTTTATGATTTATCATAATTTCTACTTAACTGCCTGCATAGGAGATAGAAAGCAGCACAAGAGTTTACATACATATTCAAGTGGTTCTTAAAGGAGAAATTAAGTGATATAGTCTGACATTGTCTCTGTGGGGGAAAAGAGTTAGACACTGCCTTCACCATAATTGTTAATTTGCACCCTCCAAGAGACAATGGTTAACTCAACTCATACCTGCTGAAGGCTGTCCATGCAGCTAGCAGTAAAATTCTGATTCTTAGTAAGTTATTACTCTGCAGTGGCTGGTTTGTGTATCAGAATCTCTACCACATTAAGGCAGAATAAGCTCCCAGATAAACATTGTGGAGGGTGTTTGATGCAAAGGTACTGATATAAAAGTGTGGGAGATTGCTGTTCAAGTTTTCCATTAAAGAACAAGCCTGATGAAGAAGGCGTATGTATTGCTTTTGGGCATCTGTCAGAGAGAGAAGTGAAAGCTTATGGAGCTTGTTATTGGTAATATTGTAGGCAATATGCCAGTGGAAAGGATTGCACAAGCTGCTTTTACACTCTTCTAACATGTTCATCTGGATGGGGTATGTTTTGTCTTATCTGAAAGAATAAGGGAAGAGAAAAGAAAGTAACACACGAAAAATGGAAGGAAAGGAAGGGATTGCTGGATAATCCTATCAATTCCCAAGGATTGCTAGATAATCTTATCAATGCAAAAATCTACCAAAAGTCAGAACATCAACTTTTGAACTTCCTAATCTCTCCTTCTGAATTGCATTCCTCATATTGCAAGTGAATAAGTCTTTAGCTGAAGTCAAGTTGGCATCATTTAGTATAACATGACTAATGATGTGAAATGTTGTAAGAATTTGTATAATTTCAAAAGGCATTAGAAGAGAAGGACAAGCTGAATGAAAAGCAGCGTTAACTTGTCTTGGAAATGTTGATCATCATATAAAAGGTTAATAAATATGCATCTGTACTAGTTATCTTGTGTTCTGAAACCAAAATAATATTCCACTGTAGGAAATAAATGCAATCCCAGGATGTTCTATCAAACAGAAAATGGTTTATCTGACTGATGCTCATTTCTATTCCCTTTACTAAATGTACAATCCATACGCTTTAGAAAATGTTACTACTTTTATTACAGTTCACACTGAAATTTTCTTTTCTCTGAAAATAAGGTAAAAAGTAATAATTTTAATTGAAAGGTTACCTACATTTAAAAAAATATATATGAAATTGTGAATTTAATAGATATTGTCATATCTTAAGTACAGTCAAGAGTGTTAAAATTCTGGAGAGAAGAGAAACATGGAAAGTTAATTGTAGGAGAGAATGTTATTAATGGTATAATAGACCATGATCTTAATGAAGTTTTGATTACACATAAATGCCCAAACACACTGCAAAGGACAGTTATGTTCTTGAATATACTATCATACAAGAGTGATATAAAATTGAGGTGCTGACCAAACGTGATGATGATTCTTAAGCAGTACATAAACAGTAGTATAGATGTTGAAGATTTCTTGGATTATTTAAATGACATTATTTACCCTGCTTCCAATAATCAGTTTAATTACGAAATGGTGTGATGTTCTTAATTTTTCTCCTAAGCTGTGCTAATGCATAGATGTTACATCCACTGAACTTTGAGTGATTATTTTCTAAATAAGGTAGGTTGGAAATAACTGATAGTTATGGGGAGAAATTAAATTGTGGGTGTTAACTTCAGGACATAAATAGAGAGACTGTTATGTTGTTGAGGAGTTTGTCTATTACTTTGAGAAAGTAACAATTAGATACCTTTTTAAGATGGAGCTTTAGCCTGGAAATACTCAGAAGTCATTCTGACAACCTAATGCATAGAAAATCAGGGGATGCTGTTCAAGTATGGGACTAGACCAGATGTCCTTCGGTGGTCCCAACCCATCAAAATTACTGTGCAGTTCTGTGATGCTGAACCTGCAGACTGTCCCCTTTCCTTAGCCCATCTGGAGCCATGCAGCAGTTCAGAAGGGCCAGACACCTCCCCTGTGGGAAGCCAGATGGAAAGTGCTACTGGTTTACCATGAAGAAGCAAACTTTTCTCTGCAACATCTCACTTTGTCATTGCCACATTTAGTAAAATTAATATCCTTACAAACCTTGTTCTTTTTCTGAAATCCAGGAGGAAATGAAATGTTAAATAACTGATAGTGAACAATGGAGTTGATGCTGTGGTGGATTCATGCAGATCTTTACAAATGTTATGGAAAGATGCTATATGGTTACTCTCATTTTTTCATTGTGGAGAAGATTGTCTTACTTTCAGTGGCATAAATGTTACGCTGGATTTGACTCAGTGTAAAGTCTTTCTCAAAGCTAAAAAGGGGGCATAATATTTACCTTCTATAGACACAAGTAGTGAAGTTTAATTTATTTATTTTGATGTTCGTTTTTATCTCTAAGTGCAAACTGAGGTGCTATAAAATTATGAAAACAGGATTATTTTTTTTTAAGGTTGTGAGAATAAAATCTCATTCATAATATATAGAGAAGTTATACTATTTAAGATTTTCTCTTGCATTTATTTATTTATCTTTTTATTCCCCCAAAAGCATCTCACCTTGTTCTTTCTGTTCCTGTTGTGAGTGAGTACTACCTTGCTGCCTACCACTGCTAAGTCTCTGTCGAATAAAAGGTGATTAATATTTTAGGAGGCTTACTTGTAAAATAAAGGTTAAATCAAGAAAAACAAGAACAACAACAACAACAACGGACAGACACACACACAAAAAATAAATTACTACTTCTGTTCTGGTAAAGTTAGCATCACATTAATGTAAAGCCACCATTGTAGCATTTTCAAGTTGCATCTGAGAAGTTCCAAGGAATATACCTGTCTCAACAAATTTGTATGCATTACAGGCAGAATTTTAATTCTTTCTAATAAATTGCTAGTGTTCCTATATTGTTATCCAATTACAATTACAGTTATTACTAAAAGCATTTGGCTTTAGTACTTTGGGTGTTCTCTCTATGATGCAAAAGAAAGAGAAACTTGAAATAAGCTATAAGCTTGATGTAATAGGGAAAGTGATACAACCAGAAAGATGGTACAGCCAAAGCTGTAAATTAGAGAATTACTTTTGCTCTAACACCTTAGGAACCAATATTAAGATCAAAACAATTCAATGACAACCCATAGAGCTAAACCCGAGAAACCCATTTTACATGGTGAGAGATGAGGTCCCTATAAAATTCAAACATAGAATCAAAGAATGAGTATGATCAGGGAGGATAATGGGAAATAAATGTCACCTATCAAAAATAAAGTGTATTTCAAGTGTGAGATACATTAAGAAAGGAAGCTAGAGTTTTTGCTCTACACAAATCATTGAAGTCAGTGCATGCAGTTTTCTTGTTTTGTGACCTGAACAGTGTTTGCCCACTGATCCTCTTACACCGGGTATGGCTCAAGAAGTAGTTTAAGGAAAGTCCAATAACTGTCTTTCAATTGGTTCATTTATTTATTTTGTAATGAACACCAGAAGTCTTGTGGTTGGATTTGAGAGTTCCTAGCTAGTTTCATTCTAGACGCAATACGAAAGTGTACTTACCTTATTTTGGTAGTTCTGTTTGAAAAGGAAGTCATCCTGTTCAATAAATTAAAATAAAAAGTATATAATATCAATGTGTTATTAAAAAAAAAAAAGTCAAGTGCTCACAAAGAAAAATAGTGGGGTTTTCAAAAGGTTTCATTCACTTTCATTCGCTTAAACACTCTGCACATAAATTCCTTACACATATTAATTCACAAAAATTAAAGACTTTTTTTTTGGTGAGAGGGGTGAGGGGGAGGGGACGGAATAGTATTTAACGATCATCAAGTAAATTTATTTGGCCAAAAAATAATCTTTCTCTTATTCACTATTTTCAGTGCAAACATGAAGAGAATGTTCAAACACTATTTAATACCTGAAAAATATTCTCTTAATATAATTAAACTTAAGTTTAATTAAATCTTGGCAATTATAAGAAAAGGACAAGGATGTTCTATCTGTACAGTAATATTATTAAGTGTACTATCCATCTAATTCAAGCCCACAGTGAGTCCGCTGAAGTCAATAGGGTTAGTTCCCAGGCTGAATAAAAAGTTAGTGGTTTCATACTAAACATGATTGCAGTGTAATTGGAATTACACATGCATATATTTGTCCCAGTAACTTCATGGATTTTCATAGAGTTGGTTTTTAAAAAAGATATTGTCAGTTCTGCTTATTTAAAATGAAACTTTATTTGTTTTGGATCCTTCTTGGAGAGCAAAAAATAAATACCTGAATACTCTGGTCTGTACCTAGGTTCTAAACACTGCCAATCAATTTCAATTAAAAAGTAATAATAATAATAATAATAATAATAATAATAATAATAATAATAATGTATTTTGTTTCTTTCTTTGAAAAACTTGAAATAAGCTTTAGGCAAGAATTTTGCATTCTTTTTTTTCAAATATGTGTGTTCTTGGACTTCCAAAGTTGAGTCCAGACTTGCTGTCATATTGAATCTTGCTATCATTTGGAGTAATGTTCCTTTTATCCTATTTCACCAGCTTTTCATTATCATGACTATGACAAGAATTATTCTAGGTGTTTCAATGATGATGAAAGAAAAATAAGCTTGACAAGGCTGAAAGAGTGATGCCATTTCATGTAACTTCAGAGCTCTGTGACATACATCTCCATTTCTCAGTAGCCATCTTACGCTGTAGTTCTCTCTTTTCATGATGAAAAGTAGGCACTCTCAAGATGCTATTCACCTGAGACATCACAGATATCTACCTTAAAATGATATGGATCAATCTACACAAGTGTGTTTTCCACCTATTAAGAGAGCGGATTAGATGTAGATTTTGGCCCTCTGAACATCTGCCTTTTAGTTAGATGAATCTCAACATACTTTCTTGATTTTATCATTATTACAGTACCGAATTGATATCACAGTACCAAATTGTGAGAGTATTCCCTGAGAATAATTGAATATTTGTGTCAGGAAAAGCTGTCTCCTTATAAAGAAAGCAAACCAAGATAGACGGAGATAATGTGCCCTGCTCAAGAGTAGTGGTAGAACCTTGAAGAAAGCTGAAGTCTTTGTTCAGTACCCTACCTATAGAAATGCATTGCCATTCAGGATACAAATCACTGAATGCATGGGAAGGCTTACACAACACTAACACTGTGTTGTTGTGAGATGCCTTTGTTATTAATAACCCTCACTATTAATGAAATTTTATTACTACTATTTCTAACCATAATCAGAATTCCTCTTTCTGTGCACTGTGCATACACAATGAGAAATGACTGGGATCATTCAGCCATCTAAGAAACTGTATGTGCCTTAGGACAGTCAGGAAGGAGATGCTTCTGACCCCAAAAAATCTGTGAGTGCTCTGAGGATAGGAAACCATGGATTGCATTGATCGGTGGTATGACAAATCAGCTGGAGATATGGCAACAAAAAGACCTGGAAAGGAATGAACAGGGAGAGGAGCTGGAGCTTCAATATGGTGGATGGGAAATGATAGATAGTTTAGAAACTAAGGATACTGTAGTGTGGAGGTGGGTAGGTTATTGTTTGGAACTGCTGCCTTGAATGAGCAATGGGAAGAGAGGTGGAGAAAAAAAAAAAAAAAAAAAAAAAAGACTAAGCTTGTAACTTAATGAGAAACTCAAAATGTCACATATAAGCAAGGAATATGACATAAAATATTAAGAGATTCTAATGCTGACTGGGAAAATTTATAGAGTTGGAGCTGTCTGTCTTAAATCATACCCTCTATTTATCTTTGCTTCATCTTCCCCAAGCATTCTCTGAGGACAGTGAAAGTTTTTAATTCTGTGTATTTATAAAAAATTTACAAAGGACTAATTTAAACACTACATTAAGATAATAGAAATAATAATGCAAATAATCTGAGATGAAAAAAGAAGCTGCAGCAGGAAGAAAGGGTTACAAAACATTAGCTACAAAGATGCTGGGTTTTTGTTTGCTTGCTTGCTTGCTTGCTTGGTTTTTAATGAAAACTGACATTTTCATACCTAGAAAAGTAATTATTTGGTGGTTTGTTGCTCTGTCTGTTATGAAGGGATGCTGCTTTATATTGTTATGGTTGAAACTAGCCTTTCATTACAGCTAGTTCATTCATTCTGCACCTGCCACAGCCAACAAAATCAAGTTCACCAAAGTATCTTACTAACTTACATCTGATTAAAGGATTTTGTTTGTTTGTTTGTTTGTTTGTTGGTTGTTTGGTTGGTTGGTTTATTTTCTTGGATAAAGCTGAAGAACTCCCATCTGGAGTAACTTGTCCAGGTGAGTCCCCAGTACAAGAGAGCTGTTGGAGAGGGTCCAGAGGAGAGCCATGAAGATGATCAGGGGACTGGAACACCTCCCCTACGAAGACAGGCTGAGGGAGCTGGGCTTCTTCAGCCTGGAGAAAAGACGACCTAAATGCAGCCTTTGAGTACATAAAAGGAGCCTACAAACAGGAGGGGAAGCAACTCTTTGAAACGGTAGATAACAGCAGGACAAGTGGAAATGGTTTTAAATTGAGGGAGGGAAGATTTAGGTTGGATGTCAGGGGGAAGTTCTTAACAGAGAGTGGTGAGGTGCTGGAACAGGCTGCCCAGAGAGGTTGTAGATGCCCCATCCCTAGAGGTGTTCAAGGCCAGATTGGATGGGGCCCTGCGCAGCCTAGTCTAATATTAAATGTGGACGTTGGTGGCCCTGCATGTGGCAGGGGTGGGTGGAGATTCATGATCCTTGAGATCTCTTCCAACCTTGGCCATGCTGTGATTCTGTGAACAGTAGTTAAGGTTCCTAGGATTTGTGAGAGCAATAAGGCAACCTCATTTTGTACTTTCTAATCCCTAAATATTTCACACAGCATCCAAAGACCTTGAACACTCCACACAACCCCAAGATTCAGTCATCTCTCACACTCTTGCCGTAGTTAGAGCACTAAGCGTTTGCCTGTGGATTTACCATTAGCCAAAACAGCTTAAAATTCCAGATTACCCCTCTTACACCAATACAGTGTGTACAATAGATAGAATAGGGATAAGCAGGGGACATCACACAGTTGATTAGATATCTTGAGAGAAAATACAGCTATACACATAAGAGAGGATTGATCTCAGATCCAGAAGACAGGCAGAAAGAACAAATATGTTTATATATTTTTATTTTTATTTCTGGAAACAATACACACCCACTAGCCAACCACACAAACAAAAAACCCACCACCACAAAAAATCATTCCGTCTCATAAGGAAATGTGTTAACGAATAACAAGATGGGATCCAAATGGAGAACAGGAATGTCATAGGAACAGTGAAGTCCTGAAAAAATGCCAACTTATTAAAAATTAGAACTATGTTTGACTATGGAAACAAGCAATAATTATTACTAACTAGTGATCTTTTGAAGGAAATACAATATTAACCCAGGTATCACAAGATCAGATGTTTAAATATGAAAACCTAAAAATTCCATGTAAGCAGGATTTGCACAATTATTGTTGTTCTCTATCTCTTAGGAAGGACCAGTGAGATTAGAAAACATAATACATGTGGGATACATATGAAATGGCCCTCCTTAACTGAGACTCTACAGTCAACTGCAGTCAATCCTCTCACCATAGACCATCCCAGAAGATGCATTATATGCATGAACTTCCACATGATATATCTAGTTTATAAGTCTTCTGAAGTTTTCAAAGTTGTCAGTTTAGTCTCACTAATACAACAAAACATTTAAAGTTCATATACATTTGCTTTAATGAAAGTTTGATTTGACAAAGAAATTCTTGTGCTTAAACTTTTGGTTTCCAGTTCTGGGATAAAGAAGAATGTGTAAATACTGATCTAAAAATTCTGATTTTTTACTAGATCCTAATCTTTGTGTTTATTTCTTTCTGAATTGTGTTATAGAAAGATGAATTTCCTCAGAGATCATACTGTGCAAATAGACAAGACTGTCCCTATCCAGGATTCCTTTAACTACACTAATTAAAACATACCAAACCAACCAACCAACTAAACAAACAAAAAACAATTATTATTACTTGGATTACTAAATAAGGAAATTGGATTAAGCAGTTTAGTTTAGATAAAGTAACCCATAAGCAAAATTGTGGCAAAGATGGGATTAAGTTATAACACTTCTTTCTCTGTGCTCAAATACTACTTATTTATTTATTTATTAATCTAGATTAGCATTTCTGACATGTGTTCAAGCCTAAGCAGATCTCTCTGTTCCCAGTGGGGCCTGAATGCACTGCCAGCTCAATCCTTTGTCAGCTTGCAGAGTCTTATGGTATAAATCAAACAAAGACATGCAGGGATCTTTCCTGTGGACCCTATAATAGATAGAGTTACCTTTTAATGCAAAATGATTCTTCTGAGTAACAGGGATTTGTGGAAGAGGGGGAAAAAAAAAAACACAACAAAAAGGAGACTAGGTACAACCCCATTTTGTAAACTGAAAGGACCCTAGCTAATGCTCCATAAAAACTGGCTTAATATACAGTTATTACAAAGCTTCAGTTTTTTGACAGATTAAGTGCTATTAAATCACTTTGCTCTGAAGGCACTAAAAGGTCACAAGATGAATTAGTTGAGGCCGTCTTAGCTTACTCCACAGCACACTGCTCCACTAAGAAGAGAGAGGGGTGAAAAAAAGAAAACTCAACTGGAAATTATGACCCTCTAAATGTCTATAGGATGCGAAGCTGTGAAGAATGACAGTGCCTTGTCAAAAGCAAGCAGATGGGCTTTTATCAGCTTGCAGGGCAATTTTCTTCTTCTTTTATTTTATTTTTTTTTCCTTTCTCTTTTCTGTGTTTTTTTTTTTTTTTTTTTTTTTTTTTTTTTTCCCTTTTGGTAGACTCTGATCCATAATGTTGTATTCAGAATTCTGATTCTGCCCTTTAGGAAGAATTTTCCTGCTGAAAAGATCAGCAGGTATAACTTGGCCTACTGCTTAGAGCATGTACTCAATTTGGATGAAATAATTTCTTTAACAATTCAGATGGAGCATATACTTTTGAAGTGGGTGCTTAAATAGGAAAGAAAATACCACTTCTGTGAGGTTTTCATACATATTTCGGTAAGGTTGGCATCTCATGCCTTGTGATATTTATTTTTCTGTTTGTCTTAAGGCATTCACACTGAAAACAGACAAAGACTGTAGAATCATAGAATCATAGAGAGGTTTGGTTTGAAAGGGACACTTAAGATCACCTAGCACCCACCCCCCTGCTATAGGCAAAGACCCCTCCCTCAAGACTGGGCTTCTCAAAGTTCCATCCAGCCTAGCCTTGAATGCTTCCAGGGAGGGGGCATTGATAACTTCACTGGGCAATGTGCAGTGTCTCATCACCCACAGAGAAGGATTTCTTCCTAATATGTAGTTTAAATCCACCCTCTTCCAGTTTAAAACCATTTCCCCTTGTACTGTCGCCTCATTAAAGTCTTCCCAGCTTTTCTGCAGGCCCCATTCAGGTACTGGAAGGTTGTTACAAGGGCCCTGCAGAGCCTTCTCCTCTCCAGGCTGAAGAACCCCAGTCCTCTTAGCCTGTCCTCATAGGGGAGATGCTCCAGCCCTCCTGTCATCTTCATGGCCCTTCTCTAGACCTGCTCCAACAGCTCAATATCCTTCTTGTGATGAGGGCTCCAGGACTAAATGTAGCACTCACCTTGGGTCTCAAAAGAGCAGAGCAGAATCACCTCCCTTGACCTGCTGGTCACACTTCTCTTGATGCAACCCAATATATGGTTGGCTTTTTGGGCTGCAGGCTCACATTGCTGGCTCATGTTGAGTCTTTCATCAGCCAACACCCCCAAGCCTTTTTCCTTCGAGCTGCTGTCTAGTCATTCTCCATCTGTGTTTTTTCTACTACTGTTTTCTTATAAGAGATTATTCCCTTTGCACCTTTGTCTCAGAGCTTGCTGATGAATGCAGATGAACAAGTCCAGACAAGTCCTGGTCAAAAAAATCTTTTGTCTGAAGATGTGCAGGGGAAACAGAGAGAGAGAGAGAGACAAGTAGCAGCTTAATGGCCAGGTGATGGACTCTCCTGAGCCTGCTCTGTCGCTGTAGCTGCTTGCTGCCTAAAGCCAGCCACTCTGCTGCTGCTCTCCCCTGCACTTTCACTCCTGTACTGAACTCGGATGATCAGAATGGTGTGCAATGGGATATTGCTGGATCTTGGTGGTGACTATCCCTGCTTTACGTAATTCTTGCTCCTTTCCTATCTTTCCTATCGCCTGCTTTCCTTTTCCCATCACCCTAATTTGTAATTGTTGCCGCCTTCCCTTCCCCATCTCCCTTGGTGACTAGGATTTATCATATACAGGTTCAACCAGCATTTGAACCACTGTTTCTTAATTTCATGTCAAATATACAAATATCAAATAATCTCCTCTCCCTCCTGCAAATCGGAGCAAGACACTTCTCCAGACTGATAACTCTGCCTTCAGTTAAGTTATTGCAGTATTACAAGGTCATTGTAAATGGGATAAAAACTGAATCTGTGATGAAGTTTTCATTAAACCTCTGATGCGTCTTTGGTTTTACAGCAGAAATGGCCCTCTATCATGTAATCTGTCTGGTTTGGTTTCCTTCAGAAAAGCAGAAAAAATCAGTAATTGAGAACACTTTGTCCTTAATTCACCCTACTGGTATCCAAAAGTTGTTGATCACATATTGTATTTTTCTACCCAGAGTTTGAGAACGGCAGGAGATTTTTACATTCAATAGGCCATGAGCTGCATTACTTCAGCACAATTGATGAAGAAAAGATAGATCAGTGACCTAGGCATTTTGGATTTCTTTACATTTTTATGGATGAATGTCACAGCTGTCGCATCTTTTCAATGCTGATTTTCTTTTTTTTCCTTTATCATTCTCATTTCTATTTTTCCTTCATTTTGCAAATCTAAGCCTTGCTTCCTACCCCTACTAACAACTTGAGTGCTCATCAGCTCTGACAGCGTTCTTTATGTTCACTGCCTTTTTTTTATAATGTAGATCAATCTTGACTCAGCAAGATACTTAAATATGTCCCCAATTTTAAGTATTTCAATGGGGAATGTAAAGTCAATGGGAGTCATCATGACTTAAATTTTGACACATGCTCAATTACTTTGCTGTATTGGGTCTTCCTGTGTATTAAAAGCCTGTTGGTATGATAGCACCTGTCCCTCAAAGCCCTTATTGATCTTCTGAATTGGTCTTTATCAGTGATAGAGGAGTAATCACATAAGCAAAGAACTGCATAACTTTAGACCTGGAAAATGGAAAACATCAGGGGTGTTTAAATGAAGTACTTCACCCAGCAACAGTTCATTATTCAAAACACAGCCAAAGAACTCATGTAAGCTAAGTGTGCATCAACTTAGTGTGAACATGTTTGCAATACCAGTGTATCAGTTCTGTAAGGATTAAGGCGAGATCAAGGACAATATCAGTACGTGAAGCTTTAGTATCTATATCTGATTGTATTACTAAAGCTATACTTTGATTCCAGTCTCCAGTAAAGTGAATTCACATTGACATTTTGTCCCACATAAAAACAACCCCATCTTAAATATTATACACAATGATGAGAACTTTGTCCTTATACAAAACCAAGAAAACAAACAAACAAATAAAATAATAATTAAAAAATAATAATAATCAGAAGACATAAGAAATATGGTGAACAAAGAATAATTTCCATGAAAATTTCTAATTTCAGTTACTTATGTATAGGGTTCATGAACAGTTCGAGACATAGGATATTGTTTCCTACTGGATTATGACTTCTGATAATTATAATGTTCAACAATTATTTTTTTTTTCACTCAGAGAATACAAGTACAATTGAGATCTCCTCCTCTGATTCCTTAAATGTTGAGTCCTCTCTTCTAGCTGACCAGTAAGGATTAATTCTAGTGAAAACCAGAATCACCAACTGGATTCTTGGAAAGAGAGGCTGACCTTCCCTGGGCAGTCACTACTGTAGACAAGAAAGTGAAAATATATTTTAATAATTTTACAAAAGGAATACAGATGTTTTTCTAGTCATTAGTCTCAGTTTCTAATTTGTTTTCCAGAATATTTCTGTTTTCCTACTAGTTTTGATAGCTATCAGCTCTTGGCCTGACTAGTCAAATATTACTTCCTATATGACTTAGAAAATTAATAGATCAAAATTGTATGTATGATGTTTACATAAATAAATAAATAAAATATTTTAATAGTGTGACTAAAGATTTGTTGCTTTGATTCTCTCTCTCTCTCTTTTTTTTTCATGACAAATGTTAATCCTCATGTAAAATACATAATTTTCTGCTGTGAAATTTTAAATGTTAATTAAAAATCCTGGGTTTAGATCCAAACTTCCATACCAAAGCACAGGAAATCTGCATTTGAACTTGTTCCATAATTGTTCTGAATATATACCTCATAAAGAGGACATATTTTGAATCACCATGCTACTTAAAAATTAAAATAATTTTGTTTTCCCCAATAAATAAAGTCAGATTTTTGCAATTTTTTTGCTTTGTTTTGATTGAGAGAATTCATGCATTCTCCTGTTGGAGGAAGGAATGTTGATAAATAATTTGTGACGAAACTAAAGCATTCTATGTAGAAGAAACATTAAGTCACTCATTCTATGCCTTTTAAATGAAAAGAAAAAATGAAAATAAATTAAAACCTTAGTATAAGACCTGGCATGACATTTCACATTGAATGAAGACCACCAAGTTGTTATCCTAAACATGTGCTAAGTCTGCTTTAAGCAAAATCTGGGGATGAATAAGCTAAATGAGTAAAAAATTTTCAATGGCTACTACTACTCAAACACATTACGTAGATTAATATTGTCTGACTCTTAGTATGGTTAATTTGTTCAGACAAAGTGCTAATGGCTCAATTTGTCTTTGTTTCCATTCTGAACCATCAAAGATATCAACTAAGGAAGAATCTGAGTTGCTCATACATAATCTGAGGTGAAGATGCTCTTATTGCTGCATTGAAAAACTTGTTAATGTCAGTATTAGCTGTTTCTTTGCTCATCTCTTTTGCTGATAAAATGTTATGTGGTAGTAGGAAATGGAAATTGTTGAAATTAATGCAGTGCTAGGAGAAAAAAATAAATGCTATAACAAGAAAAAGAAAAGATAAAGAGGCAGAGAAAAGGAAAGTAGGGAAAGGAAAAAGGATATTTCACATGGCAATAAAGTGGTTAATAAATGCCCAGAATCAAAGAGGAGTCTCTGACCATATTCTAGCCCTGACCTTTGTGCACTGCCATCAACAGATCTTTTCTTACAGTCAGGAGTGATATTACTGTCTCCAGTTTATAATCCTGTTCACAGACTTGTATAAAAGTAGCTTGACTTATCTGTCCAGAAAGTTTGATAGCCATCTCCTGTGAGAATCAAGAAGGAAAATCTGGAGTAGCCATCCCTTTTTGTCATTTATGAAGTGCCGAATTTAACTGCACAATGTGAGTGAAGAACAAAAAAGAAAGGAAAAACTCAAAATCCCCAAATTAAAAACCAAACTAAAACTCCCGAAGAGGTTTGTATGGTATTTTTTCCATAACTTTTTCATCACTGAAGATGAAATTAAAATTCATAGAGAAGTACAAATTCCTCCATGTCTTATAAAAACAAAACAAACAAAACAAACAAAAACAACACAAAAACATTAATTCAAAGAGAGTGTACCTTGTCAAGATGTAGTCAACACTATTTAACTGAGTAAAGCCTTACTATTGTACAAAAAACATGAAAATAAAATTTATTCAATTCAAGGCTTATTTCTTTATCCTGGAAGCACTCCTTTAAAAGATGAAGTTACTCTATTTCATACTCTATTTCTCTTTCTAATCACCAGTACAGAAATTCTGAATTTTGATAAATATTCTGTTGCTCTTTAAATCCATCTCAGAAAAAAAGGGAAACAAGATTTTAGCAAGTAAAATTAAACTTATTTAAATACTTTTGTTCTTTAAATGAATTCTCTTTCTTAAGAATGGACAGAAGTTCACTGACTGCAAGAGAGAAAGATTTTCTCATTAACACTATGAATATTTGACATATTTGAGCACAGAACTCGTAGTTAGGTAAGTGTTAGTTAATAAAAGAAGGCTTGTGAATGTTTATATGCAGGCTTGTATGCAAACTGCCCACTAACTTTAAATAAGATCAACGTGACATCCCATCAGTGATTACAATTCATCAAAACAACACACACAAGACTAGGCGTAATCATGGCAAATCATTGAATAGTGATACAGAAAGGAAAATATGTAAAGATTTTTGGAGCTTTAAGTGTCTCATTTCCTCAGGTGAGAGCTGTAGAGAAAAGTGGTGACAAAACCACTTGAAATGGCAACATCACTTCATATACACTGAATGATGAATTGCAGTAGCATTCTCTTAACTGGAATGCATTCGAATAATCTACCCTCAAGGCTGAGTTTTATCAACATGCTGGATTAGCCACGACAGCTCATTCAGAAATGACATTGTCATGTATGATGGGAGTCTTATGGATCTTATACAAAGACTAATCTTCCCCTGTAGCCAATAGAAAATAAAGAGTATTTCAGGTTTTGTTTCAGTCTATCTAAAGAAGATGTAGCTGCTCTGAATCATCCCCCGTAAAGAGCCTACCTCTCCACATTGATAGAAATGTGATCTCAGAAATTAATTTCCACCAGATTTAGCCTTTGTCAGTATGAATTTGATGTGACAGCAATATGAACACATCAATATATTTATATATATAAATTGCTTAACACCAAATTAAGAAAATTAGCAGCTCAGACAGATGCTGCTTAAAGCCAATGTTTGCTTTGTTTTTCTAAAACTTCCATGTAAAGAAAATAAATGAGAAAAAATAACCTTTCCATTGAGAAGATATTTCCAATAGCTCAACAATATTTTTTACAAGCTTTGACACTGTATTATTTTATTCCTCTTCTGTCATATTCTTGTTGTTGGAGTTTTATATCCACATTTTTCTGTGTTTTTTTTTTTTTTTTCCTTTTCTTCTTCTTGTTTCATTTCCCATCACTTTCTCCCTTCATTTTTTATCATACTTTTAATCAATATTCAATATCAATATTCAATTGATAAAAACATTAATTTCATTGCTTTCCCCACTACTTAATAAAAAGAAGGGGAAAAAAAAACAAACCAAAACCAAAACAAAACCAACCAAGATTATTTTCAAATGCTATGATCTTTTGTTATGCAAATATAATTTCTAATTGGCTGGTAAGTTCTTTGAGTGCTTGTATATTTGAAGAGTACATTATTTAAGTCCAGGCGGTATTTAACCCTCCAGGCCTAACTGTAAACAGTAATTCCTATGCACATATCCTATCATTGGTCTATAGATGACAAACAGCTATTTCTGCTAGCAACAAGGAATTACATACGTGGAAAAATAAGGGAGCTGGCAAAAATCTCTTTATACTGTGCTTCTTAAGCTACTTCTTAAGATAGATATAATACCAGGCAAATATATTGCTTAGCACTGTTATCAAAACAGTGTGCACTCACGAGACAGAACATATATTTTCATTTCAATGGAGTGTCAAAATAAAGTTTTCTTTGTTTCTTTGGAAGAAAGATAACCATGAAAAAATTGTTGCTTTCTGCACAATCCTACAATCCTACAACTGTAGTCTATGGGAATTGAAAGAACCTTGTGCCTGATGGCTATTGGAGTTTTTCATGTTATTTTATCTTGCCCTTCTGGTCTGGTCTTTTGATTGTCTTCATATTTTACAGCTGCCGGTAGGATGTTAATGTGTTATGACAGAGTTACCAAGTAACAAAGGAAAAAAGTGATTCATCTTGAAGATCAGACCTGTCGTATAATTGTACAGTGACTATAACAAATCAAAATAAATTATCCCTTACAATATACGTTTGCATGGTACTTTAAGTGCACATGAGCATGTGCGGGCATGTGTGTGTTGGGAATTATATAATAAAATTAAATTAGATTTGTGAGGAACTGGTAGTTGACATATTTCATAGATAAACTATTTGAAATAGCTTATTTTTTGACAAGGCAGCTCAGCGGTCCTACATCTCCCTTCCTCTCTGCATGTCAGGCTTGCCTGTGTCTGAAATATCTGGGTCTACCATTACTCACACGTACACACACATGCACACATATATATTTCTCCTGAGGAAAGACGTCAGCTTTGTGGCAAAACTGAAGAAAGCATGTCAGGAGGCTGTTGGAAAAGAAAAAAAAAAAAAAGAAAAAAAAAAGAAAAAAAAAAAGGCAACTTCTTTCCTACAGTTGTTCTTGGACTCTGTCCAGAATTCACTGCCTTTTACTCTTGACACATTTTCCCTATGGAATCAAAGACTTATTTATTTATTTATTTATTTATTTATTTTTATTTTTAAACAACTAGCAGATTTTAGGTTGTGCACCTCCATTGCTAGTCTGGGAGTCAAGGATTCAAAGAGCAGTGACTCTATATTCATGTCGATATTAAATAAGCATGGCATTTAAAGACAACTGTGGGTAACTTTTTTCTTTTGATGCTATCTTGGGATTATTTTTTTAAAGGATTTTATATAAGACATCAAATAGTTATGAGGAATGTGGATGTGCTTTTTATAACACAAGAAAGGTTAAGAGCAGAAATCTTTATAGACATTATAAGAAGTTCCAGGGGAACAGAAAGCTCTGTGGACTCAGAAGATGGATTTCACCTTCAAGACTAGGATTCAAGTTCACCAGAGGAATCTCAAAGTAACAAATGTTTTGATCTCAGCTCAGTTCTTCAGGGCTTTGTACATGTGTGTGTTTCCCAGAAAAAAAAAAAAAAAGAAAAAAGAAAAAAGAAAAACAACACAAACTCGTTTTGCATCTAATCTAAAGAAGTTAGTTCCCCATAGATTAAAATTCAAATGCTAGGGAAAATACAGTTTCTCTGTAGTTTGAACTCATTCAGAATTTCTGGAAGAACTCACCTGCTTCCACATATATCAGTTTCTTGAGCTATTTTTAATTGGTCTTGCTGTTGCTTCTGCATGTCTAGTTATTCAGGCTGCTCCTACTTTCCTAGGCTGCATGCCATTGAGAATGCACCAGTATATCAAGACAGACTTGAGCTTTTCTGAACGGAAGAGAAAGATGAAAAGAAGCCTTTAGATGTATAGGGAGGCAAAGAGGGGCCACAGGCCTAGGGAGAAAAAGGAACCTGTGCAGAGGAAATTACAGCACTGTGAGTTGACTCTTTTAAAAGAGAAAGGTAGAACAGGGTCAGTTCATGCAAACATATTTATGGAGTCTTGGAAGTAGGCTGTTGGTCTAGAGACAGATGATATAATAAGGCCAGGCACTGCCTACAGTGTCTATATGCATATAGTGTCTATATGCAGAATACATAAAAACTTAAATTGAAAGAAAAATGGTCTTTAAAAGAATAGAAAAAGCATTTGATTTTACCTGTGAAGCAGACATGAAGCAAGAATAACCTTAATAAAAAGAAAGGTGAAGAAATTCCCCTAATAATGAAATTACCACTGAGCAAGTCTGCTGCCAGCAATAAGGACACTTAATCATAGTACAAGGCTCATTATTTACATAATAATGATCCTAAAAAATGTCAGTCTAGGAGAAACATGTATATGATAGCAAACACATGCAAATAAATGGCTGTACCATGAGAAATGTTTTTCTTTACCTTATTGCTGTCTTCCATTAAATTTCTAGTGATTCAGAGGTATGATAAACATTAATGAACTGGAGAAAAGATGTGAAAACTGATTGCCAGCAGACTAAAATTGTCTCTTACAAATCAAAACTTTAAATACTTAATTGAACATCTAAAAGTAATATACTAGAAATCAACTATATGGCTATGTATAGAATCATAGAATCATAGAATTGCTCAGGTTGGAAAAGCCCTTAAAGGATTTAGCTATGTTCAAACATGAGAAGTGTTTTTAGTACATGATACGGTACACAAACAAATCCACCATGTATAGATGATCTCAGTGCAGTTGTACAAATGTAGGTGTCTGATGGCATCTGGTCCATCCCACGTTATTCTGCCTGATCTCCACCAGGCATTCTGCATCAACAGATATCTCACAAATGCCTTGACGTATATAATGGTGATATTTGAATGTTTTGCATACTCTAAGCTAACATTGTTAATATTAATGTTTATATGTTTAGGTTACTGGATGACCGAAGTCTAAGTCACGTATTACATGCCAATATTTACGGGTGGAATAGATATAAACTGGAGATATGGAGATGTAGAAAGATATTTAAGTTTCAAAATGCACATGTGCTATGAGATAGACTGGATCCTTCTCCATACTCTAAATCTTGACTAAATCTTGAGGAAATAAAGTGTCTGTAAGTAGACTTGTATTTTGACTACGCTATCAGAAGCTCATTACTTTATGAACTGGCATTTGATTGCCAAGTGAGATTTCCTAGTGTAGCTCACATGGCACTAGAAACTTGTATAAACAAACAGTTGATCAAACCTCAAATTACTGAGGGTAAGATTGCCCTACCAAATGCTGACCACAAGTATACAAATAAAAGGGGATAACCACAAAGAAGCAAAGAAGATTGTTCAGAAATGATGCCTGGTTGTGACTTTGAAAAAATATATTACTTCTTACTAAAAGAATATAATAATTCTCTGATTATGAATAAAATCTGCACTTAATTATGGAAACACAGTATTTTCACCATTTGTGTAGTGTCAGACACAAGTTGAAAAGATAGATGATCTGTAGGTTACCGCTCTCATCCTGGGTGTTAGGAAATACAAGTTTAATTGTTAACTCCACCACAGATTCCTCATATCATGTTTATTACCTATATTAGTGTAGATTCTAATTGACTGAGTGGTCTAAATTATTTTTCCTTTAATTTTACAACACAAGAAATAGGATAATTCATTTTTCTTTTTTTATTGTTCCATGTTTATCATGTTTGTTTTGCTTGCAAAACCTTTTGCTCTATCTCAGGTCCTAGCTACACAAAGAGTAGTGTTTCTCTTGTGTTTGTTTTAATGGAATCAGTCACCCTTGCACATCATAAGGCAGTGCAGTTACATTTATGCTGAAGATATTTGTCAGTGCATTACAGCAGAGATGTTCTGAGTTGGAAGCAGAAACCACGCTATAGAACCTTTTGTACCACATTACAGGATTTGTTCAAAATTCTGTCCAGTTTGCACAAGACATTATTTTCTGAACACACAGAGAAGAATTTCAAAAAATGTCTCTAGAAAACACTCTAGTCTGTCTCAAGTGCATCAACCTCTATTTATAAATATAATTCTATATACTTTCTATTATGTTCCTTATTCACTTAATTCACCCACGTTACTCCAAGATATAATAATGAGAATCCTTAGGGCAGCACATTAAATACTGTCTCAGTAGCCCTCTCCAACGCAGAGGAATATGTAGTCTGTCTACAACTTGCTCTGAGATAATGCATGTGCTTGTTGTGTGCAGGTTGCATGGCAAGTTGCATCGCTATGCCCCTTGAGAGAAGCTCTTTTGTTTCAGAAATGTGCATTTTAAAATATCTCCAGAAAGGACTAAATATTTTTTCACCTTGCAAATGGGCCTGCAAAGGAAAAGAAAAAAAAAGAAAAAAGAAAGGATAATGTGAAGCTACTAGAAATGGTACTCTGTAGCATATTCTGACACAAGAATGGTTAAATGGATGTATTTCAGAGATAAAAAGAAAGCAGCAACTCTGAAATATTGTAATTGTTGACACAATATAATGCAGATGTTGGCAAAATACTGTGTTCCTGGTGAGAAGTGAATCAGTCCACCCACCATCTGACCATCCATTACACCGTGGAAACCTTTGGAGTGCATTCAGTACAGCAAGCACAGCACTGTTCTAGCTGATTAAGTTGCACCCTGTATTTCAGGCTCTCAAGGCCACAAGACAGAGATGCCAATTTTAACAAAAAGGTTTTTCTACAAGAAGGAAGCAGAGTATTATTATATATTACATTTCTTGACAAGGCAACTGGAAAAAGTGCCTGCGTTCTCCCTGCCAACTTCTTGGCTGTGTATGAAATAAAGGAATGCAAAGGATTTATTTATTTATTTATTTTTTCCCTCCGTCTTTGGAATATTTGAGAACAATGGGGTGCTTTTGTCTGTATAATGAAACCCCTTTGTGCTGTGCTACAAGAATAACTTTTTGATGCCATAAAATGTAATAAGAAAAAGAAGGAAATCATTTTAGCTACCAATCTAGATTTTCCATTTAGCTGCTTTGCCTAGATGGAGATTTGAATGAAGCTGTGTCCATTTCCTCCATTTTCATCTGTGGAGAAATTGTAGATGAAGGGAAGGAATCTGCATATTTTAGATATTGAAGTTTAGGAAGAACTTTGAAATATTTTATTGTTTATGCAGAGTGATAATTATAGTTTTGACGCTGTCACAGAAGAAAGGAAACCAGCTCCTACAAATGATCATTCACACATAGAAGTGTAATAGGGAAAACAACTGACAATGCCCTTGTACCCTTCAGATAATCTGTGCAATCAAATATACAAGGAACAATAACAAAAATTAAATTTGACTCAATTTCTTTCTGCTGTGGATGAGGATCTCAACAGTTCTGCTGCGTGTTAGGAGCAGCATGGGAATCTGCGTTCATCTTCCTACTTGATGAAAATCTTCCAAATTTTGATTTCTATATCTTAAAGGTGTACTTCAGTAATAATGTCGGGTGATTGCTCACAGTAGCAAGGGACAAAAAAGTGATATTGAAAAGTGAAATATGGATTCTTAGTAACTCACATGATATCAAGAACTAAAATCTGCCCAGAGAAATGAGTTGGAAAGGACACTGAACTATCTCATCTGTCTGTGCATACCCACTTTCAAGGAGTTTAGGTCATGACTGTCAATGTTTTGTCCTGCCTGGGCTGTGTTGAGTGAAGACTAATTGTGTTGTGCCACATATAAGCAGGTTGCACTGAAAGTAATGTCTTCTCCTTATTCCAGGGAAAGTACAACAGATACAAAGAGCACCATTACAGTATTTGCTAGAGCAAATTCGCAGCTACATATTTTTTCAACATATTCATTATCATTATTTTGTGTTTTCACCAGTGATAAACAAGAGCCTCTTATGAAGGTAACACATTGTAACTCACCAGTGCTGAAACACACCACCCACTATCACACTGTGCTTACATCCACACTTTGCTGTCCATTAAATGTTCAGCAAGCACCAATGAATGCCAATGGGGCCATTTATATATACATATATATATTTATTTATTTGTTTTTCCCAAGGGAGAAATTCAGTTCCAACTTTGCTTCACACTTCTGTGTCAAATGTAATTTTGTCAGACTATCCCTCTGTTGCCATCTGTCACACAGCAACAAAATGTAGTGGGATATTGGCAAAAAGTTTCAGCCTTCACTGCCATACCACCAGCATCTGCTTCTGACATCATAGGCCTACAAAATAAATAGGAGGCATTACTTTCAGACCAGTCCCCATTCTCTAAAGTTCAGCTTCTCTGACCACAGGGACTTCATAGGGCCCATCAGCCTGACCTCACTGCCAGGAAAGATTTTGGAGGAGATCATCTTGAATGAGATCTCAAAGCATGGGCGGGACAAGTGGGGGATGCCCAGCCAGCACGGGTTCATGAAAGACAAGTCCTGCTTGACCAACCTGATCTCCTTCTATGATTGAGTGACCCATCTGGTAGATGAGGGAAAGACTGTTGATGTACTCTACCTAAACTTCAGTAAAGCCTTTGACACTGCCTCCAACAGAAGTGGTAAAGTCACCGTCCCTGGAGATTTTCATGAAACATGTAGAGATAGCTCTTAGGGAATGTCATGGTGGTGATAGGTTGATAGTGTAACTGTGATTTCTGTGCCCTTTTTCAACCTTAATGATTCTGTGATTCTATCTTCTATTTACTTTTTGACCACAATTGAACCCTGAGTTGACATTTTCATGAAACTTTATATTATAATCCCTAGATTTCACAACTGAAATGCAACAGAGTCATGGAATCAAAGAATCATAGGTGTTGAAAGGGCCTTTAGAGCCCAACCTTAAGCCGAACTTCCCTGCTCACCAGGCTTCCTACTGTAGGTTGTGCAAATAGGTGTCCAGATATTTATAGAGTCTTGAATATCTCTAGAGAAGGAGACTCCACAACTTCACTGGGCAGCCTTTTCCAGTGCTCTGTCACTCTCACAGTAAAAAATTTCATCCTCATGTTAGTATGGAACTTGCTGTGTTCCAGGTTCCACCCACTGCTCTTCTATTGCTTCTCACCACAGAAAAGATTCATCTTTATCTTTGAAGAATGACATTTAAGAAACTACATTTAATGTACATTCAAAAAAATAAAATACTCTCTTTAATAACCTTTGTGAAAATCTATATGGAGAAGGTTTCCACTGGTATAGAGCATGAAAGGAACCAGTGACACCTGAGGTTGTTCCACTGCACATGACTATATATATCTTGGGTAAGCCTAAACTTACATGGATCCTGAATTTTCTTAGCTGATGAACTTAATCATATCATACGCTGTCTAACAGGAAGGCTTTGAATTCAGTATAAGGAAGGGAATCCCCAGCTAATTTTAATAAATAAAAATAAAATAATTGAAAAATAAAAATGAAAATGAAGATAAAAATGAAAATGAAAATAAAAATAGAAAAAATCTAAGAAATGACATAAAAATAAGTGTAACAATAGATAGCCAGAGGTAGAAAGCAAGGTATTAAGACCTCCTTCAGGTATACAACTCCATATTTTCTTCAAATAAATTACTTAATTCACAAAGAAGAGGCTGAACAACAGAGGCTGAGTGACTGTGTACATATTTCTTCCCCTTCTCACTGTTGGATATGAGCTGTTGTATATATGCAAATAAATAATAAACAAAGTAAGGAAAATTCACACATATAAATGTACACACTTTCATAAATTATGTATATCATAAAACAAGAAATAGATACTATAGACAAGTGGAGCACTATCTAATTTGTAATAAAAAGAAAAACCCTTTCATCTCTAACACAGAAGTCCAATGATATGCATAACTATGTCTAATACATTTAAAACTAATCTCAGGAGGTGGTTTTTCATGGCTACACTAGGTATACTATGGAAGCTTAAAACTCCTGCAAATAGGAAATTAACTGGAGCATATTTAGGACCTGAGAGTCAAAGAGTCTGTTGTATTAAAAATCCAGAAGGAAAGTCTGAAGGCAGTCTTCAGTTCTTGAATCATTAGCACTTCTGTTTGTCCATTTAATCCAGTGTAGGGAAACAAGTATGGAGAGATATAAATATAGCTATAACTAGATACAAATGCATATATAAAAATATTTTGAGTTTTTCAGTGGATATGCTCGGAGAACAAACTTGGATCAGATTCCTTAGTCATATTGCTTAATGGAGGTATTGAAAATATCCAATAAATATAAAAGATGATTTTTTATTTTATTTTATTTTTATTTTTTTTCCCTGAAATGCCATTGGTACATCTTGATACTGTGGATGAAAGCAACCTGTATGTCAGAACTGACTAGATTCATGTGTCCTAATATTATATTTCTCCTAATATAATGGAAAAGTCTTATGAGGAATAAAAACCTCCACAAAGTGCATCAAGAAGGAAATAATTTTTATCCACAAATGGAAATAAGTGTGGGTATGTTTCTAAGTAAGCCTCCTTCCCTGCAGTTTGACTCCACTCAACACTCAGTAGATTTCAGTAGAAACTTGTACCAGAGTTGATGATTAAAACGGCTAAAATAGCATGAATATTGATTTTAGGTCAACATCATCAAAACAAACTGAATTTTACAAAAACTGAGAACCCTCAAAATCAATAGTAAAGAACTAATGGGTGAAACTGCGGGGATGTGTGGATACAGCATCTGTAAATCTTCAGATTGCTTTTGAATGCTTGTCTAAAATACATTTTACTTACAAACAAAGGTTAGATTCAATACAGGCATAATAGGATAAAATGTTACAGCCTATAATATACAGGAGGTCTGACTCACTGTTGTAATGCTTCTCTGGCATTGATCTCTGAACACATGTATCTATGAAAAAATAATCAATAATGGTGGGAAATATTACATAACTGATATCACTGATCATCCCATTTCTGTTGCAAATGTCTTCTCAGCTTTATACTTTCTTTATAAAACAATTGCTCAAGATGGATTGTGAGTTGCTGTTGTCTTTTCTCCTACTTCTGGTGCATTGGTACTTGCCTTCTAATACTTTTCTGAGACTTTCGTAGTTTTACCATTGAGTTCAACATGGTCAAAGAAAGACTGGTGATGAAAACTTTTAAAAATAGTGTTCTTGATCAATTATGTTTATGAAGTCATTTAAGATGAATGAAGTTTTATACCAGGACAAGAAATTACAAAGATCAATATATTAAGGAGTGTGTACTTGTGGTAATGACTAAGATTCTTTAAATACATAAAACACATTCTTACTCATATTTCCTCCTATTTTTCTTCAGACCTTCTTAGAAATTTTGAGATGATTAAGTCAGGTAGAGTTACTGAGTTGCAACATATATTTTACATACGTGATACTCCAGACTATGAAATGAGACATGGAACAAATATTACTTGAATAAAACACGGTCACATGATTAAAGAAATGTGAAGTTTCACTGCATGTGACCATATCTCAATAGCATGTTAATATTAGTAAGGTATATCTTGCTATTTCTTGATTCATATATAATTATGATGATGTTTATTTATGATTGTGTATGCAGAGATATATACATATAAGATTTCTATGCATTTTCAAATAAGTTCAAGTGACATAAACAAGTGTACCTTGCAGACACTTAAAATCAAATTAACTTAGCTTTATAACTATTAAGTTCATTTAATAGTTCAAGACTCCAAAAAAGATGATAAAGATCCTACAAACAAGTCATTTGTAGCCTGTCTTAAAAACAAAACAAAAACAAAAACTATTAGCAATGTGATTGTTTACTTTGCTTCTGGTTGTAAGCTGCAAAAAGTACTCACAACACGATCAAATGATAATATGTATTCTTCCACTCCATAGCATATCGTTTTTTATCTTTTCTGAATGCCATCGTCACAGTATTTCGGGCCTCTTTGGTACAAAATCTTATATCTAATTAAGACTACTGAACTGTGAAATAATAGCAACATGGACATTTACACCTGGAAAATGAATAAATTTAAATTCTCAGAATATCTCTGGAACTTGCAAATTTTCACATCTCGCACGAAATTAGCTCCAGCACTATTTTGCTGCATTTGAAGAAAGCTCTTTTTTTGAGAAGGAGACATCTCATGAAATGTTCAGCCTGATTTCCTGTTCTGAACAAGTCACACAAAGACAGAAAAAACTACAGAAATATGGCCAGGTGTTACGATCAGGAATCTACATAACTCTTCACAATGCTTATCACTGTCAGCCATGTACATGAACACAATTTTTGTCATTAGCTTGAGTATGATGGAATTACAGGTTAAAAAAAAAAAAAAAAAAAGTAGTTGTCCAGCTCACAGTAAAAGGAGGCAGATAAAACTTGGTAAAACACCCTTGTATTAGACCAAATCGCTAAAGCCGCCAAAGCAAACTAAGAGAGACAAAACAAAGGGCACATCAACATAATGTACATATTGTGAGGATTCTTGAAGGTCAGAGCATGCTCTTTTACTTCTTAGTGACATATAATGCCGATATTTGTCAGACCTTGATGAAGACCAAAGCTCAGGCAGAAAAAAAATGCACTGCATGACATTTGTTCTCAGACTTCTTGCTTGGAGCAGTCTTTATTGTAGACCCTGGCTCTGAACAGAATTTACAGCTAAAAAGGAGAATAAAGAATCTGAGTTTGACACTGTAAGGCAGAGAGCAGGTTTCCTACTGTTGTAGGATGATGAACTGTAGACATGAATAACTCAATGAGAAGAAATAATGTTTTACATAAACACCAAAATAAATGGTAGGCCTGGTTTTAATACATTTTAGTCTTAGTATCAAGTAGAAACTAAATTTCAAGATTATATGAAGTTATTTGAATTTCATATTGATGGAATGTAGTGAGAAAATCAATGAGTTGTATTTTACCTGATTGTCTAAATGTAATAGACTTCCCAAATCTCTTTATCTGCAAATCTTCAGGACTAAGGTCCCTATGTAGACGCTGATACATTCAAACATTCATTATTTGAATAATGTGGGAGAGTTTTTCCTTCCTTCCTTCCTTCCTTCCTTCCTTCCTTCCTTCCTTCCTTCCTTCCTTCCTTCCTTCCTTCCTTCCTTCCTTCCTTCCTTCCTTCCTTCCTTCCTTCCTTCCTTCCTTCCTTCCGTCCTTCCAGCAGTGCGCACTTGCAGCCCGGAAGGCCAACTGTGCTCTGGGTTGCATTAAAAAAAGGGGGACCAGCAGGGAGAGGGAGGTGATTTTTCCCCTCTACTCAGTTCTTGTGAGGCCCTGTCTGTAGTATTGCGTCCAGGCCGGGGCCCCCAGTACAGGAAGGACATAGAGCACTTAGAGCAGGTCCAGAGGTGGGCCACTAAGATGATCAGAGGGCTGGAGCACCTCCCCTATGAGGAAAGGTTGAGGAAACTAGGCTTGTTTAGCTTGAAGAAGACTCCAGGGAGACCTCATTGTGGTCTTCCAGTACTTGAAGCAAGCATATAAACAGGAGGGGGAATGGCTGTTTACAAGGGTGGATAGTGATAGGACAAGGGGGAATGGTTTTAAACTGAACAGGGGAGGTTTAGGTTAGACATTAGAAGGAAGTTTTTCACCCAGGAGGTGGTGACACACTGGAACACTTGCCCAAGGAGGTTGTGGATGCTCCATCCCTGGAGGCATTCAAGGCCAGGCTGGCTATGTCTCTGGGCAGCCTGGTCTGGTGGCTGGCGACCCTGCTGCACACAGAACTTGATGATCATTTTGGTCCTTTTCAACCCAGCCCGTTCTATGATTCTGTGATCTTGCAGGAGGCTCAAGGGAGAACTCATTGTAGCCTTCCAATGTTTGAAGGAAGATGAAGACTGATTTTTTTTTTTATTATTATTTTTTAATGGACAGATACTGATAAGGGGGGGATTACTTTGAACTAAAAGAAGACAGAATAGATATTAGGAGTAAATTTCTTACTTTGAGGGTGATAAGGTCCTGGCACAGGCTACACATAGAAGTTGTGAATGCCCCATTCTTGGAGGTATTCAAGACCACAGTGGATGAGGCCCTGGGCAGCCTGATCTGGTGGATAGCATCTCATGGCAAAGAGGTTGGAACTAAATGATATTTAAGTTCCCATTCTATTGCATGATGTTTACTTTTTTTCAATGCAAAGATGAATCTCCATATCGTTTAGCCAAAATTAAGACAAACATTATCTGAGTTACAACAAAACTAATGCATTATTTACTTGAAGATAAATACTTAGGTGCAGGTTGATAAAGATCTTATTTTACTTACATTTTACTGCAGAAGAATTGTAGCATGTAGAAGCCATGGAGGGTTACCTCAAAGATAGTGAATATGGGAGATTTGGATGTTAATACATTTTTCAAATCTAGCAGGAAGTTTTGACAAGTTCAATTCACAGACTGACATCTAAATCTACTATTTTAGATCTTCCATGGTGATAGATAGGGAATATTTTTCTTGATTGTAAAAACTATTATAAAAAATGAAATGCAGCTATAAATGACTTTATTTACCCTTCTAGGGTCATTCATGAAAAAAATTATATATATATGTCAATATTGTTTCTGTTTTTGGATAGATGTCCACTAGTCAGACTCCAATTTCCTAACTTTCAATGTTACTAGACAGTATTTTCCAACTCTGGTAGCGGAGAGTAATTTGAAAACTTTAATAGAAATAGTTGGTCTATAAAAGGATGAAAATGTACTAACTTACCTAGTAAATAGAAGAATAAAGAGCCTCTTCAGCCTTTCAAAAATAAATGAATCCACAGAATAAAAGCTAGTGCAGACTTTTACATTTAAAACCATATGTATTAACCATTTAATCCAAAAAGCAACAAACCCTACCAGAAAGTGTCAGACACACCCTGGTATCAAAAGATGAGATTTGGATAGTTTGATTTTGCCAGCTCCCTGTCATTTCATGTTTTCAGCATTCATGTTGCTTGGATCCACAATTTAGATTTTGCTGTGAAATTGAAGAACAAGACATTTTAAAATGCCATATAACTTGTCTACCCTTTGGTATATGACAGATAGTTTTAATCATTACTGGTTAATTAAACCATGTCTACCTCTTATCTTCAGACTCAGTTTTGGTAAGTGCGTTAAAAATGACTCAGTCAGGCAGTCATGTGTGATGGTGATGGTAAATTTTCCAGGCTAATCTCATTTCATCATAAGCCACGATCAGCATTTTAACATTTTAGTTCAAAAATGACTTGCAAGCATGGTACCTTGTAACTGACTGGTGTCACTCACAGATGTATTGTTTACCCCTTGCATTCTCTGCCTTGAATTAAAATTTTCCTTTCAACCTTTGAAGCCAAGAAGAGTCGTTCATTACCTTTCAGATGCCACACCAGTTTAATCACATTGATAGAGGGCTATGCAATCAAAGTGACAGTTCAATGATGATTTGCATCATGCCTGACTCATTACTTTGTGAAGAATTTGGCATGCCAATCAATGGAAAATGATGTGCAGTCCCTTGAAAAATGACAGCAATCCATTTTCCACCAATTGGCAAGAGAAGTCCTTGACAGACTAACAAGTTAGGGCCAAAGCCAAATTTTATTTGGCATGTTTCTCACTTTGCTGCCATTTTGCTAATCCTGAGGGTATTTATCTAAGCAATAACTTATATTCTTCTTTAATGTTAAAGATCTCATATCCTTCAGGAGTTAGTCTTTTAGTCCAGTTTTCCAGGAAAGCCCTTGAATGTACAGATGTCCTTGTAGTCACGTTGAATTCTGCCACCATATCAAATACTTTCAAATAAATATCTTCTGTTGAAAATATCTTGATAAAGTTTATGCATTTCTACACTGATAATGATGTTCAAAATCATTTTTGTCTTCTCCCTGGGTGATGACACTTCCCTTTCTGCAGAAAGATTTGCACTTCTGCTTGGCACTTCCTTAGGGTTATACTGAATGGAGCTTTCTCTGCACATCTGCATTCTGGACTCCAGTTTTGACCAAACATAAGAGACTGCATCATTCAGCAAAGTTCTTTATTACAAGTGCTAAATCTGAATTAAGCAGGAGCTTCCAGCTTTCAGATTTAAGAGAAAACAAAACAGTACTATCTTTTTGTCATGTAGAAAATTAAGAATGTCTCACTAAATTCTCATCGTTAGTTTGAGCACTGTGTTAGACCTTGATGTGCGTACCCTTGCTCAGGGCATTTATGAGTTTGAAAATTCAGGAAGTTTTTCAATATTTAATCAAATCCCTTCAAAATCATAGTTTGGTTTTGTAAAGAGAATGTGTGGTGATGGTGTTGGTTACAGTTAAAAGGAAAATCATAATGACTATGTAAGAAAAGGAGTGTTATCATAATTATGATTTGACTGAGATTTTATCATTACAATCATGTTAAAATACATATTAAACTGAAAATGTTATTAAACTGATGTGATTGGGTATCTAGCCACTTGATGTGAGAGTCTTAAAATAACAGAGAATGTGAGACTGTATCTGTAATTTTAGTTTGAAGTAATCACCTCCATATCCCAAACAAGGATGCCATAGAAGAAGTTGAAAAATGAGGATGGTTTCTAATATTAATAGTGGGATGAGATTAATACCTTCTGAAAATGCCAGTTTTTGTCTGTTGCCTTCAGAGACATCTAAAGTGATCAGGTTAACCTATGATTAAATTACTGTTTTTTTTTTTAAGTTTTCCCTACAGTTGTTTTAAGTATATTCTCCCATTTCTGTACCAGAACTTTAGTCTAGGTCATGAAAATACCGATGAAGCTATATTGGCTAAGAAGATAATCTAACTAACAGATAAAGTTGTTCTGTTCTGTTTTGTTTTGTTTTGTTTCCCTGTCCCCTCCTCCCCCCCCCCCCCCCCCCCTTTTTTTTTTTTCTCTTCAGATGGATTTATGGATATTTATAGATTCTTGGCTCAAGAAATAGTCAAGGTAGTACAATTAATAGGGTAATTCATTGTCGTGTTGGAGCAGGAAAAATTGGTAATAGAATGGTGTATCTGGCAACAATGCTGAATTGAAAATTATGCTTAGATAAGATACCTAAGTGTACCTTGTGAGATTAATTTCACTCAGAATTCCTTTATCTTTTTTATTTCTTTTAGTATCAATATGGATAGTGTTTATTTATGCATGTGTTAAACCAAAAATGGAAAACAATATTCCGCCATTTATATGGGAAAATGATATAATAAAATCTATTACTGAGAAAATAATTTGTTTATATACATATACTTTCACCAAAAAGAACTACACACTCTAAATATGATATTTATTAACAACACCAATTGATTGTTAAAGCAGTGCGATGTTATTTCCTACTTATATTCACTTGCTGTCATTGGATCACAAGTCTCTTTGAGATGTAGCATTTTTAGGATGTTGCTCTGCTGTGATGATTTTAAAATAAATACTTCCAGACAGCTTCACAAAACCTATGAGTACGGCAAAAAAACCATCCTTTTCTCAATTTTAGACAGTTATTACCACATGCCAACATAAATAATAGAAAATGTCTGAGTTTTGGGTTTTAGACTTGATAAATGCATCAACAATACTGTGGGGAACATGTGCAAAAAAAATTAAAAAAAAAAAAAAGGAAAAAAAATGCATTAAAAATGTTTTAAAAAGCTGAGCATTTAAAAACAATAGGGTAAAAAAGGAACATTTTCAAGCTTTCTAATATTTTCACACCAAACATGGATTCTTGATCAAAAAATGTTGTCGAACTTTTTAGAAAGAAGCTATGCAGCATTTCAATAAGCCTCTCAGGTTTTTGGTGTTTTTGTTTTCTTTGTATTGTTTTTTTTTTGTTGTTGTTGTTACTTTTTGTTTTGTTTTGTTATGGTTTTTGTTTTGTTTTTGTTTCCGAAGTTGGATGCTGAATCCTATTCTCAGAGGTATATCAGACCCAACCATGTGTAACACAGTTATAAAAATGCACATACAATTCTAATGTTGACAGTTCTGTTTCAAGAACCTGCTTTGCCCTGAATTTCCATTTCCTACATTCCAGTGTTTCAGTGAATTTAAGACACTTAAAGTTCTCGTATATTTTTTCCCTTTCTTCACAAAAAATATCTTGAAGACAGCTTCTTGTTAAAAATGTTGAAAATATCTTCAGGGCAGAAAGCTGTTTCTTACTCAGCTCTTCATATGAATTTATTCAGATATATAGTGCCATTTTGGAAGGGTTTGACTCATCTATTATTGGAGAGAAATAATATTGCAAGGAGCTTATAGTATAAGCAAGCCAGATAAATGAAAAAAAGAAAATGTTTTCCCTTCATAATAAGTGGGAGATTGAAGAAAAGGCACCTTGCCTAACGAAATTTATCTCAGTGCTGAACTTGAACCTTTTAACCAGGATCCTGATTCAACATCTCCATTTCAAAAATGTCATCTTGTGTGCAAAGCCTGCAACCCGAGTTTTGGTGGAGTGTTCAAGTTTAATTTTTGTAAAGAAAAAAGAAACAATCTATTCTACTCCATCTATGACATCATAAATCACAGAGTCACAGAACTCCCCGGGTTGGTAGGAGCCTCACTGATCAGTGAGTCCAACGCTTTCTAAAGCAGGTACCCTGCAACAGGTTGCAAAGGTAGGCATTCAGACATGTCTGAATATCTCCATAGATGGAGACTCCACAGCCTCTCTGGGCAACCTGTTCCAGTACTCCATCAGCCTTACTGCAAAGAAGTTCTTCCGCATGCCATTATGGAATTTTCTATGTTCAGATTTTAGGCCACTACCTTGTCCTGTTGCTACACACCACCAAGAAAAGCCTGGCCTCATCCATTTGCCTCCCACCTCCCTTTAGATATTTATACACATTAATCAGAACCCCCCTCTATCTTCTTTTCCCCAGGCTGTACAGACCCAGGTTACTCAGTCTTTCCTCATATGGGAGATGCTCCAGGCCTGCTACCATCTTTGTGGCCTTCTGCTGGACTCTTTTTAGGAGATCCCTGTTTTTTTTTGAACAGGGGAATGCAGAACTGGACACAGTCTCCCAAATGTGGCCTCACCACGGCAGAGCAGATGGGGAAGATCACCTCCCTCAGCTGGCTGGCTACACTTACTAATGCACCACAGGATATCACTGGCCTTCTTGAACACAAGAGCATACTGGTGGCTCATGGTCAACTTGTTGTCAATCAGAACACCTAGATCCTTCTCCACAGTGCTCCTCTCCAGCGGGTCATCTCCTAATCTGTAGTGATGCATGCAGCCATTTCTCCCCAGGAGCAAGATCTACATTTGGTCTTGTTAGACTTCATCAGGTTCCTCCCTGCCCAAATCTCTGGTTTGTCCAGGTGTTGTTTAATGATTGTACAACTTTCCTATGTGTCAGCCACTCCTTCCAGCTCTGTATTATCAGCAAACTCGCTGAGTGAACTTTATCCCTTCTGTAATTTGACTTTACACTTTGGATACATCACATTATCACTAATTCAAATTGAATAATTTTGTTATTTAGCTACTTCATTAAATGACTAAAACTTTACACAGAAATTAGAGAAAATATTTATTTGATCAATTATAACTTTCTTTAACCTGACAAATTTTCTAAAATTTGAGAAAGTTTTGTATTTCACATACTGTAATGCTAATTTAATACAAAGATAAAGGGGAGCTACAGGAAAGAAGGGAACAGACTCTTTAACAAGGTCTGTTTTGATAAGGCAAAATAGTTTAAAACTCTAGGATAGATACAAGGAAAATATCTTTTACAGTGACAGTGATGAGACATGGGAACAGGCTGTCCAGAGATGTTGTGGATTCCACATTCCTGGAGACTTTCAAGGTAAGGCTGGATAAGACTCTGAGCAATCTTTCTCTAGTGATGGTTGTCTCTATTTATTCATTGAATGAATATGCATTTCAGGGAAATTGCAGGAAATTCCTATTTAATGCAGGGAAGTGAATTTTTGTTTGCACAGTCCAAGATATACTCAGAGATTTATCCTCTGCTTCCCATTTGTGGTTACATTTACAAGTTCTCTTTCTTTTTCTAAGTCTAAAATGAAAAGGAGCAGGCAGCCATGGTGAAGTCTTTGATAAGAAATAAATAGTTTTGTTATAAAGTGCTTAATAGATTTAGCCAGAATATTTTTGCATTACCTTGTTTCTTCTCTCTAAAAGGGCGTTGACAATAAGAATTCTCTTAATCCATTACTTCAGAATTCTACTGTTTGTTCAGTAATGGCTCATTTTATACAAAGGAAAATAAATGGTGAGAAAAGGGTGTAAATGAATGGAGTACTTCTGCTGCTGTCTATCTCAGGGACACTGCAGAACAGCAATTTAAAAGAATGTGGATGAAAGCACAGAATATTTGCCACTGACAATTCACATTTTCCATCATCAGCTTGAGAAATATTTAGAGTGTAGTGCAATGTCAGCATAAGTATTTGATGTTTTTATTTCTTCTTCATTAGCACAAATGTGGTGCTGTTCATGTAAGGATTTAATGCAATTTCAGTACTCCCAGCATTTTAAAACAACACAAAACCAAAACTGGTTTATTTTGCTTTTCTATTTGAAAGGATAAAGTCTTATGGTGGAGTTGGCCTCCCAGATAAGGTGGAACTGAAATATTCCTAGATTATAAGTGAAATCCAAACTGTATTGCCTATTGTTAGAGCTATATAGGTGGGGATCTATACTTCTCTCATTATGAATCTCTTCAGCTACTTTTGTAGCTCCTCCTCACAGAAGGAAATACAGAATTAGTTTATTCAGAAGATGTACTATAATGATCAGCAGTGAATGAACATCACTGCATATTCTCACTTCATCTGGAGCCGACTCCAGTAACAAACAGAAATACATGATTAAGATATGTATATGTTTTTCATTCATCTGAGTTTTTGTTTTGACAATTTGGATTGCAGCAACAGAAATAATGCTGTTAGAAAGATTTAACTTATCAATGTAAAAATGTTTAAAAAAATACTGATAATAATATTGTCTGAAAAACAAAGAACACTGTGACCTTCTTGACTGATAGGGAAAGCAGTGGAAAATATGTCCTTTTTTTTTTTCTTTTTATCTTTTTTGTCTTTGAAATAATGACTTCATGGCCCTCCAACCTCTGGATGGTCAGCATTTCGGATGTCTTACAAAGTGAACTACTTCAGCATTAGAAATAGACACCTGGCTGGATGTAAATCCCTGCCTTACATTTTTTTCTGTCATTCCAATGCAGCTTTTTTAAACAGTGGGTCAAAACATATTTCTGTATTCTAGAATCATGTGTGTTCTCTGCTCCAACTTGTGCAAATTGGAAAGGTGCAGACAGAAAAGGAGGTAGGGATGCTCATGATTGAAGATACTAAAGGGTTAACAGAGTCAAGCACATATAGAGACATTCACCATGTATGTACAGAGGAACAGAAGCTGAAATGCTGGGACAGAACAACTGTAGTGACAGTGTAATCAAGACATAGAGAAGATGAACAAAGATTTGTGCAACCTTGTCCTGTTTTTTGTTTGTTTATTTGTTTGTTTTTAACTAACGCCAGTCCTACAGATCTACATCTTAGCATAAGGGATCCTGATGTGCAAAACATTTTTAAATTATCACTATATTCTTGCCACATTTTGTATCTAGTTAGGATAAATACAGTCTCATACAAATACAGGATAAATACAATCTCATTTTACAAATTCTTTTGTCTGGAAATTTTTAAAAACATTCTATTCTTCACAAAGGTCTGTGTGAGAAAAATATTTAAAAGGTGATGATTTCAGAGGGCAAAATCAGATAATCTAAACAATGTTATAGAAACTCCTGGCATACAAAAACATAATTGAGGCTGTGATATCGAAATAGACTGTTGTCTTCAGAAATACTTGGGTGCTCCAAGGAAACTGAGGCTGTAAAATAGGATATATTGATAACATGACTTTGCTTTAGATTCAGAGTAAATTCCCTTTTGTTCTGTCATTGTTATAGATTTCATTCAGTAAAATCAGTCATGCAGTTATTGGTAGGTGAAGATGAAAACTGTGTTTAAAAATGGAGGATTAAAATAAGAAAATAAAAAGTATAAAAATGTAATAATAAAATAATAAAAAGAATAAACTGACTAAATAAAAGCCAACCAGAAGCAGAAAATTATAATGTAGTAGGAATTAAAAGAAAAAACAACAACAACAAAAACAAACAAACAAAAGAACGCACAAAAAAAACAACAAAACAACAACAACAAGAAAAAAAAAAAACAGCTTATGCTGATATCTATTCTATCACTTGAACAGTAACATGGTCTTTAAAATAAAAGATGTAGTTGCATGAGACCAAATCCATCCTTATTGTGACTCCATTAACATTCATTGTTACATTGTATAGGCTTTGACAGGAATATGCATATCTACCAGAGGCAGGAATATAAATTCTGTAATGGCCCAAATCAAGTCAACAGCTCTTTTTCATTAGCTGGTGCTAGGTCAAGCATGAGCAATTTTAGACCTCAGAGAAACTTGGAATAAATCAGTCACTTTGCTCTTGTGGAAGTCAGAAAATGTAGAATGATTAACTAGTACATTACATAGAAAAATGGTGGCAAAGCTATGAACTGATCCTGACTCTTGCTACCTGTCATATGCCTTCTTAAACGTAAGACAACTTACTTGCTTTCTTGATACCCAGGATGGTATCATGGGTGAAGTGGCAACTTATATATAGTAAAGGGACAAGATCACCTCCCACACATCTTTTGATGCAGCCCAGGATAAGTTGCCTTTCTGGGCTGTGAGAACAAATTGCTGGTTGATGTTCAGCTTCCCAACTTCTCTAATGATAAGGTCAACCAACTATCTAGTTGACCAAGGGAAGTTAGTTATCTTTTTATATTTCATTAAAGCTTTTCATATTCTTTCTCTTAATATTCTTCTGGAAAAAAATGTCTAGCATACAGCTATAAAATGACGTAATCTGATGGATGAGTACTTGGCTGATGGGTTGTACCCAAAGGGTTATAGTAAATAGCATTAAATTAGTTTGGTGGCTGATCACTAGTGAAGTTCTCCAGGGCTCCATTTTAGGGCCTGTTCTCTTTAATGTTTTCATAAATGACTTTGATGTAGGACTAGAAGTCTTTCTGAGCAAGTTTGCTGACAGTAATAGAGAGGAGTTGTTGACTCTGTCAAGAATATCTTGCAGAGAGCTCCAGACAAATTTGAGAGCTGGACAATCAGTAGCTATATGAAGTTTAACAAAAGCAAATGGCTGATTCTGCACTAGGGAAAGGGCAGCCCTGGTTTTATATGCAGGCTGGGAGATGTGGGAGACCAATGTCACTGGGAGGGACTTAGGAGGTCTTGGTCAACAATAAACTGAGCATGAGTTGACAGAGTGCCTGAGGCCAGCAGTATCTTGAGGTGCATTAAGCCAGGGAGTTGAGGGAAGTGATTGTCCTCCTCTACCTTGCTCTGGAGCAGCCTCATCTTGAATAATATGCAGTTTTGGGCATCCCACTACAAAAAGCACATAAAAGTCTTAGAGAGGTCCAAAGGAGAGCTACAAAGTTGATGAAGAGTCTAGAGGGGAAGACGTATAAAGAATCAAGTACAAAGATCAAATCCCTTAATTTCTTCAGTCTAGAAAAGAGGAGACTGAGGGAAGATTTCATTGCAGCTTACAGCTTCCTCATGAGAGGAATGAAGAAGAATGCACTGATCTCTTCTCTCTGGTGATAGAACCAAAGGGAATGGCAGATGCTGTTACAGGAATGGTTCAGGTTGGATATCAGGAAAAAGTTCTTCACTGGAGGTTGACTGGCCACTGGAACAAGCTCCTTAGAAAAGTGATCACAGCATCAAGCTTGCTGGAATTCAAGAAATGCTTGGACATAGCTCTCAGGCATAGGATTTGATTTGGATGGTCCTGTGCAGATCCAGGAGCTAAACTCAATAATCATTAAGGGACCCTTTGAACTTGAGATATTCTATTTATTTATTTATTTATTTTCCTATAATGAGTTCTCCCATTCTGTTTACCTTAGCTATTCAATTCACTACACTGGCAGCACTGGAATTGTCCTCAATATGTTTGTACAGTGCATGACACAAAATACTCTCAGAGAATGCTTTATAGATGCAGTACAAACTGTACTAATAATATTAAAAATATTGCCAATAAAGGACTGAAAAGCAGTGGTGTAAATATTTGCTTTAGGAGCAGTGACAGTATGTTACAGACGGGGTTGAGCATTTGGAAAAGGCAGATCAGATAACTAAGTGGTGATTTTTGAAGCGAGGAAAGTTGTTCTCCCCCAGATCTTGTTCATGGCAAACCAAACGCAGTTGGTAAATATCCTGTGAGTTCACTGAACGATACTTTCTGTAAATGTATACATTCTTTCCAAATCTGAAATTTACTACTAATTCTCCTTAGGGTTGAGGCTGTCACCTTTTGGTATGTCAGTTCCCCTGCCTATAAATGATAAACCATGCTCTCCACATGCAGACGAAAGAAAATTAGTTGCTATCAAGTGTTTTACAAATGACTGCATGAGTGTGGTCTGATTAGTACAAAATTTTATTAACAGGAAAAAAAATCAACTTTTAATTTACTATCAAAGTAGACCAATTTCATTAAATCGCATTCAATTACTTCTTGATTGGTAAAGCTCCTTTTCTCTGTCCCCGTCTTTGGATCCTCATCCTTCTCATACCAGAATGGTCTCTCATTTCCTTACTGTGGAGATTTAAAAATAAGCTGGGGAGTCATAAAAACTATCCCTCTCCACAGATTAAATAGGCAGCCTAATAGAAAACAATTATCTTTAACAATGAAAAGATCTAATAACATTTGGGACATTAATATTTTTCTCAAAGAGATGCACCATGCCATTGCACGGTTCTGTGCAAGCCCGTGAACCTGAGTACTCTTGGTAGCAGTTTTGCACTCACTTTTCACCACCAAAGATCAGAAATCGCCTTGTGGTACAATTTTTTTGAAAGTAAAGCCAGCAACAGAAACAAGAGAGGTTTACTTACTACTCTCTGTTCTAATGTATCTTAGTTTCCATGATACACTCTTAATAAAACAAAAGGGAACCTTCCGATAAAAATATCTCCCCATTTTATAATGTAAAATACAAGCAATTTTATCAGCATTAACACTGATTGGCTTCCATTAGCCTCTTGCCTTCTAATAAAATTTATGATACCTTTCAGAAGCTCAATTTGATAGAAAGTGAAGTGATTACACCCTGCTTAGATATCTCTCCAGCATCTATTCCAACAATAATGCGGTAATTTTATGCATGAAATAGCACAATTGGCATAAATAGTTATAATACTGAGTGCTGTCTAAGGAACCTGGCTGCTGGAAAATTAGAAAGAGCTTCACACTTTTGAAACAGGTAATTAGGATTTCTTTCCATGCTCATAGGAGGCAGACTGGAGTTTCATTTTATATTTCATGTTTCATTAAAATATATGTGTTAAAAATAAATGTTGAATTTAAAGCTGTATGCATTATGAAAATTAAAGGTACAGCACTACTGTGGAAAGCAGTGTAAAATAGGTCTTTTTAACTTGTAATTTTGCCTCTGCCAAGAGTTTAAACACTTTCTGATGGGTAAATCAGGCTTCTACTGTTTTCAGAGAATTTAATTTAGAAAAAGCTTCATATGACTGTGGTCAGCAAGATGAAGTGTAGAGCTATGACTCCCAAACAAGTCTGGATTTGAATTTGTGCCTGCTCAGAACAGTGGTTGGTTAATGATACAGGAGGTACTTCCAAAACAGTGTTGTCGGGATACTTCTCCCTGACTTAAGTCCTATTTAACATCTTATCAGGAACCATCTATAATTTTCGTCACTTCTGACCTCAAACAGCAGTGCCTCCATATTTTTCAGTTGTTTCCATGAATGGTCTTATTTAGCTTTCAATTCAAGCGGAGATCATAGCCTTGCTGTGTCAAAACCTATCCATTCATTTTGGTTAAGAAGGAAATATATTTATATCCTAGCAAGTGGCTGTTAAGGAGTAAATAGAAAATATTTCACAAATTTAAAAATAGCACAGATCACTGAAGCTAACTAGCACAGCTTCAAAACCTGCTTCTTATAGAAATTTTACTTTGCAGTCCAAGGATTTCTTTATTTCAACATCTTAAACAATATCTTAAACTAGAGGGATTTGCAAGACAGCACGGTTTAAAAGAGTCAAAAAGACACTTTCAGACAAATTAATTTGTGAATTGGGCTTGACATTTCATAATGGAATATGGCTATACTATTTCTTTCCATGAAGAACAAGAAAGCCAACAGCAAAGATGAAAGACTAAACCAAACAATCCTCAAAGTCATTGAGGATGAAGGAAAATGTGAATACTTCTGCTATCATATATTAAATATATATTGACAATTTTCAATTGAAAATTCTGTTTTTTTTTTTTTTGCTTGTTATATTTGCTTGTGGTTTTTTTTTGTTGTTGTTTTTGTTTTTTAAGTTGTGTTATCTCTAGAATTTGATTATTTCAAAGTCTTTATATGTGATTGTATTTTATTTTTTATCTGGCTGCCCTATTCCTCTTTTGTGGGAATATGTCTAGCTATAATCTCACTGAGAAAAAAGCAAGCTGGGAATGACTGGGGCTCAGAAGCCTTGAAAAATAAGGAACAATTCATCATGCTCAAGAGTTCCATTGTTGTGAGGGTGGAAGACACATTTCATGTTTGTTAGCTGTTTATTTATTTATTTATTTATTTGTTTTGTATGTGTACGTAGCAAAGGACACATTTGCATTCAGAAAATTTTCAGTAAGAAAGGAAAACAAATGCGTTTAATATAAAAGATAAGGAGAAAATATTTCCTGAAGAAACTGTCAGCAGTGGGGTAACTTTATTGTCATCTTCATTTCTGCACTCCAAATCTGAAAAATCCTACTGAAATTAAGTTGTATGAAATAAAAATCAATTACTTTAAATCAAGTATAAAACCACTTCAATTCCACTGAAGAGAGAATAGTTCTTCTGCTAGCATCTGCGACCAAGAAGACACCTAAATTTTCTTGGTCAATAGAATTTGAAAGATGTTTTAAGCATAAAATAATAATATTAAACTACAAAGAAAAGGAGATTTTCTGTGTCTGTTTGTATGCACATATCTGACTATGGACAGGTAAATAAATGATACAGTCAGAACCTCCTGATATTGACAAAAAAGGCAACATTTTATAACACTGGTCTAAATCCTCTCAGAAGTAATACATTTCTCTTTCAATGCCTTAAATTTCAAAATTTGATTGCCATTTTTCTCTCATTATCTTTAAGGAGATTGGGGAAGATAAGACCTAGAATGTTAATATGAGTAGAAACAGTAGATGAACAATCTGCATGAAATAGCCAACCTTAAAATAATAAAAAAGAAAAGAATAAAATGCTCTTCACCTGTATTTCATATATGAAGCAATAAAAAGCAGGAGCTGTTTTTTCTTTCACAGTCCAGATAAGACATCAAAATTTGTCATCATTTATTAATTAATTAATAGTACAGCATTTTTCAAATTGCCTTTTCTTCAAATCTCTTCATTTTCTTGACTGTTATTACATTATTACTTTTATATTTATCTCTCTGTCACAGATGCTTCAGCACTAATTTCATCAGTTCTTGGTTGCAGGGAACAGCATGATGTGTTCAAGCCTGGCATGGAACAGCTGTGCTGAGGTCTTTGCAACTTGGCTTACCAGGAGAAAAGGGTTTCTCTATATGTTGCAGGTTGTACTCCAGACACTCACACTATTCTACCTGGGACTCAGCCAGCTTTCACCCTTTGGTAACATGTCACCAAGGGAGACTCAGGGGAGTACACTAGAGTGATCTGAATTATTTCTAGGGAATAAATTATTCAGGAGATTTAGCCTTTGTTCCCAAGGTGGTCCCGATTAAAATGAATGTGATAGTTACACTTAAGTATTTACCAAATAGTTTATGCAAACAAATTGCAGCCTATGGATAGTTTCTGAATTATTTACTTTAGCTATTCATTCTCTGTTATTCTATAAACTGTGTTGTGTCCCTGAAATCATATGTTCCCTGATTGGATGACTGAAAAATTGCATCTCTCTGCTCTCCGAGTGGATAACTGAAATCTTTGGAAGAAGGGTATAGCATATAATGAGCAGCAAACAGCAAGCTGGTGATGTAGCTTAATGTTTGGGTGACAAAGCTGACTTACTAATGCCTTCCCTCCTCTCCTCCTGTCTCCTGTCTTTGTCCATCTGCAGCCACCAAAATCTGTCATATTTACTATTCATTTGGGAGCAACACAAATGTGAATGTGTGCATTTTAAGCACACTTACTTCTGAAAGAGTCCAGCATTAGCACATTTTGAGGCTAATACTTGCAATTCCAACCTCATGTAGCTCTGAAGGAAGCAGCTGTAAATGTGTAGCTGTATGATGCAGCATAGTCATAGCTATATTGTTTTTATTGTTCTTACTGTTGTTAATTAAACTTTTTCTTCATCAAAGTATACTTTGTTCTTCTGTGCAATTAAAGGTAGACTAATAATTATTCTTAGATTATACTATTTCTATTTTACTAACAATAAATTATTGAATTAACACATATATGAGAGCTGCTCTGAAAGAATGCTTCCTATTTTGTTATGCTAGACCATGACTTCAAAGGTGGATGTTGGTGGTGTGGCAGCAGAGATTGAACCTTCTTGCCAATATTCCATTATATTTTGCGTGACAGAAGGGTAGCCTGACAAAATGGTATCTGACACGGGAGTGTGTATGAAGCAAAGGTATGGAACTAAATTTGCAAGTGAACATCACTGGCACTGGCTGAGATTCACTGATGCTTGCAGAACATTTATGGAGGTCGAACAGTGGATGTTTCAGCAGTGTTGATCACAACAGTAGGTTACTACCACTGGTGGAGACTTTCATGAGCGTGACATGAAAATTGTTGTTCATCATTGGCAAAAATGCTTGGCTAAAGGTGGTGGTTATGTAGAGAAACAATGTTTTATAGCTAAGAATTTTCTGTATTGACAGTACTATTCTGTTCTTTGCAACTGTTGGAATTTCCATAGAAATAAATAGGAGGCATTATTTTTGGAGTCTATGTACATATATGTGTGCATGAATATACTCTTATATATATATATAAGTGTAAAGTTTTCCAATTTGCCCATAAACAAGATTTTGAGCATAATATAACTGAGAGTGCATCTCACGACTAAGGAGTATCAAGTACCATGGATCTACATGAAAGTGAAAAGTAGCACCATTGAAGCTGAGGAAATACCAGACAGGAGTATTGGTTGAAGAGTAATGGGGCCATTGCTGTTATTGTCTTTCATCTTAAACTGGTTGTGAAGCTCATCATTCAGGCAGTGTCAAACAGTAGCCACTGTTGAATGTGAAAACACGTTACTTTCAAAATGCAGTTTACTGGCACACAGGAAGCATATCTCAAATAGCAAGCCAAGAGTTTATGGTTAGTGTAATGAAATTTTAACTGTCTAATCATTATTAGTTTGGATCTTATTAGAGTGGAAAGACAAATACTTCTATGCCAAAAAAAGTTATAATAATAAAGAACTTGTGACTATCACTAAACACACAGTTCGTTTTTTCTGCCCTCTTCCTACTGTTATGCTTACCCAACTGGATTTCTTTGCTAGGAGAATGACCTGGATGTTTATGGATTCTTCTTGACCTAAGAATCCAGTTGAAATTATTCTTATTATCTTGCTTATACACTGTCTTTTATTGTTTTGCCTTCATTGATCCACAGCTCCACATCCAAATATACTATATATGCTGCCTTTCAAATAATAAGACATTATTTCTTTTTTCTCTTTTTTTACCCCTGAAATTGATTTCATCTAGTTCCAGTTCTGTGCTACTTTAACTTGCCATGAGTGAGTTGTTTGTATGTGAAGTTTCCAGTGTCAGATGCTCTCCCATGACATCACCACAGTCTTCTATTCCTCTGTGTCTCATTGCATGTACTGATTTTCCTCTCTACTGTCTCATAAGAACTGTATTTTTCTATACTGCTTAACTGTGTTAATATCATAAAACAATGGTGGTAGCGTACAAAGACAAATAGAAGTAAAACAAACTATTTCTGGTCATTAGAAAAATTGCATTTAAAGCTAAACCAAGAAAAACAAAGCTGTAGACAGGTCAGGAAAAAAATCAGATGTAACTTGACAAGCTTGAGCCCTGAGGGTTGGTCCTGAATCTTCTTGTACTGACAGACTGCGTCCTTAGCTCACACTTCTGTGCCTTTGATATCTGGAAATCAGAGGTGAGTCTCAGGCTGTTCCACCTAAGAGATCTGTGAAGATGTTCCACTCACACTATTGTCTCTGCAGGGTTAAAGAGATTAGATAATAGCTTTTTTCTTAAAAGAGAAATGTTAGAAGACAATATAACAGATGATATTCTCCTTTACTTGGCTACAAAATCATGAAGCCAAGTAAACCAAAAGGAAAGAATGCCTTGTCCCAAAGGAGAAGACACCCAGCAGGACAAACACAAGATTATCTTGCTCATGATACTCTACATTGTCATAGAAGAAAGAAAACTCATTCTGGACAACGTGAAAACATCACTCATCTGCAAACCAACCTGAACAGAATAATGATACTTGCGACCACGTTAATAAAAGAGTAGTGCCTAATAAATATTTACAAATATTTCAGGTGGCCTTCCCATGACCGTTTCTTACAGGAGAAAGTATTCACAAGGAACAATCACTAATGTGGAATGAAAAACCTCTAGAAGAAAACAATAGAGATGGTAGGAGGTAGTTTCTTCCTTAGGCTTCAGTTTAATTTCAAACACTGGGCCTACACAAATGAAAAAACTGAAAAATATAATAGAGTGAATTCAACTTGTGATGCAGGGCATCCATTTGAGTGAGACTTCAGATGTAGATTATGCCCGTAGAGCATGAATGTCCAACATTTGGCTTGGTTGGGCTGCATTTAGTGCATAAGAATTGCCTTGGGCTGCATATACATCAGTTGCTCCAAAAGTAATGTCTCATATTTATCTCCATGGAAACTGCACCAGATACAAAGAGTACAATAGCACTATTTGATAGAGCAAATTCTGTAGACTCGGAAAGAACCAATAGATGTGAATGGGTGCATTCTTTTCTGTTTGAAGAATTCAGTGACACACCTTTGTTTCATACACACTTTCAAATCTTACACCATTTTGTCAGACTGTCCCTCTGCTGCCATCTGTCACACAGCAACAAAACACAATGGAATACAGGTAGGAAGTTTCAATCTCTACTGCATCCTACCAGCATCTACCTCTGATAATATAGGCCAACATAATAAAACAGGAAACATCACTTTTGGAAGCCCTTATAAAATGTACAATATTGCTACTATATAAGTACAAAAACATTTCAATTTTTAGTATTTTCTTAAAACATTAAGAGAGGGAACAAAAATAAATGCGTAAAATCAGTAGGATGTTTGAACTTGCTTTTGTGAAACTAACACATCAGATTCAATGGAAGTGATTGCAGTTCTTAGTGAGGTCTCAGAGTGTTCATCGGAGATTTTTTTAATGAATTTTACTTTTACTGCATTTCATTCTTGACAATAGTTGCTATGAATGCATGAATTTGCCAAAAAGCAATGACATGAATAAAGTGTGATTGTGAAACAAAGGATGTTTTTCTTTGCTAAGACAGAGCTTATGAAAGTCTAGTGAAGGGATGTGATCAGATTTTTTTTTTTAGTTGAATATCTGATTGCAACATAATACATTCCACTTGAAAATTTGCAGGTCATATACCTATATCAACCGAAAACAATCTCACAAACATAAATTGATGATTTTTTTCTTTTTTTTTAATTTTGAAACCTATTTTAAAATTTCTTCATCAAAATGGAAAGCACAGCTGCATATTCTTCACCATTCAGAGCCCCACGTTTCACCAATATATCACAACACACAGAAATATTTGCCATCATGTGAGTCATCACTGCACAACATTGCCTTCAGTTGATACAGCCTTAATAGTGCTCTGATGGTTTGGTTGGATCTGAGCAATGGGTGCATGCCTGGGGCCACTGCATGGTGAAGAGTCTGTCTTTACAGTGCAGGGCAGGAGGTGACCACATTGCCATCTGTGCTGTGCCAGGTCTCCTGCTGTAGAGTGCAAGCACACTTATGCTGTAAAGTATTTTTCATGTGGACATTATTGTGTCATCTCATTTTCAGAGCATTGTGTATTTTCAGGGAATAAGAAGCTGAATTTAAATTCTGCATGTTATTTCTCTGTTCTCACTCGTCTTGGTTCTGGTCCCCAGTGTTGTGCAAAGAAAGAGTGCTATCTCACATGCAGATTCATCTTGCATTCATCCCATCTCCTCTTGCTATTGGAGTGACACATGCCTCTTCCTTCAGCAGCTGGTGGGCTCATCTGGTGCAATGTGCAAACTGACTATCTCTTTTGTTTTCCTTTTGCGAACCCTAATAACTTTGCCAGACTTTTCTACACACTGACGATGGATGTCATAGAAATGCCTGTCAGCACATAAATTAGGCTAATACTTGGGGCAACCTAAAGAATTTTGTAAAGTAATGTCTGAGATGTCAATGGGATTGTGCCTGTTAGGCACAAATTATTATAAACTCAACAATAGAGCTTTTACATAGCTATGGGTTAGGACCATGAACTGAGAAGGTTGCCAGCCATCCGAATTTTACTTGCTGAGTTATTTCCCCAGATAAAGTCTTCAGTCACGGCTGGGCAGCTGCCTCAAGCACTGCCAGAAAAGTCGTACCACTTTATTAGCATAACTAATGCCACCAAAGAAGATCTCCAGATAAGGAAATCATTCAGCTTTGTATGAAATTTCAACATGCCATCATTTAGTCAGCAATGCTTATGAGAACAGCTACTAGCAAAGGCTCTACGTTCACATCTACAAAAGGGCAGGGAAATTGAACTCTTGCATTACATATTTTCTCCTTCTGTCTGCTGTACATCACATCAAAATGGGCACAAATGGCACAAGAATATAATAGTTCCCAAACAGCTTTTAGAGCTAAAAGCAAACAGAAAATTCAAAACAAACAAACAAAAAAACAAACAAGAAAGAAAGAAAGAAAGGAAGGAAGGGCGGAAGGAAGGAAGGGCGGAAGGAAGGAAGGAAGGGAAGGAAGGGTGGAAGGAAGGGCGGAAAGAAGGAAGGAAGGGTGGAAGGAAGGGTGGAAGGAAGGAAGGGTGGAAGGAAGGAAGGGTGGAAGGAAGGAAGGAAGGAAGGAAGGAAGGAAGGAAGGAAGGAAGGAAGGAAGGAAGGAAGGAGAAGAAGGAGAGAGAGAGAGAAAGGGGAGAAAGAGAGAGAAAGAGAGAAAAGAAAGAAAGAAAGAAAGAAAGAAAGAAAAGAAAAAGAAAGAAAGAGAAAGAAAGAAAGAAAGAAAGAAAGAAGAGAAAGAAAGAGAGAAAGAGAGAAAAGAAAGAAAGAAAGAAAGAAAGAAAGAAAGAAAAGAAAGAAAGAAAGAAGAAAGAAAGAAAAGAAAAAGAAAGAAAGAAAGAAAGAAAGAAAAAAAAGAAAGAAAGAAGAAGAGAGAGAGAGAGAAAGAGAGAAGAAAGAAAGAAAGAAAGAAAGAAAGAAAGAAAGAAAGAAAGAAAGAAAGAAAGAGAGAGAGAGAGAAAGAAAGAAAGAAAGAAAGAAAGAAGAAAGAAAGAGAAAAAGAGAGAAAGAGATAATGAAAGAGAAAGAAAGAAAGAAAGAAAGAGAAAGAAAGAAAGAAAGAAGAAAGAAAGAAAAGAAAGAAGAAGAAAGAGAGAAGGAATGAAGAGAAGAAAGAAAGAAAGAAAGAAAGAAAGAAAGAAGAAGAAGAAAGAAAGAAAAAAGAAGAGAAAGAGAAAGAAGAGAGAAAGAAAGAAAGAAGAAAGAAAGAGAAAGAAGAGAAAAGAAAGAAAGAAGAAGAAAAGAAAGAAAAGAAAGAAGAAAGAAAGAAGAGAAGAAGAAAGAAAGAGAGAAGAAAGAAAGAGAGAAGAAAGAAAGAAAGAGAAAAGAAAGAAAGAAAGAGAAGAAAGAGAGAAAAGAAAGAAAGAAGAGAGAAAGAAAGAGAGAAGAAAGAGAGAAGAAGAAGAGAAGAGAAAGAAAGAGAAGAAAGAAAGAGAGAAAGAAAGAGAGAGAGAAAGAAGAGAGAAGAAAGAAAGAAAGAAAAGAAGAAAGAAGAGAGAAAGAGAGAAGAAGAAGAAAGAAAGAGAGAAAAAAAAGAAAAGAGAAGAGAGAGGAAAGAAGAAGAAAAAGAAAGAAGAAAGAAGAGAGAGAAAGAAGAAAGAAAGAAAGAAAAGAAGAAAGAGAGAGTGAAAGAAAGAAAGAAGAAAGAAAGAAAGAAAGAAGAAAGAAAAGAGAAGGAAAGAAAAGAAAGAAAGAAAGAAAGAAAAAGAAAGAAAGAAGAAGAAAGAAAGAAAAGAAGAAAGAAAGAAAGAAAGAAGAAAGAAAGAAAGAAAGAAAAGAAAGAAAGAAAGGAAGAAAGGAAGAAAGGAAGAAAGGAAGAAAGAAACAAAATATTAAGGTTTGACAAAATGGAACAAAAATGTGCCTGATAAATTCCTTCAAAGGTGCAAGACAAAGGTTTATATAGAGAAGAATCTGTGGTTAAAATGTTCTCTTGGATAGAGAAAGAGGTGTTTTCTACCATAAAATCAAGATTGGAATTTCACATTAGTTTATTCTCTCTGTGTAAATCACACTGTAACAGAACTTCAGCCTTTCTCATGCCTCTGACAGAAGACCACCCAACCTATCATGTCTATCAGCTGCCGCAGCCAAAACCAGTTTCTTCCAGAGAAAGTTTAAAACTCTGTGAATGTTCCTAATTGTGACAGATTGGGGCATACCCAACCCTAGGTACTGATCAGTTAGTGCCCTGAAGCATGAGAAAAAAAACTCTTGTCATTTTTATCCCAGCCAGTAGAACTACAGATGTTCTTTTCCATTTAAAATTGTGCTGAGCTTCCCTCATTCAAACTGTATATCCTTTATGGTGATGCTTTGGGCAGGCCATATCTGCATCACTGAATGGGCACTGCATACAGAGAGAAAGGAGCAAAAAAAAAAGGGGGAAAAAAAATGGGAAAATCAATGGATGTATTCTGGGTTTGCAATAAACCACAGCTCCAAAGCTCTCCTTGTTATGGGCATTTTCATTACTTTTTCCAATACCAAGACAGTACTGAAAAAGGCAATACAGAATTAGAAAATCCAAGGAATATAATGATGTGGTTGAGGAGTGTTTAGGTTTTAATGATGATACTCACTTTCAGGCAAACTATTTGATTCTGTATGTTCCTGATTTTCAAGTTTCTCTGAAAACAGCATATATGAACATATGGCTAAGTCACTCTAATTGCTCTGTCATTTTTGTTATTTGCACTATTTATACATGTTTTTATATCTCTCTGTGTGTGTGTGAGTACATGCATTCCAAGATTACTGAGGGAGAGCTCCTCTGTATTTCTTTCAACTTTCTTGGCATGAACCTATGTGACTCAAAGTCTAATGATTATATGTGTTCAAGAGGGTTTGATGAGAAGGAAAAATAAGACTACAAAAAGGATATTTACATGAAAATTCTATTCCAAGCATGCACTTTTGGAACTCTGATCTAAAGAGTTCAAAGAAATGAAGTCATATTTAGGTTTCCTGGACTGTGTCTTCTGTTAATGTAAGAGTCAGAATTAAATAGATCAAAATTTTTGATTTGTTATGACTGTTTTATTCTCTGTACTTCCAGCAGTTCTTCCAACTGATGCAGACACTTCTTTCCATGTTCTTTCTACAGCTAATATTCATAATAATGTGTTTCCATAATTCTATAACACCATCAATAAGTGCTAACATAGCCCATCCCCGTTCCTTCCTGTTGATGTCATTTCCACTGTTATAAGATCAGCCCTTTTGCAAACTGCAAGTAGGTCCCTGATTGTGACTTCAAGACTATGTTGGAGATGCTCTGGAAGACAAACTATTTTAAGTAAAAGCAGTAAAGTCATGTAATCATTTTCTTTTCCTATTCAGGATAACTTACCATAATTTATTTTTTTTCTTCTTTTTCCCCCCATTCTCATGAATCTTATATTATGGTTGAATTGTATCCCTTGAGACATTTCTCTTCAACTCAGTCTGACTCATTCCTTCTGGAAGTTTCAGATCAAGATTTCAAAAACTCTTTGTTTCTGACTTTCAGAACTCCCATATAATCATCTACATCAAATTAAGTTGGTGAAAGATGCTCCAGAACTTCAAAGATCTGACCCCAAATATGATCGGGAGAAAAAAAAATCCATTTGTGAAATGTTAACCTTTTTCTGAAATGTTATTTTTATTTACATATTGCAACCAAGAAATCTCATATAAGCTAGAATAATCCAAGTTTATGAAATATTGAAGTCACAAAGGGAAAAATCATAAGAGCAACCAATCCCAAGAAATAATTAATACCATCGCAAAAATCTGTTTGGCCAGAAGGAACAAAAGAAAGTACATACAGAAAATATAAAAGAAAAAAACAAAACAAAACAAAACAAAGAAAAACAAACAAAAAAACCCACTACCACCAACAACAACCAAAAAACAAACAAACAAACAAACAAACACAAACTTAAAAAAAATCAAAGTTATAAAAGACTGCAACAAGAGTAGAGTAGGAAAATGACATTACATCTGCAACTTTACCATTCTCTGTCACTTTATCTCTGACTAACAAGTGAACAGGTGCTTTAGGTGTCCATACTTGAGCAGGGGTTTGGACTTATTAAGGGTTTAGATTATTTTGATAATCTTAAAAGGTCCTTTCCAACTTTAACCATTCTGTGATTTTTTTCATTCTGTGAAGAAGCTGTGTTCACCCTGTCTGAATTCCTTTCTCCTTGATTTATGGGTGAGGGGTGGGAGATAGAGGAGGATTCTGTACCAATAACATAGGACACAAACCTCTCCCTACTGGAACAAGGTTGTAGGGGGAAGCCAGGGACACAGAAAGGATTTAGTTGTGTTCTTGTATTTTATTTGCTTCTGGAACATTCCTACCCTTGACTTGGAAAGTGACTTTAGTGAATCAACTTGCTAGCTCTAGTAGGATCCCTCTGCTTCTCAGCAGACTGTCAGTCAGGTAGTGCTTAGGACACTTATTGGCAGCTAAATCAAGAACTTGTTTCACCCATCTCTCTGCTCAGCTAGAGGAATGCAAAGACTGCCCGAGGGCTGTATTTCAAAAGGTAAATTCAAATGCACTGCAGTCCCACTACGGTTTCAGTGTAACTTGAAAATGGGTAGAGTTGAAAGCTACTGGTGGATAGGGGCAAGGCGATATGGACTCACTGTCATGGGACAAACCTCACAGTGTGGTCATTGCACTGTTTCACAGAAAATATCCAAAGGCAAGTGCAGAACACTGGGTGACTGATTATTATTTATGGTTCTGCTGCAGATGTAGTATCATGACTTTGTGCAAGGCAGATAAAATCGAGTGTCTTACACTGTCTGTGGAAATTAGGAAAAAAGAAGAAAAAAAAAATCAGCAGCAAACTTATGCAAACAAATTATCTTACACGAGAACAAAGATCATTTACTGTTGATATTATAACACTAAATTGAAACATTCCATTGAAGATAGGTGCATAATTGATAGCAATGACCTCCACAGCAAACTACAGACACGTTTCAAGATAAGCAACTGGTCTATAGTTATTGATGACATGTTACTGAATTATTTATCACAGTCTGAATGAGGAAAATGATATTTGCTGTTCAAAATTATAGCAATACAGCAACAATGGAACAATGGAGAAGAGCAAGGTTTCAAACACAGAAAGGTAGTTGAAGCAATATGAATTGAAAATAATTTGAGATGTTGGGGGAGGCTACCAAAGAGGCAAGTTATTAAGCCTTGTAATTTATAAAGAGAGAGAGAAAGCAAGAGATAGAGGAGGAAATAGGTGCATTAGCAAACCCTTACAACAGATGGCAAAATGTCCTCAGATTCTCTAATGGTAAATACATATATATATTTAAGCTTCCAAATAATATTTTATATGAGGATATCACCTAGAATGTACTCACTCTGAGGACACAGAAAGCTATCTAGAAGACATCCTGCTAAATTATTTAAAACAGAATGACAGGGAAGATTTAAAGAAAGAAATTTTCCTCTCTAAAACTTAAAGCAACAATCCACTCTGTATCCAGAGTTAAAGCTTAGGGTCCAGATGGTTGCCCAATAGAATTTTTAGCAAACATTTGGAGAGATAATAAGGCCTGTAACAGTAGATAATTACTCACTTCTATATGGCTCAGTGCCCCCCTCATCTACATTTATTTCTATAGCAGGTTTTTTGCCAAAAGAAAAAAATAAAGGGGGGGGGACGGGGGGAGAGGGGAAGGAAACAAACCCTCAGGTTTTTATCTGCTGTTCTCTCTCCTCCTTCCCTCCCCTTAATTTGTAGTGTCATCTTTGCTCTCTCAATGCTGATGTCAAAATCCATGTGTATGCCATCTTGCAAATCCATGGGCCAATCCTAACAACTTCCATAAAGATGAAGTTACACTGAATATTGTGAAAACTTTTTTAGTTTTTTTTTTTTTTTTAATCACAACCATCATCAACAACAAAAAAATATAGAGAGAGAGAACATGGCTTCAGATTGTTAATTTATGAAGTGAATGACAATGAACAGAATCTGTATGACAAGGAGAAGAGAACCCTGTGGTCTAATTCCTTACTGCTAGCAGTGGGAACGCTATTAGTTTTTTAGTATTGTATAATATGTTAGCATTCCAAGGGAAATAGAAAGAGAAGGATTAGACCAAAGGATTCATGAAATGAATCTATGCTCTCTGCAGCAGTGAAAGGAAAAAAAAAAAAAAAATCTGAAGTCTGCTGTTCTAATTTCCTGAGTCTATAACCCCCATCAGGGTTACGAAAATTGCTCCGTGCTTCTAACTACAATCTATTTCTTGATCTCTACAGACATTAATGTAAAATACATGTGCTATGAACCAAAACCAGCGTTGCCATCAACAAACTGAAGTTTAAAACAGACACTGTTATACTAAATCAAAGGAGCTGTGTCAACATCCTGGATATTACTGCTTATTTTGATATTTTGTTCTTAAAAATCAAATGTGCATACATTAAGTGTGAAGCTACCATAGTCTTTATGAGGGTCCTAGGAAAGCACAAAGAGAAGAAAGCAAAGAGCTTTTTCCAACCTTGGTGATTGTGCGATTCTATGATTCCATGAAAATTTCATATGCTGATGCCTTTTTTTTTTTTTTTTTCTTTTCCTTTTGCTCATCTGAAAAGCCAATAGGTAACAAACTTTAGTTGTAACATGTTTGGGTAGAAAACTTAAAGAGGGGAAACAGATTGGAGATCTGCTTTCCTTGTGCTGAACTAAGCCCCAGGCTTAGATTCTCGGCTGCAAACTGGCACTGCTTCAATTAAACCAATGGTGCGGCACCAATTTGCAGCAGCTGATGGCCTGACCCCTTCATTCTCTCACCCTCTCAGCTGCTAAGGAGTGAGAGGGTCATTAGTCCAGTTGTTAGTGAATCATCTGGACAAGACAGTTGGAAGGGATTACTGCATATATAGATAAAATGAGAACTAGTAAAACTGGGAGAGAGAGGAAGAAGAAGACATCAGATCTAAAGGAGCACTTGAAGAACTTAGAGCTCAGATTTACCAATATGTTTAACAACAGCAACAACAACAAAAGCAACAAGAACAATAGTAACAATAAGAAATGAACCGTTATAATAGTTTGAAGAATGAAACAGCAAATACTACAAAAGACTTTCATTTGCTTTTTCAACAATAACAAGAATAACTTCAAAACAGTCAAAGCAGTCAAAACAGCCTCTGGATATGTTAATTCAAAGCATAAGTCCAACTTCCATAACTTTCCTTTTTGTCTGTCTCTATTCTGGTTTGGATTTGAGGCAAGGGTTTGTGTTAAGCTTTCCTCCCAGCTTCTGCTCCATCTTGTCAGTCTCTGGGAAGTCACCATCTTGCTCATCTACATCTATCTCAGTAAATTTATGAGGCATCAGTTATACAGAAATCCATCCAAGCCTTCAGCACTCAGGTAGTGAGTAAGTCTGATTGACTCTTTCTTTAGACCATGTCTATGATATGGCCTTTCATTTCTGTCCATAGAGTAAAATTCTCACCTTTGCTCTCACTGCCTTGTATCTCAATTTCTGTAACATCCCTTTTATCTGGGTGAGAAAGCTGCAGAAAACATATCTTTTGATTGACAGCCTAAGCTTGTCTCTCTTTTTCCTTCATCTCCTCACCCACTCCTTGTTGACTCTCACATTAGGTACAAAAGACAGTCATAGCTGAGGCTTACCTTTGTACATAATTTCTTACTAGCTGTCAAGAGGTTAATTCTGACCTCCAGCTGGCATATGGTTTTTAACTTGAATCATCAGCTTGTGAAATTTTCGATCACTTTGTACTTTGTACTGTACTTGTCTTCACACTGTTTCACTGTCCTTTCCTATAAACAAGAGACATAATATCATTGCATTCACTTTCAAATTCCTCCTTAAGGCTCTTATTTATCATAAAATCTTTACAAAAAAAAAAAAAAACAAAAAAAAAACCTGTCAATACTTTTGCAACAGCATTGGCTAGTAGTGTTTTATTATCCATGTATTCCTTAAGATCTGTCTGCTTTTAGCTTTTCTCTTGCCAAATATTTTGCAAGCAGGGACTATTTTTCTTTGTTCTGTGCTTGTAAAGTATCTGCTGAAGTAGGGTTCTTATGTAATTAAAGTTTACACGTCTGTCAGTAAAAGAAATAATAATGAACTTCTGATGACTGAAAAGATTGTTCACATCATATTTTTCCCTTCCATTAAAATTGGGGTAAAATTGATATTTTATTCACAGTCATGGACACACAGTATGACCACTGAAATTGTGAGGATATGTATATATAAATATATGAGAATATAGTTATAAATACTCAATTTGTTCATGTTAAAGTTTCAAAAAGAAGTTAAAGCCAAGTACTGAATCCAAAGAAAAAGAAATCACTGACTGAAATATTGTGTGTTTGAAATTATTGCTTGGAGATCTGATTAGTGTGTAAACTAGGGAAAACAGTGACCTTCTTTGGTATTTCAGTCTTTTTGCTCGGCATCAGAGTATGTCTGTCTTGTAGTAGTAGGCGTTAGCGAGTCATCGGGATGTGACGCGCTAGGACCTCCCCTGCTCTGTAGGCGATAACGAGGTATCGAGATGTGACGCGATAGGACCTCTGTTACATAAATCATGACGCACGCTTAAGGGGCGTAGACAAAGCACGTAGGATATATAAATCGCTATTTAGTTGCAATAAAGGCATTTGCTACATCCTCATATTGGTGTCTGCGTCGCAATGGCCCTAGCGAGGGGAGATCGCTAGCCTCCAGCGGACTGGATCTCGAGAACAAGTGGTGCCTCATGTGAGGATCGTCAGCCCGTCGCCCCCCTGATGTCCCCCGAGGTCTAGTGTGTGACCTGAGGTCTGATGTGTGACCTGATCCTGCGCAGGATGGAATCGGTTGTTAAGGTATTGTTGCAGTTGGGTAAGGACTACGGTGGCAAGGTTACGCCTTCTAAGAAAGAATTGGCTGCCGTAGTGTCCCACTTGGAGTGGGAGGGGGTGTGTGAGGATATTTTGAATCCCCAGAAGTGGGATGTGATTACTTTGCTGCTTGTGCAGCATACGATGAGCACCCAATTGGGTGCAGAACTCAAGACATGGGGCTTGGTGGTATGGATATTAAAAACAGCAAAGGAGGAGGGAGAAACGACGGGGGCTGCTTGACAGCTTCTCAGGCTTGCCCCGCTGGCAGGGGGAGCAGGAGGCGTGGCTATAGCAACCAGTGGAGACGAGAGGGGTCTGGGTGAGAATCAACAGACTGTTAACGCTCTTCAGAATGATGTGCAGGTGGGGAAGGGAGAGAAGGTGGGAGGCGATATACCCCGTAGGTGTTCGAGTGATGACGTGCCCGGTGGAGGGAGACAAGATGGCGACTGCGTTTGACTGACGCCATCTGCCCCGGCCGCGCCTGATGAAGGGGGATGAGATGGCGACAACCCACCGCCGTATCCGGACCCATCAATTTGACCACAACGGCCACAATATCCTTTTAAGGAAATGAGAGAATGTGCAACCAATCAGGAGTCTCCTCAGTAGATAACATAGATAACATCTTATCAGTCAAGGACTGAGCCAAGGGGGGCAGGGAAGGGAGGTGAAGCGCTGACGCCTTATCAGGCTAACACGGAGCTGAGGGAAGAGGACAGTGAGGGGGACGGTGAAGCAGCTTTATCTTGGGGAACTAAGAGGGGCACATTAACAGACTGGGGAAAGGTCAGATCTGGCGTGATAGATGAAGGAAGATCTCTGGAAGTTTTCCCGGTTATTGTAAGCAGTGGAGGAAACCCTGAGTGGGTACCTCTAGATCCAAAGGGCATTACCTGCCTGCTAGACTGCATGGAGAAGCGAGGCTTGAATTCACCTCTCACCCTGAACACCTTAGAGGCCATGACATCTATAGGTCCCCTTCTCCCTCACGACATAACAAATTTGATGTGCATGGTGCTGTTGCCAGTACAGTATACATTATGGTCCTCAGAGTGGGTGGCAGGATTGCGAGTGGCTGTAGGGGCAGTGGAATCGAGTCCCAACCACCCATTACATGGGTCCTCATTAATGCGCTTGGTGGGAATGGTCAGGGGAATGCAAACCCACCAGGGACAAGCAGCTAGGCTTAGGCCAAGGGAGCTTATAGCAGCTACAGACTCGATGATTCAAGCATTTAAGAGAGTAGCCAAGGGTGTGCAGTCTATGGATCCCTGGACCAAAGTGACCCAGGGGCCAACAGAATCATTCTCTGCCTTTGCGGACAGACTCCTGAAGGCCATACAGGGGTCAGAACTCCCAAAATTGGCCCAAGGTCCAGTTATTATGGATTGTCTCCGGCAACAAAGCCAGCCAGAGGTCAGGGAACTTCTCCGCACTGCTCCACAGCTTGGTACGCCTGGGGAGATGATCAAATATATTCTGGATAAGCAAAAGACAACATCTCTGACTAATGAAGGGTTAGCGGCGGCTATCGTCGCTGCAGTTGGATCACGACAGCCCCAGGGACTGTGCGATGGGTGTGGCCAAGCGGGCCACATTAAAGAACGGGAGAAGGAGCCGCTTCTGAAGACCTCACTCACTGAAGGGAAGGTGTCCATGATAGCGCCGGTTAAGAATGTAACGCTTTTGCTCTTGCTTTTTCTCATAGTACTTGTACTCGGTGTCGCCCAGGCGGAGGCTGGTGACAATTCTGCCACACCCGTTGGATGGCCATGGTCCCATGACCGCAGGGGACATACTGGGAGCATGGGGTCATATTCTGACAATTTAACCCTCTTAATAGTGGTATTACATAATAACGAAAAATACCTGGAGAAGGAATGGGGTTGGAATAGTGTCGACCGATCTCACCGACTTTGGGGAGAGGCAGGGCAAGAGATAAAGGTGGGATGATGGATGATTAATGAATCCACTCATGAAAAGGTGTCTCAAATATCAGTAACAAATGTTGAGGGAAATGAGAAAGGAAGTAAATCTTGCGCCACTGAACAATGGGACTACTGGCACAATTTTACTTTGATCCAACCTGTTTTGGTAGTCTGCCTCTGGGCGTGTGGTAGCCTGGGCGATCCTTCAGTTTTAAAATGGATCAAAGAACAGTTACCCCACATACATCAACCCCTCCTAAGAGCCCTACCACCATGGAGAAAATAGAAAACATCTTGTCTCCATAGATTTATGAGATCGGGCCATATGTCATTAAAACTACAGGCCAGCATCAGGTGGTGTTTAGCCCAACGTGGTCTGTCAAACGAGTAAAATTATTAATGCAGACTAAGATTTCAATCATCAAACCAACTTATACGCCATTTTTACACACATCTTATGCAGGCTGGTTAATATGGTTACACCAGCGGACCCTCTCCCTGACTAAGAGAACACGGAGAGATGTGACTGGCATAATACTCTTAAGGCTCGAGACACTTGTCTTGATACTGAACAGAACATTTGCCGTTTTGAAATTCATCCCAATGAGGCAATTGAAACAGTGCTTATATACATTGGAAAAGGGTATGTTTGTATGAGGACCTCTTGTAATTCCATACTCATAGATGATATTGCTGTATCTACCAGTAATCACTCAAATCTCTGTGTCTGCAACTTTACTAGTGTTATAGGATGTGACTTTAATTACACAGTTCTGGTTATATCACATCAGTTCCTGCAGTCTAATTACACATTGATTCAAGATGTATTATTGGCCCCAATTAGAATGAACCTTACTTTGGTAAGGAAATTGTTGCAACATGATGATCTGTACCAGCAGCTAAAACCCATTCAAGACAATGGACAGAAAACCTTGATCATTGTTCACCATGATGCGGGAGAGATACTTCGTGTCCTAGAAAGGGTGAAGAAGGATGGAGAGCACCAATGGTGGGAGACGCTTCTTGGATGGTCACCAACAGTCAGAGGGGTATTAAACTCCATACTGCATCTGGTTATGATTTTAGTAATCCTAACATTGATATGTTTGGTGCTTGTAATTATATTATATGTGAAGGTCTGGCATATGCTAAGATGAGTAGCCCAACTTGAATTACCTAAGAATGTAGTGTATCTCCCTCTGTATAACCTACGCTAGAGCTATTAGGCGACAAGCGAATAACGCACTGTAATGGTGCAAGGCTTTACCGAGCATGGGGAGGGGGAGATGTTGTAGTAGGCGTTAGCAAGTCATCGGGATGTGATGCACTAGGACCTCCCCTGCTCTGTAGGCGATAACGAGAAATCGGGATGTGATGCGATAGGACCTCTGTTACATAAATCATGACGCATGCTTAAGGGGTGTAGATGAAGCACGTAGAATATATAAGTCGCTGTTTAGTTGCAATAAAGGCCATTTGCTACATCCTCATATTGGTGTCTGCATTGCAATGGCCCTAGCGAGGGGAGATCGCTAGCCCCCGGTGGACTGGCCCTCAAAAATGGGGACAAAACTGTCTGGAAGATATAGCTATAGGTATTCAATTCGTTTACTGTTTTCTTATGCTTTCTGTTTGTTGGTTGGTTGGTGTTTGGTTTGGTTGTTGTTTTTTTTTTTTTTAATGTAAGAGCATAAGAAATTGCAACATACAAAATAAGCTTTTTTCTTCACTGATTGAAACACTGGGAAATTTTTATCATTTTGAGAAATGTAAAGAATGACATTCATTAACTAAATTCTGCGTCTAGATCAGTCCAAATTCTGTCTATGTATAAATATGGATAGGATTTCTTGCTCTCTGTTGGAATTTCACCAACTTAGACCTGCAGTTAAACCACAAATGATGCAGAAAAATAATGAGGATGTTTTTATCTGACGAACTGCTGACTCAAATTCCAGCACAGTCGTAGATAGCACTTAGACCCGGAAATGAAAATCTTTATTATTAGAAAAAGCCTTAAGAACTTTATTTCAGTTAACAGCTCTTTTCTCACAAGAATTCAAGACATCAACTCTCCTGATTTGTTCTGTTCAGGGAACATTCTTTCTGAGATGTTAGATAGTTGGCATCAGCACACAATTCTGCTTTGGTTCCATACTGGATTTATACTACTACTTGTATTGCACTATGATTGGTAGGAAAAGAAACCATCCAGCACCATTATCTTTTAGGTCTGATGGTTGTTGGTGCTCTAAACTGGAGATGATTTACCCCATTTCTCAGCATATCTTTTCCAAAGTTAGGAAGGATTAGCAGCAGTTCTGCTGCACAGACTGGGCTGGGAATTCAGATCTGCTTGATTTTGAAAAAAAATTGGGGTACAGATTTTCCTTTTGAGCACAAGCAAGTGCTGCTTCCCACTTCTCAAGTCACAGAGTTGGAAACCTTCATTTTCAAGGGGGGAAAAGGAAAATGGCTGAGAGGAAATCCAGTGCAGGTGTGAGTTTCTTCTGGCTCATACTAAGAACATGACTATGGATCAATCTAATATGTCAGAAACTCATCCCCCATGAGATGGCATACCTCTTTGTTTTCCTTTACCAAAAAAAAAAAAATAAAAAAATAAAAAAAAATCAGCACCTGTTCGCTGAAATGAACCCTAAAAATTGCCAGCCTGATGATAATGTATGTTGTTATTGAAATGATAAAGTGCTTGTGTTTGCTTTAAAGACTTTGCCTTATTACTCTCCAGCTACATTAGGGCTACTTATTGAGAGAGTTGTAGCGAGTGTCAGCTATAATATTATGCAGAAATTGTATACACATACGTCCATTTATATATATTAAAGTTATTGTTATTTCTACACTATCATACTAAACAGTTACTCTTCGGGAATGTTTTCCCCTTTTTATTCCTTAACTGCAGAGATTTTTTAGCGTATATGACACACAATTTGGCAGAAGTCAAAGCAGGACAGCATTGCTGAGGCAAAGTGATAGCAGTATGTGCTGAGCCTAAGGCTACAGCCAGAAAGCAGCTGTCAGTGGACGAGTAATAGATATCACTGGAAGACAGAAAGCTCACACAGTTACAAGAAGTGGCACACTTTTTCACATATAGGAACAAATAAAAATGGCCTGGAACTCTGAAGCTTAGTTTCCTTACCCCCAGATTTCATCCGTTTTTTTTTTCCCCCCCCTAAATCTGATTGCTTCTTATTAGTAAAACTGAATCTATAACTGTCCAAGCAACATTTCTTTAGGCTACCAGCTACACCTTTTAAATTTCTACATAAAAATGAGAATTAGGTTTGGATGGCATCTTTTTTTTCCCAGGGTTATGTTTTGTGCCAATGCTGAAACTTTTGAAGTGAGAGAGAGATCTTCTTCCTATCTCTGTCATTAATTTTCCTAATCTCTATCATTCATGGCTTTTACCTGAGAGATGATGCAAAATAACTCAGACAGCAATGAATTCTCATTGCATTTTTATATCAAGTTGATAGAAAAAGTGAAGGTATGTCATTCCAACCCTCTGAAGTTTGCCACCCACAAATGTTACTGCATTGCACATTTTGCACATGTTGATCTACCAGATACAAAGGTAGAAGGACTGTCTAATTCTGTGGGGTGGACGTTAGCATTTCTAACTCTGAAAAATACCATACAGTGACCAGTAATGGGTATTTAAAAAAAGACAGACAGTCAATTTAACCAAGCCACTTATTTAGTTCGATAAATGTCTCCCTGATCTCAGCTGGAGATAAGCTTATGCCCTGAAGTATGGCTCTTGTCTTGTCTTTACAAGAGAGATAGGAAAAGACCATTTTAAAGCTATCAAGTATGTGTTCTGATTATAGAGATGATGGAGCAGAGGAACCAGTGGCTACATCTCTGTGTGTAGAGATAGCAGCTGAATCAACCTCATTTCAGTGTTCCTGCAAAGAATGATAGAAAGAAGAGCTTCTGATGGGCAGGAAGATGTATCATCTCTATTTTTTTTTTTATTTAGCTAAGCATAAATATGTTTCCAGAACCTCCTATCAAAATCCACGTGCCAGACACTAAATTACACAGAATCACAATTGCCTGGGAATATACTGCAGCCAAGGTATTAATTAGCTTCTGACCCTGGAAAGGTGAAGAGTGAAGAAACAACTTGTTCTGGGTGCCATCTCCAAGCAATAGGAAGCAAAGTCAACATAGATTTACCAAGGGCAAATCAAGCTAAAAAATAACCTGGTATCTTTCTACAAGTCATCACTGGCTGGGTAGATGAGAGGAAATAGTGGATGCTGTATACCTTGTCTTTAGCAAGTTTAGAAAGAGCAGGATAGATAAGTGTGTGGTAAGGTAGATGGAGAACTGACCGGCAGAGCTCAGAGAGCTGTTATCTATTGTAGAAGGACTGGTTGCATGCTTGTAACTGGCAGTGCTTCCCAGGCATCAGAGATGGGTCCAGTCTTTTTCAACATCTTAATCAACAACTTGCCACTGAAAAACATCTGGAAATTTGGGCAGGGAGGAACCTGATGAAGTCTAACAAGACCAAATGTAGAGTCTTGCTCCTGAGGAGAAATGACTGCATGCATCACTACAGATTAGGAGATGACCCGCTGGAGAGGAGCACTGTGGAGAAGGATCTAGGTGTTCTGATTGACAACAAGTTGGCCTTGAGCCATCAGTGTGCTCTTGTGTCCAAGAAAGCCAATGATATCCTATGGTGCATTAGTAAGAGTGTGGTCAGCCTATTGAGGGAGGTGATCTTCCCCATCTGCTCTGCCGTGGTGAGGCCACATTTGGGAGACTGTGTCCAGTTCTGCACTCCTCTGTTAAAAAAAACCCAGGGATCTCCTAGAAAGAGTCCAGCAGAAGGCCACAAAGATGGTTCAGGCCCTCAGTCCAGGCAGCAGGCCTGGAGCATCTCCCATATGAGGAAAGACTGAGGTAACCTGGGTCTATACAACCTGGGGAAAAGAAGATAGAGGGGGGAATCTGATTAATGTGTATAAATATCTAATGGGAGGTGGGAGGCAAATGGATGAGGCCAGGCTCTTCTCAGTGGTGTTAGCAATATGACAAGGGGTAGTGGCCTAAAACCTGAACATAGAACATTTCATAATAGCATGCAGAAGAACTTATTTACAACTTCTTTACAGCAAGGGGGATGGATCACTGGAATAGTTTGCCCAGTGAGGTTGTGGAGTCCTCTTCTGTGGAGATATTCAAGACTCATCTGCATGCGTATCTGTGACACCAAGTTGGCTGGAAGTGTCAATCTACCTGGGGGTAGCAAAGCCCTTCAGAGGGATCTAGACAGGCTGGATTGCTGAGTTGAAGCCAGTGGAATGAGGTTCAACAAGACCAAACTCTCAGTCCTGGACTTTGGCCACAACAACCTCAGGCAGCACTGCAGGCTTGGACAGAGTGAGTGGAAGACTGTAGAGGGAACAGATCTGGTGGTATTGATTGATGCTTGGCTGAATGTGATCCAGCAGTGTGCCCACGGTGGCCTAGAAGGTCAGTTGGCATCCTGGCTTGTATCAGAAATAGTATTGCCAGGAGGAGCAGATAAGTAATTGCCCCTTGGTACTCAGCACTGGTGAGGCCACACTTCAAGTACTGTGTTCTCACTGCAAGAAAGACAACGAGGCCCTGGAGCATGTCCAGAGAAGGGCAACTGTCTTGCTTCAATTTATAGAAGGGAGAGGAGATTCTTTGATATATGTATACCCGATTTGAGATTAAGAAACCACAGATCAAATGTTGGTCTGACCAGTTTATTATAAATCCTAATCAATCAGGGAGATGGGGTCAGGGAGGCCAGTGACAATTATGAATTAGGGTGATGGGGAAGGGAAAGTGGGTGATAGGAGAGATAGGACTTGTCTGTCTGTGACCTTTAGACAAAGGATTTCTCAGCCCTTGAACAAACAGGACTTGGCTGGACTTGTCCTCAGCAAGCTTTGAGACAAAAGTGCAAAAGAATATTCTCTTACAGCAACTAAGGTGGCAACTATGTTCTGGAGCATAGCTTTTTTTTGTGGAGCAGTTGAGGATTCCTCTTTTGAGGAAGCTGGGATTGTTCAGTCTGGAGATGAGGAGGGTCAGGAGAGACTTATTGCTCTCTGTAACTACTTGAAGGTTGTAGTGTGCTGGGGATTAGCCTCTTCTCTCATGTAAATAGTGCTAGGACTAGAGGAAATGGCCTGAAGTTGCCAGAAGAGATTCAGGCTGCACATGAAGAAATGCTACATTTCTGAAATAGTGGTCAGGTGCTGGAATGGGCTGCCCAGCGAGATGGTGGAGTTGCCAACCGTGGAGGCATTCAAGGAACGTTTACACGTTCTGTTGAGGAACATGGTTTAGTAACTATTAGTGATGGGTGGTTAGTTGGACTGGACGATCTTGTAGGTCTTTCCCAACCTTGGTGATTCTGTGATTCTATTCTATGATTCTATGTGCAACCTGTTACAGGGAACCTGCTTTAGAAGGGGCACTGGCCTCAATCTCTTGAGGTACCTTCCAATCCCTGCACCTGTGAATCTGTTATAACCTTCCTATCATCCAGATTTTATCATCTCTACCATTTCCTATTGCACTGGGTAGTCTAAATTGAATAGTCTTTAAAGCAGTTTACTGAGAATAGAAAGTGTATAAATGGCTGCATAACCTAATGGGCAGTAGTAATAAATGAAGTTTGTTTTTTTTATGTGGTTGCAGAGAGCTACATCACAGTTCCTTACAATTTCTTTTGTGCCGTAGCTTTCAACTGAAATGTGAGTTTTCTCAATTATGAGATAATTTTATTGACACCCAGAGTCTCTTTTACTGTGAGATCCTTCTCCCATTAAGAATTATTTGTACGTACTTCTCTCTTCTGTGATGGGAAGTTGCTTGATTGCTTGAGTTCTTCTCTTATGAGGTCAACGTCATTGCTTCCCACTTTTGAAAACAGGTAGGAAAATACTTCCCTGTGCATTATATCTAATGAGGTGCACATGAAAAATATGCCTCAGGCTGCAGAAAGACTCTATTAAAGCAATTGTCATGAAATTCCTAGTAAAGAGAAAAATGAGAACAGTTGTCTTGATCAGCCGATGCAAAATGATAACATTCTTGTGACAATGGAAAGGCATCTCATTTTTTTCCAGGCTTTATGAACTAGTAAGGAACCTCACATAAAGTCAACAGAAAAGTTTCAGTGGTATTGCAGAGGGAAAAATGGTCATGTATTGCCTCATTGAACAGGGGTGATCATCCAGATGATATCAGTGAGGAAGGACAGCTTCCCTTTCATCTGCAGTTCAGAAGACGGCACGTGACCTGAAATATTTAATGTTTGCAATCATTGTGGATGGAAATAAATGATACCTCTCATCTTTTCTCTCCCGCCCCTAGCCATCTAGCAACTCTCATAACTGGCATATGCTATGACTGAGTGACCTGGCTTCATTCACAACTAAATCAGTACTAAAATAGTCAGAATGATAGATAGTGGCTTATCAATAATTGAAAAGAAAGGCTTAGAGATGTCCTATTATCTGAATAATTAATGCTGCACATGGGCTTTGTAATTCCTTAATAAAACTAACTGATTGATTTGCTTAATTAATTCCTTCTTTGACAGGCTTATTGCTTTCTTTCTTACTTTGAAGACAGGGCTGGGCAAAAAAAAAAAAATAAAAATAATATATATATATAAATAAAAAATATATACATATGTATATATATATAAAGAGGAGACTCATTATTATGAAGGCAAAGAAAGATATAAAATCTTTCATAAACTTTAACCCTGCACTGGAGAATAGATGCTCAATGCTTTACTCACCCATATCCCCTCAGCCTCTTCCATGTATTTTCAACTACAAAAATGGCTCTAAAAATGGAAATGTCTACAATGGAAAACAACATTCAGCAGATTTTTCCCACCTCCTTTGCATTTCACCTCTGTTCATGTCCCACCGCAACTGATCAAAAATTACGTCAAAATTTAATGTGCCCCACAATCACACCAGTGGTAAACTTGGTTGAGACTTATTCACTTTTGAATAAATTAATCTGAATGATATATTTAAAGCCCACTTGTTTAACAGCAATAATTACCTTGAAAGTCAGATACTGTCACCATCGTGCTCTGTCATAAACAAAATGCTTCCTTGGACTGGAGAATTTACCTTAAGGAAAGATTTTATGCAATGGCTTGAAATTAGCAGTAACTGTCAGCTTGCTGTCTCTACTTTTTAACTTTGTTGTTTGTTATGTCAAACTTATTTAAGCTGCTGTGGGACCTGTCTAGTTATCTAGCACAAACTGTACTAATATATTCATACTCTACAGCAGATCACTGCCTTGTGCTATACACTTGTTAAGAAAAAAAGTGCTATTTAGGAGAGTTCAAATAGTTTGCTGGCAAGAGCAGTCACTGAAACCTGTCCATAAGGTCATATAACTAATTCCTCCAAGATGAACATCCTCAAAGCATCCTTTATGGTTATATTTCTGTACAGTAGTTCTGATCCAGACACACATTACTCATCAACACAACAATGCTTGCTTTGCATTTAGTTCTATACAAATATAGATTTATCCCTAAAATCAGGAGACATGCTGCCCTAAAATTAGCTGCATGGATCTCAATTAGGGATTAAACAAATATCTAGTTATAGTCTTTCAAAGGTCTATTCTAGGCAATTTCAATCCTTCAGTCTAGATCTGCTCTTAAATTATATTTTTCGTTAAAATTTCAGGCCTTATCCCTAACATAATTCAAAATTCTTGATAAGTAACTGCAAATATTTCCCACTTGAACTTTTCACATTGAACTTCCTAATTGAAAAGTATTTAAAAAGTATGAAAAGCATTTAATACTCAGAAAATAAATAAATAAATAAATAAGGTAATAAACCACTTGAAATACAATCTAAAAGAGCAGAAATCTGTTGACTTTCAATGTCTTTTAGAAAATCTATCTTCCAAATATTTGAGATAATAAAAGAAATAAAATATGTACTGAATCTGCTGAAAAGTGAGAAAAATCAACGGACTACATGAACTATGAAGACATAGCATATTGTACTACATGTAGGAGCTCTGGAGAGAAAATTGCTGTGCAGACCTGATTTCTGCCCTAATTTCTGGTGCGCATCTCAAGGATCCTTACACTAGGTTGAAATCTGCAGTGCAGACATTCTTGTTTTTAATTTTTAACTAAGACTAAAGAGAAGATATCATTTTCAAATGCTTGGCCAGCAAAGAAAAAGAAACGTGTTGTTAAGTTCAAATCAGTATTTATCACAGTAATTGGAATAATTAATTTAAGATTTTCCTCAAAATAAGCAAATTAAAGTTTTCTGAATTTTGAAGGGTTATTCTTGTTTTGATCAGAATTTGTTAGAAGAACTTGAGTGTTTTCTTTAAAGCTTAGCCTCCTTCAGATTAAGGAACACAGAAAGATTTAAAAAAAAAAAAAATACAACACATTAAAATAGAAAAAGTTGGTCAGATTTGTTGTTAAAGTTAATACAAACTTTGTTTGGCTTTGTTAGATCAAATAGTAATGAGTTGAATATTGCACTACTTTCTGAATCAAGTCACCCATAGAGAATGAAGAGAAACAGTCATGCGTATTGTGTTTGAATTTTAGTGGTTTTAAGTAGCTCTGACCTGGATCATCAGGTGTGTTTATAACATTTCTACTTGGAGTGTAGGCACTTCACCATTTTCTTTTGTCAGGATTTTATAAAGCAAACAGAGAAATACTTTTTTTTTTTTTTTTTTTTTTTTTAGGAATGAATCTGGAGAACCAATGTGTACATTAAAATCAGTTATTCAAATCTTGTGCATGTGCAGTGTGTCTGAATCTCAAATGACACATTAAATTGGATGCATAATTGTAAGAAATAATTAGTATAAGAAATATTTTTCTTGAGACTTGCAATGAGGTTTTCAGGCTCATCACTGAGATTTTGACACAACCTAGACAACCCATTTTCAGCAGTTCTTCAGCTACATAATCCACTCTCTCTCTACTCAGCATTTCAAACCAGAAAACCACTGAGACTTACAATTTCAGCATCTTTCAGGACTGGTATCTGACATCAGCATTACTCACTGCCTGACATGATCAAGCCAGTTATCTCCTGCTTTTTTCATTCGGGATGGCAGCACCCCAACAAAAAAGGATGGACTTTTTAAGATAGACAGTTCCCATACAGAAGGTGGAGTCTGAAAATTTAACACTTCATTTAAATAAGATTGCTTCTCTATCCTGTTAAAACATCGTGTGACAGGAGAATTGAACCTTTTCTAAGTTTAACAATTTGAAAACTGTGTCTTTTTACTTATAGTAGACTATTTGCAAGTATTTATGCACGCATTTCCCACTTGAACTTTTCACATTGAACTTTCTAATTGAAAATTAGCATTTAATACTCAGAAAAAAAATCAAATAAGGCAATAAACTACATTTGAAATACAAATATTGAAATCAGCAGTACAATTACTTGTAACAATTGCTGTAACAGAGGTTATAGGCAACATGAATAGAGTATGAATATCAGTATCAGTATCAATATGAGACTGAACACAATCAGATTCTATCATAACACTTGACATATTTGTATCAAATAATTTCTTCATGGCTTTTGCTCTGAGAAGTTATCACAGAATTATTCAAAAAATCACATTTGGCTTGGATAGGAAGAGACGTTAACAATCATTTAGTTCCAATCCCTCTGTCATGGGCAGGGCTGTCAGCCGAAGGATCAGGTATCCCAAGGATATCATCCTACCTGGCCTTGAACACCTCCAAGGATGAGAACACCACAGCTTCTCCAGGCAGCCTGTTCCTGTGTCTCACGATTCCCTAAGAATTTATTCCTAAGATCTAGCCTATATTTTCCCTCTTTTAGTTTAAAGTCATTCTCCCTTGCCTTATCACTATCAGACTGTGCAAAAAGATGATCTCCCTCCTTATTAAAAGCTCCTTTTAAGTACTGGAGGGCCACGATGAGATCTTTCTGAAACTTTCTCTTCTTCAGATTGAACAAGCCCAGCACCTTCAGTCTGTTTTTGTAGGAGAGGTGCTCTACACCCCTGATCCTCGTGGCCCTCCTTTAGACCCAATGCAACAGCTCCACAACTTTCTTGTATTGGGGTCCTCAGACTCCGATGCATTACTCCAAGTGGGGCTCATGAGGCAAAGTATATAGGGGGACAATCTCTTCCTTCTACATGATGGCCACCCCTCTTTTGATGCAGACTAGGATTCTTACAGTCTTCTGAGCTACAAGTGCTCATTGCTGGCTCATATAAAGCTTCTCATCCACCAGGACTCCCAGGTCCTTCTCCTCAGGGCCACACTGTCTCGCTCCGATTTACAGGAGGGAGAAGAGGTTCTTTAATATATGTATACTCAATATGGGGTTAAGAAACAACAGTTCAAATGTTGGTCCAACCAGTTTATTACAATTCCTAGTAGTTTAGGGAGATGGGAAAGGGTAGATGGGCAATAGAAAAGGTAGGAAATAGAAAAAAAGAATCTTTGTAGGAAGCAAGTGGGAGATAGTCACCACCATGTGTGGTTTGTAGTTCAGTCATTCATCTTCAATAGAGGTGAGTCATCGGGCATTGTTGTTCTGCTGATGACAACAACTTTTCAATGGTAGTACAAACTTATTTTTGTAAGTCCAAAGTCATTGAGTCAGCTCTCTTTTGAGTGGCAGCTCCTGGTTCTGGAATCTCAACAGAAACTCCTTTGTTCCCATCTTCCAGGCCTTGCCAGCAGATAAAAGGGAGCAGGGATGCCCACCTGCATCCCTTTTTTCACATGACACGATGGTATCATTCCCCAGTTTTCCCATACCAAGCTGGAGCTATTTAGCCACAGGCCAGATCCTCTTCCAGTAAACACTCCTTAGCACTCTCTTCCAGAGGCAAGCAGATCCAAAGAAATGCTTTCAAATGTAAAATTGTCCATACAGTGATGTCGATTGCCACATGGCAACACCCATCTCTCTTCTCCTAATTGTCAATCTTATCACAAGAAATACCTCAGGAAGCAAGCTTTGAGCCGAAAACAAAAAAGGGTTCTCACAACACTCATTGAGTTCTTCTTCCAGCCTGTTCAATAGGATTGGGACTATCCTGATCCAACTGGAAAACCTTGCACTTGGCCTTACTGAATCTCATTAGATTCACACGGAACCAGCTTGTCCAGGTCCCTTTGGATGGAAACTCTTCCTTGTTTTGTATCACCTGTATTGCTCGGTTTGATGTCATCAGCAAACATGCTTTACATGCTTTACATTCATTACATTCGATCCCACTGTCTATGTAATTTATAATGATGCTGAAGTTATCTCAAGGTATGAGGACATTCACATGTCTCTTTCAGGTGTTTATACCAGATCTCTGCCTCTGCCTCAGTTTTTATGGATTATCTAATCTGAATGCTGAAGCATGAAGGAAACAGGCCTCATTACCCACAGCATTCATAGGAGAGACTCTTCATTAATCTATCTAGAGCACCATTAACTACTGCCCAAACTAAAGCTCCCATATAGAGAAACTCCCCTATAGAGAAAATAAGACATTTCTGAAGCCATTTCTCATATCCATACTTAAAATATCTCACTCAGTTTGTCTTATTTCTCCAGAGGTGATAGCTGTGATGAACTAGTCAGATAATAGAATCATAGAATCAGAATAGCTTTGGTTGGAAAAGACCTTTGATATAATCAAGTCTAACTGCAACCTAACCATACTACCCTAACTCTAACCACCCACCTCTAAATCATGCCCCTGAGCAACACATCAAAATGGTTTTTAAACACATTCAGGGATGGTGACTCAATCACCTCCCTGGGGAACCTATTCCAGGGCTTAAGAACCCTTTTTGTAAATAAGTTTTTCCTGATATCCAGCCTAAACCTCCCCTGGTGCAACTTGAGGCTGTTTCTCCTTGTCCTGTCACTGTCACCAGTGAGAAGAGACCAACCCTGTTCTTGCTGTAAGCACCTTTCAGATATTGGAAGAGAGTAGTAAGGTCTCCCTTCAGCCTCCTTTTCCTCATACTAAACAGCCCCATTTCCTTCAGTCTCTCCTCATGGGCATATTCTCCAAGCCCTTCACAAGCCTTGTTGCCCTTCTTTCGACTTCCTCCAGCACCTCAATGCCCTTTCTGTATTGATGTGCCCAAACTGAACACGGGACTCAAGGTGAGGCCTTACCAGTGCCTAGTACAGGGGCAGGATTACTTCCCTAGTCCTGCTCATCACTCCATTCTTGATACAAGCCAGGAAATCAGGTTTGTCAAACAGGATCTACCATTTATGAACCCATGGTTGGCCTGATCCCCTGGTTGACCTTTAATATATCTATGATGGTTCCTGAGATTATCTGTTCCATAATCTTCCCTGGCACTGATGTGAGACTGATAGGTCTGTAGCTGCTGATGTCATCTTTCTGGCCCTTTTTGAAGATGGGCATCACATCTCCAGTCCTCTGGGATGTCCCTGGTTAGCTAGGAGTATTAAAGGATGATAGTGTCTTGGTAACCACATCCACCAACTTTCTCAGCACTCCAGGGCGCAATATCCATCTGGCCCCATGGACTTGTGAGTGTCTGGATTTTGGAGCAGGCCCAAAGCTATCTCATTATGGATTATGCAGAGTCTGTTCTGTTCCCCATCCCTATCTTCCAGTACAGGGGCTGTACACCCAGGGAACCCAGTTTTACTAGTAGTGACTGAGGCAAAGAGGGCATTAAGTACTTCAGTCTTATCCTGATCTTGGTCACCGTGTTTTCCTCTGCATCCAACAAGGGATGGAGATTCTCAATATGAATATGGAGATAGCAGAGTCTGAATGACAGGAAAGAAACACTTGTGCTACTTCAGAAGAGCTGAGCTGCCTAGTACTGCTCTTCGCTTTCTCATTGTCTCTCTTTGGGTCAATTAAAGTTTTTGCAGCACATCTACTGTGCATTTTTTATTGCTTTTGCTATGGACTGTGACTCTATGGTATTGTGTCTTGCCTAAAACATATGATCTCTATAAAAGATCAGAAAAAATATCTACCTGTACTCTCCTAAAGACTCTTCTCTCCCCAAAAGACACACTCTTACAAGCAGTATTTTGGGATAAACAAGTCATCTGTCTAGACAATTTGTCTAATTTTGTTTTCAGTGAACTGAATATGAGTATGAAGCTGAATACTTGACATTGGAATTGCATTCATTGTAAGAAAAAAATTGAACTCTGATTTTCTATTTACCAATAGCAATGTTTGTTTATGTTCTGCCTTTAAGGCATCTTGTAACAGCAGATTATCATGTTTTGATTCTCATGAATCTCTGCAGTACAGAACAAAGATAAAATGTCTTTTTTTGTTTTGTTTTGTTTTGTTTTTTAGAAAGAACATATCTGCATTAAGTTCGACTTTGATTGTACTGGAATGGAAACTCCATTTCAAACTTAAAAAAAAATTGTAATGTATGAATTAAAAGAGACTTTCAGTTTAGATGCATAAACACTTTTGTACATGCCCATATATTCTTGAATTGTAAGCAAATGATTATGCATTTCCATATTCCTTAAGTCTGTTTTTTTTTTCCCAGCGTACTTATTACTATACACAAAACAAATTCAGTTCATAAAATGAGTACAATTTTTTTTTTTTTTGTATCATAGTAAGAGCTGAAGTTTCTTGAAAATATAATCTTTATATTTGCAAAATTATAAAAATTAAAACATTTTTTTTTAGAGGTGGAATTATAGAAAACAAAAGAACCATCAGGTTTACCCAAGCTACCATTACAGAGCTTACATTTGTATGTAACTAGAGAGCATTATTTCTTTTTTTGTAGAACTTAGATTAAAAAAACTTTCCCAGAATTCTCATGCAACAGTATCTCTCTTCTTTTTTAGTACAGAGAAATTATCCTTGAGAACTTATAAATAATGTAAATATATAGATTGTAGTTTTCATTTGTGTTTTTTTCAAGATTTTTTTCCTAGGGGAAATAATAATGCAGTTCAGTGATGCTAGAGATTTTATGGGTACCATGTATGAAATGAATGCTTGCTTAATTGTTTCTGGCACATAAACGTGAGCTGAAAAAATGCAAGATCATAGCAGATGCAGAGAAGCTGATCCTAGATAAATTAAACTGGTGTTCTTGAGTTTTAGCTGTGGTTTGATTTCAGAGGAATAAGTGGTCTCATTGATGTATAGGGTAAAACTACATACATGCAGGGGAAGGAAATAGTGTGTAAGTTTACTAAATAAAAGTTCTGCAGTACTGAGAATATTAAGCCTGCCTTAGTCAACCATGCAGCTGAAGTGATTTAGATAAAAAGGAATAAAAAGCTGCACAACTGAGAGTAATCGACAAGATGTCCACAGCTGATTAAAAGACATTCCCTTTTATATATAATAACTGTGAACTGATCAACAGATTTCTCATTTAACTTAGCTATAGATGATACTATATAATGAAAGCATGTGGCCTGGAAAATGGTCAAATATATCATTCATGGAAATTTGGCTCAATAACTAAAGCAGGTGCCTAATACCAATGAGAGTCTAAATATGTGGTTAGTGCACGGCTAGCATCCTCTCACATCAATAATAATCTTTAGATCTTTGCACCTATAAGAAAACAGTCAATATGAAAATGAATAGCAATGCCTGAGTATAAATATATAAACAGTAGTGAGGCAATAATTACTATAGTCCAGTTTATGAAAAACAGGGACATCAGAATCAGCCTATGAGGTACACTTTGGACACATTTCTGCAGTTATCTGAACTGAATCACTTTAATTTTGACCAATGCCAAGAAGACCATTGATCCATATCCTATATCAAAGTGGATTCACACTAAACATTTGTCTGAAAGTTAATAAAGTTTGTTAAGCTATCAATTGTTTTCCAGCAACATCTGAGATGATGTTTACTTAAATCCAAACCTGTGATCCTAGGTCCCGTTGCCTTCATAGACGACATTTAAAAATTAATTGTACATATCAAATCATCTCATGTTTGAGGTTCTGCCCATTCAGACTTCTTTAATTCCTGGTATTGATAAATTGTTCCAGTCCATTCCTGCATGACATTCCTTACAGACTGAAGGCAATAAGTAAGAATTAACTGGTTTCAAGGAGATAACTTTCCTATTCTTCCTGCTTGTATCCACTCATAATATAAGGTATGGATCAAGAGAAGATCAGCAGGTCATCCTGCCCATGCCTTTCTCAACACAAAATTGTTTCTGTACTGTAGATCTTATGACAATCAGAAGCACTAATGGGTTTACCAAATGTTTTATCGTGCAATAAAGCAAGTTCAGAATAGTTTAAAATGATTTTAGAGGACTGGAGAGGCTAATTGATGGAGCAGGCATACAAGTAGTATTTGCCTGTATTCCTACGGTGGCGGGGAAGGACACTGAGAGGAGCAGGAAAACCGACCTTATAAACACCTGGCTGAGAAGCTGGTGTACATGCAAAAATTTTGGGTTCTTTGATCATGGGGTGGTCTACTTGGCACCTGGTATGAGGACTGCCGATGGGTATCACCTATCCCAAATGGGGAAACGGATCCTTGCCCAGAAGTTGGCGGGACTCATAGAGAGGGCTTTAAGCTAGATATGAAGGGGGAAAGGAATAAAACTAGGCCCGCTAGAAATGAGTCTGGGGGAGCAGTAATGAGATTAGGGTTGAAGCGAGGGGCTCAGCTGAAGGGGCTCAGCTACACCAATGCACGCAGCATGGGCAACAAACAAGAAGAGTTGGAAAATGCTGTGCAGCAGGCTAACTATGACCTAGTTGCCATTATGGAAACATGGGACTGCTCCCATGACTGGAGTGCTGCAATGGCTGACTACAAACTCTTCAGAAAGGATAGGCAAGGAAGGAGGTTAGCGGTATGGCTCTCTATATTAGAGAGTGCTTTGATGTTATTGAGCTTGAGGCTGGGGATGATAAGGTTGAATCCCTACGGGTAAAGATCAGGGGAAGGGCTGACAAGGCAGACTTCCTGGTGGGTGTCTGCTACGGACCACCGAACCAGGGTGAAGAGACAGATGAGGAGTTCTACAAGCAGTTGGCGGAAGCTTTGTCTTCATGATGGACTTCAACTTCCCTGACACATGCTGTGAATACAACACAGCTCAGAAGAAGCAATCTAGGAGGTTTCTGGAGTTTATGGAGGATAACTTTCTGATGAAGCTGGTGAGACAGTTGATGAGGGGAACTGCCCCGCTAGACCTGCTGTGCACAAACAGAGAAGGCATAGTGGAAGATGTGGAGGTCGGGGGCTGTCTTGGACAGAGTGCCATGAAATGGTAGAGTTCTTGATTCTTGGTGGAGCCAGGAGAGGGAACAGCAAAACTGTTACCTTGGACTTCTGGAGGGCGGATTTTGAATTATTCAGAAGGCTAGTTGAGGGAATCCCCTGGGTTTCAATCTTAAAGAGTAAAGGGGTCCAAGATGGCTGGTCACTCTTCAAGAAGGAAGTCTTAAAGATGCAGGAGCTAGCTGTCCCCCTGAGCCGCAAAATGAGCCGGCAGGGAAGAAGACCAGCATGGATGAATAGGGAGCTATTCTTGAGGCTCCAGGAGAAAAAGAGAATCTACCTCCTGTGGAAGAAGGGACGGGCGACTCAGAACGAATACAAAGAAGTTCTTAAGATGTGTAGAGAGAAAATCAGAAAGTCAAAAGCCCAGCTTGAACTCAACCTGGTAGCTGGGGTAAAAAGGAACAAGAAATTCTTTTACAAATGCACCAGTGGTAAGAGGAGGACTAAGGAGAATCTTCAGTCTTAACTGGATGAGGCTGGGAATGTGACCACTGAGGATAAGGAAAAAGCAGAGGTTCAGAATGCCTTCTTTACGTCTGTTTTTAATGGTTAGACCAGGTATTCTCAGGGAACTCCACTCTCTGACCTGGTAGTCTCAGCTGGGGTGCATACAGAACATCCCGCGATTCAGGAGGACGCAGTCAGAGGCCTACTACTCCAGCTGGACTGTCGTGAGTCCATGGGGCCGGATGGGATTCACCCAAGAGTGCTGAAGAAACTCGGCTGAAGTGATAGCCGAGCCGCTTGCCATTATCTATCAATGCTCCTTGTGACTGGTGAGGTCCCAGAAGACTGGGGCTTGACTCCCATCTACAGGAAGGGTTGTAAGGAGGACCCAATGAACTATAGGCCTGTTAGCCTGACTTCAGTGCCAGGTAAAGTTATGGAGCAGATTGTCTTGAGAGAGATCATGCGGCATGTGAGGAATAACAAGAATCAGGCCTAGCCAGCATGGATTCATGAAAGGCAGGTCCTGCTTGACCAACCTGATCTCCTTCTATGATCTAGTGATCTGTATGGTAGATGAAGGAAAGACTGTTGATGTAGTCTACCTATACTTCAGCAAGGCCTCAAGGCCTTTGATACTGTCTCCCACAGTATTCTCCTGCAGAAACTGGCAGCCTGTGGCTTGGACAGCTACACTCTTGTCTGGATAAGGAACTGGCTGGAAGACCGGGCCCAGAGAGTGCTGGTGAATGGAGCTAAATCCAGCTGGCAACCAGTCATGAGTGGTGTTCCCCAGGGGTCAGTGCTGGGGCCTATCCTCTTCAATATCTTTATTGATGACCTGGATGAGGGCATTGAGTGCATCTTCAGTAAGTTTGTGGATGACACCAAGTTGGCTGGAAGTGTCAATCTGCCTGGGGGTAGCGAGGACCTACGGAGGGATCTGGACAGGCTGGATAGCTGAGCAGAAGCCAATGGGATGAGGTTCAACAAGGCCAAATGCTGGGTCCTGCACTTTGTCCCCAGGCAACTCTACAGGCTTGGGGCAGAGTGTCTGGAAGACTGCATAGAGGAAATGGACCTGGGGATACTGACTGATGCTCGGCTGAACATGAGCCAGCAGTGTGCTGGGTGGCCAAGAAGGTCAATGGCATTCTGGCTTGCATCAGGAACAGTGTCACAGCAGGAACAGGGAAGTGATTGTCTGCCTGTACTCAGCTCTGGTGAGGCTGCATCTTGAGTACTGTGTCCAGTTTTGGGCACCTCACTGCAGGAAAGACATAGAGGTCCTGGAGAGTGTTCCAAGAAGAGCAACAAAGCTGGTAAGGGGTTTGGAGCACAGGCCTTACGAGGAGCAGCTGAAGGAGCTGGGATTGTTCAGTCTGGAGAAGAGGAGGCTCAGGGGAGACCATATTGCTCTCTATAACAACCTGAAGGGAGTCTGTAGTGAGCTTGGTGTTGGCCTCTTCTCTCATGTAACTAGTGATAGAACTAGAGGGAATGGCTTCAAGCTGCACCAAGGGAGCTTTAGGCTGGATGTTAGGAAATACTACTTGTCTGAAGGAGTGTTCAGGCACTGGAATGGGTTGCCCAGGGACATGGGCACCCTGGAGGTGTTGAAGGAACATTTGGATTTTGTGTTGAGGGACATGGTTTAGTGAGTACTATTGGCGATAGTTGGTTGGACTGGATGATCTTGAAGGTCTTTTCCAATCTTGGTGATTCTGTGATTCTGTGATTTAGATATGTCCTTAATTTCCTATGCCACCACAGAGAGCAAAAATAATTATAACACACTGTCCTCTTGTCACTGTGCTGTCTACATCCCTTCACCACAGATTGAGACTGAGAGAGATTAAACTCTTAATCTAGGTTAGTTGTGATTGCAAGAGAAGGAAGATAACTCTTAGGCCTTTTGCTTGATTTGTCATTTTTGACAAGAACAAAATAAGCTTTACATTAATTAGATTTGAGCTCAATTTACACACTTATTTTCCTACCGTAATTCAACTGTGGGATGATCATTCCCCTAAATCACCATTTGATGCATTTTTGCAAAGGTCTCCTCTTTTCCTCTTTACTTAATTTTTGTTCAATTTAATGTTTCTCCTTATGATTGGCAAACATCCTCGTGGCAGGTGAGTGAAAGAAGTGTCACGTTATGTTAAATGATGCCACTGTAGTTCTAAAAAAAACACAGCATATTTCAAAAGAAGTCAAAAGCCCCACAGGGAATGCTGAGACCAGGACTCTGTAGTGTTCGTATATTTATTGCTTTCTCCTAAGTTATTGAACAAAGAATATATTATATGATGATGGTAGCAAATCATAGAATGTCCATTAGTGTTCAGGGACTTCACATGGATTAAGGCAAGTTTCTTTACACGTTGAAGAAAATACTCTGAAAACAGCAAATTTCTTCTTGTTTCTAAGACAGTCACTCTCCTCGCACCCTGACAAAGGAAGTAAAAGATCTTGTAATGTGTATCATGCAATGACATTATTTTGAGCAAATATAATGGTCTAATTATCTAATTGTAATACAATTTGAATCCTGATTCGGTTTTATGTTTTGTTTTGTTTTGTTTTGTTTCATTAGCCTCATACATAAGCTGAAATCTAAAAACTATATATTATTATTCACAAAACTAGTAATTTTTTATTATTATTAGCATCTAAATGCACTATTTACAAGTTAAAGTTCCAGTATAGAGAAACAATGAGGATACAATAAAAAAGAAAATTCAGTCCCACCTCAAATATAATGAGTAGCAGCCTGACAGACAAATACAAGAAAATGACAAGATTTATGAACCAGGAATGTTGTCATAGTCTCCAAGAATAAATGTCGTTTTCACTGAAAGAAAGAATGAAAATGTATCCATATATTTTGCTAAAAGAAAAAAAACAACATTAAAATTAAATTTTATAAATGGACTGATTTCAGCTGCTTTAATTTCCAGGTGGATAGTCATGCCTACTTAAATAAGACATATATTTGCCAAATGAAAATGAAAGAAATGAATAAAAAGAGATTTTTCAAATTACTGTTCTTTTTTTTTCAGAATTCAGGCCATACTTCTTAATGAAAGACAAATCACTTGCTCTTAAAGTGAGGATTTAACTGCTCATAATATTATAAGTTAGTCCACTCAAGAGTTTGAAGGAGCTAATAACAATTTATTTGGCAAATTTTATGAGTAACACAACTTTCATGCCTTTCTTAAAAATGTCTTTTTTTTAACATTAGTAATTCTGGGTAGATATTGTTTGAAAAGACTTGTAAGTTGCATCCTGTTGGTTTATAAAATAATAAAAATAATGGAAGTTTAAATGAAGCTTCTTTACTATTACTTTCCATATTGGTGAATCTCATTTTTTGGTAGAGAAGTTGAAGGAAGCATGCTTGTCTTTTGTAGTGTACACACCTTTGCATTTAAACTTTGATCTCCTTCATTGAGAATTTTTGCTACTAGTTGGAAGCAAATAGTTTCCTGCCTGTACAGTACAACAAAAAAGCAACAGTAGTCTTGGATTTCAGTTAGTTTCTCTCTACAGCTCTTTACTCGTTGTAGGATTCTGATTTTGGCCAGGTCTGGAACTCTCTTCCCCTTCCCTGATTCCAGCTTTACCGTCTCCACCTTCCCATGCCTGCAAAGATAATGGAGAAGATCATCTTCAAGTAGATATTAAGGAACAGGAGAGATGAGGAGGAGATCTGAGACAGCCAACACATCACTGTGTCACCAGGGGTGGATTGTGCCTGAACAAGGTTATGATAGAGTGACAGCACTGGAGGACAAAGGAAGAGCAACTGATGTTATCCACCTGGACATGTACAAGGTCTTTGACATGCTTATCAGTAAATTGGAGAGATATAGATTTGAAGGCTGGAATATCCACTGGATAACTAACTGGTTGGATGATCATAGCCAGAGTGCTTTTGTCAACAGCTATGGCCAGGTGGAGGCTGGTCATGAGTGGTGTCCTTCAGGGGTCTGTCTTGGGACTGGTGCTCTTCAGCACCTTCAGCAATCACTTAGACAATGGGATCAAGTGTACTCTCAGCAGTTTGCTGATGATAGGTAAGGAAGGTTTAGGTTGGATGTCAAGGGGAAGTTCTTTACAGAGAGAGTGGTTAGGTGCTGGAACAGGCTGCCCAGAGAGGTTGTGGATGCCACATCCCTAAAGGTGTTGAAGGTCAGATTAAATGGGGCTCTGGGCAGCCTGATCTAGTATTAAATGTGAAGGTTTGTGGCCCTGCATGTGGCAGAGAGGTTGGAGATTCATGATCCTTGAGGTCCCTTCCAACTCTGGCCATTCTGTGATTCTCTGTGATTCTGTGATTCTGTGACACCAAGCTGAGTGGTGCAGTTGACACAATAGAAGGAAGAAATGTCAATTTGTGAGAACTGAACAAGCTTGAAAAGTAGTCTCATGTAAGCCTAATGATGTTCAACAAGGCCAAATGCAAGGTGTTCCATTTGGGTTGGAATAATCCCACATATAGGCTGGGAGAAGAACTTACTGAGAGTAGCCCTATGGAGAAGGACTTGGAGGTTCTGGTGGACAAACTCTTGGAGAAGAGCCAGTAGTGTGTGTTTGCAGCCCAGAAGGCCAACAGTATCCTGATTTGCACCAATAGAGTGATGACCAACAGGGAGAGGGAAATGATCGTCTCTTTATACTCTGCCCCTGTAAAACTCCATCTGGAGTATTGTATCAAGATCTGGGGCTCTCAGAACAAGAATGATGCAGAGCTGTTAGAGTGAGTCCAGAGGAGGGCCACAAAGATGATCAAAAGAGTACCTCTGCTATGAAGAATGGTTGAGAACACTGGATTTGCTTAGCTTGGAGAAGAGAAATATCCAGAGAGATCTCACTGTAGCATTCCAGAACATGAAGGGAGCTGATAAGACTGACGTTTTACACAGTCTGATAGTGATAGGACAAGAAGGAATAATTTAAAACTAAAAGAGGGGAGATTTAGGTTAGATGTTAAGATAAGTTTCTTTACTCAATGGGAGTAAAGTAGGTTGCCCTGAGGAGTTGTGGATGTTTCATACTTGGAGGCTTTCAAGGGCAAGTTGAATGGGGCCATGGACAGCCTGATTTGATGGCTGGCAACCCTGTCCATGGCATTAGGGTTGGAGATAAATGAACTTTAAGATTCCTTCCAATCCCAGCCATTCTCTGCTGTGACGATTCTGTGATTCTGTAATTCTCACTGAACTCTTTTCTGTTGTACATCTACTCTACTGTTCCTTTGGTATCTGCTGATTTTTGCTGAACCTTACAATTTATTTTGTAATAAATTGTAATAAATATAGAATCATAGAATCATAGAATCTCTGAGATTGGGAAATATCTCCAAGATAATCTATTCCAACTGTCCACCTACCAACAATATTTTCCTACTAAACCACGTCCCTCATTGCAACATGCAAACATTTCTTGAACACCTCCAAGAATCACAACTCCACTACTTCCCCGGCCAGCCCATTCCAGCACTTAATGATTCTTCTGGAAAAGTATTTCCTAATGTCCAACCTGAATCTTCCCTGATGCAACTTGAAGCCATTCCTCCTAATCCTACTGCTAGTTATACAGGATACAAGACTGGACCTCACCTCAGCACAACCTCATTTTGCATAGTTATAAAATGCTATAGGGTCTTCTCTGAGCCTGCTCTTCTCCAGATTAAACAAGTTAGTTCTCTCAGTTGCTGCTCATAAAACATGTGCTCCAGACCCCTCTCCAGCTTTGTTGTCCTTGACTGGACACACTCCAGGGTCTCAATGTCTTTCTTGTAGTGAGAGGCCCAAAACTGAACACAATACTCGAGGTACAGCCTCACCAGAGCTGAGTACAGAGAGGTGATCACTTCCCTGTTCCTATTTCTGATACAAGCCAGGATGCCATTGGCCTTCTTGGCAACCTGGACACACTACTGGCTCGTATTCAGCCAAGAATTGACCAATACCCCCAGGTCCATTTCTTCCACACAGTCTTCCAGCCATTCTGCCCCAAGACTGTATTATTGCCTGAGGTTGCTGTGGCCAAAGTGCAGAACTCAGTACTTGGTCTTGTTGAATCTCATCCCATAAAATGAACATTTAAACAGTTGTCTTATAATGAAAATGTTCTTTGCACTTATACAATTTGTTTTCTCAGGAAAATACACAAAACTGAAATGATAATCAGTTATGCTTGTGAAGGAACAGATTTTTTTTTTTTAATGCCAGGACAAAATGTCAGATACACACATCTCAAAGAGTTATAAAAATCCTTTGCTATGATAGCTCAAGATTTCTTTATTGACAGTAGTTGCCAGACTTGGTTTCTTGTTTCTATTATCTTCTCCTTGTGGTACCTCCTAGGAGGTTTCCATGAGTAACTGAAGAGCACTCACTGCATCTGTTTTGAGTTCAGCAGAGTGTTTCTGCCAGTGATTTCTTTGCTTTCAGGACAGATACTGAGCTGGGTCTCTGCCAAGGTACAGAAAAGGATGTGACAAGGTTGTACTGGCTTTTTGATTTATCTTTCCTGGCCTATTGGATAGTAGAGTACTAACGGACACTGATGTAAGGAAAGGGATGACAAATCTTAGAACTTGCTCGCCGGGCAGAACTGTGTCACACATACACTCAACTTTTGGCTTAAGATAAGACATTTAATCTCTCTGTACTTAAGCCCCATCTGTAAAATGGATGTCAGGACATTGCTGTAGCAGGAACTGTTGTGAAAGGAAAGGGGTATATAATTAATAGCTGACTAGAGGCTGGATAGCAAAATTCATCAAGTGTTGGGTAGGTTCATAATGAATTTCTGACCTGGGGGACAAACATCAGTGCTACTTCATTACTTGAGTCTTAGGATGAAGAAAAAGACCTGTGCCATTAAGCAGCCAAGAAGAAAGTCTGTAAACTGGGAAAAAAAGAGGGAGGCAGAGAGCTATCTTTTTCAGCACACTGAAAGGAACTTGGCATACAAAGGAGCTGAAAAAATCTAAGACAAGTTAAAACAAGTTTATTGTGCTTTCTTTATCATTCTTTTTCACTTGTAGTAATATCTGCTATACTTGTCCTTGATTTTTGTTGTTGTTTTTCTTGTTCTTCTGTCTCTCTTCTCCAAACGAGCAATTGATTTCATGTGAGCTCTCTTCTGAAATTTCATGGTTTCCCCACAGGCCATGATTTAAGGAATCTCAACTCAATACCAATGATACCCTGTCTGCCTCTGATTAAGGAGACCAATAACTAGATTTCTTAATGTCCCTCATAAAGTTCATTTTCAGCATTGTCATCTGTGATGCAACTAAATCTTTCTTTGCCCTGAAAATTACAGATTGAAACCTTTTGCCACTGTCAGCATCAGAAATAAGCTAATGTCAAATCTAAGAGTCCCTAACATTTTCTATCATCATATAGGTGATAAATTTAAAAATAAAATGACAACATACGTTAGAGTCATTTGGTACCTACTATCTGATTGTCTTAAGAATGTGTTTAAATAATCCCTCTGCACTTAAAAAAGCTATTAATAATAATTAAAAAAAAAATACCAACTGCTGTTTAGTATTCAAAACTAAGTTTCTGTAAGGAGTGCTAAACACATCAAAGTGCTTATTTTAAAAAGGCAGTATATAAGCATATTTTTATATTTAAATAATGATAATATTTAAAATTTACTTGCCTGCTTTCAGACTGTCACCTGTCTCTCTTGTTGCCCTTCAGAACTTACATACTTAATTGTCCATATCTTAAAATGCTTAGCTGAGGAAACCTCTACAGTAAGTGGAAGCAGTTGAATATACTTGCTGTCAGCAATCCAAATACAGAGACCCTTCTAGGTACCAGAAAGTCCTTTGAGAATAAAAGAAAAATGAGCATTTTGGGGCAGCAGAACACAATCCTTACCTCGGAGAAAATAAAGTTTTTTATCCTGTCTTGGACAAATGTAGATGTATTCCTAAATTCTGGATTGTCCTTGAAAAATAAGTGTTTTCAAAGTAGTACAGTCCCACGGGCTTGAAGAAGATGCAAAATTAAGTAGAGACATGGACACAGCACTGGACCTACTTTAAAATAGTGAAAAACATAATCCATCTAATGTTTTGTTGTTGTTGCTTTTCTTGCAACTTTTTCTGTTTTTTTTTTTTTTTTTTTTTTTTTGTCAGTCTTTGAAACTGAACATTTAGTGTTATATGGATTTTCTGTTCATTCCCTATTCAAACTACAGCAATGGGTGATGATTTTCTGTCCATGGCAGTCCATTTGGTGCAGACAACATCCCTTAGGACTCAAAACTGTTGTCACTTGGGGTGAACCAGTGGTGGCCATTTTTTATCAAGGTAAGTCTTGTGCTGTTACATGGAAATCAGCCTAAGTGCACTGTTTCAGTTAGCTCATAACTACTTCCACTTTCAGTTACAGATATAAAACTCAATTTCATATCTTTGTTTTTTCTCACAATCTGAAAATATAATTACTAACATAGCTTTGCATTCTTGGAAGGCAAAAATAAAGGAAACCTGCCAGCAAGCTTGATTGAGCAATTTTCATATAGAATGTTTTTGTACCAATAGCTAGCGCTGCAGACATGGGAATTCCTGTGTTTTGTATTTTAGTTGTATTGTGAGATGATTTTCCAATCACTGTATATGAAAATATAAAATTTACTGTTGGCTTTTCAGCTCTTGGTGTCATAGAAGAGAGAAAAGGATGTATTTTCATTGCCAAGTCTCAGGTAAATGAGGCTCTGGTTCAGCCCCTGGCAGAACAAGGAGGTTACACGGGGGTTAAATTAAATAAAATCAGATGTTCTAATTAAAGTAGCATCAGTTCAGTGGAATGGAATAACACATCAGCAATGTCTTTTTTTGTTATTCTTCATGCTAGCATTGGTAAGAAGTCATTTCTTACATCATTACTGAAACTTGTTTTAAAGCATCACTTCAGGAGTATAAAAGAACTTTTTTGGGAAGTAGTAACACCATGATGTTCATGAATCAATCTACTTATATTCCCTAGATCAAATGAAAAAATAGATTATGTCCATGTAGAAGCATAAAGTATTGCCTGAATGAGGAAGGGTTTCAGTAAGATATCTTTATAGAAGATGCCATGGTAGGAGAATTATTTCTTATTCTTCTCTATTTTGGGACATTTTGAGAACAGAATTGGATTGTAAGACTTGTCATTAAATCCTGCCTTTTTCTATTTGAATTACCATCTGATATACTCTCATGGTCAAGTTAAGTATCTCTTTGTTAAGCATCTCTTACTGATATTGTTATTTTGATACTATAGTAGAACCTTAAGATATATAGTAGAAGCTCAAAAGATTCTCATCGTGTTCTTCTCTTCTGCAGAAAATACTTCATTTTTTCCATCTTTTTTACTTCCTTCTAAATATGTGAATAAGAGGGAAAAGAACAACCAAACTTTCTTTTTAGAATAAGTTAAATCTGCTAAATAAATAAGGTGGAAAAATTAAAAGCTCCTGGCACAGAGTATAATGCATATTTTATTATTTTCCCCTCACAATGTTGTTAAAAAATACATAATCTCTTCATGCATGTATATTTCCTTGAGGAAGGTGGTCTGTAGCTCTGAGGCAGGATAAGTAGCATGTGATGTGGCAGCTGTAAGGTAACATGTTTTCCCATAAAAAGCAGAGTAAATGTGCACATAAATTCCGTATAAACTGTCAGCATGTCAGCTATGCTAACACTAGGTAAGATACTGCCCTGGAGCCTCACTAACTTATGCATCATCATTTTTCAAACAGCACACTTCAAGAACTTGCACAGCTCCTATGGAAACGATACTCAGACCACCCTCATTCTGGCCACTTTGGCAGCTTTCTTTCCCATGTGAGGCATGAAGAAAGATGATATCTACTCTTATTCTCTGTAAGCGGGTGATGTTTTCCCTGGTGGTCAATAGCAGAGTTGGGAGTTTAACCCTGTTTTCTCATAGATTATTGCAGTCTGGGATTCATCTCATCTAGCTGCAGATATTTACATGTCAAACCTCCACGTCTGAGTGAGTCACCCCAGGCTCTGCAGTCACTCTTTGCAGTTAACCAGGGTGCTGTGTACTTTTAGGGAGTAATTCATCTGATCTACTTTAGCTGTGTACTTTAGCTGTCATGCATCACACCTCAAAAGAGCCTAGGGAGTTTAACAGAGACATCAACACTTACATTATGAATGTCTAAGTTAGAAGACATAAATCAACTCCTAAATATTTGCAGCCTTCTAAAACAACCAGTCTGATAAGCTGTTTTGTTTTTGTTTTAAAGATATATGTGTGTATATATATATATATGTATATATATAGCATACAGATACCATACTACTATATTATTGTATCTCTTTAGCTGGACACAACTCAAGTTGAGGAACTTCCTACAAGCTATTTTGTCAGGTGTGAGTGTCTGAGTGTTGCAGTCCACTCCAAGCTGTCCACCTCTTTTTTTTTTTTTTTTTTTTTCCTTGATTGTGAAAATAGAAAATCTACTGCCAACTTACCTCTCCATATAGAGAAAAGAGATCCGGAAAATCTGTGGACAAAAAGAAGGGGTTGTGAATATCATTTTGATAGACTTCACATAACATTCATATAGAGTTGCTTTCCAAATACCATACATGGTGGACAGGAATGTGACAACCCTAGCTGTCTTGAGTGATCAACTGAAACATTTATAATGTACAGGGCTGAAGAAGAGCAGATTTCAGGTGCATCTACTTTTCTCTTGGATCCTGTGGTCCACTTTTGACACTAGCTGCTGTTCCCCATGTCCAAACTGCATTCATTATATTCCTTTTCCCTTGCAACATAGCTTACAGAAAATGTTGTTCAGACAGTGATTGGTCTAACTCTCCAGTTCAAGTTCAGTGCAAATGCTGACATGCTCAATTTTGACAATTTTACAACAAAAAGTTTAACATATTAGAAAGTATTTCTTGAATGAAATGTAAATTAATCTCTGCCTAAACCAAACCAAACCAAACCAAACCAAACCAAACCAAAACCAAAACCAAAACCAAAACCAAAACAAAAAAGGAAAAAGATATGTCATAGGACAAGAAAATCACTTCCCAAACAGCTTGCCTTGTAATACAGATACTTACTGATCACCTGAGTTGCTTTGCACGTTCTAGGCTGTGATGCAGTGGTCATGGAAGACAAATATCAGTATGAGGCATCTAATTTTTTTTCTGTCAGCAGACACAATGAAACTCTTTCTTCTATACTTGCTGTTCCTCTTCAAGGTCATGTGCTCTCCATCGACCTCTTGAAACATGCACAGAACTAAATTATACAGGCATATCATTGTTATCATAAATACATTATGTACTCTTATTTTCATAGTTAATGTAAGAGGGTCAGAGAAAATTTTTACTTGAATAAAATAGGTCAGTAACCTGAAAAGGCTGAAGAACACTGCTATAGATAGATGGACAAGGAAAGTCTTTGTGATCTGATTTCCATGAACTTTAGCTAAGATTCAAGTGCTGATGAGGTACTTTAGTTTACAGTATAGAGCAAACTAATCTGAAGATATTTCCTTAGTTGCTATCAATAAGCTATTCAGACCTCCTGTACAAAGCATGTTCCATGTGAGATAGATATAAAAAAATAATTTTTAGAGAGGATTCTTCTAGAAGACTTCATGAGTTCCTATTAGTGACTGATGAAGCGATATAGTCTGAAGCTTTAATTAAATTTGAAAAAAAAAAAAAAAATCATTTGATATCTTGAGGGAGGAGGGAAGATATTCCTGAATGGATTTGGCCTAACTGGAAAACAAAAATAAAAAGAGATCTTTTGACTCTCAGTATGGTGGATTCTTCTTGTCCTCTTCGTATAATTCTTTATACAAGAGCTCTGGTCTTTGATCGAGTATTTTAGCAGTCTAGCAATGAGATAAAATAGTATGGTGAAGAAAACAAATACAACCTCATTATAATGAATATCTTCAATTCTAATATATATAAATATATTCATTAGTTATTAATCTAGTAAGTGTATAGATTACAATTTTACCTCACTTTGTTATAATTTTACTTGTATGTAGTTTCAACAGAAACTATTTTGTTTTGTCATGTGGTTGTTTTCTGAATTTAGAAACATGTTTTTACTTGTATGTTAGCTTTAATTTACTCAAATTTCACCTAATTTTCACCTAACTTTCCAGTGTCAGGAAGCATGAAGAAGGGAAAGAGGGTGTATTTATGGTATATTTATGTATATAAATTTATGTAATAGTCACATTCAAAAAGTCATTTTCCTGATCCTCGTAATCATGTTGTGAGAAGCAACCTCAGGATTTTGGACTTTATGATCCCCATGGGCCCCTTCCATTTCTGGATAATCTATGATTCTATGAAATTAAACTTACTTCCAGATAGTTAGCTACGGAAAGCATCAACATAAAATATATATGCTTATATTTCACTTCCTTGATTTCAGATACTTGCAATAACAGTGATGAAAGAAGACATAGAACCTCTGTGTCAGACAAAAAATAGTGGCAGTTGTCTCTGATCTTGCTATGAGAGCTAAGCCTACTTTGGTTTGGTTTGGCTTTAACAAAGGGGAATTTGATCTACAGATGGCTAGCAAAATTCAGAAAAATATTGAAATCTGGACAAGCTATCAATAATTTTTGTGTTTCCTCATGCTCTCAGGGTTGCTAGATTGAGTTGCAAACATAAAACAAAAAAACAAAACAAAACACCTCTTTTTCTCTTTTCTTTTTCTTTTTCTTTTTCTTTTTTTCTTTTTCTTTTTCTTTTTCTTTTTCTTTTTCTTTTTCTTTTTCTTTTTCTTTTTCTTTTTCTTTTTCTTTTCCTTTTCCTTTTTCTCTTTCTTTTTCTTTTTCTTCTTTTTTTTTTCTTTTTTTCTCTTTCTTATTCTCTTTCTTATTCCCTCCCTTTCTCTCCCCTCTCCTTTTTTCTTTTTCTTTTTCTTTTCTTTTTTCTTTTTTCTTTTTTTTTCTTTTTTCTTTTTTTCTTTTTTCTTTTCTTTTTTCTTTTTTCTTTTTTTTTTTTCTTTTTTCTTTTCTCTTTTCTTTTTTTCTTTTTTATTCCCCCTGAAGCTGGGGGAAGGTTTCATTTTAGGATGTGATTAGAGTTCTATACAGATCTCTGGATCAGTTTTTGCATGCTCTTTCTACAGCTAAATCTTCTCAAGTTGTGATCCCATCAGATCTCCTGGGGCACTTCCAGCTGTGATCCTGTCACATCTCATAAGCTAAACAGGTTGGACCAACTCAAGCTGCGATGCTGTCATATTTCATCAGCTAAGGAGGTTTTGGATGAGTCAGTGCTTCAACAGGAGACTTGCAATGAACAGGTTGGTTTCAAAGGACATAGTAGTTGTGATACGTGTATGACCTCCAGTGATGTTCCCACTTCATTTAGTTTGTGAAAGCACTGATCTCAGGCAGATACTCAGCTCTGCCAATTTCATAATGCTGAAATATGGGGTTGGTTTCTGAGAAGGAAAAGAATGAAACTGAGGCATTTCTTCAGATTCCAGTTCAAATAGAGACTGGATTTTTATTTATTTATTTATTTCTCTTTCTGCCCCTGTTCTATCAGTTTCTCAGAAACAAAACAGAGGAGAACCAAATTTAAAAAAAGAAAAGTGAGTGTTGTTCAAATCTTGTTAGTCAAAGAATTTTCTTTTCTCTCTGGAACCTGCAAATTCTCCTATATTTCTGCATTAATACAGCTCCATAACAAAGGAACAACTTCCTTTATCTGCAGTTGTCAGGTACCTCCTTTTGCAGCTCTGTTTAGGAGGCAACTTCTTGAGGATCAGCCTTCCTTTCTTCTCATCAAAGTAAACTGTATATCGTACTGCTGAAATTAGCTTGTGGCCTTTGGAAGCTTCCTAAGCTTTGTGTTTGTAATAAACTAAAATGATGAAGGAAAAACATAAAACAAAATAGGTAAAATGTCTTTCCTCATATATTTTCTAATTCATTTCATTGTTTCTCATTTTATTTTGAAAGTAAAGCAAAAAAGGCGAAGAAGCTGATAGAAAAAATAAAATAAAATCACAGAATCACAGAATCACAGAATGGCCAGGGTTGGAAGGGACCTCAAGGATCATGAATCTTCAGCCCCCCTGCCACATGCAGGGCCAACAACCTTTACATTTAATACTAGACTAGACTGCCCAGGGCCCCATCCAATCTGGCCTTCAGCACCTCTAGGGATGGGGCATCCACAGGCTCTCTGGGCAGCCTGTTCCAGAACTTCACCACTCTCTCTGTTAAGAACTTCCCCCTGACATCCAACTTAAATCCTCCCTCCCTCAATTTAAAACCATTTCCCCTTGTCCTGCTGTTATCTACCCTTTCAAAGAGTTGACTCCCCGCCTGTTTGTAGGCTCCCTTTAAGTATTGAAAGGCTGCAATGAGGTCACCCTGCAGCCTTCTTTTCTCCAGGCTGAACAAGCCCAGCTCCCTCAGCCTGTCTTCACAGGGGGGGTGCTCCAGTCCCCGATCATCTTTGTGGCTCTCCTCTGGACCCTCTCTAACAGCTCCCTGTCTTTCTTGTACTGGGAAAAAAAATAATAATAATCAGTGGGAGAAAAGGAAATGCTATTTTGAGGTTGTATATATTTTGCAGGCCTTATATTGGTATTTTACATGTCGATATTCATGTACTTTTTAACTGATATTTATAACAAAATACTAAAAGAATTTCCTTTAAAATCATTTTCTATCACCAGAATTCACATTTTCTTAGTATATAGTAAGCTTCAGTAAATCGATAAGCAAAAAGCAAAGTTTTAAAAAATGAACTTGATAAAAAAAAGAAGTGTACCATCTCAAAGAAAATATTAATTAATTAAAATAGAAAGATTACAACAATAATGATATCCATTTTTTGCTATACATTTATTTTATGGAAGGAAAGTACTCCTAGTGGGGTAAACTATAGTTGTCAATCATATTCTTAACCAGCCTTAGGAACAAGACATGCTTAAATTACCCTTCTCTGTGAAAACAAGCAGTAGTCTGTAAACGATGGAGTGATTCCAGACTACAGAGGGAATCTTGACAGATTCTGCTTTCTTAATGCAGTAGACAACAATGATCTCTGAAGAAATATTAGGTATGCCTTCCATTCCCAACCATCTTAGGTTATGATGAATTGTGGGTGAAAGTCTTGTCTTTTCAGCACTTTTCAGGAAATCTGATATGAGCCCCACAACTTGTGTACATAAGCAATTGAAGAAAAGTTGATAATATGTACTGGTGCAATTTAAAAGATGATACATAGTAGCTACCCTTCAGGTCCTGAGAATGGATCACCTTACCTTGCTGACAAGGTCCATTTGTGCAGAAACATGCAGTCTCACATGGCTCCCCTCTAAACCAAAGAAAAAGAGGAAGTAAAGGAACTACTTCTCTGAGCTGCTTTAGATTGAGGCACACCAAAAATGCTATGGTGTCTCTGTTGACACATATACTGTTGACACATATACTGACAGGTTTCTGCATTCTTCTTAACTCTATTTAGAAATACAGCAATATTCCTTTCTCGCCTCTCCCTCACCCCTACTTTACTTTCTCTCTCTCTCTCTCTCTCTTTTTTTTTTTTTTTTTTTTTTCCCAATAGATGTTTAGAAATTCCCATTTGAAATGTTAAACTGAAGATGAAGGTTCTGGTGCTTCTGTCAAAATTAGCGTGGTGGGTGGGAGGGAGTGGGAGATATTTTCTGAGGAGTAAAGCCTTCAGCACAGGAGTGTGTGTCAACAGAGGTGAGGGGAATCTAAAGCATAAAGGTTAGCTTTTTAAATGTCTGAAGTTAGAAAGACTGCTCTTTGTGAACTGGTCACAAAGGGAGCCAAGTGTCTGCACCAAAAAGACTGAGTGACCTTTTCAAAGTGTTATGTATTGTTTATTTTCACTGAATTATGTGTGTATGTGCATGTAAGTGTATTGCATGGTGAGCAATTGACAGATGCTACACAGTTTTTTCTTAAACTTGCTGAATCTCTGCTAATTAGAACTGGGATAGAGTTATACTTTTTAATTCACAGTTAAGCTCTTAATTTTATAATATTTCCTGAGCCAAAATGGATGCAAGTAGACAATGCTTCCCCACTTAAATCTGTTACAAAACAAAAATCTGGAGAAAGTGTTCTTGGTTTAATTGAACTTCTTGTTCCAATTTTAATTTACTTTTTATAGCAAGTTTGTATTGTTCTCTGTGATATTATGTAATATATGATGCAGGAACAAAAGCCACATCTATACTCGTAAATTATACATGCTCAGAACTGATTTAATACATAGAAGCCAACTGGCATAGATCAGTCCACTTCCTTGTTAGAAAAGTCTTTAAAACTCCTGGAATGGGTGGCTATATCCAAGTCATCCTTGGCCCATGCTGTTTCCTGAATTGTTCCCAGAAATTACTGGGGGATGTAATGGTTACCCACAACAAGACTGTGCTAGGGACAACTCTATTTAAATTCATAGACAATTTACTCCAAAGCCCAGGAATATTTTCTGGCACTGTTTAGTTTAGAACTGTAGGCATAGTGATTAAATCCTTTGGACTAGGCTGCAGTTAATTTGGTCAAATACCAAAAGAAGAAGCAGATCTTATTGTGTTTCACTCTGGGGAATATCTCCCTGGCTTTATCCTTAAATTGGACTAAAGATTGTATTCACCCTGTGAGCTGACAGCTGTGGGTGATGGAAAATATTCCCACACTTCTCTCCTGCATGCTTCTCTGTAAACAAAGCTTGAAAAAAGTACATATCTACATCTAGTCAAGAAGTACAAGTTAAACGCAGTATGCATTTGTGAACTTCCGAAATGACTGCTTATAACTGAGATGTGAATCAGGACTCTTTTATATGATTTTATATGCAGGTAAAGTTATTTTACCTTTGCCTTTGGTCAAAAGTTTAGTTTCTGTATATTGCTCTTTATACTAGAGTTTATTTTTAGTTTTTGGTCTTGTTATAGGAGTAAATAGCCCATTATTATACTCCAGCCAGATGTGGATGGGAAAATATATAATGGAGAGAAATAAATTATAATTTATGAATTCTTTTCTGTTGAATAAATAAATACAAAACAATTCACTCCTCAAATATACTGTTTTTTTCTTTTCAGCGTGAAGTTTCACACTGCTAGTGTGATCAAAGCTCTACAAACCAACAAAATGCACAACGCAATCTTATTTAAACCAAAGAGATTTTCACTCACTCAGTGACTTGATTGGCAGAAAGATTTCACTCATGTTTCTTACACAAGAATTTCCACTCTAAAAAAAAAGTTACCTCAGTGTGCTTCAGACACAAATACTTGTGTCAGTACTTACAACTTAGTAAAAACTTGTTTAAACTTGCACAACTTAGTAATAAACTTCTAAAAGTTACTTGAGAATTTAGGTAACATTGAGATTACTAAATGTATTTATCATGCACAATAGCTTTGAAATTGGGTCGTAAATTTACTGGAAAGCAGTTGGAATCATACTGAGAATTATATTCGTAGCTATGCTTTCAAAATAATATTATTATGAATAAATATTATTAATTGTTCTGGAAAATAAAATAAATAAATGTCAAACATTGCCATGTTTCTTGAATATCTGGGCAGCTGTCTTTTATGGTAAGGCACATGTCTGTACTGTCGTTTTTGGTGGAATGCCAAAAATAGTGAAAAGTCTTTATTCTCCATTCCTTCCATGAAGATGGAGAGAAACCGCAGTCAGTTTATTTTAACTCATAATTGAAATTTTTGTCTCTTGAATTAGAAGCACCCATTAAAATAAAATAAAATGCCACATAAAATGCAATTCCTACTACAATTTAAAATGTGCTTTCACTCTCTGTAGCAGTATCTCTAACTGCAGTGTAACTAAAAACTAATAACCTCATTTTTAATTAGATGAGTTTGCAGCATTTTACACCCATCTCAGACTAGTTCTTTCTACAGTGTTCGTTATTATTAAGTCTGGATGTTGTTTTAAACATATCTTTCTTTCTTTCTCTGTTTCTTTATCATGAAAATAGTTCCAAAATATCTCCTACTCATTAATAAATAAATAAATAAATAAATAAATAAATAAATAAATAAATAAATAAATTAGCCTAAAAGTGATATTGAATACAGTATGAACTATTCTGATTTTTTTTTTTTTTTTTTGTACTACCATCATCTGAACCTTTTCATTCCTTTCTTAGAGAATAGAATAGGGTTATATTTTTAAAAATACTGAGGTTTTTTTTTTTTTTTTTTTTTTCTGACTGAGGTAAAAATCATTAAAGAGTAAGGTTAAAATAAGGAGATCACAAATCATAATTTCATTTTATTAATTAAAAAAACAACACAACCTATGATGTGAAAAAACACTGAGTAAATGTTCTCTGAATCACATTGGCATAACTAGGTAATAATTAGGTACAACACTTCATCACAGTTGTTAGAGATGAAAGGATACACTACATGCGTTTAAAGAAATTTTAGACACTAAAAATGTAACTTGAAGCGTATCAGAAAAAAGGAATGGGTCACATCACTACTGATGCTGTTTTCTTACTAGCAAGTGATGCAGCCTGCAGCTGTGCCACCCCCAGCTGTGAAGCCATCAGCTCTCATGAACACCACAGAGGACAGTCCAAGCATACTTTTAAGCCATGGGTTGCACTGTCCTTTGGGACTGGGACAAAGACAGTTGTACTGTGTGACAGGAGCTTCAGTCACAGCATGAAGCCACTGCCACAGAAAATGCTTTTATGTATTTGCAAAAGGCAGGAAGGTGCCAGCCCTGTGTCCTCTATCGCTCCTAGCTCATGAGTAAGACTCTGTCATTGCAGTATGATCCCCTTAGAGATTTCTCCATGTTTTGTCTCTTCCTTGGTAAGGGTGCAGATGAAGGTGTAGGGGTTTTATATCATTGAACATTTGTAGGAGGTCTATAGTTGTTCACAAGATTCCATGAAATGGAAAATTTGATAGATATGCCTATTAGGCTGTTTTCTTGCCCTCTAACAGTCCCTAGGATATAAATTTCTGTGTTCATTTCAATTTCCCTCTCCTATCCAATACCTGGGGACTCTTCTTGATACAAAGAAGAAGAAGGGTTGGGGGAGAGGGAGAGGGAGGGGAAGGGGGAGGGGAGGGGGAGAGGAGCGGAGAGGAGGGGATGCGGAGGGGAGGGGAGGAGGAGGGGGGAGAGGGAAGGGGAAGGGGAGGGGGAGGGGCAGGGACAGGGACAGGGGAGGGGGAGGGAGGGGGAAGGGCAGGGACAGGGACAGGGGAGGGGCAGGGACAGGAGAAGGGAGGGGGAGGGGGAGGGAAGGAGGAAATGAGGAGAGGGGAGAGGGAGGAGAGAAGAATGGAGGAGAGGAGAGGAGAGGAGAGGAGAGGAGAGGAGAGGAGAGGAGAGGAGAGGAGAGGAGAGGAGAGGAGAGGAGAGGAGAGGAGAGGAGAGGAGAGGAGAGGAGAGGAGAGGAGAGGAGAGGAGAGGAGAGGAGAGGAGAGGAGAGGGGAGGAGAGGGGAGGGGAGGGGAGGGGAGGGGAGGGGAGGAGGAAAAGAGTTACAGGTCCTGTGGAATTCTGCTCTTGCTTGTGGACTGCTTTTCCTCACTGAGAGAAAATTATTCACTGCAGTCCATATCAAAAAGTTGCCTAAATATATATATATATATAGGTGAAGAAAAATTTTAAATGACTTCATGACACAGTGCAGGACACAGTGCTGCATGGTATGCTCTTAATAGAGCTATGCATTATAATGAACAATATATAATAATAAGCCATACATACCATCTTCATTTTCCTCTTGTATGTTTTTCCTTGGAAATCCCCATGCTTCCAATTATTTCTGTTTTCTGTACAGCAACACTTAGATCCATTTGGCCAGAAGTCTTTTACAATGCAAGATCACTGTCACAGAGATGATGCAATATTGCAGAACAATGGGAATCTACCTGGGGAATTATTTTGCCTCACATGAAGCTCAAGTAAATGCACTACTTTGTATTCTATTCCTTTTAAAATTCTTAACTCTCACTGCCTATCTCCTTTTTTTCATATTTTTCTTCTAGTTTGGTTTGTTTGTTTGTTGGTTTTTATTGGATTTTTTTTTTCCCTAAAATGTCCTTAAATAGACTTCTATAATTAGAAATTATAAATCAGGATGTAGTCTGGGGCTATGAAGTTTACTTTTATTGACTGTAACGAAGGTTTAAGTTTAACTTAACCTCTTATCTAATTATATTTAACAGAAAAGCGGGAGTGCACTGTACTATGAAAATAGACCTTGCTGCTGGCTGGCATATCCTACAACATTTAAATAAAAAGAGCAATGAAAAACCCAACCAAATATTATTTATGCTGGTTAGATGCCAATGAAAACGAAGGCTTTCAGAAGTAGACAAGATCGATTTTTAAATTTTTTTTCCCTCTCTCTTTTTTTTTTTTTTTTAATATGACAGGATGACACACTCTTCACTCAGCCACTCAAGCTGAAGAATGACTGAAGAACCCTGTGAAGGTCAAACATATTTTCGCCCAACTGATGTTCTTTTAAAACTGACTTAACCCTCCTTGTGCTTTTCTGCTCGACATGGAAGTTAGTGTTACAGCTCCAAACTAGGGGAAAGCGTATTGAGGCTTTGCTTCCATAATGATTTTTTACGTTAAGCAAAATGTACTCCCACTATGTAGAACTGCAATTTGGATAATGGAAAGCATTCTGCTTATAATAATCTTCCTGGCACAAAGCATTGCTCTTTCACAAATGGACTCCCAGTGCTTCCCAAGTATAAGTGAAAATATACAGATGCAGAGAGAGAAACTAATACAGACCCTGATATTTCAATGTACATCCAGAGTACAATGAGGACATTATTAAATTAAATTATTAAATTATTAAATTATTAAAACACTGCTCACAGTATTCAATAGTAGACACTACAGTATGAGACAGAAAGGGTGCTTGTACCCATTGTGGGTCAGCACAGAAGTGTTCCCTCATGTTAATGTATAAATACATACTGGAAGCAAATTTTAAAAACAGAATTCTATTTTTACAAGGAAGAAAATAAACAAACAAACAGAAAACACAGAACAATAGAACATCAAGAAACAGTACATTCAGAGTTGAAAAGTCTCCAAGACTCCAGAGACTACTACTCACCTTATATTTCTCCTCTATATAATGTGATTTTCCTGTGCTTTCAGAAAATAAATAAATAAATAAATAGTAAAGAAAAAACAAAGCAAAACAAAACACTTTTTCAGCTTCTGCTGCTCACAGACCAGAAGTTTTAGCCAAACAGCTGACAGGTCTTTACACCACTCACTTACTATTTCCTGAGAAAAGAAACTGAGATGCCAAGAGACCAGCAGCCTTAATGGGCTTTGTTGAAAGAAAACTCCCCAGAAGATGGATGTTGTTTTTTTAGGACCTGCTGCATAACTCATCATCTTACAGAGCTTTCAGGTGACTACATGTGCATGTCTCCCCGAAATACCAATCAGCAGTATGGAAACAAAACTCTATTATCTAGCTATATTCTCAAACATCTGGTGACTGTGAGCATGAGAATTCTGTTGGACAGTGAGAACTAGTCACAGAATATGGCTGATATAAATCCCATTTTTGTTATTCCATACTTGCTGTGCAATGCAAATGTCTACTGAGATGTCTACTTCTGGGCATATAGTGACTCCAATATAAGAATGAATTCCTGAAACCTAGGACAGTGCAGGAAGAGAAAAGGAGAGACTTACACTGAACTTCTCAGTCATGTTGTACATGATTTGAGATTCTCTTTTCAACAGTGAAATATTTCTGTAAAGAAGCTGTACAGATAGGAAAGGTGGAATTGAAAGAACAGACAAGAAGAAAAAACGTCAAAAATGAGTACACTGTTCTAAGAAAAAGAAGTAAGAAAACAAGGTAGGAGGAAGATAAGTATTAAATAAGCATGCTTCAAAATATGCCATTCTGATGAATTTTCTGCTGTGCTTTTTACTACATACACACTTTACTACACAGCTTAGTACTAAAGAAAACAAAAAGCGCTGATTTTAAACTAGACAACAAGTAAACATTCTTTTCTATATTAGGTTAATTTTAAAATGACTACTGTTACTGTGAAAAAATATACAGAAAAATAATAGTAATAATTAAAAAAAAAAAAACAGTTGAACTGTGAGTCTTTAAAAAGATTAGTTTTCTTCTGAATTTAGGAATATGCAAAGAAGATACAAAGTTTCTTTAGAACTTTTTGTGTGTCCTAATACTTGGAAAGTTCTATTTCATATCTTTCAGCCTAAAGGACTAGATAATAAGCCTCTTGTGAACTTGCACAAGTCATTTGCTTATATTTTGTCTCAGTTTCCCAGGTTTAAAATGCCTGGGATCATCTTAAATAAGTTAGGCATCACCAGGTTTGTGTGCTTAGTTATTTTGGTTAAAGCCAAGGCCTTCTCCATCATATCTGAAAAATCATGGCTGTCAAGAGCAGTCCCTGGTGACTGGAAAATGAAACATCACTCCCATTTGTAAGAAGGGGACAAAGGAAGATCTGGAGTGCTACAGGGCAGCGAACCTCACCTTTGTACTTGTTTAGACTATGAAACAGATACTCCTGGAAGATACAAAACAAAGCAGTGATAAGAGACATGCAGCAGGACTTCACCATGAGCAGATCATATCTCACAATCTGGTGGTCTTCGATGATGCAGTGTTGATGTCAGTGGAAAAATTAGGAGGAACTTATGTCATCCACATGGTCTTGTACAAGAGATGTGACGTGGTCCTGCACCACATCCTTATTACTAAGTTAGCGAACTATGGGTTTGAAGGGTGTATTATTCAGTCGATAAAAAGTTGATTAGATGGTCATACCAGAGGGTTGTTGCCAATAGCTCTATGTCCAGGTAGAGGCCGAACATGAATGGTGTCCTTCAAAGATCTGTCTTCAGTCAGGTGATCTTGAGTACCTTCATGAGTGACTTAGACAATGGGATCAAGCATGCTCTCAGCAGTTTGCTGATGACACAAGCTGAGTGGTGCAGCTGATATAATAAGAGAAAGGAGCCTGGACAAGCTTGAAAAATGGGCTCGTGTAGACCTAATAACATTCAACAAGGCCAAGTACAATGTGTTGAACTTGGTTTGAAGCAATCTCAGATATGTACAGATATGTATTGAGAGCAGCCATGGGAGTCCTGGTGGATGAAAATCTGGAGAAGAGTCAGCAGTGTGCACTTGCAGCCTAGAAGGCCAACTGGTCTGCATCAATAGTGTGGTGGCCAACAGAGTGAGGGAGACAACTGTCCCCTATACTCTGCTCATGTGAGGCCCCATCTGGAGCACTGTGTCCAAATCTGAGGTCCCCAGGATAAGAATGATGCAGAGTTGTTCAAGTGGATGCAGAAGGGGAGAGCTTTTAACTGAAAGATGGGAGATTTCAGTAAGGTGTTAGAAAGAGAGTCTTTTCTCAGCAGGAGGTGAGGTACAGGGACAGGTTGCTCTAAGAGGTTGTTGATGTCCCATCCTCGGAGGCATTTGTGGCCAGGTTCGATGAGGCCCTGGGCAACCTGATCTTTTAGGTCTCTTCCAACCTAAACCATTCTATAATTGAAAGACAGGAGAAAGGAGTCTTCCTTGGATAATTTAATAATTCTGTACCTTTATTCAGTAAACATTCTTCAGCAACCTATTGAAGTTTTGTGGATTATACTTATTTCCACGATGACTGGCTAAATCCAACAAATTCAGACACAGTGTATCTAACTTCTATAATACTAAAGATCCTCTTTTCCTCTATCTGTCCTGCTTTACAAACATGAAACTGAACATCTGTACAACCTTTTTTTTTCTCAGCAGCCAGATTCAAGCTCAGTGCCTCACTTCCCTCAGTGTAGCCATGCTTAAGAAAGCTGCCAGCTCCTCTCATGTTGGTGTCTCTCACGTTAGACGTTGGCATGAGAAAAATCAGGAAAATTAGTAGAGAAAATGTGTTATGGTTCCAACTTGCAACATAGAGGACACTTCACCAGTAACGTACCTTTCACTTGTATCCTAGTAACCTTTTATCAAACCACCCTGAGACTACTGTGACACCTCAAGAGATATCATCCTCATCACCCTGCATTGCTGGATTCTAAACTTTCACACTTGGTTTCTTCTGCAAAGTCTTTGTTTCTGATGTTTAAATTATCATGTTCTTCCTCTACCTCAACACTCTTGCTTTGTAGCTATTAGACTATAATTCTATCTATAGTTCTGCTCACCCTGTAGGGCGTAGTTTAAAGCTTCGTATTAAAACCAACACAGCTTAGTAGAAAATAAATAATAATTTAATATCCAGTAAATATCATCAATAACATAGATGCCAAAACTTAATGGTCAATTGGTATGCAATACCTGCACCTAATAAGGCATACCCTAACCAGCACCAAAGATTAACTACCAACCATCTTGAAAAAACAACAACAACAAAAAAAACAACAAAAAATCATAATAATATTAGAAAGTGAGAAAAAAGACTTTTTCATCATTGTTGACTAGATCATTTTCACCACCTGTTGCTCTGTAGAGGAAAGCTAGAAGAAGAGTCTTAACTGTGTAGCCCATCATTTTTCAGCCAATCTGAATGAGTATTTTCTCTTTTTCTCCTTGTTTCACCCCTCAGCTTAAGGTAATTTTTAAGTTTATGTACATCATTTGCTATGGACCATATGAATAAATTGGCTGAATTCAGGAGCTGCCTGAACTTTTACTGTGGAAGAGACGCAAGTGTATTATAGGTCAGGGCTGGGTAGAGATAGCTAGGAGAGAAGACAGGAGTTGAGATGGATCTCTCTGCAGACCATTTAATGTCCTCTGTTTCACTTGGATCATTAAGCTTGTACCAGAGTCAACTATCTTCGGGGGAAATATGAGTCATAAAGTAAATAGTTTATCCAAAAATGAGAAACTCCCCTTCTGCCTTCTTGCCTAGAATCTGAGTCAGTAATGTGAACAGCAGGGGGCCATCACATCTCCAGTCAAACTGCTTTGCTGATGATACCTACTCAGCCTTTTATGTTCTTAAACTCTTAGTCACCTCTTCAAAGAAAACACTAAGCTGTTCAGAAGCACAAAGGTGGAGTCCAGGTATATATCTATATAGCTGGATATAGCATCAGGAACACTGCTGGTATTTCAAAATTACACCAAGGACATGCACTTGTGAAGGTACCTTTAATGCAGGGCTTATTTGGAAATAGGATTGGGATAGACATTATCTAAGACTCATCAAAAATTTATAAAAGGACACGTTGTTTTCCACTGGAAAATTTCTGGAAGCCACTTTCACAATAGTGTGTCAATTTCATTTGCATTAATAAAAATAAAAATAAATAAAAAAAAAAAGCTCAAATGCAACAAAGTGAAATCAAATGGAAATGGTTTATACATTGCAGCTTTTCTTTTCTTTCTTTTAAAATTAAATTTATAGTTTAGAAATAAATTTGCTATATTCAATCATGTTGTTAAAAGATAAATATAGATAGAAATGGAATAAAATGTTTCATTGGCTGCTGCAAACAATACACCATCACCTGCAAAAATAATCTAATTAAAAATTTCTGACTATATTTCAAAACAAAATCTGGCTTTAGAATATTTCTTATTACAACATCTGTTCCTGTGAGGTCTTACTCCAGTTATTGCTTAAGTATCACAAAATGGATGCAAGAGAAGTAAGCATATTCCTGTCTCTTTAACCCAAGAAAAAAAAAAAAAAAGAAGTGTGGTTTGCAAAAAGATAACTCACTTTGCCTTTACCTTAAATCACTGTTCATACTGCAGAACTGAGGCCCTCTTCATGCTTACTATCATGTCCTACAGATGTAAATCATAGACATTTCAGGGTGTTAAAAACTTACTGCACCTTTGTCACCTGCTGCCTCCCCTTCATATATAATATAAATATTAACAGGGGCCCTCTAGTCTTACACAGAGCAGATTTAACAACAAACTTTAATGCAATTCTTAGTAATCTTAAACCACACAGTAAAATATCATTTGGATATCACTTCTTCAGATATATTTCACAGTGACACTGGGAAACTGTGGTTGAAACAGTCTCTATAATGACAAAATCATAGTTTATATTTTTTACTTTTCTCAGGAGCATTGTTAAGAATGAGAAATTGATGGATGCAAACAATACTCAGGTAATTGTATTTTATATAGAGACTCTCAGAAAGGCTTTAGAAAGGAGAAGGAAAGTCTAGTTTACCAGAATTCAATGTTATTCAATACAGTTTGCTCAGAATAATATGTTGAGCTGAAAAAAAAAAAAAAAAAAAAATAGTAATAATAATAGTAATTCTTAATTTGTAGAATCAGGTGCATATCTTAAAAATACATGAAACCTGTTTTTTGTTTGTTTGTTTGTTTTTGTTTTGTTTTATTTTGTTTTAACATATATACTCACATTGGAGACTGAATCTTGATATCATTTTAGAATCAAGCTCAATTTGAGAATAATTTTAACTCCGTGGTTAGAAAAGTGGGAGAAGGATATAATCGTCCCTGGGTTTCTTTTGTATCAGATGAATGCTCAGACTAAGTTTTAGGGCAAAAGCAAGACTTTCAAGAAAAAAAAAAAAATTGAAAAAGTAAGCCTAGCTCAGGTATTCAGTTTCTGAAGGAAATCTATAGTTTTGTCTCCTCACTCAGCAGGAATACGCCTAATACCTCAATCCTCTTAGGAACACATACCTTATGCTTCACTCCCTCCCTAACAAATCTGTTATATTAAGCACCATGCATAACTAACTTCCTCTTATAGTATCAGAGAGCTTTGTTTATGGATTGTCACCTTAAATATATGTCTTGCTTATGATCTTACTGATCTACTGAACATTACATATGCCTGTTTGCTTTTACATAGTTATCAGGAAGTTAAAGTACGTAGGAGGAGGATACTGTGCAAGCGCCAAGATAGACAGCCCTGGACACTGCTTACATACAGACAAGCATACTATGAACTGAAGAATCCAGTCTTTCCTGAATACCCATCTTCAGGAATACTACTGAACAAAACCACCATTTTGGAAGGTTATTCAGTTATATATTTATTTTTTCCCCTGTGCGCTTTGATCAAATCTGTCTGTGCACTCTGAACCCTACCAATGAATACTACAGTTCACAACGAATATATGAAGTATGTGATGCTTAATGGTTTGACTGGTTTGGATGCAGCTCTTGAGGAGTTCAAACACTTTCTGCATGGCTCAGCTATATTATCTGAGGCATTATGGAGCAGTGATGGTAAGGTCTGTTGGTAAAGCGCCACAGCTAAGAGATAAATCCAAATTGTCTGGTTTTGGATGCTGGAATTTGACTGCATTCCTAGCTGCTAAAGAGGAAAGAAACTTTGGATTGAGGAGTTTGATACTTCTGTGTATTATTTTCAGCAATTAATTCTCTTAAAAACAGGCTTTCTCAGAAGATTTCTGGTAAGTTTTCTTTCTGGTTGTGACTAAAATACTGCAAGGAAAAAAAAACCCACATCTTTAAACACAGCTGTTTTTACACTTTCTCTTCAAACCCCAGCCGATGCCAGGGATTGCAGATGAGAATGAAAGTGGGAATGTGTGTCAGAAGTACATTACAGAACTGTAATGAGGTTTTATCAGCATGAATCTGAAGGAGTTGCAGCAGAGCTGTCTGGATAGGACATGTATTGCTGTTCCAGTGGCATTATAGCAAGGATCTCTGAGCAGAAACCATGTAGTGAATTGAACTCTGCATACAAACAATTTTCATTACACCGAAGAGTACTGAAGTTACTAGTTTGGCTTTCAGAAGATCTGGATTTCAATACTTTCTTGTGATTTCAGTCAATATCAGAAGACCAGAAAAAAAAAAAAAAAAAAAAAAAAAAAAAAGGATGCTGAAACTTTACTATGGCACTAAGCTGTTAGAAAAGTATCTGTTCTGTTTTAGACACAAGAAGTTAATCTTACCCAATGTACATCCAGCAGCCAGCAAACTCTTTCTAGTGCCAGACTTCTGGTGCTATATTGAAATATCTTTAGCCTTTTTAGTGTTGTTGCCATTGATGATTTTTTTCCTCTAATTTACAGTTTTGTCCCTGAAAGTTCATGTATCATGTATCTACTTGACCCCAATCTAGTTTTGTTTCCTTTGCTGTGGACTCTGTATGCCTCTGTGGTTTCTTTGATCTCTTCATTTTTGCCCTGAACTCTGTGGACAATCTGGGATCTCTATCCATGCCTTTGTATAGATAATTGGAATTAATTTTCCCTATCCTATAATCTTCATCTTCACTTCTCCTTATCTTCAGGAAAGAAAGGAAGGAAGGAAGGAAGGAAGGAAGGAAGGAAGGAAGGAAGGAAGGAAGGAAGGAAGGAAGGAAGGAAGGAAGGAAGGAAGGAAGGAAGGAAGGGGGAGGAAGGGGAAGAGGAAAAGAGAAAAGGGGAAGGAAGGAAAAGAGGAAAGAGGAAAGGGGAAGGAAAGAGAGGGGAAAAGAGGGGAGGAGAGGGGAAGGGAAGGGAGGGGCGGGGAAAGGAGGGTAGGGAAGAATTGGCCCTGGACTTGACAATTCAAGATTTATAATTTTAACTTCCTCACTTCTAATTAACTCCCAGTGCTAACTGGACATAGCAAATCCTATCAAATCCTGTCCTTTTTTTCACTTCAAACTTTGCAGTTCTTGCCCTATCTTCACTTTTTTTTTGCCCTATTTTTTACATACCAGTAGGTCTAAATTATTTTGGCATTTAGTACCAATTTAGTACCAATGCCTTACAGGACCTGAGATGTTGCTTTATATCACCTGGAAAATCTCATTTCATTGGCTTCACATGCAGCAAAGTGAGTAGATGGTGCATTTGTGAAGATCTGGATCAGATCCTTCTCCAAGAGACTCATTTCATGATCACTGCTACATGGACAGAGGAGGATGTTCGTGACTGATTGTCCACTGAAAACTGATCTAAATAATTAAGACAGTTCATCTAGGACATAGGAAATGTTCAGGTCTATGTCAAGCAAAAGCTTGCACTCTCCAGTTCCCACTGTCCTCTCATTATGAGGAGTGAGGGGGAGATATAATTTCTTCTGCTGAAAATGGACCACTGCAAAGAGAAGTGTGAAAGATTCAAGAGAAGACATTGTTAAACATAGCACAGTAAATAAAAGAGATCTCTGGATAAGAGACTTGCTTACTTCAGGCTCTGTATCTTCTCCTCTTCAGCTAGACCTATATTAAGAGGAAAAGGTTAGGCCTATGCAAGATTCTGGGACAACAACCTTGAGAACACAGAGTTATCTCTTCCACAGTATCCTGCTTTTTCCGTGATCCAGGCCCAGATCCTCAACAGGAAAACAAACAAACAAACAACAACAAAAAAAAACACCAAAAAAAAACCACCAAAAAAAAGCCCTGAAATGTCTGCATGCCTGGAAGAGCTCATTACAATGTAAGCACACAATACGAGAGAGCAGGAGGAGACTGCACACTGACAGCAGGGAGGGACATACAGTGCAACCACCAGACAATTATGATTAGTGTAGACAATTATGATTATGATTTAGCCATAGGATCCCCAATAGCCATTAACAAGATACCACATTTTCCTGACAGAAAATAAAAAAATAAAACGGAAAAAAACACTGGCTAAGCAACAGTTCTGAAACCCAGGGGTAAACGTTGCCTTGAACAGGGCTGTAAGCCACACGAGAGAGACTAATTAAATGAGTCTCTGGCCCTTAGTTATGTCAGAAATGAGAGCAGGGGGGTATTGTTGCTTTTAATTCCCCAGTTGATGAAGAGCAGTGTAAGGGAGGCGGCGGGAGGGAGGGAGGGTGGGGGGTGAGGGGGTAAAGAGGAAGAAAGATGCTCGCGAGCAAAATAAGATTTCTGATGTTTCTTTTGTCTGCAGAATCGAATGTAAAGACGTTTCCCCCTCTCTCTCCCAAGATGGAGCTGTTGCAAAAGAAGAGAGGCAGTTTTGCACACACACACACACACGCACGCACACGCACACACACACACACACATTCACACAAAGTTCTGCATTCTGCGGCAGGACTTTGAAGCTTCTCTGAAAACAAAGTGCTTTCTTTCTGTAAGGAGAAATAAAAATCCGTATTATTATAGCAGCTGCGTTATTGCAAAATTCTACCAAAACACAACGACTGATATTAAGTATCTAACCCCTCTTAATTGTCTATTTCATGGGCTTTAGATTTCTGGATTGCTAAAATAACCATCTGAAGACAAGACTTCGATTCATTTTGTTTTATTAGCATTATTATTTCCTTACAATAATAATAACACTTTACACTTACACAGCACCGTTCATCCACAGATCCAGACAATAAGGACTGGATTGCTGCTATTATCCTGTCACACCCTACGAATGAGAGGGGATAGAAAATTCACCAGGAAGCTGAGAGTTGGGGAGAAATTTGCTGAAATCTTGAGGACCGGGAATGAGGCAAAAGGAAGGGTAACCAAATCCATGACAGCAAGGTTAGCTGCTTCAGTGAATTTCTTTCTTGATAAATCTTTCCAAAGCAAATGGCATAATGATTTTCAACAGAACATTAATTAATGAGAGAAACTCCTTTACAATTTTTTCTGATCAGACATGAAGCTGAAAATTTGGCATCTGGTGTTATTTTCTTCTGAAATATATATTCTAGTTGAACAGCTGAAAAAATGTAGAGGAAGGGAAACTGATGTTACACTGAACAACAGACCTGATGATCAAAACGCAAAACTTTCACTCTTGGAATCTGTGAATAAATGAGTTGTCGGATCCTCCTCAATGCTCTTGCTTACAGATCCAGAGGGGCTTTCTAGAAGCTGATGTCTTTTGAAACAACGCTGGTTTTCTATTCAGAAATACATCTGTGTGAGTGGGAGCAATTCCTAGCAGTGCAGGTAGGTCTGTCCCATCTGATCCTTGCCTTGCAACTCAGAAAAAAAGAAATATGGTTACTTACAAAATCCTGCTGGAAATAAGCAGCATAAAGTATAGAGAGAACATATTCCTTTTGCCATCTGTTTTGGTGAGTTATTCTATCTAAGCAGACAATAAATTCACACAAAGAAGTGATTGTCAACACTCTAATTTGATATAGTGTTATTGATGTTCTATTGTTTTAGTTTATACATAGAGAAACTGAGGTACAGTTTAATCCCATTTAACTCTGGATTGCTCTAGCACAGATATCTGAGCTCATCATCTCTGCTGTTTTCTCTGTTTTCTCTTTTTCTGTTATTGGAGTGTATGGAGTTCTTTTTTTTTTTTTTTTTTTTTTTTTTTTTTTTTTTTTTTCCCTTATGTTTCATTATTTGTTTTGCTCGTTTAATACAAGGAGGAAATATCAGACACCTTAAGTAATGACTTATTTGTAGTTTCAGCCAATATTCGTCTCCACTGGCATATAGAAAAAACAGGATGATTTAAATGAATCTCAAATGTGGTACCTTTGGATTGAGAGAGGGACTATGCCTCTAAACTCTACTACGAGTGGAACACTCAGCCTTGAGTGTGAGCAATGTCTGACTGCTCCTTGCTGACTCTCCAGCAATTGTGAGCACCAGTGTGCAAAATTAAAGAACTCCATCTTCTCAGCTCCAAGAGAGCTGAGCCATGTCACACAGTTCATCTATGGAGATGTCAAGAAGGAAAGCCTGAATAGGACTTTCAAGCTCCTCTTCTAACCCACAGACACATATCCTTTTTTCATCGGCTTGATTCAGTAGCTCCACATACTGTGTCCCCAACAAAAGGGAAACAAAACTGATCAGATGAATGGAAAATCAGGTATGGAAGAAGACAAGTCAAACCAGCCTGTTTATTTATTTTTTAATAAAAACAAAACAAAAAGTATATTTATTTGACCTAGCACATGACTCTAATCTTTGTTGCTTCTATTATTCCCATCTTTAGAGTCTTTCCACTTTCTCTCTTGCCAGCAGGAAAGAAGTAACACTGTGATGTTTTATGCCACAGAGACAAAGAGGTATTGATCCTTTTTGCCTCTGGAAAAGGTATCTAATAATTTCCAGATATATTGTAGATTGCAATGCTGCTATCTTTAATTAAAAAATGACACAAGATGGAAAGCAATTATTTTGGGGTTGGGTTGTGGGGTTTCTATGGGTTTTTTGAATTGTTTTTAAGTGTAGATTCTTCTTTTTGTTTGTTTTAATGTGCTATGGTACCAGATAAGATGACTAGCAGCTTGAGCAGAAAGAAATTGAAAGAAAGAAGAATATTTGCTCTTGTATTTATTATTCATTATATTTAAATATGATGTTTTGTGTTTCATATTCAAAAGATTTCATCCTTGGTGGCTTGTTAATCCTTTTGCCCAGGGACAGCTGCATTAAATAAATAAATAAATAAATAAATAAATAAATAAATAAATAATAATAAAACACTCTCCAGAAGAAGTCTATGCTTGGATCAACGAAATACATTGCTCTGTCAGCGTCAACTTTTGTAATGACTGCACTGATGCTCTGGCCTTGGCCCTCTGGAGCTGGGAGGTGGCAGCTAACAAAATACAAGGAATGATATGGCCTTCTTTCTACAAAAATGTCTTCAGGAGAAAGAGAGATGAAGAATTTACTTTCCTGTTGCTGCAACGTGATCAGAGTTTTATTCCAGTCAAAATGGTGTATCATGTAGCCCATTTAGTCACTTCACTGGTAATTCAGTGCATACTGAATTTCTGGAAACAGCAATTGAATTCTTTTTTTTTTTTTTTTTTTTTTTTTTTTTACTTTCATGGGTCTGTGGGAAGTATTGCTGCTTTTGGTTGACCAATGAAGTGCTAAAGCTGCACCAAGTTCACTGTGAAGGGAGAAGTACATCTCAGCTATCCCAAAAATACAGCTACTATTTGGGGGTTTCATATGTTGAATTCAGGGAGTGTTATACCTTCAAGCTGGAAAGAATAAAAAATAAAAATTGTGGGTGCATGAGTTCAAAGTAGTGTAGAGTTTTATATTCTCTGTCCTTTATAAAGAACAAATACCCACTGTTAAATGTATCAAATGTGAGTTTTTCTTTGTCCAGTACAATAATTATACTCCTTTCTAGAACTCCAGCCTCACAGGCATTTAAACGTATGATTAATCTTCTTTACAGGAACATGTAGAAATGGAATCAAAGGAGCGGTTTGGAAAACAATGCAGCTGTCTCATTAGAAGTACAAAAGAATTACTCTGTAGGATTAGAAAGGAGCACATATCTTCATGAGCTCCTGCCCATTTTGTGAGCCCTTAGGTGCCCATCCAGTAATTTTACCTCACCACAGGTTCAATAGGATCCGTAATGATTCCTTCTTCCTCACCCTCAGTGATACAAATACAGTAATGATCTGCCAGGAAAGAAAGACCCTTCTAGCTTTTTATGTGAACTTTTGTCCATGTGTTTGCTCTCAAATCTTAACTCCTATAACTCCTTAACTCCTGCTATACTATCTTTGAGATAGCTATGAGTCTATTTGTGTAGAACATGCAGAAATTTATTATACTTACTATATTTATTATTACATTATTATATCCTCTTATCATAGTGGGTACAGAAATGCTGTGCTGAAGTAAAGACAGAGGTAAAAAATTTCTGACATATAGAACAGTTAAGTGTTTGCTGTTGTTGTTTGTTTGTTTGTTTCTCAGAAAGGAGATGCTGACTTAAAAACTCAGTTTAGAACATAAGAATAATTATTTATTAGTCCAAGATCAATTCAAGATAATATGTTGGTTGACATGCTATGACACCAACCCATCTTGTCATATCTGAATGCAATTTTCACTTTTCTGTGGTGACTGCAGAAAAAAAGGCAATGACTGTTGCATGTGCTTGCTTATATACATAACATCAATTTGGATATTCTTCCAGCAATGTCTCTGCATATAAATATAAATCCCAATCACATTAACACATCCTTTCTTTCTAATAATACTACCTTCTGTATTTTATTCAATAGTAAAATTAACTATAACAAGGATTTCAAGTTATACCTTTCTCCAGTCTTTGAAAAGGATCTGATAGCACATGCCACAGTGATTTGTCAAAAGATGAGTGAACTTTCATATACTTCTGGCTCAGATAAAAGTTGACAAACACCCAAAGGATGTTTATTCAGAATTATCTCAGCTAATAGAATCCCATGAGTCTGAAAATTTGGTCTGAAAATGTCTCAGAAACAGAGCCGTCTCCTGAGAATCCAGGTACTACATTCTACTTCCTAAATCAGAAGAAATTCAAAAATGCAGGTAGTAAAGAGTGCAATTTTTGTAAACTTCCATGAATGATCAGTTTGGGTCAAGGTCATGACTTGGAAACATGCTAGAGAGGAACAGACTCTTATTTTACTTGAATTAATTCATCCATTCCTTGTCTCAAATAAAACAATAAGACACACACTAAGAAAGTCTACCAATATCCAAAAGAATTGGAAACAATACCCAAGTAAATAAATAAAACATTTGCTTAACACAAATGGGAGATTCTGGGCAAAAGGAAACACACAAACTACCCTTGTTGTTCTGAGATTTACAGAACTGTATTTCACAGATGCCCTACTGCTTTATTCATACTGTTAAGGGAGAAAGAAACAGTCTCTAACCATCAACACCCATCATTAAATCATTACAAAAACTCTCTAGTTAAAGAGACAGAATATATACGTAAATACAAATATACTCATACAAATGCAGCTGTGTACATATTTATGTTTATAAAATGTTGTGTATAGGTGTGTGGAAAAATAAAAAGCTTCTTGAGACTGCTTAGCTCTAAAGTGTATCTAGTGCTACCACTTGTAAATAAGGTTTTCTCAGTGCCATATAAAAAGCAACCTTAGCATAGTAGAAAAGACTAAACAGAAAAGAAAGAAATCTGATAATTTTTCCTTTTTTTCAATACAGAAAAGGAAAGTTAAGTGACAAAAATTCAAAGCTAGGATAAAATGCTAGGGGATGAGTTATAAGAACCAGTGAAAACTAAACCACAAAACTCCTGGGGGGGGGAAAAAACAAGGTTTGATACTCCCCATCAGATTGGGCATACTTATGAGTCTGGTCTACATAATCTTTTGGGGACATTTAACTCTCTTCTCTGCCCTCCGCTAGTAATACAAAACTGCCATAGTACTAGTAAGAATCCTTGCTTGTAATATTAAGAAACCAGGAAAGGAAAGGATTGACACACTTTATTCAAAAGCATTATTAGCTGTACCAGAATTCCTGTTGCTAGCCTTAGCATTTAGGAGAGACAACTCTCTATGCTAAGGAGACATAAATATATGTGTGTATATATATATATATATATATCCTTCTCCTGTAAGTCTTCTTTTGTTCTGTGCTCTTAAAAGTAACCCAGATTACTAAAATTCTTGTCTGGCTTTACCTTGCTCTTTCAAAATACACCTGGACTTACTAGAAAAAAATAACACTCTTTAAACTTTCAAAATATTATCTGTGAAACCTCTAAAGCAGTAAATCTCCTGTGCATTTGCACACTATAGGGAAGCTGGTTGAGATACTCTATACTAGCCTGTAAGGGTAAATTTAGCTTGAGTGATAGCAGTGAGTGCCAGAGCTGTTGTGATATTCAGTGTGACTCTAGGCATACGTTCAGGGAGTAAAAGGAAGTTCAAACATTCAAGGATGAAACAGCAAACATCATGCAAGAAAAGTGAAAGAGAAGGAAGAAACATAATTTGGTTGCTTACACACTCCAAAACTTCTGATTTTAAAGGGATTCTTAAGAAACTCCTCAAGTGGGTAGTAGGAGTCTAATGACTGAAAAAGATTCATACAAAGGCACTGAAAAGAAAGGAATGAATTACCTGTAAAAGAATTCATAACATGTCGTACCGATGCAGCTTCAGGTGGGAATGTAATTTATGGGTAGAAGATAAAATAGAGGAGTTTGGTAAGATTAAGGATCCTTTTTTTTCAAGTTTTATGGAGAAACATCCTTAAGAATATTAGGAAATTTTAGTGAATCACTGACTTGAATTGAATCTACATTTCTCTGAAAACAAGCCAAATGTGATAATGCACATCAGACAGTAATGTGAAGAAGAAAGTTAAATTTATTACTTGCTATAAATGAAAAACATTACATATTTTGTTTTGTCCTTTTTAAATATTTTTTAAATTGCTATATGAGATACCTCATTATTATAATTAGATTGTGTGTGCATAGCATTTTACAATGCATGTGTTTACACAAATATACACAATACAAAGGAGAGTTTCCATCTGGTATTTGCCATCCTATGATGTTAGGATATTTGTCACACTGCGAGTTGTTTAAAATAAAACTTAAAAAAATAAATAAATCAATATGATATTCGTTGTCCCTCACTCTTCTGTGGATAAATGCCTTTTAAATCCTGTAAGAGGATGTAGATGCAGCTCTGAGAAAATCATCTAGGTCCAGAAGACAATGTGGAGATTTGAAAGAAATTTAATTTGCTTTAATCTCACCTATTAACTGTTTTGCCTGTTTGATAATCCACATTGTGAAGAATCAGCAGTAGGATTGATATAACTTTTGCTACTGAAAAACAGATGTACTTTGCTGTTCTGATGATCAAATAAGGAGTTGTTCCAAAACTTCTGGCCCTGGACTACCTGACTTCTGTACATATTCCTTGGAATTTCCTTCATACAGGTTTGCACAAGTATGTATAGATACTTATGATAAAATTCTTGCATGAATTTGAAGTAACCTTAGGATATTAGTCAGTTTCATTGCCATTGTATTGCTACTGGCATAAAATCAACAGACCATGCTGGAGGGAGGTAAAGAGTAAAAAAAAAAAAAAAAAAAAAAAAATTAACAGATCTGTATCAGATAGGAGAATTCTCAGTAAAAAACACTGCATTGAAGAAAATACAATAATTCTCAAGTGCTCAGATGGGAGGTATCATGCACTGAGAAGTGTCCTTGTTTTGTTTGAGGAGCATCTGCATATTTTTGATGTAAAGATGAAGTATGAACTACTGACTTCTTTATATATTTGTCTTGCTGGAGATGAAATAGTTAAATCAGTGAAGCAAAAAAAAAAAAAAAAAAAAGATGAATTTAAAGAGCTCGAGAGAAAATAATGTACTCCCTATTGCTGATGACAAACTGTACTGAACACCATTTCATCAACTATTTGTCTTGCATCTAGAGCCTTGAAAAAATACCTATAGCTATTAAGTGTTTTAAGTCGATGGACAAATCTTAGTTTGGTTCATGTGTCCAGGGGATAATTCACCACCTCTCCATTGATCAGGAAGCACAAATGTCACCACCTGGTTTAATAGTGACCCGTGTGCTTTTTCCAACAAAATCTGCTGAGTGCAGACAGCAGAATCAAGGTTGTTCCTCCCACAACAGATGAAATCAGGAGCCTATATCATTATCTTTTATATGAGTTCAACTTTCTATAGCTGGTAATACAGTTGTCCTCTAGCTCTCACTCAATTTGATTAAAAAGGATCATAAGACTGTTATTTGTTTGTGGAATTGATTTGGTTTTTGAGATTGGTCTAAACCCTATCTGGTTGCAATTAATCTGTGCGGGCTCAGAACTGACAGACTGCAAATGAAACAACAGTTCACTGTGTAAAATACATAGTTATGGGGGTTTCCATCACGTTAACTAAACAACATACCTTATTCACAAAACTGAGACTTCGGCTGTTTTGAATAACATGGACTTTAGCCCTGGGAACAAAAAAGGGTCCTATTATTCATTCCACATCTGTGCATTATGCAGAAGAGTAGTGTGACTACACTGGAGTATGTGGAGCAGATGTGACAGATCAAGAAGTCACACCAAATAGGAAAATATCATGTGTATTTCTTGGACCAGCCACACTGAAAAAGGGAAAAAAAAAAATCAGCTATTCTAATATCTCTGGAACAAAGCAAGTGAAACACCTACAGTGTATAACAGGTGCACAAATTTACCTTGGGTGATTAATGTATTTTGAACATAGAGCTGTCATCACAGGTCCTATATGTTTTTATCTGCATTGGTGCTGTACACCTGTGGCATGTTGATAAGGCATTTGCTCTGCAGTGAAGACAACTGCCTGGTTTGGTATTTTTGTACTTCAATTATCATCTTACTTCACACAGATGCACACCACTATATAGCCTATATATGTTCAAATTCAATTAAAAAAATAAAAAATAATTGTAAGCAAAGGGAATAATAAAGTACTGGTACTATGCTTAGCTTGGGCAGCATTTCAAGGCAAAATTAATGCACTACTCTTCGACAGTGCTTGCTAAGCAACCTCAAAGATCAGCAAGAAACATAGAGGAGAGTAACCTTCATCCATTACTCCATGATATTATCAATAGTCACACATCTTTCCGAAATATATTCTAAGCAAATTGAATAGTAAAAAAAATCATCAAAGTACATGTGCATAACTGCTTGTGTTTAGATAAAAGCAGTAAGACCTACTCAAGGTCCAGATAATGTCATTACTGTAGTGACTTTTGAAATAAAATGCTAGTTGCAAAAAACAAAACAAAACAAACAAACAAACAAAAAAAAACAATGTCAGTGTTTCTTTTATCACTTGAGTGCTGATATGCATTTAAACCTCAGAAATTGCCCTAACTTAAGAAATCAATTTTACTTTGTGTGAAACTTTCATTGATTTTCACTTCAGAAGACATTTCTGCTATAACTAATACCACTGAATAATAAAGAAAAATAAATGAAAAGAAGAAAAAGTATAAGAAAATAGAAAAGGAAAAGAAAAAGGGAAAGAAAAAAAAGAAGATGAAAAAAATAATAGGAAGAAAATTGAATCTTTTTTTGAATGTATTAAAACTGAAGAGCTGGGCATTTAAGTTTGGTATGTAGTTTGCATCAGCCTAGAAAACAGCATTTCTCACTGACAAATGACTATGCAGTTCTTGTGCGTTTATCTCAGTGAAACAATAATTCTGCTATAGATCATAGTCATAAAGCCCAAAATATTGGCCACTGCTTTTATGCAACATGATGTTTCATGACCTATCAAACCGAATAACTGTCATAATCATATGTATGCATACATTCTCAGTCTTTGGAAATTATTTCAGTAGATTTACCAAACTAAGGACTTACTGTTAAAATACTTGCATTATATTTGACATATATTAGAAATACATACAACTTAATATTTCATGTGTATTTACATGCATGCATATTATCTTCACAGCAGGGGAGATATACAAGCTGAACTTGATCATTATTTGGAAAGAATATAGATTCTTTCTCCTCTTCAGAATGGCTAGAGGTAACTCACATTGCAAGCTTATATTTCTAGCTGATGTTTTAGTCATCCCAGCCCACTGAAGCTATGTATCAACAGAAAGAAGAAAATTAAGAAATAAGTCCTCTCAAAACATGGCAATATGTACCAGCAAAAATTCACTCACCTCTCTCTTGGAAAACTTAGCTCTTTTATGTGTGTGTATGTTTGCAAGTGTATGTTCATTCTTCAACTTACATTATAGTTTTCTGCCCACGCTGCTGAAGAGGCAAGAGATGGCAGTATTGACACATCTATGAAAGGCAGCAGTTCATTGACTGAACTAGAATACGAAGATTCTTTACATTTTGTCTCTATAGTTTCTTTCTCTTTTTTTTCTTTTATTTCCCACCCTCCATATGTCCTTTATTAAAAAAAAAAAAAGCATGAAACAAAATTAAACAAACAAACAAACAAACACAAAAACTATTCTCCTCATCATCCTCTTTGAAAAATAATCTCCCCCTCTGCCCCCGTGAAACTGAGGGAAATAAATAGAATTATTTGGAAAGGTTCTGCAGTTTGTTGAAATGAAGAATCAAAACCAAACAAAAGCACAGGAAGAATGGAAAGGGGGTGGGAGGCAGCAGGCATGATAAATTACTGATTACTAAATGGAATTGTTTCAATCAGGAACTTTAAAAAATGAAAGGGGGGAGGAGGGGGAAATGAATTTGCTTCTTTTCTTGATTTTTGCTTTTTGCAAGAAGATCAAAGAGATTTATGACCTGTGTCTCTTCAAATCTGATGCCGGAAAGGAACATGTTCTCATTAATAGTCATTTTCTCATCAAAATAGGGTTTTCATGCAGACAATGTGCACAGCTTTTGTAAAGCTGATTGTTGACAAAATTTTCAGTAAGTTTCAGTCCAATGACTGACACACAGAGAACAACATTAAAGAGTGGTTTGTAACTTTTACACATTCTGCAGGTAAAATTTAACCTTTCTTCCAGCCAGGATCCACCAATGAAATCTTGAGAATGAGAACTGAATGAGCTTGCAAACAGAGAAGCCCATTAAAAAATAATAATAATTCTTTTGGAGTTTAAAAAAATATTCTAAGCAAACAAACAGAGAGAATTCATCTGCCTCTCTGAACTTCAGTAAAACTTCTTAAAACTGAAAATCTTGAGAGAATCAAGTTTTCTCTAGAGATTTACCATGCACTCAGGTTTCAGATGAGTTAGTAATACAGGCAGCTGGGGACAATCTCCCATGGTATATTACTGCATAATTAGTTACAATATGGGGATTTTATGCCTCCCACTGCAGACCTTAGAGACCAGATACTGGGTGGAATGGGTCATTTGTTTGTTCTGGTATGTTGGTCCTTCTCATTCTGTTTAGATAGCATTTTTAAATCCTAAATAAAAAAGATTATCTGTAAGTATAAAATCAATACATGTAAAAATATTTCCAGTCATAGAGGGAGGTAATGTATTTTGAGGTTGAGGTTAGGGAGAGAATGTGGTCTGAGTCTTACCTTCAGTGTGTTCCATGTTACAGCAACAAACCTAGCTGAGAAGATTCCTGCTTCTGCCTTTCCCCAGAAACTTGTTCCTTTCCTTGTTCTTTTGACTTGATTTTCCTCTACACAGTATCTCTGTATGTGTTTAAAAATAATAATAATAATAATAATAATAAGTATAAGTATAAATATTTCCAGAGAGGTAAGTTTTTGCTTTCTAATTCATAATTTTTCATGGAAGTAATTTAGAGATGTATAAGGGAATGTGTGGTACCTTCTCCACTGCCCCTCCTCAGGAAGCTAAAGAGAGCAATGAAGTTGGCTATCAGCCTTCTGTTCTCCAGACTGGGCAACCCAAGCACCCCCAGTCTCTCTTCATAGGACAAGCCTTTCAGCCCTGTTATCAGCTTTGCTGCTGTCATCTGGACATATTCAAGTACTCAATATCCTTCTTGTATTATGGGGCTCAGAATTACATGCAGTGCTCAAAGCAAGGACATATAAATGCTAAATACAGTGGGACAGTGGCCACTTTTGACTGACTGGCTACACTGTGTAATGTATTGAAGATCTGCACTACTACGAATGTAGCACTATCAGTGCAAATGGAGTTTTAAGACACTTCTCTGCTTTGCAGTTGCTCTTGGAACAGCTGAAACAAAGCACTGCTTTGCAATTAGAGAAGCAACAGAAGTCCATGGTGATCTGATTTCTTTGCCTGGCAGAGAAGTGGGTTTAATGCCATGTGCATTGCTTGAAAATATACCGATTCACATGCATATATGTGTGCAAGAATGTATGCATACATACGTAAGAATGTTTTTAGGGCTTAGCTGTAGACTAGATGAGTGAAAAACAAGGACAATAATTTCTGAAGGCTGTATGTTTTTTCCAATGTTGTCTCTGCCTTTTTTACCTTACAGATCTTTGTACTATCTCATCTTGACCTTTAATGTGAAAGCAGGAACAAACAAGTAATCATGGAAAAGAATAGGAAAGAAAAGATGTCTACTAATAAGCTTTGTACCTGGAAGAAATTTAACATTAAATTACACACTCAGAAAACACCAGTGGCTCAGTTTTCTTGCAGCACTCAGTCATACCCACAATGCACTTTCTGCAGTTATTCCACTGTGCCATAATTTGCCATATTTTTGTTCTGAGGCTATGTAGGTCTGCATACATCAGCCATCTAATTCTTGTCTAAGGTAACTCTCTTCCATTATTTGAGGGCATCTTGTTTCCCAGTTTGAAGTGACCTACAATCTCCACATTTACAATAGCTTAGAGTTCAGGTAATATAGAAACAAACAAGACTTTTCACCAGCTGCTGTAGGTTACGCTAGGAAAACACTGAAACAGGAAAGCGCTGTTGCTCAAAATACATGACCACAGGAGCTTTCACATGTGTAGTTAAGTTGCTTAGAGTTACTTATGTACATTTCTATCAACCTGCGGTAGAGGTGGAGTTGCCAGAGAAAAACAAATTTGAATGAAGATAGTCTGGAGAAGACTTTGAAAATCTTTAGCTTCAAAGATGGTATCCTTCAGCTAGAAAAATGAAAGTAGTAAGATACTGCAGACCATCCATTGATTAACTGAGGAAAAATAGCTTCACCATGCCGAGGCTTTTCTACAGCAAGAAGATAAGCACAAACTTATTATGCATTTGAATAAAAAGAATGTGACTTGTTTAAAATAACTGCCTTTACTTTTCAATGTGTTGTTGATCATATTCATTACAGAACCACAATGTGGCTGACAAGAACTTAAAGGGTAGTAAAATAATTGCCCTGTGCCAGTGTCCTGATTTAGAAATCACTGCAAGTATAATAGGTTCATCATAATAATTCCTAGTGTTCAACATTTTTCTACACCATCAAAAACTCCTGACTTCATCACATTCTAATTTCATCACACTCATCAACTGGCACAAGCAACATCAGTAAATAGCAGCTAGGAAGAATGTAGTATAAGCAGAGACAAATCTTGGGTTGGAATTAATGGCTGAAGCAATCAACCAAACCCTGCACAGCTATGGAAAGAGCAAGTGGAATCTTTTGCAAGTGCTGACAAAGACTCAATACCAGTGATCTCCTTTTTCTTTTATTTTTACTTTCTTTCTTTATGTTTTTTTTTTTTTTTTCTCTTTCATAGTTTACTGCAGCAGAATTCTTTCTGCACAAACTTAATGCAGTAGAGTCCACACAGAGATTATTTTTCTGTAAGAAGGATGCATATTTACTGAGTAAGTGTTGTCCGAGTATAAGAACGCTAGAACTTAAGAAATTTTGTAAGTACTTTCAAATACAGAGCCTAGATATAGATTAATGAAATTAAATTTATGCATGATTATCAGAATCACCAGGAAAATGCTTCTGTACTTGCTCTGAGTTAAGCATTATAGCTGTGGACATATTGGCACTAGATGACAGTCCTCCCATTTTAAATTGACAGAGAAAAGTCACTATCACAAACAAAGCAAAAGAAATACATATACACATATACATATATATATATATGTATACATATTTCATAAGTAGGTGTTGAATTTCAGTTTCAAGTTGTAGTGACAATTGTGGGACTACAGTATTTCTTTTGAAGAATGTCACTATGCCTTAAAATTCTAACTATTTCAAAATCAGGTTAGAGAAAGTTTAAATTTTTACATCATTAGAAGTTATTTTTAGAAAATAGAGATATGTAAATCATATATATATTTATGATTAAAAGTCAGACTGTAGTTAATTGTGACTGAAGTCTAATGATAGATGCTCTTCTACTGAAGCATATGTTAATGTACTCATACAGAGATATGCCTTCAAAACAGGATGTGTAACTTACAATACTTCCAAATGTAGGCATAGACATACAGCTGTGCGCAATTTTATAAAAGAACAAACAACAAAAAAACAGGGTTAGAAGAATTAATAGTGTTCCTTCATAGAAGCAAGTAGTTGGCTAGCATCTGTTGTAATTTAGCAAGAAAAGACAATGAGTAGATTGTATATATATTAATTTGTGAGGTGAAATAGACGTAGAATTGTTCCTAACATTTCTGATATAACAGTCAGCTCAGTTCAATAGTTCAGACATAAATTTTATAGCAGGAGTGAGTAGATGGATATTCTTATAACATTAAAATACCTTCATATAACAGTTTTTATGCATAAAGTGTTGTAAAATAAAAATATAGTCCACCATCTCAATATTATAGCTGGGCAAACCAGGGAACTGGTATATGTGTAAGAGAAGTGATTTAGCCACTATCATATAGGAGGGCCCTGTATGAGTCACAGCTGGAATTCAGCTATCCTATTTGATTTCTATCAGATTTATATTCACTCACCAACATGCAGGAGAGAGAATAGTAAATACCTTTCTTGTTTGTTTTTATTTTTTTATTTGTGTCATGGTTTCTGGGATTTATTCCATAATAGATCAATTTATTTGGCAATCCATTATTTTATTTTTATTTTTATTTTAAACTGGTGACTTCTTTTTGCAAAGGTAGCATAAAACTGCTCAGATATTGTTTTGTCCATCCATTTGTCTAAGCCTAAGGGTCTGATTGTCATTTTCACTGAAAGTACTTTATATTTCTCTAACCATGTCAATGAACCTTACAGTCATGGCTATAAATATAATTTACACCTATTTGAGAGCTCCTATGCATTGTCAGAAAGATGTATCTTAGGAAGAAGAAGGCCCTAAGACCTTTGAAATCTAAATGTTGATCTCTTTTGTAGGAACATTACTTGTATATTCCACTGCACAATCTAGAAAATACAGGCCATCTGCTATCTTTGTGGTATTACTGACAGAAATATTCTAAAACATCCCATGCTCCTAATCCAAAAATTATAATGATCTTTTCATGTTAGTTTATAAGGCAGTTACATAAAGAGTAGGGAAGAGAAATTAAATAGCAACATCTGGAATTCCTAAAAACACTTCAGCCTTGTTAAAGACTGTGACAATGATAATGAAGCAAAAATACACCCAAACAATTAAAATCTGCTCCATGACAAGATATGGTAGGCAACTTGCTCTAATTAGGAGCTGAACATGATTTAGAGTTAAAATGTAACATGGTCTAATTTTCCAGTAAGTTTGGATTCAATGGGAAGAAGTTTTGCTGTGCGCATCAAAAAATGGCACAATTTTCTGTCACTCTAGGGAGGGTCTTGGACCAAGCCATATTGCTAAAGAGGTGGAAATTATTCCCACTTATTAATGGGGATTGTACAAGTTATTTATCAGTTTCTACTTGGTCATCTTCACACCTATATTTGCTGACTATTACCACAATTACAATTGAATCAATAAGTATAGCATGAATCCACAATGTCCAATGTACTTAAACTGTAAAACACAAGCTATAAAAAAATAAAGCAAGCAAACAAAAAAATCTTTAATTAAAAAAAAGAAAAATCTTTAGATTTTACTGTTATACACTTGTGCAAGGAAGAAATAATTCTACAGAGGATTGATATCCCATAATATAATGGTGTAATCCGGTAGCCTATATCTAGATATTTTGGGCAAGTACAGATGAAGCACACTTTCTCCTAAAAAGAAACTCAAATGAATACCAACATTCAGACAATGAAGCTAAATATTTATTTCAAGATATTTTGTGAGATTTTCTCTTCTTGTCCAAAGATTTTTCTCAGTTCTTGAAATGTATCATGTCTGCTCTGTTGTGTCCTGCATCAAGGAGTTCCACAGTCCAATTATGAATAATGTCTTTATGTTCATTAGTCAAGAATGAGTTGCCTTTCAGATTCAATAGATATCTACTTCATTTTTTTAGATGTTTTATTCTCTATGCCAGATGGAATCTGACACTGCAACTTTGTCTTCCTTACAATGTCTCAGAAGTCTTTCAAATTATATGATAGAATAAAACTGGCCTCTGAAATGGTAGTCGTTTGTTCCACTTTATCATTTTCTGCTATTTCTGATGCAAACCTATATCTCAGGTAAGTTAAATAGAAATTATCCTCAGCTTAAAAAACGTAAGACCGTTGACTGTGAAGCTATTGAATTATTTCATGAAGTCTTGACATTGATAATATTGATTTTGCTGTGGAGACTAACCTTAGGGCAGCTTGTGGGTGGGCTGCTGAACAAGCAGAGGTGGAGCTGCCACATTCGCGGTTCTGTTTAAACACCCTACTAACACATCATTGGTCATTTGCTGCAGAGACAAGCTTCAGAGCAGATAAGACTGTGCAGGGCAAGGGATCTGAAGTGAAAAAGGCTGAGAAAAATCTCTTTTTAAGTTTTTTTTTTTTTTTTTTTTTTTTTTTTTTGAAGCCAGCAACAGTGCTGTGTTTGTGCTGGGGGGCTGGCAGTTTGTGAGCAGACTGCTGAGCAAGCAGTGAGAGGATGGTACTACCCACCCTTGACCTTGGCATTTGGTGTTAAGCTTTAAATAGCCTCGGGGAGGGCTTAAGCTAGCTGGCACGTTGGGTTGTTGCTGCCTCCTGAGTCAGTGTGTGAGCACAGCCTACGCTGCCCATATGGTGCTGCAGCTGTGGGTGTAGGAAGGGGGTCAAGTGTCAGGGTGTATAAGTGTTGTTCCTCTTTGCTTAGGGGACCAGCTCTCCTCTTTGCAGTCTCTAAGAGCACAGGCTTAAAAATGCCCTCCACAAGAGAGACACAAGACAAGACCAGACTTGCTCCAAGAGGTGGAGCTCAAGGAGGAAGTGCAGAGACTAAGGACCATCAGGGAGTGTGAGCGGGAGATCAGCTGGTGGAGTGACTCACTGGTGTGCACAGAGGGGTGCCGGGGAGACACCCCCAGAAATGTGGTGGATCCCCTGCCCTGGCTCAGTCGGACAGACCTGACAGATGAAGAGGGTTGAAAGAGTCCTACCTCAGCATCATGAGTGCACCCCTATCTGCCTAGCCTGCTTCCCCAGGTCCCACTAAGCAACAAGTTTGAGACTCTGGAAATTGAAGGGGAAGTGAGTGAGGAGGCAAGGGAGGATCTGCCGAGGAGGGAGCCTAGGGTGAGACGGTCACTGCCATATGTTGAGACTGCCTCTGCCAAGAAAGTCAGGAGGATAATTGTGGTGGGTGATTCCCTGCTCAGAGGAACAGAGGGCCCCATTTGCAGACCTGACCCGTAGGGAAATGTACTGACTCCCTGGGGCCCATATCAGGGACATTACCAGAAAACTTGCGAGTCTGGTTTGCTCCTCTGATTACTACCTACTACATAGTTCAAGTAGGCAGTGATAAACTGAGCACCCTACTCTTCACTCACAGAAGCCTGCAATCTATCAAAAAGGATTTCAGGGGTTTTAAGGCGAATGGTTGAAGAAGTGGGAGCACAAGTATTTTCCTCTTTCCCTTCTGGGGTGGTGAGGGATATGAAGCAGTCTAGGAAAACATAGGCTTTGAATAAATGGCCGAAAAGTTAGTCTGCCTTTGGGTTCTTTGCCTATGGGATGGTTTACTTAGTGCCTAATCTGATAGCTGCAGATGGGTCTCACCTATCTCTGAGGGGAAATTAGATCCTAGTCCAGGAGCTGGCAGGGCTCATTGAGAGAGCTTTAGACTAGGTATGAAGGGGGATGGGGATAAAATAATGCTTGCTAGGGTGGAGTGAGTAGTTCACAAATTTCAACTAGTTTTTATGAGGGAAGTGGGTGGAGGTCAGTGGGACAAAGAAGGGCTTGGGGATGTTGCTGTTGGAGGAGATGAAGGGGATAAGCCTCTGAAATGTCCTGTAGGATCTTCTGGGAACTCCTCAGAAGAGGTAATCTTGCTGATCCCCTGTCCGAAACCTTCTCAGGTCGCTCTAGGAAGTAGGGGGGAAAACTTCAGAATTCTTTTGGAGGTTTGAGGGAGGGCCCCTCTAGAAAAATAGTGTGTCATAAAGCCCAGCTCAAGTGCCTTTACACTAATGCATGCAGCATTGGAAATAAACAGGAGGAGTTGTAAACTGTGGTATGCTTGGAAAATTATGATCTGGTTGCTATTGTGGAAACGTGGTGGGATGAATCCCGTGATTGAAATACTCTGATTGAACGCTACAGGCTCTTCAGAAGGGATCGACAGAGTAAGAAGAAGGGGGAGTTGCCCTCTGTGTTAGGAAGTGGTTAGACTGTGAAGAGCTGTGTCTGAGTAACAGCCATGACCAGGTTGAGAGCTTATGGGTGAAAAGCAGGGATTGGTCCAGTAAAGGGCATCTTGTGGTTGGGGTCTGCTACAGGCCGTCTGATTATGGCAAGCCTGTTGACGAGGCCTTCTTGCTTTAGTTGCAGGAGTTGTTGCGCTCTTGTTGCAGTTGCAGGCTCTTGTCCTGAGGGGGGGTTTCAACCACCCAGATATCTGCTAGGATAGTGGCATGGTGGATAGCAGACAAACCAGGAGATTCCTGGAGTCTGTTGAGGATAACTTCCTGGTCTGAGTGTTAGACGGATCAAGACAAGGTGAAGCCTTACTGGGCCTGGTGTTCACTAATGCAGAGGACAGCATTAGGGAAGTTAAGATTGGAGGCAGCCTGGGCTGCAGTGATCATGTCCTGGTGGAGTTTGTGATATGTTTGTGATGCAGGCCTGGCAAAAAGTAATGTCAGGACCCTGCGCTTAAGGAGAGTGAACTTCCAGCTGCTCAGGGAACTGCTGAATGGGATCCCCTGGGAAACTCTCCTTAAGGGCATAGGAACAGAACAGAGTTGGCAGCTCTTTGGGGTCACCCTTCTGAGAGTGCAAGAGTTTTCAATCCCCCCACTGAAGAAATTGAGCAGAGGAGGCAGGCAACTGGCATGGCTGAGCAAGGACCTGCAGTGAAACTGAGAGAAAAGAGGGAAATTTACAGGAAGTGTGAGAAGGGTTGTGTAGCCTGGGAAGAATATAGGGATGTTGTCTGCTTGTGTAGAAATAAAATTAGGAAAACCAAGGCACAGATGGAGCTGAACTTGGCAAGGGATGAGAAAAATAACAAGAAGGGGTTCTTCAGGTACATAAGCAGGAGGAGACAGGCTAATTATCCTCTGATAAATGAGGACAGAGGTGCTCAGTAAGTGCTCTGCCTCCATCTTCACTGGTGGTCAGGCCCCCTCCCAGTCTGCCAGAATCCTGCAACTCTAGATGTGGGTGAGAGGAGCAGATTCCGTCCCACTGTAACAGTGGAACAAGTCCGAGACCTCTTCAGGAAACTCAGTGTATCTAAGTCCATGGGGCTTAATGATATCCATCCTGAGAGAGATAGCTGATATGGCTGCTAAGCCACGCTCTGTCATATTTGAAAAATGGCTGTCCATCCACTGCTGTCCCCAGTGACTGGAAAAAGAGAAACGTTTTTCCCATTTTAAGAAAGGGAGAAAGGATGATCTGGGGAACTACAGGATAGTGAGCCTCATCTCTGTGTGCCTGGGAAGATCATGTAGCAGAGCCTCGTAGAGGCTATTTTAAGGCACATGCAAGACAAAGAGATGGTTTGAGACAGCCAGCATGGCCTCTACATGGGCAGATCGTGCCTTACCAATCTGGTGGCCTTCTACAATGGAGTGTTAACATCAGTGGACAGTGGAAGGGCAACAGATGTCATCTACCTGTACTTCTGCAAAGCCTCTGACATGGTCCCTCATCACATCCTTCTCTCTAAATTGGAGAGGTGTGGATTTGAAGGATGGACTGTTGGTGGATTAAGAATTGGTTGTCTGGTTGCATCCGAAGGGTTGTGATCAATGGTTCCATGTCAGAGTGGAGGCTGGTCACAAGCAGTGTCCCTCAGGGGTTGGTCTTAGGACCGGTGCTCTTCAAAATCTTCATCAATGACATAGACAATGGCATTGAGTGCACCCTCAGAAGTTTGCAGATGACACCAAGATGAGCGGTGCAGTTTATACACTGGAAGGAATAGAAGCCATCCAGAGGGACCTGGACAGGCTGGAGAAGTGGGCCCATGAAAACCTAATGAGGTTCTGCCAGGCCAAGTGCAGGGTGCTGCACTTGGGTCGGGGCAATCCCAGGTATTGATAAAAAATGGGAGAAGATCTCCTTCAGAGCAGCCCTGCGGAGAAGGACTTGGAGGTCTTGGTGAACGAGAAGCTGGACATGAGCCAGCAGTGTGTGCTTACAGCCCAGAAGGCAAACTGTGTTCTGTGCTGTATTAAAAAAAGGGGTGGCCAGCAGAAAGAGGGAGGTGATTGTCCACCACTACTTAGCTCTTGTGAGGCCCCACCTGGAGTACTGCATCCAACCCTGGGGCCCCTAGTACAAGACAGATGCAGAGCTCTTGGAGCGAGTCCAGAGGAGGAACCACTAAGACGATCAGAGGGTTGGAGCACCTCTCCTATGAAAGAAGGTTGAGGGAACTGGCTTGTTTAACTTATAGAAGGGAAGGTTCTGGGGAGACCTCATTGTGGCCTTCCTGTACTTGAAGGGTGCGTATAAACAGGAGGGGGGATGAGGGTGGATAGTGATAGGACAAGGTGGAATGGTTTTAAACTAAGACAGAGGAAATTTAGGTTAGATATTAGGAGGAAGTTTTTCATACAGAGGGTGGTGACGCACTGGAACAGGTTGCCCAAAGAGGTTTTGGATGCCCCTTCCCTGGAGGCATTCAAGGCCAGGTTGGATGTGGTTCTGGGCAGCCTGATCTGGTAGCTGGTGACCCTGCCCATGGCAAGGAGGGTGAAACTAGATAATCATTATGGTCCTTTTCAACCCAGCCCATTCTATGATTCTATGAACTTCTGTGAAAAGAATCCAGATGAACAAGTCAAAACAATCCTTTTATAAAACTGAGATCTTCATCAGAAATACTAGATCCCATTTCTTGCATGGGCAAGACCAGAGCAAAATTCACGAAGCACAGGCTTGAGATTTTCCTCTTTACTGAAGCTACATTTCATCTGTTGATATCAAACTTCTACTTCAAAAAATGATTTACAATTTTCCTATGTGTGTCAGCTTGAAGGATTTTGGCAATTATGTGGAAGTATCTTCGCCAATTTTAAATTGTCTCTAAAATACATGACTTTATGCAAGATTATTCAATGAACATCCAAGCTAGGTGCAGGTCTCACCTCCTCTTTTTTGTCTCCCTAATTATCTGTAACAAAAAGCCATTAGTCTACTTCTTGTATCTTCCAAAAATGTGCCCATAGCTCCTTCTTTTTTTTTTTGTTTGTTTGTTTTTCATTTGGTAATTGTGCCACCTCTCCACCCCAATCAACAACTGAAAGTTTCGTGTCTGCCACCCAAACTGGGCTATCATTAGCTCTCTTCAGAAATCTTCCCAGTGAGAACAACATTGCAATGGAAGTAGCTGTCTGGACTTTTGAAGCTGAGCCTGAATTTCTGTATTTTTCATTAGTAATATAGCAATATAGCAACCTTGGGCAAAGTACTTATGTTTGTGGGAATCCATAAAATGTAATAATGTTTCCTTCCTCACACCCTTCTTCTGGCTCAGCTGTTTGAAACCTCAGCCATACAATGAACTTCATGTTGAAAATGACCTACTGCGAGTTAATTAAGAGATCAAGGCTGCAGATTGTAAAATACTAGCAGGAAGGACTTTTTTTTGTCTTTTTTCTTTTTTTTTTTTTTTTTAATAGCATCTATCAGACTGTGGCCCTGATCTTCACTGAGACCTTTGGGCCCCAAACTAGGTTTAAGTTAGTAAAAATAACATTATTACATGTAGTATTCATGTCATGGGAGCAGATATACTGTCAGCTTCTTATTTCTCTTAAATGAATCTCCTGCAGACCGCATTAGTTTTCAACCAAAATTTTATTTGCTTTTAAATTGCTACCTATGTCTTCTTAAGACTCAACGAGCTAAATTCCTAGAAGAGATTAACCAAATTATCTTTAATATCACATAGACATATAAAGTATTAGTTTGTTTTCATTCTTATTTACTATTAACTTTACTTATTTCATTCAGATTAGAAAATCCAGCAAGCAATAGAATAAGGTCAGATAGCTTGATGCTCATACTTTCCTAATTACTTTCTATCCCTTTCTCTGTTTCTCTTTCTCTCTTATTCTTCCCCCTTCCCTCTCCATTGGTTTCTTTCTTTTGTTTCCCTCCAAAGCTTTCATGCATGACAATAAATCGCTTCCCCATCAGCAAGACTACCCAAAAATTTGCAGAAAATATGGCTGTGAGGAAGTGGAGGAAAATTTTGATTCTTGTTACATTTTGCCTCTTTCTGATATAAAAAGAAAACAGGAGACAAAAGGAAGAAAGAAGGGGAAAAAGGAACCCCTTAAATCATAAGCTTTCCATGCATGTAAATCCAGTAGTTAGTACACAACCTTGTCACCTTGACATTTATTCAGCTTGCTGGAGACTCATGTGCCCTCAGTCAGAGCTAATTAACACTTAATTGACTTCATGAGAATTTTGTTCAGCAGTTCTGATTTGTCACTCATGTTTCATGATGAACTGTAACTTTGAGAACTCAGCAGTTGTGGGAGGTTTGGCAGGTGTCAGGGGAGTAAGAGAGGGAAGGGGAAAGGGGAGCGTAGGAGTTTCTGCCTCGCTCTTTTTTCCTTTATTTCTCATTGAAACAGATACAAGGGCACAAGAGTAGCAAAACAAGGCATTCAATAAATTATCATTGTGGATATATTTTATTTAGCTAAAAGCACAATTTACAGTAGTTGAAGTTTGATTGATTTGTTGATAAACACTAATGTTTAGCAGTTGACAATTTTTCCATGTTAATTTCCTTAACTTTGGCAGTCCTGGCTGGAAGGACCCTATAAATAGTATCAGTGTCATCATCCTTTTTAAGTTATTAATGAGCCATCATGTTTATATAGGTTGGGATTTTGGGACAGGCTGTGCTTGACTGCAGTTTCTGACATTGATGCGTTAGCAGTTGGAATTGGATCTAGATTAGAACAAGTAGTGGAAAAAATGGAAAAGATAAAAGCAAAAAGCTCAATTCTAGCCAAATGCTTTTGAAGTGGACAAAAACTGTTAATAATTTAAAAATAATTAAAACATATAGAAAATTACAGAATACCATGCACAATCTCTGTTACTGCCACTTGAAATAAATTTCTGACTAATTATTATTTCACCTGTGACGTAAGATATATATATATTTTCAGCCCTCCTTCAAGTATTGCTGCATCTTAGCCTACATCCAGACTTTCATGGTTGCCAAGGACTGACAAGATACTAGAGAAGACTTTACTAATTAACTAGGCCAAGCTATATACTGCCTAGACTCACATCAACTTCAAAGCTGTCAAACTTCTATGTACATGTTTGAATAGTGATGTTCTTCTCCAACTGTGATGTCCTAATGAGTTGTTAAATATTTGTCCAGTATTCAGGAAAAGGTGCTTTGTGCTTGCGAGAAATATGTTTTTTTCCTATCTTTATCCCTTGGAAAGTCAGTACACCTATCTCTATTGTGTGTGCTCAGTTGGGCAAATCTTTACCTTCTGCCTCCCTTCATTAAGCCACATGTCGATGATACTGTTATGGCCTCCAGAGCCTCTGTGAAATGCTGGGTTCATCCTGTATCCTTCGAAATGGAGGGTGGGGAGCCAGGAAGAAAGCCTCTTATTTTTTCTTAGGAGAAAAGCAATTCTGGCTGCAAAACATTCTGTTAGGTAGTTGCCAACTCTGATTCTTCCACTGCCTGAATATACAAACCAACATCTGCCTGAAACATTTTCCACTCTTTGGAGATACCCTTTTTTCCTCAATCATCTTCATTATATATAAATATATATTATTTACAATTTACGAAACTTGTTCCTTAAATATATAGATGTGTACTATTACAATTATATACTATTACAATTATATTGTATATATAAACATAAGACAATTTATAAAATGTATGAAAAATAAAATATAAAATTTATGAAAATAAACCAGTTGTAACACTATTTTACCTTTTAAAAACCTATCAAAACTACCTAGTTTTACAATAAAGATTTGAATTTGGAAGAGGAGCTCTAGAAAAGAGCACTCATGTTATAATATACAATGCCTTGAAATCAACAATAGCTATGAATATATGGGTAAGATTTATTTTTAGCCTTATTAAAAGATGTATTTACATTTGAGATTTTGTTTATTTGTTTGTTTTGATCTTGATGAGGAGTGCATTTCTCAAATAAATTACTTTTTCTTCTCACTTGCTATGCTTTTGTTCAAGTTCTGGAGTATGATTTCCCTCAGATGAAACTACTTTATAGAATGTGCTCCTTTAGTAGATCCACTGTACTATAACCACACAACCACAAGTGGACTGTCAGTCCATTGTTCTGTAGTTGAGCTGACCTACAGTGAAAAGTAAGCCCAAACCTCTGTCATAGGAGGAAGAGGAGGCTCTTTACAATCTGTATACCTGGCATGAGATTAAGAAACAATGGTTCAAATATTGGTCTGACCAGTTTATTACAAATCTTAATCAGGGAGATGCGGAAGGGGAGGACTGACACTATTATGAATTAGGGTAATGGGGAAGGGAAGGAGGGCGATAGACAGGATGGGAAAGAAGAAGCAAGGAGTCTTTGTAGGAAACAAGAGGGAGATAGTCACCACCATGGATCCAGCATGGTTCATAGTTCAGTCTTCTGTAGTAGTGGGTCACTAGGCATTGTTCCGTTGATGACGATGGTGACCATGGTCATGATGGTGACTTCTCAATGATAGTACCAACTTATTTATAAGTCCAAAGTGGTCAAGTCAGCTCTCTTTGGAGTGACAGCTCAAATCCAAAGTGGTTGAGTCAGCTCTCTTTGGAGTGGCAGCTTCTGGCTCTGGGATCTCAGCAGAAACTCCTTTGTTCCTATCTTCCAGGCCTTGCCAGCAGATAACAGGGAGCAGGGAGGTGCCAACTTGTATCTTGCCTTCCAAAGATACAGTGCTATCATCCCCAGTCTCCCATAGCCTGGTCACAGGCTAGGTCTTCCACTAGGAAAACAGTCCAGAGCAATCTCTTCTGAAGGCAAACAGCTCCAAAGAAATGCTTTAAAATGTAAAATTGTCCACACAGTGATGTTGATTGCCACACAGCAACACCCATCTCTCATCTCCTAGAGTCTTATCACAAGAAATACCTCAGAAAGCAAGCTTTGAGCCAAAAAGCGAAGAATGATTCATACAGTCTACAGGCTATGGATGCCAACTTCTCAGCAGCTCTACAGATCCACTCCTTTTGATCTTCACTACTTGCTAGCATAGGCATAACCCAAATGATATATTGCCTAAGCTTCTTCTAGGCAATGAGAAGAGATAGACACCTTCAAAGGCTTTTCATTCTATTCACTGTGCATATTTACCTGCAAAATAAAATAAAATAAAATAAAAATTAAAATAAAATAAAATAAAATAAATATCCCTCAACTTCTTGTGAAGAAGCTCTGCTTTAAAGAAGGTAACTAATTTGAGAAGTATTCATTGCCAAATTTAAGACACATTTCTGCTAACCATTTAGCTTTTTCTAGATCACTTTTCTGAGATACCTAATTATCCCTCTGCGTGTTACAAAACCGAAAATGAGATACTTAGCTTAAATTTCCTTTTGGGAATCAAGGATATAAAATGTAGTCATTCAAGCACATAATTTTAAAAGAACTGGTGTTCTTTATTGGATTTGAATGTAAGTTCTTTGAGAAAGAGACTGTTTTAGTATGTGTTTGTGTTGCTTATTATTTTCCATGGCATGGAACGGTTTGGTAAAATTTGGTAAAATGGCATATGTTGGATGGCTCAATGAAAATCTCCATGAGGAATGAGCATCCACCATTTAAAAATCCATTATGAAATGAAATTCAAAGTTCAAGGCTGTCCAAAACATACCAAAGAACAATTATAAATTATTACAAAAGACTTTTATCAGTTTAATTTATTTATTTTGCTCATAACCAAGCACTAAAGCACACATCCAGTACCTCAGGCAACTTTCTTCACCTTACTGCAGTAAAAGATTCATAGGGAGTTCAATTATAGAATGATTGGCTAATTTCAATAGCTTGTTTTAGCCATTAAGCCCTCTACAAAGGCTTTATGGATGTTCTAATGAATACCCTGCAAGACTTTCAGTGTAATGAAATTTGTATTAAGATACTATAAGGAGTGTCCCACAATGTAAGGTCACTTCCATTTTTCCTCATTACAGACCTAGAGGACAAAAGAAGAAAAGGAGAATATCCCGTTTCTTTTTTCTTTTTCTTTTTTTTCTTTTTTCTTTCTTTTTTTTTTTTTTTTTGGCTGCAAAAAGTATGTTAAGTTTGTGCACAAAACTTGCAGTGTTACCTTGCCAGTAACAGTAATAATACTAGCTTATGGTGACATGGGGGACTGCACAATGATATTGCTAAATTGAGCCAGGGTAGGCAAATGCAACCTTTACTTTCTCTTCACTTACTAGTGCAAGTGCAATTCCAGAACTTGAGATCTATTTACAGTAGTTGAGATTGGAGTTGGAGTGATACTTACCAGCTCATACAAAACTAGCATAAATGAGGAACGTCATGATCAAAATCAGTTGATATGTGAATAAATATCTGCCAGGAGTATAAAAATGACACGAAAATTTCAAGATCTTTGTCACAATTTGACATATTACAAAAAGATCCTGAATCTCAAGGAATGTTCTGAGAGTCATCCACAGTAATCTCACTAGTGTACCTTCATAATATGGATCTACAAGATATTGTTCAAACAACACTATTATGCACATTCGTTATGCAAAAGTACATATTTTAGTTACATTGACACATATATTTTAAATAGAAGATTTTGATATTAACATAATAAGTATATTAATTTTTTTCTTTAATGGTGCATCCAACAAAGTACAGAACACTAGTATAGCAGATCTTACTCAGATCTAAATATTATTCATAAATTTTTTTACTTTCTTTTTTGATATTCTCCATAAATATTTTTACTCAGTTGATATCTAATTGATTTCTACACCATTTCATATAAATTCAGAATGTGCTTTTGCTTTATGTGAGTTATAGTATTGCTGAAATATTAGGGTTTTTTCTACGAAGAAGTGAGACATTTAGAATTATTTGGAAAATGCTGCCTCTGGCTGTGCAGCAGTGACAACAGGACAATATGCATGTGTCCAGCTATGTTAGTTCAACTAATAACATTTTAATTGTGCATGGTGTTATCTCACGATCTAGCAACTTGGAAAGTCACAAGAGGATACGTTATACTGATATTAGGTTAATTTTATAAAACTGAGAGAGAGATTTATGAAATCTCTCCTCTCTTCTCTTGTATGTTTGTGGTGCTGAGGACTGGTCTTCCCTTTTTTCCTTTCTGTTGTTCTACCCTCCACACAAAATACTGTTCCTCGACATGAATTATCTGAGAAATCTTCATCAGACTCCACATCTAGGATACTGAAGCCTTGAAAGAGATTGGCACTGGAGATCAGAAATCATTTGATTTTGCTCTGAAATGGTTAAGGAGTAATAAAATGGTTATTTGATGTATCTTTACTGAGAAACATCTATAAACATCTGGGGGGAAAAAAAAAAAAAAGTGAAGAGCAATAGCTTCCAATAGCTTCATAAAGGGCTCAGAGTAGACAACAAGCATTTGCCAGACATCTACGCTGGGGTTCATGTAAGTAAATGTAACTATAACAAGCTAGTCTTCCAAACTAAAGGCAGTCATATTGTTTAGAGGAGAAAAATAAGCACTTCAGTGTAAGAATCATCTCACTGTAAAATAGATGTCTAAGGTTGATCTAAAAATGTGTCCCAAAATGCTTGTTCCTGTTCACTGATTATGCAGGAATACAAGTTGACTAACTCATGTACATGGAGCTAGTGATGATGAAATGAATCTTACAATTTTAGTCTGATTGTCTTGCTGCTTTGATATATTACTGCCTTACATTTTCCACTTATGATGTATTACAACCTAGTTTGCAACAACTGAGAAATGATTAACGTATGAAAGTCTTCTGTAAAGTTAATTTTGAAGATGAAAATAATCTTTCAGTTCTGTTTCCTCATGATGCAGAGCATCATTTGTTAGGATGATATTTCTTACACATTTACATATAATAGCATATCCTAACAATAATGTATTTCCTAAAAGTAATTTCTGGTGTAATGAACAAACTATAATACTGTAGATGAACATTTGAGACAGGTTATCATTACTTGAATTTTATATATATATATATATATACACACACACACATATATGTATATATATTCTTCTATATATACATTCAATATATATATTCTTAGATGATGGTAGAATAGGATGAACCTGAGACTAAATATCTGACTGATCTCTGTTTTGTTCTTTACTGAACTCTAGCTGCCTGGGACAAGGAAAGGGAATCACAGCTCTGGCTTTTATGCAGTCAAACAAGTTTCTGTTGAGCATCTGAAACTTAAAGATTGTAGAGAGGAATATACTGAAATGTGTATTTTCGTAATAAATCATAGTTTTTTTTTTCCAGTGCAGGTCAGTAAAAGCATGATAAATCTGAAGGGATATTTTTTTACATCTGTCTTAAAAGAGGGAAAAACATCAGCACTTCCTTCTAGAAGACATTATCATGTTCAGGCCTTATTCCATTTTATGTGAATTGTATTTGCTAGTCATGGAGCTGAAAGGCAATACAAGCTGCACTTAGTAATAACACTTAGAATCTTGCCAACTTCTCTTTCTTCAAAAAACTTTTGAAAAGATTGTCTTTGGGGTGTGACTGAAGCTTCTGGAGGGGTCAAAATAGCAATCAAAGATTTTTAGAGAAAAAAAGTAAAAAGAGCCTTTTTTTCTGACTGGAACATCCATTGTTACACATACTAATCTGATGACATTAATAATTTTACTATAATGATTTTCAACGTTTTTATACTAATTCAGGACAATTGAACAAAAATACCCCATTTGTTTTTGACAAAATTCCTCTGAAATTGCAAAATTCCATATGACATATCTTTTGATGTTAGAAGGAGCTACACCTTAACTGTGAAGGAGTAAATTTACCCTAAGATCCAGTTATGGATCTTTAGATTTTGGTAGTCATCCAGGTAGAAGTAAAGGGACAAACATTGTCTGCTGTGTCTCAGCTATCAGTCAGTCAGAGTCTTTGAGACCTGGATGGATTCAGATCAGTCTTCCCTCCTTGTAATTACACAAAATAAAAATTAAGCATATATTTGTCCTGATTTCAGGCAGGACAGAGTTATTTCTCCTCAAAGTATCTGGTGTGATCATTTATTTTGGATTTTTGATTGTATTAATAACAATCTAAGATTTTAGATATTGCTGAGCATGGCTTACACTAAGTCAACGACTTTTTGTGCTTCTCATATTGCCAGCAATAAGGCTGGGGAAACAGAAGCCAGAAAAGAACCAGGACAGTTTACCCAAACTGCCAAAGTGATGTTCCATAATCCTGTTTGATATCGTATTGAACAACAAAACTGGAGAGAGTTGGCTTGCAGAGCTTCTGTTTCTTGGGGACTGACTGGGCATCCATCTGCAGGATATGAGCAATTGCTCTGTGCATCACTTAGTTGTTTCTTTTTAGTGCTTTCATTTGATTATTGTGTTTTTTAATTTTTGTTTTGTTTTCTTATTAAAGTGCTCTTAACATACAAGTTCTTCCTCTTCTATATTTTTCAATTCTCTTACACAAACAACTACAAGGAAGTGAGTAAGTGCCTTTCTGGTGTTTAGCAATCTGGTGAGTTAAACCACAACAACCTCTTTGTTACTATATATGTTTCCAAGTAAGATCCCAGTTTTCATTGACTAAATACATGTACAGCCTCTTAAGCTGACCAAAAAAATAATAATTAAAAAATAAAAATAAAAATAATAATTATAATAAAAAAAGAAGTACCATTAAAGCTTTTCTCTTGCTCCTCTCTGAAAGGATATTTCCTCTGCATGCTGACGCTTGCTTGATGGACCATCATACCCACTTGTATATCACTACTTACTCCTCATGGCATGGTCTAAGCTCAGAACAGGAGACAATACTGAAAGATTATTTCATTTTGTCTTATTCTCAAATATGAGTAACCTTGGGAAATTCTATTCTAGGACAGAAGCTTTTGATAGACTTTTAATTTAATTTAATTTAATTTAATTTTTCCCACAAAAGTGACTTTGGTTTCACCTGAGAAAATAGTTGCCTGATCACTGAACTTCATCCTTTTTATGAGGATGCAGTTTCTCATAAAGCTTAGCCTTGCAAACAAGTGTGAACAATTACCTGTAATCTGGTGATACTAATTAGAGATACAAAACAAGCTGATTTGACTAGAAAAAAGTACATGACTAAAGGAATGGGTGTCCAACCTTTTGGACAACCTTTTGGCCTGAGTGGCATTGAGTAAAAAGGACTGTATATACATTGGTTACTCTAAAAGCAATGCGTCTTCTTTATTTCCATGGGAACAACAAGCAATTCAAAGAGCACAACAGCATTGCCTGATAGAGCAAATTCTCATCTACAAAACACTATTTTTTCACATAATCAACACTATTAGCTATGTGTTTTTGCTGACAGTGAACAAGAGCCTGCATGCCTTCCTTGTTAAAATCTGTACCAGTGGAGCTGGTGTGCTGTAAAACTGTTACCACTGCTGAAACGCAAAACCCCCTGCTACGCTATGCTCACATCCACTGTTGGTCTCCATTGAAGTCCAGCACACATTGATGAATGTCAGTGAATGGAATTTTTTCCACATGGAGGAATTCAGTTCCACACTTTTGCTTCATATGCCCTTCTATGTCAGGTGCCATTTTGTCAGACTGCTTCTCTGCTGTTATCTATTGCACAGCAACGACATTTAATGGAATAGTAGTGGAAAGGTTCTGCCTCTACTGCCATGCCCCAAAATCTACTCTGATGGCAGAAGCCAATGTAATAAAATTGGAAGCATTACTTTTGGACCAGCCCTATTTAATATAGCTAATGTATATAAAATAACAAAACTTATTTTGATTTTTGATGCTTTTTATTAAATAAATAAATAAATAAGGAACAACAAAACCATAAAACTAGTGGAATATTTCACATTGTTTTTGTGAAACAAATGCCTCAGTCTGGTTCAGTGGCAGTGGCTACAATTCTGTGAAGCGAGGGATATTTCTGTCTGGGAAGAGAGAGCTTATGAATGTCTAGTAAAGAGACATGATTAAATTTCTGATTGCAACTCTACACATTATATTTAAAAATTCACAAGTAATGTGTGCATGTTGACTACAAATGATGTTGCAAATAGCAAAAAAAAAAAAAAAAAAGTTTTTACCGCAATCTTGAAACCTGTTCTCAGATTCCTTTATCAAAATGGAAAGCATGGCTGCCTATTTTTCACAGGACTGTGTTTAACCAGCGTATCAAAATGCATAAACGTACTTGTCAGAATTTGAGCTGGCACTGCACCACTTCCACCCCATATCCTGGTTTCATTACAGGTAATGTTAATAGAAGACCAATGTTCAGTTGATGCTGAGAGGCCAGACCAGGCCAGTAGGCAGGGCAAAGGCAGAGCCACTGCCATGATGGCATCAGGCAGGGAGTGGGCCACAGTGCGAGGTGTTCTGGGCCTTATGTGGCCCACGGGCTGTAGGTTGGACATGCCTGAGTAAAGGTATCTTCTAGAGCAGGAACACTTAAGATGTTCAGAATAAACAATGACCCTGAGTTACATCTTGTAATTTAAAGTGATTAAAAGACCAGAAATGTCAAGTCTTCCTGAAACACTGTTAATAGACACCCCCAACTCACCAGCTTTCAGGCTTAGAAGGAAACACAAATCTGAAATATGTGCTGCAAGTCACAGCACTGCAGGCTCAGAAAGCTTGAAAATATTGTAGGATTGGTTGTTCAGGAAGGACATACTGAACACCGAACAAATCACAACAAGCGAGACCACTGTGCAAAGACTATCTCAAGTGCATAGTATTTTCTTAAATATTCCTGGTGTGTGCTGTTTGTATGGGTAAGGTATAAATGCATGAGGATGGAAAGGAATGGAAAGAGAGTTCATTGTGAAAATGTTTGTGCTGTGCTATGCTTAAGTTTGGTAAAAATGTGCAACAAGATGACACCAAAGACTTTATTTCTTTAAGAACCACTACTGGATTCAAATTAGATATGCATATTTCACCATGGACCATTTACAGATAATTCACTATGGCCATCTGCACTTAATTCAGTCCAGAGTTGATTTTGCATTTTGTTAACCTTGAAGGATAGCTTAATTTTAGTTTTCTTTTAAGGATGTAATGAATAGGTAACAGAGTGGTTGTGTGCATGTGGATATGAAGGAAAAATTGCTTATTTTTAAAATGAAGACAAAAATTGGAAATAAGATTGTTTTTCTCATGAGAAGCTAGGAGAATAATATCTTGATTTAAGACAATTTATTGTAAAATCTAGATTATACATATTCATAGGTATCAGGTCTAAACAACTCTGTATGCTCAAAAATAAAATTTTCAACATGTGCAAATCACACTTTCCTTTTCAAAACTAATTTCGTTCCACCAGATAAAATGTTTCTACAGTTCAGTAATACTAAAGATGCCATCGTAAAACCTGGATTTACCACAAATAGGAAAATGACAGAAAGTTTTGTAAGCCCAGGCTGTATATTTGAGTTGAAATGGGCTAGTTTAACTTGTAGGCACTATCATTACAGAGAAAGATGAGAATGTCATACAGAAATAACTATCATCTTGAGGACAGCAGAATTGAAATCAAATTAATTTAACACAGTGAATAACCAAGCTATCTGCTTCAAGAAAAATAGTAAGAATTTTTGCTTTTAGAAATGGGACTGATAGAGATGAAGATAATAATCTTGGGTATATCAGTCTTTCACCAATTATTGTGAGCTATCTGTTTAATGTGAGTAGTTCTAATATCTGATTGATACAGAGAAGAACAAAAGTCATTTGTACAATGTACTACTCAGACTTCATCTGAAATATTGGGCATGACTATGGGAACTGAATTTAACAGTAGAAAGCACAAAGAAGGACTGAGACCAGAAAGTAAAGAATCCACTGCACTACAGGAGGTGAAACAGTTAAGCGTATTTATCCTAACAAAATGAAAGGTGATAGGAGATGGCTGTAGCAAATAAACATTTTGAGAGAGTAAATACAAGGAAGATAGGATACTTAAACCAAAGAACAATGTAAGCAGAAGAGAAAACAGGTATGCAATGGCTGAGAAGTAAGTAAATTAAGATAAAAAAGATTTGTATGTATAAAAGAGTGAGAATGTTGGACTGATGTAGTAGTGTAGTCTAGGAACCAAGCAAAAAGACGAAAGATACAGTGGGGTGCAGCAGGCCCAACACTGAGCTGGACAAGGGAAGAGGTTGTCTCACTCTGCTCTGCACTGAGAAGCCTCACCTCGAACACTAAGTGCTGCTTTGGGCACCAAAATGAAAGGACAGTATCATTGTACAAGGGGGGCTATAGAGATGCAGGAAGGTCTGGAGAGCAAGACCTGGGAGAAGTGGCCAACTCCCTTAGCTTGTTCAGCCCAGAGCAGAAGAGGCTGAGGAAATGCCTAATGGAGGCCTGGAGCTCCTCACCCAGATAGGGGGGCAACACTGAGCTCTGCTCTCTCGTGGCAGTGGTAGGGCCTGAGGGAATGGCATTTTTCCTTGTCTTATTGCTATGCACACCACTGAGAAGAGCCTGGCCTTATCCATTTGTCTCCCACCTTCCTTTAGATTTTTACAAACATTTATCAGATTCCCTCTCAGTCTTCTTTTTCTTAGGCTGAACAGAGCCAGGTTACTCATCCTTTCCTCATATGGGAGATGCTCCAGGTCCTTTATCATCTTTGTGGCTCCCCGCTGGACTCCTTCTAAGAGATCTCTATCTTTTTTGAACAGGGATGCCCAGTACTGAGCATTGTAATCTAAACATGACCTCACCAGAGGGGAAGGATAACCTTCCTTAGCCTTATGGCCATGCTCTTATTAATGGACAGCTGGAAACCATTGCCCTCCTTGGCTATTAGGACACGCTGTTTGTTCATGACTGACTTGTTGCCCACCAGGACCACCACGTCCTTTTCTGCAAAGCTCCTCTTCAGCAGATCATCTCTTTGTAAACTTATTCGTACTTAAAACAAAAATGATAGGTTTGAAAATTTGAAAGCAGATATTTTGGTCTGTACAAAGTATTTAACAGAAACATTAACTTTTCCACTGATAAAAAAATAATTTATTTTTCTTCCTACCTTCCTCATTTCATTCTTCAAATGTGAAACAAGGCAAAAAAAAAAAAAAGAAAACAAAAACAAAAAACAAAATATATAGAGGAAAATATTTTTAAAGAAAAATAATCAAAGTATTAAAGATAATCATGTTAAGATTAAAAATCTTATAATTAATACAATAATTACTTATAAAGTTAATATAAGATGTTCACTAATTGTTGTTAATTTGCATCAAGCCAACAAACCAAGACAAACCAAACCAAACAAATAAAAAAATAAAAGTTGTCAACAGTATCTTATGTTCACCTCTACTCTATTTTGAATATGCATAGTTTTCTGCTAGGCATCCTGTTATGAATACATTTCAGTTTCAGTCTCATTAACTTTTTTTTTTTTTTTCTTTCCCCATGTTAGTGTTTTCTATTTCCAATCTGAAAACTGAACTAATATACTTGTTCCAGGGTAGCATCTATCTATACACCACTATTTTTTTATGTAGTTACCTTCAGGTGTGAACAGTTGCTGAGTTAAAATCAGGTGAACTGTGGGACACATATTGAGCTCTGGGACTTACTGAAGGTATCTTTACTTTTGTCCTGCACAGCTAGGCTGCAGAGACAGCAGTATTGATGCCATGAGCAAGGTTTTTTTTGTGCACCTTCCATACATCTAAGGATTGCTTCTTAAGGTATTAATTACCTTTTTGTGTACACGGCACTTGCTAGCTTCTCAATGGAGAAATGCTGTCTACTGAAATTATGTGCATCCTGAGAGCAAGAATACACCATCTTCTCACTGTCAGCAATGTCCTGTCTTTTTTGATGTCTATCTTTTTCTAGGAGACTAGATGTGATCTGACTGTCACAGTCAGTGCTTAAGTGAAACATGCCTACATACAATAAAGCAGTGTAGTAAAAATGAGACAGAACTTCATTTTGATAAGCTTTACTGGAAGCCTTATAACTACAAGTGAGGCAATATTCACTAATCATTGGAACTAGTTGAAGTTCACTTATGTCTTTTGAATAGTTTTTGGAAAGTTCTTAAGTGCTGTACTCATGAGCTTTCTAAAGAACTCTGGACTGAAGTTAGTTCTGCCTTGATTACTTGGAAGTCAACCCATTTCAATTGCTGGAAATGCAATGAATTGAGCTCTCTGCCGGTTTTACAGTTGCATCTTGCAACTATGTTGAAAATCATCACTTCTTGGCTTGATTTCCTCCTTCACTTTTGACCTTATGTTACAGGATTTTAAGCATATTGTGTTTTCAGGCCTATCCAACAACTCTTTGGGACACTAGGCTGAATGGTTAGCATGTGTGCACTCTGTTATGAAGAAAAGTATTTATAAGAGCAGTTTTTGCAAAGGATTTCTACTCTAGTTGCTCTGATGAAGACAGATCAAAGCAAATAAGCCTACTTATTTTATGTTATCTTTTAATTTGTCTTTCTCAGGATATTCTGTTTCAGTGCAATATTCATTAAGAGGAGGAAATAGATGCCTCAAGAAGCACAACCTTTTGTAATCTTAAGAGATAATGCAAAGTCCTCTACCATTAACAGGAAAATTTCCACCACTGAATCTCACAGAATCACAGAATCACAGAATTGTAGGGGTTGGAAGGGACCTCTAGAGATCATCGAGACCAACCCCCCTGCCAAAGCAGGTTCCCTACACCAGGTCACACAACTGGTGTCCAGGCGGGTCTGGAATATCTCCAGAGAAGGAGACTCCACAACCTCCCTGGGCAGCCTGTTCCAGTGCTCCGTCACCCTCACCGTGAAGAAGTTCTTGCACACATTTGTGTGGAACTGCCTATGCTGCAGTTTCTGGCCGTTTCCCCTTGTCCTGTCTCCACACACTGCAGAAAGGAGTCTGGCCTTGCTACTCTGCCCCCCACACCTTAGATATTTATAGACCTGGATCAGGTCCCCTCTCAGTCTTCTTTTCTCAAGGCTAAATAGACCCAGTTCACTTAGCCTTTCTTCATAGGGGAGATGCTCCAGGCCCTTCCCATCTTTGTGGCCCTCTGCTGGACTCCTTCCAAGAGATCCCTGTCTCTTTTTACAGGGGAGCCCAGAACTGGACACAGTACTCCAGATGAGGCCTTACCAGGGCAGAGTAGAGGGGGAGGATCACCTTTCTCAAAATGCTGGTCACGCTCTTTTTGATGCACCCCAGAATGCCATTGGCCTTTTTGGCCACGAGGGCACACTGCTGGCTCATGGCCAACCTGTCGTCCACCAGTACGCCCAGGTCCCTCTCTGCAGAGCTCCTCTCCAGCAAGTCATCCCCCAACCTGTACTGGTGCATGCAATTATTCCTGCCTAGATGCAAGACTCTACACTTGCTTTTTTAAACCTCATCTGCTTTCTTACTGCCCAGCTCTTCAGCCTGTCCAGGTCTCGCTGAATGGCAGCACAGCCTTCAGGCGTGTCAGCCAATCCTCCCAGCTTCGTATCATCAGCAAACTTGCTGAGGGTGGCCACTATCCCCTCATCAAGGTCATTGATGAAGATGTTGAACAAGACCGGACCCAGCACAGACCCCTGAGGAACACCTCTAGTTATAGGTCTCCAACCGGACTCTGCACCGCCAATGACGACCCTCTGCGCTCTGCCAGTCAGCCAGTTCTCAACCCACTTCAATGTCCACTCGTCTATCCACCCCAATTTAAAAATTGAACGTCTATAAACTTAACTAGCTGCTACCCTTTCAGGTTTTTCTCTTCTTAAATGTATCTTAACATACACCAAACACGCTTATATTTGTGCATTCTGCCTGTCGTATACATATACACATATTCTGCCCTTCACTCTGATCTTCTTGCACTTTATGTCTTTATTTATTTTATCTTTTTTTATTTTTAATTTTTTAAACTTTTTTTTTTTTTCCTTTTACCTAGTTCCAGCTATACAACAATTTAATAAACTAACAAGCTTTCTTTAGTGACAGAAGTAGTCTTTTTAAAAGAGGAAAGGACAATACGTATATGTATTATAATATGTATAATGAAACAAACTGATATGTAATAAGGATATCTGTTTGGTAGGAATAAATGAGAAGAAAGAAGCAAAAAGAAAGCAAAAGAAAAACAATGTAGAAATACTAAACGTGTATCTAGCAGACACTTTTCTCAGATAATTTTGCAGATTATAACAGAAATGAACTACTTACAGACCAGATATTCCAGAATTCAATTTTCTTTGATTCTAGAGACTGAATTTAAAGTCCCTTTCAACCACACGTAACGGAAGACCTTTTCACTCTTCATCTTCTTTCTCATCGGTTACTTGGGCAGTGCACAGAGGCTGCTGTGTACAACAGTCTGTATGTATTAAATAGAAGTAATGGTGTAGCTTATTTAAAGTTCTAATTCATAGTAATAATGCCAAAGTGCAAACACATTCTGGTTGTGCAGTGATCTGTAAATGCCTATGTCTTCATTGCCTTCTAAGCCTTTGTATTACCATAGAAGAGTTCAGCTCAAATTACAGTGTTTGCTGGAAAATGAAAGAGATCTTATTTCAGGTTCTCTCAGTCTCCTGGTCACACTTGTTTTGGTGCAACGTAGGACATGTTTGGCTTTCTGGACTGTAAGGACACATTGCTGGTTCATGTCCAGCTTGCCATCCACCAGAATCCAGAAATTTCTGTCATGTTCATTTTAATAAGCACACTTTTAAGAAGCAGACTTTTGTGAGGCAACTTCGGAAGCCATTCAAATAATTCTATAGAATTTAAGATCTCTTTCTGAGGTTATTGCTCATTAATTTATTTACAACTTGTGAATTAGATGGATTAGGTGCTGACTCTAGTTCCTATTTAATCTCTTTCCTTATTTATTATTTTTAATGCTTTCATCCTTTAAAAAGGAGATAAAATAAAAAATAAAAATAAAAATCAAATAACCACCTTCCATTCCTATTTGTGAATTTCTTCTTGTTGTTCTTTTCTTTTTTTCTAACTTTTTTTTTTTTAGTCTTTTCTAAGCATATGTGTTTTATATTTACATTTTTCTCCACTCTTCCAAAGTGCATTTTCTCTGAATACTACCAAACTACTTGACATAACTATGTCAACGCATGGCAGGCATTTCACATGACTTGTTGAGAAATAAATCAAAAAAATGGAATGCTTTAAAAATGATCAGCCATGTCTCCAAGTATTAAACGTTCATTATTATTATTTTAAACACTGAGCTATACTGTGTCTTTTAGAAAATGAGTAACATTATAGCCTCCTCCTGGAACTATAAAGGCCAGGGCAAGTACCATCCTGTAGCAGTACATGGAGAAATCCTGGTGAATCTTACATGTCTGGTGAATTACAATTATACTTGCATAAATATATGAGGCTGGGCTGAAAACTCTTCTTAGTATCCTGTTCATGCCCTAAATGTCAACACCATTCTCAGGCATCACCACATTCCTGCCGTTTAACCATTGTTAGATACATTTCTAAGTGTTTCATTAGCAGACAGATAGACAGATCTTAGATTTTTGAATCAGATTTCCTGGATCTTTTTTCTTATCAAATATTTTACTCTCAGCTTTCAAATAATACTGAGTTATATTTTTCACATGTATTACTCTCTATGTTCTCCCTTCTCTCTCTACTGTTGTTTTTTATTTAACTTCTGTAGCTATGGTGTACAGGAAAGCTTCTATAGGACTGATTTTTATTGTGCTGGAGTGAATAAGTGCAGTCAGTTGATTCTTTCTGTCAGTGTCAAATAGAATATACAATCCTGATAGCTTGGAAAATATCTTAATCCCAAATTAGTCTGTGTAATTCCCCTGAAGAGTAAATGTCGTGCCTTGAACAAAGCACCATGCAGATTTACTTATTAAGTGACTGCGTTATAAAAGTTAAAAAGTGATGTATCCTGTGCATTATGCTGTACTATGATCATTCACATATGGTTGTTTATTCATAGTATATCTTTGTTAGAGCTTTTAACATTCTATGTTACTTTAATTATAGCTGGCAAAGATTCATCATTTTTATTTGATTATCCTTGATATAATCCAGGAAATGCATAAATGTATAATGGTTTTGTAATTTGCTTGAGATTTTCCCAACAGTAGTACATTGCTCAGTGACATACAAATTATTTTTGTGAGATATTATCCTGCCATTATTCCATATTTAATCAGTAGTCTCAACATAATATATTCCAGTAAAAGATTCACAAAAGCTTTATTTTGACTGATTGAATAAATGTGTTTGAATGACAGGAAACCAATATCAAATAAATATTATTTACATATTGTCTAACAATCTACAATGAATTTGGCTTTGTATTTATTTATTATTAAAATGTTTTGGTTGTTGTTGCTTTTGTTTTTCCCAAATTATCCTATTTTATAAATAAAATTCAAACACAAATATTTCTCTTTACACAGAGACCTATGTAAAACTGGAATTATATTAATAATTTCCCTCACTTCAACCATTTTGAAATTGAATACATAATTTTAATTGCATCTTTCTCATTGAAGACTCCACTATGATTAAATTAACGAACTGTAGGATATTTCTTGTAATAGCTGTGTCCAGACACATAGGATAAGCAAATTTCTGACTTCCTTGTATTCGGTTCGGTGCTCACTGCAGTCAATGGAAAACGATCATAGATTGAATGGACCTCGATGCTGGATGTGTTCCATCTTGAATCATTATTATATGCCTTTTTTTGTTTGTTTGTTTTGCTTTTTTTTTTTTTTTTCTTTTTTTTCTTTTTTTTTCTTTCTTGTATTTACACCAATTATCAAATCTATGACTATCTCTTCAGTATTCCTGTGGTAACCTTCAATCCATGAATGGTCCGTGTTGTACTGAGTTCAGTGTCAGGCTGACGTTGCTCGTAGCATGGCCCTCATTCTTTGGAACCACTGGCATTCACATAGATAAACATTATGTATCTGAGACCATACAGCTGTTATTTTCTAATAGAAATACACAGGACATATGTTTTATATTATAATTATTTTATTTTATTTTATTTTTACATTAGTGCCACTCATGATAGAAATGATTTTTTTTTTCTATTTTTTGAAATAAAAGTGGAACTAGACACCAGAAATCTGGTAGATATGGTCTCAAGGGCTCTATCTCTTCCTTGCAGCCACTTTTTCAACCACTCTTAAACAGATGGATTGGGTAAATCATCACTTAGAGCTTTCAGTTCACTTTGAGCTTCACAATAACCTCTGTGAAGTTCCATTTCTCTATCAAGGTTAAATAGTTAAAGCAGCCTTCAGCCCAGGTGCCGCAGTCTGAAGGGGAGTGAAATGAAACCAGATTTTTCATCAAAATCAGTCTTTGGGGGAATGATTTCTCTGTTGGGGAAAAAAAAAAAATATATATATATATAGTCTCCTAATTTAGGCATGTGAAGTAAGAGAGAATATTCTTCTATTATAGCACCAGGCTAACTGTGTTGTACATCTTTCTCTTTAGTTCTTGTTGATTTCCCTTGTGGGACACTCCTAAGAAGGGGTCTGTTGGATCCTTTCCCTTTCTTCAAGAGGTATAAGGAATACTTCCTATTTCTTTACCAACAAGTTTTGCTATGTTTAGACCTTTCTGTTTCTGATATGTTCTCTTCATTTTCTGCTTTCCTGTTATGATTTCTGTTTCACATATTTAAACCTCTAAAGGTTCTGCAATATCTGTATAAACCCATCATTGTCAGGGCACTAAATTCTATTCCCATCTCTGCTCATTATTCACGTTCTTTGTGTTGTAAATTTCATATCAGCAAACTAAGTCTGGTTCATTTTACCTACCTCAGATCTCAGAGTTACTCTGAGGTGTAATATGTTAATAAAGAAAAGCAAGTAATTAACAACCAATAATTTTTTTCACTCTCTCTCTCCCTTGTAATACGTGCATCACATTGTAATACTTCTATTCACAGTATACATTAATCAGCACTACATTTTGGATGGTATCCTTCTCATCTCAGAAAGTTCAATATTTTGTATACGCCACTTTGCTAGGGCTTAACTCTCTGTATGAAATTCAAACTTGAATAACTAGTTTAGGTCAGATTCCTAAATTTAATAAGTGCAAAGTTGCATAATATGTATGTATCACTTGTGGATCAACTGTGATTCATCTTCTGGAAGTATTTACTGCTTGATGTCCTATTACCAGCTTTCTGTAGTTACTCTGTGAATTCATGCATTGTCTATTTAGAGACTAGATGAGAATGAATAGTGCTTTTTTGCTTTCTCATCTATATTTTCTTTTGAAACTGGAGAAGTCTGGGCAGAAATATGTACATAAATCAAGGCAGACACATTCGTGTGTGTACACTGAACTCATATATATATTAACTCACGAGAAAAGCTGGTAAATTACATCACCACCACAATCTATGACTTACAACAGTAAAACCACTTGAGACATTTCTATTAATCTTTTATGTGCTTAAAAAAATGACTAAAAATGACTACTAATTTACAGTTAGTAGAAGCAATCCTGGGCTTTATTTAGATTTTCTCTAGTATTTTTTAACCAATTTTTATTACTTCTAATTAGGTCTTTTTTCTTTTCAATAGCCCAGCAACATAACTGGAGAAGTAGTATATGGAAATATCCATAGATGTGTAAGAGCTAAGGGCTTCTGTTAAGTATTTATAGAACATTAATATGAGAAATCCTTCTATTTCCACATCTGCCAGGTATTTCCAAAGCTACTTATGTAATAATTGATTGAGTATTCTTTTATTTTTTTTGTACATAGCATGAAGTTCAAACTAGGAAAGAGTTCTGCCTGTAGCAGGTGACAGAGAAAAGTACAGGTCATTATTTAAAATCAGAATATAATAATTTAAAAATAAAATCAGTATCAGACAATTAAGCCTAGGATATTCAAATATAAGTCCTTTATATAGTTGCCTTTATGTGATGACTTACACTAATGTTTGTGTGGGGACATGATGCCTTATTAGCAGGATTCCTTAGATCAGTTTTTAATTTATGACTATAGGCCTAGTGCAAACTTACGCTATAACAAAGACAAGGATTATAATACAAAACACTTCTTTTTGTGTGTGGAAATTACTTTATCTTGACTTTTTCAAGCAACTTGGGGGGGAAAAAAAAATTGTTTAGTTTGGAAACTAGGACATATTGCATTGAGAATACAGGACAGATCATTTGATTCTCTATAAATGTTTTTGGAATTAATTACAACTACTACTGTGTGCATAATGTACCGTACATGAACTATTCACAATAATGTTATCTATTTCTGAAATTGAAGTTTTAAGTTTATAGGAACTGGAGAATGGCTACTGATTTTTGAAAGATTCAGACAAGGTAAGTTACATAAAAACTGGACTTTAAATATATTTGTAACATAATAATTTAAAAAAAAAAAAGTTCTCTGATTTTCCTTTTTTTTTTTTTTAATATGTGTCTCTGATTTGTTTTTCTTAGAGGCAGTCAGGCACAAGAGCTCTAGACATAATACTGTCTTGTCTTAATTGCATTTGCATCTTAGGTTAGGGCTTGATCTCATGCTTGATGTAGTTGTTTGTTTGGCTTCACTGGTCAGTGAGTTGGCCTAGGGGACTCAATTCAGTGATGTACCTATGTGCATGTCCTAACTATTCATGAGAAGCTTCACTAACTCCTTTGAGACTATTTACATGCTAATAGTTAAACACGACTTTAACAAATTTAGGATTTCAGAGGCAACATACTACAAATTCATGCAGATTTATTTCAGAAAGAGTCCCATATTTGGTCTTCGCATGTTCAAATTGCTTTTGAGTTGCACAGCAAGTCAGTAGCTTGATCTCCCCTTTCATATGAAATGCAGAGAAACACACAATACTTCAAAGGAACTATTTGTACCCTTCACAGTAAACAGATGAGTTTATCCTAAACTTCTTTTTGTGGCTCTTTAAATTTCTGTAAAAACATCTTAAGATTTTCTCAATAACAGTTCAACTTTTCTTGACAGGAGTCATGCTCTTTTCTGTTATACATAGCACTGTATGGAAGAGCTACATATACTGAGAATGGGTACTGACAATCTGCTAGTTCAATTGCTCCATCTGCAAAAGAGTATCCAATGTTCAATTTAACAGCACTGCCTAATACTTAGTGATCTTGGTTTCTTACAAATAATAGTAATAATAAATAAATAAATAAATAGATAGATAGATAGATAGATAGATAGATAGATAGAAAAAGAAAATCTTGGTTATTTATGAACCAGTGTGTACACACCTGATTCAGTGCCCTTGTGAAAGCTATTCCCTTCAGGACTTTAAAACACCCATGTGATAAAAGTGCATCTTCCATTAGTTAAATTCTATCAGATTGTAAAAAGCCAAGATCTTGCCTACAGCATTCAAAAAATAATACATATGGATCTATGAAAAAAAGATGAAACACAATTCTTAATATTTAGGGATTATTTTTGGGAAGGAAAAGTAATAGAAATGTTGTGATAAAAGATCTCTAAAAAGGGAAGCATGCTCCACAGATAAAATTGGCTGGGTTAGAGGACAAAATTATTAATTTGATACAGAGTTTTTGTTTTTGGTTACATGCTGAATCTCTTGGAAGAGTGTGTAGCCGTGCATCCTTAGTAAACTCTGTGGAATGGAGTGTGGAGTGTGTTATATCAGAATTAGATAATATCAACTTCTTTTTTTTTTTTTTTTTTTTTTTTTTTTTTTTTTTTTTTTTAAAGAGTTCTGGATATAAATGTTGTAGCTTTCTGGGAAACTGATGAAACTGTTCTCAAATACTGATCCTGGATTATCAGTATTAAAATAAAATTTTCATTTGTTATCTGTTCTAAGTAAGAATCGTTCTCATATATCTTACACACAAACAATAGTATTTGAACATACTCATAATGGGAAGATACATAATAAAACCAGGCTAACTTGAAATCTCTACTTCTAAACTCACCATCTGGAATTCACGTTCTCTTCCAAATTTACACGTTACCATATCTCTGTACTGTATTTTGAGTAAATTTCTCAGGAATTGTGAAGATCAGCATTTTTGCAGCTGAATATGACTTTTTGCATGTTTTAACATTTTCACAGAATCATAGAATTGTAGGTGTTGGAAGGGACCTCCAGAGATCAACTACCTTGCAAAGCAGGCTCCTTACAGAAGGCTACACAGGTAGGCATCCAGGCAGGTCTAGAAAATCTTCAGAGAAGAAGAATCCACAGCCTCTCTGGGCTGCCTGTTCCAGTGCTCCATCACCCTCACTGTGAAGAAGTTCCTTCACATATTGGTGCAGAAATTCCTATGTTCGAGTTTATGGCTTTTCCCCTTGTCCTGTCCCCACAGACCACTGGAAAGAGATTGGTCCTGTCCCTTTGACTCCCACACTTAAGATATTTATAAATGTTGTGAGATCACTTCTGAGTCTTCTTTTCTCAAGGCTGAGAAGACCCAGATCGCTCAGCCCTTCCTCATAAGAGAGGTGCTCCAGGCCCTTTAGCATCTTTGTGGCCTTCCACTGGACTCTCCCCAGGAGATCCTTGTCTTTTTTGTACTGGAGAGCCCAGAACTGACTACTGTATTCCAAGCGCAGCCTAATTGGGGCAGAATGCAGGGGAAAGATCACCTCCCTTTGACCTGCTGGCCATCCTCCTTTTAAATGCACCCCAAGATCCTATAGGCCTTCTTGGCCACCAGAGCACATTGCTGGCTCATGGCCAACTGTTGTCCACCAGGGCCCCCAGGTCCTTCTCTGCAGAGCTCCTCTCCAGAAAGTCATGTCCCAGCCTGCATTGATACTTGCTGCTATTCCTTCCCAGGTGCCAGACTCTACATTTCCTTCTGTTAAACCTCATTTGGTTTCTTGCTGCCCAGCTTTCCAGTCTGTCTAGGTCTTGGTAAATGGCAGCAGCCTTCTGATGTGTCAGCCACTCCTCCCAGCTTTGTATCATCAGAGTACTTGCTGAGTGTGAATACTGTCCTCTCATCAAGGTCATCGATGAAGATACTGAATAAGACCAGACCCAGCACTGATCCCTAGGGAACATCGCTAATCACAGGCCTGCAACTGGATTCTGCACCACCTATCACCACCCTCTGAGCTTTACAAGTCATCCAGTTCTCAACTCACCTCATTGTCCATGCATCTATCCCACATATACTCATCTTCATTATCAGGATGTCATGGGAGACAATGTGAAAAGCCTTGCTGAAGTCCAGCCCCCCTTACTCTCCCCCCATCTACACCACTGTTGATGCCTTCATAGAAGGCTACGAGGTTGGTTGAGCATGATTTTCCCTTGGTGAATCCATGCTGACTATTCCTGATGACGTTCTTCTCTTCCAATAGCTTGGAGATGGCATCTAGAACAAGCTGTTCGTTCACTTTTCCAGGGACCAAAGTGAGACTGATTGGCCTGTAGTTTTCCATATCTTGCTTCTTGCCCTTTTTGAAGACTGAAGTGATGTTGGCTATCCCCCAGTCTTCAGGCACCTCTCCTGTTCTCCAAAACCTGTCAAAGATGATAAAGAGTGGTTTGGCAGTCACTTCTGCCAACTCCCTCAGCACAAGTGGATGCATCCCATCAGGGCCTATGGATCTGTGCACACTGATCCCAGCTAGATGCTCTCGGACGACCCCCTCCTCAGCCAGAGGGAAGCTCTCCATTTCCCAGATTCTCTCTTCCCTCTAGCGATCAGGAGCACTGAGGTGAAGTCCTTGAAGTGAAGACGGAGGCAAAGACAGTGTTGAGCAACTCTGCATTCTCAGTATCCCCCATTACCAGGACACCTCCCCGCTCAACTGCGAACCCACACTATCCCTAGTCTTCCTTTAAGTGTTAACATCGGTAAAAACAAAACAAAACAAAGCAAAACAACAACAACAAAAAAAGCAAAAACAAGAAAACATCCTTCATCTCCTTTGCAAGCTTCAGCTGCAGGTGACATGTAGCCTTTCTCATCACTTCCTGCAGGCCATGACAATACTCCTATCCAAGAGGATAGGCCCTTTTTCCTCATTTCATAGAACTTTTTCTTCCCTTTGATCTTATCCTGAGCTCTTTGCTCATCCACACAGGTCTCCTGCCTCCCTTTTCTGATTTCCTACTCTTAGGGATGCACCGATCTTGAGTTTGGAAGAAGTGCTATTTAAATGTTGCCCAGCTTTCACAGACCCCCTACCTTCAAGCACTCTAGCTCATGAGATACCTCCAAAGTAGGTCCTGGAAAAGGTTAAAGTTGGCTCTCTGAATGTCCAAGGTAACAATTCTACTTTTTGCCTTACTTCTTCCACTCAACATTTTGGATCACATGAAAAATGTCCTGTTCTTTACCTAATACTGTATGAGCTAAGCAAAAGGCTCAGGTTAGAGTTAAAATTCTTGCGTGGATTCACACAGTAATCCATAATTTTTTGACACAGAAGTCTTGTTTCTTTCATTAAGAAACAGCAATAATTCCATTCCAAGGACTAAGAAATAAAAAATTGGGAAAAAAAAAACATTAAAATCCAATCACAAATGATCACACTTTTTTATTTTTATTTTTTTTCAATTATCCAGACAGTCCATTAGTTTGGGAATTTTTCAGATGTTGCTTCAAATTTTTCACCACCTTTCTTTGCAGAAATAATTTGCAAGAGATTTATCATGATAAGTAAAAATAAATTGTGAAAACTCTTCTTATTCCCATCCTTCATTCAGAACTCTGTTCCTCTGTAGAGATGCACCTCAGACTTACTCAATAGTTTGAACTTACTTATATTTGGGATTGAACAATTTATGAATTCTCTGTTTCAGCATTTCCGTTTATAAGTTAAGGGGACAAGGGGAGAATCACATAATGGTTTGAGTTGGAAGGAACCCTTAAGATCATCTAGTTCCAGCCCCCTTGCTGTACTTGCTTATCTCTCAGAGATGCTCATAAGATTGCTTAACTTATTAGTCCCAAATTTTGCAAGAAGCATTTTCACATCCAGCTTTTTGTGTGTGTGTAACTTTGACTGTGCAAATCTATAATGGCATATCCAATCCCTTGCCTTGTTGTAATATTTAGTGCTTCTAAATGATCTGTTTTGCCAGACTAAATGAATATATGGAGGAAGAACTCTCATCTTAGGCAATTAGTCCAAGAAACTCTAGTGAAACTAGCTGCAGAAGAGATGCTAATATGCTTTATCCCTCTGGGTGAAATTCTCTTAGCTGCATACTGCCTATGAGCCAAGTAAGTCCCTCTTAAATCCTATTTTCAGGGCTTTAGTGGGATTTAGGAGGTGCAAAACCCTTGTTCTGGATTTCACACAAGAAATAATTTTATTCTTAATTTATATGTAGGGCTTCAAAAGTGTAGTCTCACAAAAAAAGACAAACCTTTAATATTGGCAAATACAGCTTCACATCTTGCACACTGAAATGCATATCTTACCTTTATAATTATATGGATGAATTCACATATTTTCCATATATCAATATTTGAAAACTTACTCTATAACTCCTTTTACATCTTCCCCAGTTCTATCTCTCCCTCTCTTCTTTTTGTCAACCTAAGTTTTGCTTCAATTTGCATATTTAAATATGCAGTCTTTCTGTCTGATCTCTGGAAAGAAAAACTCACTAAATTCCTATCAGGATTATTTCCCTAATATTTCCCTGCTTTTTTAAAATTATTATTATTTTTTTAATTTTTAATTTTTTTTCTCTATTTTTTTTTTCCCCTTGTAGCTTAGGTCTGTGATCTGCATAACAACTGTGAGTGTTCTGCAATGCTTTTCATAAACAAAATTAACAAGTTTTTACAATTTAAACGTTCTATTTATAATTTTGAAAAAACCTTTTCCATTCCCCTTGCTTAGCTCAGGGCATGATGATAAGGGGGACGTTTGCTTTTCTTCTTGTTAATGGATAGGAGATAACTAAACGCTGAAAATATAGGATACATGCCTGTTGAGTTTTATGCATAATCATCATATTAATATCATCTCTAGATCTTAACTGAATAATATTTGTAAAGTCAGTTCATTACATACAGGAAAAAAAAATCTACATTGTTTAACTCAACAGAGCTTCTAAATGATATCTACAAGTATTCATCATTAAAATCTTCACTTGAAATTTGAATTGCAAATGATGATTTTTCCGTCTAGTGTTCTAGTCTGTCACACAGTCAGAAACAGGCCCTGAATGGAAAAACAAAAAGAACTTTCTAATCTAATTAGAAAGAAATCTGCAGCAATGGTTTTGGATAAAGCAAAATCTACTAGTTTTAAGCTGCATACAATGTAAGTCATGAAATAATGGTAAGCAATGAGCTCCTGTCTCCTGTGCATTTTTATGGTAACACTACAGTACTTTCTGGGGTTTGGAAGATCTTCTTCCCTCTCCATAGCATCCCTACCTATCCATCTAATTGGCATTTTGAGGCATAAAAAATAATATCAATAGCTGCAGCAACAGTTTTTTCATCTAAATAGTAATGCTTTTTGATAGTACAAGTGAATGTAAATCCATGATAGTGTTAAAGTTTATTCCTTGCTTCTCAGATAATCAGCAACAAAGAAAAGGAAGGAAGGAAGGAAGGGAGGAAGGAAGGGAGGAAGGAAAGGAGGAAGGAAGGGAGGAGGGAAGGAAGGAAGGAAGGAAGGAAGGAAGGAAGAAGGAAGGAAGGAAGGAAGGAAGGAAGGAAGGAAGGAAGGAAGGAAGGAAGGAAGAGAAAAGAGAAGGAAGGAAGGAAAGGAAGAAGGAAGAAGAAAAGAAAGAAGAAGAAAGAGAAGGAAGAAGAAAGAAAGAAGAAAGAAGAAGAAAGAAAGAAAGAAAGAAAGAAGAAAGAAAGAAAGAAAGAAAGAAGAAAGAAAGAAAGAAGAAGAAAGAAAGAAAGAAAGAAAGAAAGAAAGAAAGAAAGAAAGAAAGAAAGAAAGAAAGAAAAGAAAAGAAAGAAGAAAAGAAAGAAAAGAAAGAAAGAAAGAAAGAAAGAAAGAGAAAGAAAGAAAGAAAGAAAGAAAGAAAGAAGAAAGAAAGGAAAAAGAGAAGAAGAAAGAAAGAAAGAAAGAAAGAAAGAAAGAAAAGAAAGAAAGAAGAAAGAAAGAAAGAAAGAAGAAAAGAAAGAAAGAAAGAAAGAAAGAAAGAAAGAAAAAGAAAGAAAGAAAGAAGAAAGAAGAAGAAAGAAAGAAAGAAAGAAAGAAAGAAAGAAAGAAAGAAAGAAAGAAAAAGAAAGAAAGAAAGAAAGAAAGAAAGAAAGAAAGAAAGAAAGAAAGAAAGAAAGAGAAGAAAGAAAGAAAGAAAGAAAGAAAGAAAGAAAGAAAGAAAGAAAGAAAGAAAGAAAGAAAGAAAGAAAGAAAGAAAGAAAGAAAGAAAGAGAAGAGAAAGAAAGAAAGAAATATAACCTAAAATTGTTCTCATTTACTTAGCACAAGCATACAACTTGCTTTTGAACATGTATCATGTATATGCTTGATTTATAACACTGACTCAGATGACTAAGTATAGTTTGAAGACTTGTCTGTCCAGATGTCTTCAAAATCCCCTTTCAGTCTCCAGTGAAGAATTTACTTAGGCAATTGTTCTAAGATATCTTTTTATTTTTAAAATGTAATTATAAACTATGCACCAGATTTGGCAGCCTGGAAACATTTTGGCTACATCATGGCGATTAGATAATCATTTCAAAAAGTAGACTATAATACTGTACCTGAAGGGATGGATCCACTATCCTCATGAGACACTGACAGGAATACTGCATCCAGCACTGGGGTAATAGGCACAAAAAGATACTGAGCTTTCTGAGACAGTCCAGAGGAGAGCCATAAAGATGATCAGAGAACTGGAGGACTTATCCTGTGAAGACAGGCTGAAGGAACTGGTCTTTTTCAATCTGGAAAAGGCTCTGGAGAGACCTCATTACAGCTTTCCAATATTTTAAGAGAGATTATAAAAAGGAGGAAAACTAACATTTTACATGGGTAGATAGTGATAGGATAAGGGGGAAGGTTTAAAAACTATAGAGGGAAAATTCAGAGTGGATATTGGGAGAAAGTCAGGATATTGGATATTGGATATTGGGTGAAGTCAGGGTGAGGTGCTGGAAGAAGTTACCTACAGAGGTTGTAAATCCACCATCACTGGAGGTATTCAAGGCAAGGTTAGATGGGGCCCTGAAATCTGACTGAGTACTTGATCTAACTGTTGGCAACCTTGCCTGTGGCAGGGAGGTAAGAATGTGATGATCTTTGAGGACCCTTCCAACCAAGTCATTTTGTGATTATATAATTCAGTCTTTCATCTTTTTGCATAACTGTCCTCATCACAGAATCACAGAATAGCAGGAGTTTGAAAGGACCTTAAGAGATCATTGAATCCAACTCCCCTGTGTTGTTCCCTACAACACAGATAGGCATCTAAATAAGTATTGAATATCTCCATAGAAGGAGATGCTACAACCTCTCTCAGCAACCTATTCCAGACCTTCATAAACCTTACAGTAAAGAATTTCTTCTGCATGCTATTATGGAACTTCATATGTTCAAGTTTTACGCCATTGCTCCTTGTCCTATCACTACACACCACTGATAAGAGCCTGACCTCATCCATTTTCCTCCCACCTCCCTCTAGATGTTTATAAACATTAACCAGACCCTGACCTGCTGTCCATGCTCTTTTTAATGCACCCCAGAATACCATAGGTCTTCTTGGCCACAAGGGCACACACTACTCATAGTCAACCTGTATTCTGCCTGAACATCTAGGTCCCTCACTGCAGAACATCTCCTAACCTGTACTGATGCATGCAGTTATTCCTTCCCAGGTGAAAGATTGTTACAACAACAACAACACTTGCTCTTGTTAAATCTCAACAGGTTCCTCCTTGCCCAACTCTCAAGTCTGTTTAGGTGCTGTTGGATGGCAGCACAGTCTTTCAGTGTTTCAACCACTCCTACCAGCTTTGTATGATCAACAGACTTCCTGAGGATGGATACTATACCTTCATCCAGGTTGCTGATGAAGGTTTTGAACAAGATTGATCCCATCGCTGACTCCTGGGGATCACCACGTGGTAGAAGCTTCCAACCAGTCTCTGAGCTACTAATGACAACCCTCTGACCTCTATCAGCCAGTTCTCAATCCACCTCACCACCTGCTCATCTGTCTCAGCTTCATAACAAGGACATTTTGGGAAATAGTATCAAATGTCTTGCTGAAGTCAAAGTAATCAGTATCTGCTGTTCTACTCAGCCAATGATGACATCATTGAAAGCTACCAGATCAGTCAAGCATGATTTCTCCTTAGTGAATCCATGTTGACTACACCTGATAAACTTCTTCTCTGCCAATTGCTTGGAGATGGCATCCAGAACAAGTTGCTCCATTACCTTCTCAGGGATAGAGCTAAGGGTGACTGGCCTGTAGTTTCCTAGATCTTCCTTCTTGCCCTTTTGGAAGACTGGAGTGACACTGACTATCCTCCAGTCTTCAGGTACCTCTTCCGTTTGCAAAGACCTTTCAAAGAGATAGAGTTCAGCAGTCATCTCTGCCAGCTCCCTCAGCATCCCACTGGATAAGCTTAATGTTCTAATTTATGACTCAGTAACGTATCTTAGACTCTCTTTAATCATCACAAATATGAGAGTTGTTCCAAAAGTGATGCCTCCTACTTTATTATGTTGACCTACAATGTCAAAGGCAGATGTTGGGGGCATGGCAGTAGAGAATGAATCTTCCTACCAATATTCCATTACATTTTGTTGCTGTGTGACAGAGGACAGCAGAGGGGAAGTCTACAAAATGATGTCTGACAGAGAAGTATGTATGAAGCAAAGGTGTGGGATTTAATTCCTTAATGTGGAAAAAATGGCACCCACTGACATTCATCAATACTTGCAGAATATTTATGGATACCAAACAGTGGATGTGACCACAGTGAGGTGGTGTGTAGTGTGTTTCAGTCATGGCAATAGCAACAAAGGGTCACCTCTTCTGGTGCAAGTTTTGTAGCTGAGAATTTTCTCTATCAAATGGCATTTCTGTGCTCTTTGTATTCATTGTAGTTTCCATGGAAATGAACAGGAAGCATCATTATGTATTTGCACTCAGTTCTCTTTGTTTATGCTTGGATTACAACTATTCAAAAAAATAACCTTTCCTTTGCAAATTTCTTACCAAATATTTCCAAATATTTGGTACAGAAACTCCATTTCTTCTGGATACATACTTCCTTCATGAGTCACACAAAATCTGAAGGTAAACTCTACTTTGTTTTAGTTATGTTATGTGGTTTCTTATCAGAGATAAGTCCACTTCATAATTTAACTGTCTTTATATACTGTTTCTTCCCGTGTTCCTCGGGTTCCATTAAGGTTTCTTTGGCTCCAATCTTCTAACTTTCTTTGATGTGTACTCTCCACACTAATTTTCTCCATCCTCTATTATCCTTTTCTGTTCCTTCTCCTCCCTTCCTGACTCCTCTCCTCTATACTCCTCTTGCAATATAACAATGAAATAAAACATTTGAACACAATACAGTTTGGCATAAATGATATGACATATTTTCTGTGTATCACACTGTGGTCAGCAATTCAGCAGTATAGCAACATGTAAGATATTTAGTGATAAACATCAAGTAATGTATGTTTATTTTGATTGGTTGAGGTTTTTTTTTAATTTTGTTTTGTTTTGATTTAGTTTTTGTTTGGTTTATTATTCTTTTAGTAAGATTTGTATTAAATGCATTAACTAATATGCAATTCATGCCTAATCATCTGGGCTGAATCTGTACACGGTTGCATTTTCTATTGACTGTTGGATGAGAATACACATTTAATTAGAATGAGACAATAAATTAGGAGAGATCAGTGCCGCTCTAGAAGGGAAAGCTGAAAGGAATTATTCTGCAGTATCGAGCTGTTATGTGAGAACATCATGATTCTTTAACATCTGCGACATTTCTTCTCTCCAAAGAGAACCTGGCCACAGATGTCCCCATCTGTACTCACGTTTATCTGCAAGAATATTTCTTTCACAAAGTTTGAATACAGCACAATGCAGTAGATACTTAAATGTCTCTATCATGAATGGCACCTTTCTTCAAAGCAAAGCAAAAGAGAGCAAAAAACCCAAGACTAAACAAAACAATACCCTCTCCCTTAACACTTTCTCACACTCTCAAAAACAAACAAACAAACAAACAAACAAACAAACTTAATAATAATATTAAATGTTTTGCTAGTATTTGCAGTGTTCCTGATGCCCGTGGAATGGGAGCTGAGCATTTTCAGACTCCAAGGGTCAGGGGCTGTCTCCTCCTCAGAGAATTATCTGAAAGACAGAGACTGCTTTTCTCTCTTGGTAATGCTAGAATGTATACAAATACTATACTTTAAATTGGGCATAGTATTGAAAGCCAGGAGATATCATATAGAAATCTAAGGGTTAATGCTGCATCACATTTACAGTCTTAAAAGCTTGCAGAAATATATCACCATCATGGAAAATCCAAAGGAATTTCCATGGCATCAGGTGATGAGATTGCATTGACATTTCCATTTCAACTAATAATAAAATTCACAATCTTTATGCAGCCACTGCCACACTCCATATGTTACTTCTTATTTTATTAGCTCTTTTTCTTTTTTTTTTTTTTTTTTTTTAAGTATAATTTAATTCACGGAAAAGAAAGTCTAATTCCCACTGCAAATCAAACAAACAACAGAAATGATAACAAAAAATACTTCAGTTTTGATCAAGGATCACAATACAGTTGTTGTTCTCCCTGGCTCCTAATGACCTTCAATTCTATTCCCTGTATTTTGTTTACTTTTAAAAAAGTGATACTGACCAAACACTTAAATCTTAGCTTCTTTCACCTTGTCTATGCAAGATTCAAGGCAATCTGACTATGTAATTAGTGCTTGGAATTAAATTCAGTTGTGTTTCAGTTTTGCTATTTTTAGTGAGTTGATTGCCTGTGTTTTGTTGTTGTTGTTGTTACTGTTATTGTTTTTAAGTGCATTTTTGTATTTGAAAATCTTATTTTCATATGTTAGCTACTAGTCTAACTAAGGTGTTTTCTTTCTGCTTAACTTGCATTGCACTCCAATCTAAGTATTTAAGATTCAGTGACAAATGCTGGACTAAAGCGTACTTCTTTTCCATGATATTTACTAGGAACGCAAGCATCTAAGATGTAAAACTAATGTAGGAAGATGCAATTAACCACAGGCTCATACAGAGGAATTTCATAGGAAGAAGAAAAAATGTGGAGAAGAAGTTTAATTCCATTTTACTGTTTTCCGGAAGGGTGATGAGTTTTAGCAGCTGACCTTAAATTCCAACAGTTATAGCCTGATTTTTTTCTTCCTAATATCCCATTCTCTTCCCAGGAGCACTAAATTTAGGATCCTGTTCAGTTGTATTCATTCTCCTACCAATGGAAGGAAGAAATAAGCACCTCTAAATGACAGTTCAACTTATTTTAGTTCTGACACAGCATCTGCAGGTGCCTTTTTTCTCTCCACAAAATGTAGTTGGAGACTAGGATATCTGTACATTTAAATTAGGTAATTCTGTTAAGTGATGAAGTCAGAATACCTGCATCTAGCCTTAGACTGGTAAGCGGTTCACTAAAATTTTAGCAGTCATAGCTATGATAAGGGACTATAAAAAATGAAAGTGGCTTTCTTTTGAAGAATTTCAAACAGAACAGGAGTTGGGAGTGGAGTAAATGGGTTATGTTCCAGTATGAACCTTCATATGGAAGTGCTTCTTACTTTGCATCGGTTACAGTGCTTCTAATACAACAAGGCAGTTGGCTTGGGAAATACAGTTAGAAGTCTAAAATTAGAGGAGGTTAATCTGGATGTAAGTATTTAGAGACAAAAGGATCTTTTTTCCATTGCTAGTGCAGCACATAGAGAACAAATTTCACTTCATGACAGTGGCTAAGTACAACAATAAAATTATATAGATTAATTGTAGCTGTAAGTTCTATGGAAATGTTTTCTTCAAGTGTCTTTGTAATTTTTAAAGTTGTTACAAGTAAGGAAAGAATTGGAAAGATTTCAAAATAGTTATTGTGTATTTTCTCAGTAAAAAGGAAGAAATAAAAAGAGAGTTAATCAAAAGATGATTTTTAATTGCCAAGTACACAATCTTACCCAGGGACCTGAGTAAAGATTTAATCATTATACTTGACAGTTTTGCCCTTGCACCAGGTGGAAGAAGAACACAGAAACATAGGAACTGCCACACCAGATCAGACCTGCAGTCCATCTAGTCCAGTCTTCTGTTGCTAATACTGGCCAGTGCCAGATGTTTCAGGGAAAGGTACAATAACCCTTCCACAGACATAGTCAGATTTTTCCCATGAAATTCTCGTCCTGATTCTCTATATTTAACAATTTAGGGCATGAGAGATGCATTTTGAAGCATGAAAAACATATTCTTGTTAGGTAGAGCATATCTGTCCTCGAAGTACTCTGAGAGCTGATTGTAAAAATATGACTTTCCTATCTCTACAAGCTTCAATTTGCTTTAGAAAATTTTACAGCTGGATAGTGGTCCCTAAATTAGAAGTCAAATTATTCTATCCCTAATGTGAATAATGCAGGAAAAGTGCTTCAAGTTCTCGAGTAGTTCAAATCTACAGTGGTCTGAGTTATTGTGAGAGATACCTTTCCTACTCTTCATGAGTTCAGAAGAATATTTATTTCTCATTTAGATACCTCAGATAAGTGCCTGAAGCCAGGTGACATGAATTCATGTAAAAAACACTTGAATAAATTACTTGTAATACACAATAAGTTTTGAGCAAAATCCATTACTGCAAACAGGTTGATTTACAACTCTCTATAGAAAGTGAACTTCCATAATTCTAGATGTTGACTTTATCTCCTCTGGACAAGTAATGAAATATAAATCAGTAAAAGCAGCAAATTAGGATTAGATTTACAGAAATATTTAAAGGAAGCTGGGTGCAGAACTCTTTGGAATAACTTCAGCTCAGAAGTGAAGATTGTTATCTGCATTGACTACATTTTATAGAATACTTCAGCATTTAGGAAGACAGTTTAAGCACTTGAGAAGATCTTTAACAGACATTCAAAAGAGTAGTCTTCACTTGAAAGGTAATGGCAGTAAAGGAAGACAATGAGAAATTATGTTGGAAGCATATGAAATCTTTTAATGTATTTAATGAGTTACTCAAGGACCAGTCTGTTGCCTACTACTAAATATATATATATATTATTATTTTTACCTCATAAGTGTGTGTTTGATAATGAAGGTTAATGGTCAGCTCACCTAACTTTGAACATTTGGAAGTCATTAGAAAATTTAGTGTAACTAGCTGAGTAACTTTCTCAGTAGTAAGTAGGGAGTTAAGGAACAGAACTACTTCAGTTGGTTATCTTTATTACCAAACTTTAGACTACCTACTATGTATACTGTATATATTTTTTACAATACAATTTAAACACTTATTGTACTGGATAAGTGGTTTAGATGACTCAGATGGGATGAACATGCTTCTACTTTTCAGATGAAACAAAATTGGAGGCACTATCTACATGAGGAACGGACTGTGATATGAATATGTGAATGATGTCAAGAACTAGATGAAAAAAATAATGACATGTTTTGCTCCACAAATATTAGAAATGATAATTTTTCTAGAAACTGGGAGGTTATCCATTAGAAATAATAGAACAAAGAGAAGAAAACATATGAACAAGTCTTAAAATACATATGAATGACCGCGTCATTCTGAAAAAGAGAATAATGTAGTCTTATACTTGTCAGATTTCAAGTGCTATACACTTGAATAGTTTTATTTGGATGTTCTGGACTCTTATTTTCAATGGATGTTTGAAACAACACACAAAAAATATATGTTGACAGAAAAAGAGAGGCGCCTTATGCTAGAAGAATTTGGTTTAACCATATGAAGGCTGAGAGGGGAACATGATTTCAGTGTTTAAATCCAAAGGTAAATGATTGCAAGTATGAGAAAATAATTTAAAAACTAGATAGCATAAAATGGATTTTAAAATAATAAATAGTATTTGAAAATTAAAACATGGATGTCATTTCCTGAGTTTTGAGGTTCCATATTAATTATTCCTTTTTGTGGGAACAGAGGAGGGAAAATAGTTTTAAGATGGGAAATAATAAACTTAAAGCAGGCTACAAGATATGGCTGCATTAACAGGAACTTGATCGATAATTTCAGATATTTGCCACCTTTCAGTTTTTATGGTACAGCTACATTTATTTATTGCATTCCTGAATTTTCACATAAATCTGTACAATGTTTACATTTTGTACATGAGAAAATAAGAACTGAAACAATCTACCCAAGGTTATAAAAGAAAACAGTAATGCAAAGCAGGTCACTGATGAGTTTCTGAAAGCTGCACATTAGCACCATTCTGCTGGGATATTTCTGTTCTTAAATTTTCAGAGAAAAAGAGGGACAGGAATGGAGGCAAGAAAAAGAAAGTAATGACAGGGAGAGGGAGGATTGCTTTACTCACTGTAAATATATAGATATCTATTTCTATAAGATATAGAAAATAGAGCCAATTATCACATCTTAGATATGAAGTAGCATTAAAAAAAAAGGGCCCAAAGTCATTAATTTTATTTTCAAATAGCATGGTTTGTTGTTGGTGGCGGTGTTTTTTTGTTTGTTTGTTTGTTTTTGTTTTGTTTTGTTTTTATAATTTTGTCTTGTTTTAGAACCCTGAGGTTATACCCTACAACTGCTTCCACATAAAAAGAGAAGTAAGCTTTTACAGACTTTTTCCCTTGAATTTTGGGGTTAGGTCTGACCTTCCAATCACAACTCATTCACAATACAGTTGTGTAATATCACAAGAATTGCATGATTGTGAATTAAAGCAGCCCTCCAGCTGCCTAAAATATCCTGTTGGATGCCTCTTGGCCACCTTTGTCATGTGGCAGTTTCTTATGAGGAAAGAAAAGGAGGTTTTCTCTAACAAGCTAGAAGTTTTTTATTAAGCAAGAACAGGGACACGTAAAGAAAGACAAGGTAGCTGTGAAGATGCCAGCAGCTGCATCTGCTGTCTGAATGGATGACAGCATGAAAATAACAGAGACCTCCAAAGGAGTACAAAATTTGGAAATGTCTGATTGCTAATGCCTTGGATATTTCCAGGATGAGAGAGGGACTTCAAAGCAAAATTCAGGCTTCTTCTATCCCTAAAGATTTTTATTATTATCTTTTTTATTATTATTATTTTCACTAACATTTTTGTGTTCTGCATTTGTGTCAGTGTAAAACTTATACTCATTCTCAAAAGTTTTTTTGTTTGTTTGTTTGTTTTCTTTTATTACTTTTTATTTTTATTATTTTTTAGTGTTGTTGTTTACCAAGATCTCTTTTTTGGCTGAGAGCTCTTAATGCTTCCATATTGCAACAGTAAAGAGTCTAGTGAGTTATTTCACTGTGTTATATACAGGCAGATGGATACATTGGATGCATACCTTCATTTTCTTTGGTGTTTTAGTGGCTGTCCATCTCTTTTTCTATTTAAATTCCAAAGTATCATTAACATTCAACAACTCCATTAGAAAGTCATAGGCAGTAAGAGCCCATCTGTGCCATGTTAACATTTAAGGAGGAAATAAAAGAGTAAAGTGGACAGGTGGAGAAGACAGCAGGAATCTACACCAGGCACACAGCAGGTATGGAGTTCAGCAGAGGAAAATGCCAGACATTTAATAGGTAAATGGAAGGGCAGCTGAATTTCTATTCCAGTCCACAGAGAATGTACTGAGGGAGAAGTGGCTGACAGAAATAGGAAGGTGTCGTATCTTCAATAAAGTGTTCTTGCTTTCATTGAGAATATTAACCCAATTAACCCAACTTCTGAATAATTATGACTTCTTAACAACTTGTTTATTTTCTTTCCTATATCCTCCTGGTCCCATGAGCTAGATTATTTCATGTGTATTCTCTGATCTTCAGGGAGCTTGAGGGAAGATATACATGAAGGACAAAACGAGGAGAGATGACAAGGAAGAATGGTGACTAGCAAAGTGAGGATTTGGTGGTTTGGCTGGGCAAGCAACTGGTGCAGGGTAATACAGACTAGAAATCTCCTAATAAATGAAATAGCCTGTATGGATCACACATGGAGGGACAGCTCATCTGCCTGCAGTTCTGCCATGGAGGTCTCAGACTTTTTAGGAAGGACAGGCTGTAATGGCAAGGAGAGGGATTTGTTTTTTTTGTGTGAGAAAACATGTAGTCCTGCCTAGAAACAAAAATTGATTTGATTACACAAATACTATTGAGATAAAAGGTCTAAGGTATCAAGTATGCCAAGTAAATGACAACCAACTACTTTTTACAACTGGAAGCATCATCAACAGAATAATGTTGTCATTTTATTTGCCAACAGAAAGGCAACAGGGAGTAGTAACATTCAACATTAACTGGACAAAGGCATATAGGAAAAGTATGAGTTAGATGCCTCAAAACACCTTTCTTATGTATCTGTGTGTCTTAATCACAGAGATGTCTTCAGGTGTCTTAATTTCTTCAAGGACTAATGGAATCAGTGAATGAAATCTGAATGTGAGTTTGTATTGCTTTAATTGAAGGTCATTGCCTCCCTCATGCTAAAAGCAGTTTTTTTGTTTGTTTGTTTGTTTTTAGCATACATTTTGTTAGTTTTTTTTATACAATTTTTCATAGGTTTTAGATTCTTTAGATTCTTCCTTGTGCAGTACTAGATTACATCTGGAGCTTGGCTTTTAATTCTGTTCCAGGCTTAAAACCTAGGAAATAGCAGACATGGTGACTCTAAGACTTGGCACCTCTGTAGAAATGTTCATATTGATAGATACATGCCAAGTTTGCTGTCATTTGGCTGCACCCCTGGAAGTTGGCGGAAATGTAAGAATAAGACACAGCTAATTTATCCTTTTCAGTGGGGGCAACACTATTTGTCACCGTGCCATTTGGCTGTACTTGCACTCTGGGATGTAGTGTCGAACTTAGTGTTTGAAATGCAGTGTGATGGTTGTGTGGTCTAGAGTTCTTCTAGCAGCTGCCAGTCACTGGTTTGCTACTGAGGCAGAGTACCAAGGAGGAGGGCAAGAGTTGGAATGTTATCATCTGACAAATTGTTCGAAGGGAAAAAGCACAGTCACACATGAGGTTCAACTTGAAAGACTCTAGATATAATACCAGAATGGGAATCAGAAATATATAAAGAGAAAATATATAAGAGAAATATATAAGAGTAACCCAATAAAATATATAATATAAAAAAATATAAAATATATAAGAGAAATATATAAGAGTAACCCAAACAACACTTTATTGCATGTATTCACTGTCTGCAGTTACACTGAAAAATAGTGTTCTCAAGTTCTTACACTTTCAGCATCTGCACAAGAAAAGTCAGTATTATATCTGATCAAAGAAGAAGCAGAAAAGTTCCTAACTGATTTTTATCTCTTTTTCACAGTATTTTGTTTGTTTTCATGGCAATGTTTGCACATTATTTCCAGTTGTTCCTAATGATAATCAATCTATAGATCCAATAGTTCAGTAACTAGTATGGCAAATATTGTTGTATTATTCTTTTTAGTTTCCCCTTAAGATCAACTTTTTGAATTTGTCTAAATGTAAATTAATTTTTAGATTTATAAAAATGAACAGAATATTCACGATTATCCAGAGAATTAAGTATAAATAAATCAATCTTCAACTTGAGTTCATTTAAATGTGATATAAACCAAGATGAAAAGGTTCAAAAAGAAGAGGAGAGGAGAGGAGAGGAGAGAGGGAGAGGAGAGGAGAGGAGAGGAGAGGAGAGGAGAGGAGAGGAGAGGAGAGGAGAGGAGAGGAGAGGAGAGGAGAGGAGGGAGAGGGGAGGGAGAGAGAGAGGAGAGGAGAGGAGAGGAGAGGAGAGGAGAGGAGAGGAGAGGAGAGGAGAGGAGAGGAGGGAGGAGAGGGAGAGGAGAGGAGAGGAGGGAGAGAGGAGAGGAGAGGAGAGGAGAGGAGAGGAGAGGAGAGGAGAGGAGAGGAGAGGAGAGGAGAGGAGAGGAGAGGAGAGGAGAGGAGAGGAGAGGAGGGGAGAGGAGGGGAGGGGAGGGAGGGGAGAGGAGGGGAGGGGAGGGGAGAGGAGGGGAGGGGAGAGGAGGGGAGGAGGGAGGGGAGGGAGGGGAGGGGAGGGGAGGGAGGGGAGGGGAGGGGAGGGGAGGGAGGGGAGGGGAGGGAGGGGGAGGGGAGGGGAGGGGAGGGGAGGGGAGGGGAGGGGAGGGGAGGGGAGGGGAGAGGGAGGGGAGGGGAGGGGAGGGGAGGGGAGGGGAGGGGAGGGGAGGGGAGAGGAGGGGAGAGGAGGGGAGAGGAGAGGAGAGGAGGGGAGAGGAGAGGAGAGGAAAGGAAAACATTGTCAGAGGTAGAATTTAGCTAAAGCATCAGAAAGGGGAAATGTCAGATGGATCCCATTTGGACATAAAAACAAATATAAGGGGTTATTTGAAGTATCTCTATAAGGACTTTTATATTTATTAATCCACATTAGTTTATATAAACTTTGGTACTATTTGTGTTCTTTTAGTAGTTGGTGATATACATACTCAGCACCATTGTCCCTGCTTAGAAAGTCTACATTCTAAGCAGACTATAAAGACGTATTACACTTCTCATTTTCTGGATAGGAAGTAAGGTCATGGAGAAATTAGATGACTTTTCCAAGGTCAGAACTGGAGCTCAGAAGTCCTATAACACATTATTGTACTCCAAAGTTAAATAGAATTTGATTTTCTTTCAAGATATGAGTTATAAAATACTTTTAGCTGCAAAACTTAAAGGTTTTTCCAAACCCCTAAAGACAAGCATACTCTTCAAGTAAGTCTATCTATGATTTTTCATACAACTACAAGTTTTCAAAGATGGATAGATAGAAAGACAGACAAACTGATAAAATAAGTGACAGACAAATATAGAATAACATGAAAATAACTCATGTTATTCAGAGTCAGATCTTGTTTCCCTATTCTACTCTAGGGATGCTTTTTTTTCTCTTCTTTTGTCCTTGCACACGGGTCTTCTGCTAGAGAAATTACCCAGAGAAGAATCAAAGTACACGTATATGTAAATACAGATAGTAAATTAGAATATCATAAAAAACACTGAAGCAACATTCCCAACCTATTTCTCACAACATCTTAAAAGAAATCAGATAGAGGCTGAACAACCAAATATGAAGTTGGTGACTCCTGAGCTTTCTTTTATTTTTATTGCTTGTTTTACGTACTCCTCCCCATATATTAGTCCTATTTGCAATGTCTGGAGAGATTACTAGCAGCTAGTTCTCCATGCAATACTCTGGAGTACTCTGGATTTCATATAAATTTTATGTCATATTTTGTCATTCCAATTTTGATGTCTCAGATTTCACAGGTCATAGCAGTAGGTGCCATTGTTCAGGCAAATAATCTTTCCTTTAATATATTTCAAAGTTAGCGCTTTGCTATCACAAAGTTTATTGCAAAAGTAAAAGCAACAATTTAATGATATCTGTGTTGCTAGCCAAAAAAAAAAAAAAAAAAAAAAAAAGCCTTTCTTATATCCTTGATAGTGTAACGGATTTGGCATATGACTTAGGAATTCCTTCTGAAACGTCATTGTACTTTTATTGACTATGAAGGCAGAGAACAAGTTTCATGTCAAAGGATACAGGGCTGGTAGAGAATAATGGGGTACAAGTTATGCTGTGATGATCTTAGTTTTATTTTTACTGGAAGAACTGTTTCTGTTAGATTCAATAGACCTTGCTATCAGATGCCTCTATTTTGTATCTCAGTGATTGGTTTGCTTGTTGATTTTTTTACATGCTCCTTTGAAACAGAAATTTTCTCAAAGGATAAAAATTTGCTGTATGAAGGTAAAAAATCAGCATTTCTCAAGGCCTCAGCTGCATGCATAACATAGCAGGCATTCTTTTTCACTTAACTTTATATGTCAAACAAAAAGTGCAGTTTTTCTGAGTTCTGTATGTCATATATTTGAATATTAAATGGGTTAAATCAGTTTATTGGATGTCTTTCCATTAGATACCTTCAGACATAACTGGTGTTCTATATAACTATAAATCTAAAGTCTGAATAGTACAAAGGGTTAGTAGAAGACAGATAAGGTTCACTTACCAGACATAGATATAAACTGAGTATTTCTGGTACTTGGCATGAGCTGTGATCTTTACTGTATTCTTCTTTATCTTACAATATCATATCATATCATATCATATCATATCATATCATATCATATCATATCATAGGATGGCCTGGGATGAAAAGGACCATAATGATCATCTAGTTTCAACCCCTCTACTATGTGCAGGGTCACCAACAACTAAACCAGGCTGCCCAGAGACACATCCAGCCTGGCCTTGAATTCATCCAACTTCCTTGGACAACCTGTTCCACTGAACAGTGAACTCATTACTCTTCAAGTGCTACACTACAGAGCACACGGACCTCTGGCTTTCCCTTACACAAATCTTCATTCAATTAAATTGTTAAGCAATCTTGATATGTCATGTTTACATTTGATTTTCTTCTTGCTACTTAATTCTCATTGCATTTTCCTATATTTATTTATGACAGTCCTAAATATGTAAAATTTGAGCTCTGAAGTACTCATTGCGATGACTGAATGGGCATTCTTGGAAAAGTTTGCAGGGATGATTCACAAGTGATTCACTCTTCACAATGCCCTTTTCTCCTCAGAAGTAGGTCCTTGGCATCCTGCATTTGCTTAGAGAGGCAATGACTACTTAAATTTTCACCTTGCAGTTTTTTAGGACTTTCTTAATGGAAGTGCATAGATCACAATATAAGTGATTTAAAAGCCTGAATATTGAAAGATAATCCTACCTATTATTTATCCCTTCTATTTATAAACATTGAATATCAGGGGTGCTGTACAGTAATTTTGATGTTTGCCTATGTGTGTTTGAACTATATATTTTGGCTATATGTGGCATTTACCCAAACATCTCAAAATGTGTTAGATACAGCTTTGCCGCTGCTCTAATTAAGCAAACAAAATAACAGCACATCACAGACAGATATTATTTACTAGAATGAAAAAAAAAAAAAAATTGCAAATATTTAATCTTATTTTATGAGCTCAGTGTGAGTAGGAGCAGACTGTCTGGGCAGCATGGTGCCAGGGCTGTGAAACAGTCATTAAATTCCTACTTATAGTGCTCCTACATGTCTACAAACTTAGTAGTATTTGTTCCTCCATGTGGAGGAACATGAGCATGTGTAGTGTCCCTGACAGACATAGGAGACAAAGGTATTACACCACAGGGGAACAGAAAACCATTGCTCCAGAGACCTCAGACTTGCATTGCATCCTGATTAACCTTTACATCCCACTTCTAAACCCCCCAACCATCCCTCAAATTTCCTTCCTTTGGAGTCTCTATAAAAGATAACTATGTTATCCCTGCTGACTATATTGGTATGTTGGTGTGTACTTTGTCATATCAGAAGATGTCACGATAAATGTATAATTCAGGTTGATAGCAATGTCAGATGGTTACATAATCCAACCTCCTGCTTGAAGTGAAGTCAGCTGTGAAGTCAAACTATGTTATTCAGGACTTTCATAGGAAGGCAGAATTTTACTAGGAAACATAAATGTCTCCAAGTAATAAATTATAATGCAAGCTTCCAAGGTTATTCTTCAGTCACCATAAGAAGCCTGAGTTGCCAGTGGCATACCTGAAAAACTTAGCTAACTTATTTGAGAGTTTCCTCCCATATCCTCATGCGCATATTATGCCAGAAGTCTTCCAAACCATTATTTTTACATAATTTTTGTGGTTAATCGTGATACCATATAATCTGCCTTGAGTGTATTATAACAGAAAAAATAAATATATAAATAGAATAAATCCAGAAATGGGAAAAGTCTGGTGCATTTTATTTATGTATTTATTTATCTATTTTCCAGTTAGACCTTCACTTGTTTAAATCCTGAATGGAATCCTTAGTATCTGAATTCCTGTGTGATGCAAAACTATTTTAGCTTTTTATTGCTCTATGGACCTGGAGATTCAGAGAGAAGGTAGTCTTAAGAACTACACAAATCAATGCTCTTTTGTTATAGTTTAAGTGTGGCTGCTTTTCAGCAGCTTCATGGAACCAGATCACATCCAATATTGTGATGAGATTATAACCAAAAAAATTAAGTTCAGAAGGCTGAATGAAAAGCTGATTAGAAGTGTAAGTTGAGGTACAAAAGTAAAGTAAAGGATGCTAAATATAAAATGTAGGGTTTAATTTTATTTATTTACTAGGCATCTTCAGATTTCTATCATCACAGATTTTAACTGTCTGTAATATTAGATGCATCTTTTCAGCTTATTTTGCGCACTAATGGGTTTAATGTCTGATTGCATTAGGTAGAGGAAAAAAAAAGTTTCAAAGTTTCTACATTTCTAAAAAATGTAGTTTTTTTAGTTTATTTATCTGTGTTCAAATGAGAACTTAAATAAAGGCAATGTTTAATCCAATGCTGCCACAAATACATCTTATCTGCAATCTTTTATGTTAGTAACAACAGAAAATTTAACTTTAATTGAAAAATTAAACTAAATATATAGCCTTCTTAACACAATGCAGTTGTCCTTGACATGAATTACACTGAAGATGAACTTGACTGGACTTTTATAATGCAAATGTAGTTTTGAAAAATTAAAGTTATAACGCAAACATTCTTGGGAGGTTGATTTGGTACATATTACTTCATAATATTTGATTAGGTTTTATTTCAAATGTTAATTTACTAGGGTGTCATCTTTGCAATCTAGATCTGCTTCAAGGTTCAATAATTTTGTTTCATCGTGTAGTGATGCAGTCATAAGAAGATAAATAAATGCAGATCAGGGAAGGAATGAAGAGTCACATATGTGATATAAGAGATCAGAAAAAGTGCCTACAGGATGAGCAAAACAAGAAGGAGAGAATAAAGACAAACAAACAGAGAACAACAAAAAATGTTATAAAGGAAAATAGAATAAAGTAAAAAGGTATAAAGAGCCATTTTGTCCATCTCTTTCATACCAACATATGATTTTCCTTTGCATTATAACTTCAAAGGCTTTAATGCATCCTTTATCAGTACTATTATTTTTATTTTTAAAGCTCAATTACTCTCCTTATTTCTTTAGGGACATCTTCACTTACTTCGTTACAACACACAGCTGAGACACATTTTCTCGACATCTGGCCAGGTCTTACCTTTGTTTTTCATTTGCTTGCTTTTCATTTGTTTGTTCCTGTATCTCATCGTTTTTCAAGGTTAAAGTAACAACAGGATAGGATTTACATAACCAAATTTCAAATGCTTAATTTTAGAATTGGATAACCATCTGATGTCTGTGGATTTCTAAGATACTGTCAAAATGTTATTTATCTCATCCTAAATTAAGCATCAGACGGGTCAGATGAATTCATTCTAGTGGTACATATTTCCAATAGTGACTTCATAGGATGAGATTCAGTTGTTCATCGTTCGGAGGCATTTGAGATACTCTCAAAGACTAGCTGCTTTCCAGCTGCCACTCAAGAAAATCTAGTTTCCCACAGGTCCTAGTTATATTGGCCAACTATGTGCTAATGTCTAAAAAAAAAAAAAAAAAGTAAAAAAGAAAAAGAAAAAAAAAAGTGTAGAATGACACTAGAAATTTTAGACAAATGACCAAGAGTATACTCAAAAAAAAAAAAAAAAAAAAAAAAGAGTTTTGTTTACATATTGGTCAGAAGATACAATGATGTATTTTTTCTTCTATTATTATAGTTTGTTATTTCTGAAAGCTACAAGTCACAAAACAATACAATATGCAGTGTTGACTCAGCCCTTAATAAAAGGAATGTAACATGAGTAAGATTCAGGTACCTAAACATATCATCTAATGTCCTGTAAGATTTCTTTCATTCTCATGCCTGGTACTTCAGAAGGGACTTCACCTCACATATCCCAGACTGATATGGATTTCCCAGATACTTAAAAGCAACAAAAAATCACCAGACACCAGTGGTTAGGGATTTAATCTCTATCAAAATTTGTTTACCAGGCAAAAATCATCTCATTTAAGGTGCTTAATTAAGTATCTGATCTTAGAAGGGCTGAAATTGAACCATGGACAGAAGAAAAGCTCAGGTCTGTTGGAAATGCAAGGAGTGAGGGAAGGAGCAGTCAGAATCTGGCTGTGTAATGCAAGTTTAAAATGCCATGATATGGATTCAAATGCTATTTCAAATAAATGATCATATAATTGTCTAAGCTCACCCTAGCTTATATTCACTGAAACAGAAAAACTTGTGATATGTGTTACACCTAAGAGCTAACTTTAACTTTTTCTAAGAATCTTCAACTTTACAAAATAAATATCTTCCTTCAAAACTATTTAAACAAATGTATAGATTGGTTTCAATAGACACAATTTGCTCAGATCTGAAGGCTTTTGCAAACTCAGCATATATTGTTACTCTCATTCTATCCATCGTTACCTGGCCTTCAGCCTTCTCTTCACTTTGTGATCACAAAGGTAATACAGTCTCAACAAATGATTAAGACCTGAACTATTTAAAATAAACAACAACAATGAGTTGTCACCAGAATCTAGTACATTTCCTAAAACGTCACAAAGAAAAATTGACAGAAGTGATCCTAGCAACACATAAATCTTGGCACCAGTAGAGATTTGAGTTCATCTCATCCATTTTTTGCTTCTTGGAGCCAAATAGCTCTTGCTTTTGAGATCAATAGAGAGCTCCAGCTCCTTTCAAGCATTGCAGGCTCCAACAATCTCAACTTTTCAATAACGTGTATTTTTCACTGACCCAGCAATGCATTCTAAAAATTGATGCAAGTGTAAGGCATAAGCAGAGGCTGGCAAGGAACAGGAAAGATGGCTAAGTCATTTATGGATTGAAAAAGTCAAACAAATGCAGCTGCACCTGCTCTAGTAGCAAACCATAAAATCCCAGTACTTTATTCCTGTGGCAAAATAGTAATGAGGGAAGAAAATGTCACCAGATTAAGCTGCTACCAGAGATGTCACGAGCTGGGGAAACAGACTGCAAGGGTGATTAACCCACATCCTTGTTACACTGTTAAGTGGTCTCTCTTAAACAACGCTTGTTTCTGTTCATAGACTGTATTAACTGTTTCATTTCCAGGTTCTAAACAACACCACTAGAAATTACATTTCCAACATCATGTTTTCAAGTAGAATTTCTTCTTGTTCTTCCTTTGATAAAGGTAGCTATGAATTTATGTATGTGTCTGTGCATGCATCCACACATGTATATGTGCATGTCAGTCTGACACAGAAAAAATACGGACAGATTTTTTTTCTCTCTATTACTGAATGTTTTCATCATTTTCATACATATAGGACAAACAAACACCATACAAAATTATGTAAAACAAGGCAATGTAAAGGAATAGCATACGAAATGAAGTATGATGTGGTGGATAGTCCTTATTCAATGAGGAATGAATTTTGCTCCAACTACCAGATGGCAGAGCTGAACACAGAAAATCCATATGTGTGATTGCAGCAAGGGACATCCATTGACATACATGCTTTTCAAGCCAAATGCCTCAGCAGATGCAGAGTTTTACACTCTAACATTACAATATGGCTCTAAAACCCAAGAGAAGAGCTATACAGAGGAATCAAAGGCGATTTAAAGGGACACTGATGAATTCTGCTGTCTTCCTGTTACATATGGAGGACAGAAGTAGTGAAAGAAAGGGATATTATTCCTTTTTGTCAAGTGCTATCACTCTTATTTGTTTATTTCCTCATATAATAAGAATGGCAGTAGAAAAATAAAGAAAAATAGAGAATGATGTTGATATGTGACACTTCTGCGCTGTGTGTCTTCTTTAGGCCATATTTAAAAATACCCAAATAAATTCTCAATTAATGTATACATTTAGGAGTCCAAGACTCAATAATTACTCATAGGATGAATATTTAAGTACCATAAGAATCTTTCTGTAGTTCTTAATCTACCTTCTACATATGTTGTTTTATTATTTTATTCTATTTATCTTATTATTTTTCTGTTGTTTCATGGAAAAGAAAAAAAGACAACCCTGTCTACTTAGCTCAGAAGTTAAAATGTTCTAATAATTTATTGACTAAATAACATTGCTAAGAGAAGATTGGAGCAGATTTCTCTTGAAGTCAATAAGAAGTTTTTGGCAAAAAAGATCCACTTGCAGGTCAGACACAGATTTTCTGTGTCTCTTTGTAAAACTATTGAGATTGTAATCTTAACACCATAGCAAAGCTTCTATTTCTTTTGGTATGTCCAAAATTCCATCTTTAATTTCTTTGTCCTTCAGTTATTTTATCCTAGATTCTCCTTGCCTTGTATTGCAAACAATGTATGCCTCTTGCTGAAGCCTCTGAAACTAATGTACTATTTAGGTAGTTTCATCATAAATCTTTTGATAAATTATATTATCTCAGGATATTTTTGAACATATTTTCAGATGTGATCTTAACCAAAATTCTTATATATTTTGTTATCAATCTAAGAGATGGGATTAGCAAGACTAGTTAGCCTTTCTTTACTGTCATTTTTATTTTTAAGCATATCAACATATCTGCATTATCTTTTGTTTTCTGCTATAATCTTTTTGTTTTTGCTAGTTGATGTATCAACCCCACTTAAAAGCTTCTTTGTAACTTCTGGTTCCATTAAAATAGTAAATACTTTTTCTTCATTAGAAAGAGTTTGAAGGCAACAGACATTTTGTACACACTTTATTGGGGAAATGAAAAAAAAAAAGTAAAACCAACCAACCAAACAAGTCTAGTGGGTTTTCCAGAGAAAAACACTATAAGCCTGACAGGCATTTTTTATTATTATTGGCCATGGGTCACAATCTAAGGACCACTGTGTGAATGGAGTACTTTCTTCTCTGTGCACTTTAATATAGGGCAAATAAACACTAGAAAATATTTATGAAATGTTACAAAAAAGTTCATTGGCTGAATTTCTCTGTGTACTAGGTGGTGTTGGAATAAATTTGGCTCGGCTCTGTAGAAAGGTAATCCTTAGGGTAGGTTTTGATTAATGTACAGTTCAGCTGTACTCATGGCTTTTGTTGACACAGGTTTTGGGGTGCAAAAATGTACTAATAGGAAACTATATCAGGAAGAAGTTGGGAATTTCTGAGGACTGTTGGCTGCATATTGAGAAGCTAAGAAAAGCGAGCAACTTACAAGCTGAAATATTTACATATGACCAGTAGAAATGGGCAAGAGTGTTTTCTTCAATACCTTCAGTCCAGATACATAGAATAAGTCACGTTTCAGAAGTAAATAAAATACTGCTTTTTTTCTCTATGTTGATTAAAAAAAGGAGTCAAAACGTCTGGGATGGTTGAATGGCTTAATTATAGGTGATAAAACTTCAACTGAGGATCTTTTGGATCAGCTGTTTAAGCTATGCATTCTTCTGCCATAGCATACTTTCAAATTGTAAGCACTATTCTGTTTATTTTTAAGAGAAATTCCTAAAGTTAATTAGTTAAATAATGCTGTTGCCTTTGTGCATGCTCTTAGTTACTAAACTGGGGCTTACAGATTTGGAGACTTATGGAGCATGCTAAAAATACTAAAAATGCTTCCTATAAGTGGCATCCCTAACATATGCCCATTTTTCACCTGAAAGAGTTGTTCTAGCTGACTAAAATATTTCACATATCTCTGGTATTATTTTTTATGAAAATATTATTTTTACTAGCTTTTAAATGAAATTAAATAAAAAGGATAGTCACAGTCTCATTTTCATTTTTGTGAAGAATAGGCTATTCAGTGAAATGGTGAAATGGTGAGATATGTGGATATGGCGTGATTTAATTATGGGACTCGTACGTCAGTTTGATGGATGGACATGATGCTCTTGAGGGTCTTTCCCAACCAAAATAATTGTATGACAAGCCTATCCAACAAAATGAAGAGTAAACATTTTCTGATTAAAGTATCTAATATCCTGCACAAGTCCTCTCTGTGCTGTTTACTACTGAAATAAATGCCACTCATATTACTGCCCTAGTATGTTACTGTCTCAAAAAAAGTACAGATATGTGAGTTTAACTTTAAATCCTATTGTTTTTATGACCTCTAATGTTAGCAATGTTATAAAGTTCAAGTTCAATACAATTATTTTCCATTATTTACAACTAATGGGGTAAAATGTAATAAATACTGTTTAAAAAATGGAAATAAATAAAGTAATACAAACTAGCAGCCAAAGATAAACTAGCAAAAATACACATCTTTTAATGACAGACAAGTTTCAATTTCTTGAAATGCGATCATTTTCCATGGCTATTTCTTTAAGAAATTCAGTTTTGTCTGATTTATCATTAAGTTACTAGAGGTAATTTAGAGTAAAATTAGAAAAAAAACAATTGAATTATTATTAGAGTACCTCCAGATTGTAAAGAATGTAAATAAAGGAATGAAATACTATCAGTGTGCCTAAGAAATAGAAAAGCAAAGCTATCATGTGCAAAAGTGTTCTGTAGTTATTGTGAGGTCAGTTCAATAATAAGAAAGAAGGAAAAAGAGTTTCTCAGAAATTGTTTAAGTCTAAGTGAGACAACACAGTAGAGTTATTGCATCATGAAAACAAAATTACTTCAATATCAAGACATTTAGAGGAGCTACAGAGTTTGTCCTGTTAAGCTCAGAAGAGCTAAGCATGCTGAAAGTCACAGAATAAATGGGGCCTATAAATATATTTCCCAATACGGTATAGCCTGTATATAAAACAGTTCATTCTTAATACTGTATGAAATAGTGTAGCTTTTTGTTGTGTTCAGTGAGTGGTAGAATATGGAATTGTTAGCTAACCAAATTGTTTTTTTGTGTTAAGGTTCTCCACAGAATTTGATCACTGGGACAGACTGGAAATATTAAGTCAGATTTTTCTTCTTTCTCTGTCTGAAGAAAAAAATTAATGTTTGACGCAAAACTGAGTAGATGTGTGTTTTTTTTTTCTTCAGTCAAAATCAATCAGGTGTCACATCTGACCCTAAACAGATACTCCAGAAAGACAGAGTATATTTTTAAATTAATAGTTGTTGGGCCAAAAAAATTACCCTTATATTTGTTTTATCAAGCAAATTATTCACATTTACAAACATAAATAAAAACTGAAAATAATGATTCCTGCAAATAGATCATTTTCCTTCAGGCTGTTACAAAGCCCGTTGCATTTTTTCAAAATGTCCACTTTACTGCCACAATCAGTAAAATAAGTAAATCTTTAATGAAAAGATTAAGTGAAGAAAAAAAAAAAAAAAAAAAAAAAAAAAAAGCATTGCTATGAATCTAATGGAAATCCTGTTTGTATTGGGGAATCAGTTTTCAAGATAATGTAAGAGTAGCAGTCCAAACAAGGACGCACAGCCCCTAACCATCAGCATGTCAACTGTGATCACTTTGTCAATACCACTGCAGCAAAAGTTTCACTGATATCTTCTCCCAGATTATTGCAAACACACTTCATCAAGTGATTTGAGGGCATCATAAGATCAGAGACTTGTGTCAGAACATAAAAAACTCTAGAAGACAAAACAATTCATATCACACAACAAAGAAGCCCACTTTTCCACCTGGAAAAAATTATCTAATTATCATTATTATGATAACTTAGATGAACATTCTTATTTTCTTCCTGATTTTCCTGATTCACTCAAATGTTGCTTTATAGCTACTTTTTAATTGGAAGAAGAAATAGAAGAGAAGAGAATAAGTGAATAGAGAGGGTGAAGAGAATAAGAGGCATAGAAGGAATAAAAAAGATATATTGATTTTTTCCAGCTCATTCATTTTTTGAGGATTGATTTTTTATTTGTGAATAATGTGCATATGTGAATGATATTTTGCAAGATTCACATTGAATTCGAATTTTGTGTTGTCAGACCCAAAATCTACTTAAAAGGAGTTAGAAGAATTAAAAAAAAAAAAAAAAAAAAAAAAAAAAAAGTAGACCACAAAGTATTGACTCGCCATATAACTCAAGAGAATGTCATGAGGCTGCAAGAAGGTTGGGTTTCAGGAAAAGGTTCTTCCTAGCCGGGCAGCTTCAGATTCCAACTGGTTCCTAAGGGAAATGGTCATGGCATCTAGCTTGACAGGGTTCACAAAGCACTGGGAAAGCACTCTCAGACAAAGGATTTGCTTTTTGAGTAGTCCTGTGTGAAGCTCAGAGTTTCATTTGAAGACCATTATGGGTTCCATTTTGAGCTGTTCTATAATTCTATGTTTCCTGGACTCTTTAAGGTGGGGTAAGAAGATATTCACCCTGAACAGCCAGGTCCAAGGACAAATCACCTGTTTGGTCTTATTAAATATAAAAAAAAAAAAAAAAAAAAAAAAACAGAATCAGCTGATTAGTGTTATATAATCTTTTGTGCTCTGACTAGTCCTACACTGAATACAGATATGGCCACATTCTGACACCTGCATATCTCTGGAATCATTATCAATCCTCAGCTCTGATAAAAGGTGATTTTGATAAGGTAATAGCTGACCTATCTGTGGACCTTTAATCATATCCTCTAAAAGCCTAAGAGAAAGAGAGTAAGGTACTGTGAGATATTATGATTTTCCAAAATTACTTCATTATACTGTCCACAGTATTTCTGGCCTAAGGTCTTTGTAAAAGGATGGTAAGTGACTTCTGGATGGTTATGGGAAATTGTCCTTTTGTAATTTCTGCTGGATGCCTACATTTTCTATATTAAAATTTAACCTGAGAACTAATTAGGCTCTTATGCGGTTATGGAGATTGAATATCCTTATGTGATCATCAGGACTTAATTCAATATCAAAGGAATTACAACTCTGTTCATTCACTAACTTCATAGAAAGATTCAAAAGGATTTTTATACTATGGGGAATCCAGATTGATAGTAATAAAAATGGTAGGATTTCAGCTCTCTTTCCCTTAACTGCATCTGCCCCTGTTTCAGTCTTGCCTTTGTTTATTTGGCAGGTATCAAGAACAAAGAAAAAAAGTTTGGAAAATAAATGTCAGACTATGAGATGAAAATTCAATTACTTGAGCTCTCAATCATGTCTACAAGTAAAAGAAAGCAGATCGATAGAATTTGCTGTAATGTGGGCCATTAAGTGTTTCTCCTTCATGCTGTATCTCTGTGAAGATTTCTATTTCCCAGAGATATATGTAAGAATTAACTGTATAATATGGAGAAACAACAAGTAGGAGCAAGGTCAATAGGACTGAGTCAAGGAGCTTTTCTTGCATGATCATGTGTATGGTTGATTCCTCTTTGTCTTTTCTTTTCTTTTCTTTTCTTTTCTTTTCTTTTCTTTTCTTTTCTTTTCTTTTCTTTTCTTTTCTTTTCTTTTCTTTTCTTTTCTTTTCTTTTCTTTTCTTTTCTTTTCTTTTTTTCTTTTCTTCTCTTTCCTTTTTCCTTTCCTTTCCTTTCCTTTCCTTTCTTTTTCCTTTCCTTTCCTTTCCTTTCCTTTCCTTTCCTTTCCTTTCCTTTCCTTTCCTTTCCTTTCCTTTCCTTTCCTTTCCTTTCCTTTCCTTTCCTTTCCTTTCCTTTCCTTTCCTTTCCTTTCCTTTCCTTTCCTTTCTTTTCTCCTAACTATTGCATGCTTTAGAAAGGTGTGCAGTTTTGATCTTTAAATAATTAAAAAATCAGTTTAGCATCTTTGTAGATTAATCTGATTGTTAGTAATAATTCATCTTAATTAATGTGAAGTAATATTAATATCACTCAAATAGTTTATATTAATTGATGAATATTTTTCATCAATTAATAAATTGATGAAATTATGTGATATTAATTACATTTAATTAAGAACAATTACTATATAATATACTGGCTAAAACTCATACAGAGGCTTCAGGTTTTATGATTTCATTACATTTTTTTTCAGAAATTTCTTCTCAAACTTGAATTAACTTTATCTTCTCCACTATTCTGGAAAATCACGTTTCACATGATTCATGTGAATCCTTTTCAAAAGTAAAGATAGAATATTTTAGAGTGAGTTTTCCATGAAAAAAAAAAAAAAAAAAAAAGCAAAAAAACCCCACATACAATTCCATAGAATTTCCTTCTTGATTCTTTCCAGTGGAACTAGTCGTGGTATATTTTTTAACTAGCTGCATAAATCTCATATGTAAAATTTAAATGCACATTGTTGCTATGTTGCCAGTATGAAGCTTTACCATTAGAAATGAATTTTCCTGCATGTTTAAAGATACAGTAAGTAACTTATCTGGTATATAATCCAATAATTTAAAGCTGGCCAAATAATGCTGCTTGAATACGTCATCCAAAGAATTTCAAATTTCATTAAAAAATCAATTGTGTAGCAGTTAATCATATTTAATCTTTTATTTCCAGATGTAATAAACCTCATACTAGAAGTGATCTGCAACCCTACACAAGCTATAAAGCCTTATTTCTACCTCCTTTATTTTTATTTTTATTTTTATATTTTTTGTCCTCTGTACATAGCACAGAAATACACTGGGGAAAAAAAAAAATAAATAGATTTTGTATTAGATACAGCATTAGGGTAGGCAAGGGAGTACCATTAAATGCATAATACTAAGTAATACTAAAGTAGGAGAATCATGCAGTGTTCCATTCTCTTTTCATTCAAAGGATGTTTCCGTGACATCTGATGGAAAATAAATAAATAAATAAATAAGTAAAAAAGTAAGTAAATAAATAAATAGAACATAATCTTTGAATAACCCAATCCAAAACTCCTTTTATTTCAAAATGTCCTGAGGCTGTCAAAAAGGACCTTGACTGGAATCTGGAATGAGCCATTATCCTGGCAATGATTTGCTGTATCCCAGGATAGTATGTATTATCATATCTCTGGGTAGTAGAAGTTATCATATGCCTTAGTAACACAACTTGCAGATTTTGGATTGTGTTCATGAGAACAGATTTTTCCAACAAGTAACTTGCCAAAGGCTTGATATAAAAAGTACTTATGCCTAATGTCTGTCATTCCATCTATGCCAGTTCATTCTTCCTGGGCTGGACTGGATCCACCCTGGCACCTGGAATGGAGTAAACAAAGTCACAAGCTACTGAAGACATTGATGTGACCTGTGTTATTTTTCCAGGCAGTTGTCATAAGGGTGGTAACATTATGCACTATGTCATGGTTGACCAGTGGTTTGGGATTGTCTTACATTTTTATTGATCTCTTCATCTGAAAAAGATTTCAAAACATCATAAAATTTGAATTTGAAATAGTGAAAGAGCACAGCTGCTTATAAGACTTTATTTGATCAATGGATATAAATGCTTAAACTGAACTTTAGAGCATATATTCACATGCTTTAAAGCATGTAGTCACATAGATAATTTGGATGTAAATACCTGTTTGACATTTCATATCATACTATAACAATGAATTGGAAACCAAAGCAGTTCTACCAAGATGGAGAGAAATTTTATGTTTGAAGGAGAAGAATAGGGAGGGGAGAGGGGTGGAGAAAGGAATTGATAGTAAGATAGATAGACAGATCTATCTATTTCAGAGATGTTCAAATTATTTTTATGGTCCATGGAAGCTTTAATTTTATTTTATTTTTTATGTCCTTCAAAATGGGACATCTTTATGTTCATTGAAATAAACAATCTGTCTGATTTTTTCACTCTACTTTTAAATATAATTTTTCTCCATGCAGACATTAAGGTTTTAGCCTTTTGCTAGAATGTTTTAGTAATGCAAATATAGAAAATAAATATCATAAAGAAGACAAACAACAACAACAAAACAAACAAAAGAGAAACAACATCAAAACATGTCAGACTATATTAAGATGCTTCTTGTGCAATATGATATGGGGTTGAAACTAAATGATCATTGTGATCCTTTTCAACCCAAGCCATTCTATGATTCAGAGAAAGAACATCACAATTATCTTCCAAATGAGACACGTTCCAGTTAGGTTTGATTTTGTCTGTGTTTCTTTTTTGACAGTTTATTAGAGGATCAGTGAAAAAAAAAAAAAAAGAAAAAAGAAGAAGAAAAAAAAAAAGATAAATCATACTTCCACCATTTTAAAGTAGGATAATATATGGAATTGGAGCCAAATACTGTCAGCATCAGAACTCTAGAATGTACATTTTGAAAGGGAAATATAATTAAAATGGATCAAAGTCATGTTGTTTTATCAGTGTCTTCAACACAGACAGGATTTTGCCAATAATACATAATAAACCACAGATTAGACCATTATTCAAGAAGAAATCCCATGTATGTTTGTTGATTCATTAGAGACTGGTATTCATAATATCTTGACTTTGTTTCAATAAGTTTGGGGGTTTTACGCAATATTTCTCCATCTGGAGAAAAAACCTTTATAAACAGAACTTGATTGCCTATAAGAGACCGCATGTTTTTTACTTACATGGTTTCTCTTTCCTTTCTTCTCTACATTATCAGGAAGAAACAGCAAAATTATGATGTAAATTTGAGACTTAATTTGCTTTTCCAAAAAGTTTTCCCAGTCCTTTAACATATATTAATATGTGTTTTTTTTTCTTTTAATATTAATAATTAAATTAATTGTTTTTCAATAGTAATACATCTATTAAATCTAGTATGGATGGTGCAGCTTTTACTTATTAATTTCCCCCAATTGCTCAGTCTTCTGATCAAAACAATTCACTTCTATTATCCTGATAATATTTTCCAAGAAATACGTAGATTCCCCAGTAACTAAAGCCATCTATTTATTTCCATGGAAGCAACATTAACAAAGAGCACAATAACAGTAGTTCATAGAGATTACTCAGAGTACAAAACCCTATTTTTCAACACAGACACCACAGCTAGCTATGCATTTTCACCAGCGATTAACAAGAGCCTACATTCTGCACTCATAAAAGTCTGTTCCAGAGGAAGTGACCCACTGTTTCACAGCTGCTGTGAAGGTATCATGGACAGGAAAATGTTGTCCATTCAGTCCATTTTTAATTGGCTCAAACAGATGGAAGTGAGAATGGAAAAAAAATGAAATTATGTATGGTAGGAAAATTCAGACAAGGTAGTCAATGATCTTCACACAACTGTGGAATCTTGTTTTATCATGCTACAAGAGGAAGGTTGCTTTCTTCTCTGACTTGACTCTAGAAGTTCAAGCCTTTGCTTAGTCAGTACTATGAAGTATTCCACAACGCACTGCATATCTCTTTATCCACTGAGGACTGTGTCTTGACTTTGTCTTTGATGGGGAATTCACCAGTTTCCACTTCATGGCCTACTGTTGTCACTCTCATCACCAGTAATGATGTGATCCAGTAAAAGGTCACTTTTGTTTTGTATTGGTTCAATAAGTTCTGAAAAACCTGCAAATAGTATTCTTTCTGTTCCTGTGGGAGCTTTTGTTTCTCCATTCTGGCTCAAAGTTTGCAATATTCCAATGTTGCCATCATTATTTCTAAAACACTAAAAGTGATATTCAGCTCCATACTCAGTTTCTGATAGTAATCTAATTGATTCACATGGATGAGCTGATCAAGATGTTCTTTGTTTCATGGTGTGACAGCTGTGCACTGTCATCCAAAATTTAGTATATCTTTCACATCACTGTCACCATTGCTGAAACATACCACCCACCACCTCACTGTGCTCACATCCACTGTTTGGTGTCCACAAACATTCCACAAGAGTCAATGAATGTCAATGGCTGTAATTTTGTTCAGCTTGGAGGAATTCAGTTCCACATCTTTGCTTCCTATGCCTCCCATGTCAGATGCCATTTTGTCAGGCTGCCCCTCTTCTGCCATCAGCAGCAAATTGTGATGGAATGTTTGTGGGAAAGCCCAGCCTCTACTGCCATGCTGCTAACATCTTTCTCTGATGTCGTGGACTGACATAATAAAATAGGAGGCATTACTTTTGGAGAGTCCCTATATTTAAGCTGTTTTATTTTGTTTTCAAACACTGAGCTTCTAGTATATCTGATATGTTAGGATATACTTGGAATAGTTTAAGGAATGATCTTGCATAGCGTTTCGTCTAATATCTTAGTTCATTCACATTTCTGCTAAGTTAATGAGAATCTCTGTTTGAGAGTATATGATTTGTGTTGCTGAAATAAAATTTGTACCAATTTCTTTGAAATCTTGTGCTTTTCCCATGCATCTTGTTTTTGTAGTTGATTAAAATTCTTAAGTATCTGATTCTAGATAAGCATTGTCAAAGTTAGGAGACTTCTAAATCTTCTGGACATAAATCTTCTGGATCTTTCAGCAAAATGATTAGTAGAAATTGCATAAAAGTACTGATAACCTTCAGATGAAAATTTTCAAAAAGAAAATTCACCTTGGGTGGATTGCTGCAGTACAGAATGATGAGGTCTTAACACCTTGACACCATAGTCCTCTGAAATCTCACCTACTCTGCAGAGAGTTGCATTTTTACTGATCATAACAGTGTTGTGTTACTGTCCTTGCTTGGCAGAAGAAAACTTATACAGAGCAACAAGAACTACAGCGACTCCAAACCATATCAGAGGTAGGACCTGTTCTGCAGGGAGTAGCTTAAATTCTTCATTAAACTAGCCTCTTAACTTGCATTTATTTTTCAGGCTTTCATTATTTAGACGGAATATGATTTGACTTAATGTTGGATATCTGTTCCTTAATTGTTGCGATTTGTGTTTGCTTTGGAGAGCACTGTCTGCTTTTTCTTGGCTTGCTTGTTTTTTGTTGTTGTTTTTTTTTTTTGTTTTGTTTTGTTTTTAAATTGAGAGGCTCTTTTTTTTTTTTTAATTTTATTTATTCCAGACTCATTTGTTTACCTACCTTATATTTCTATTATTTCTTCATGTATTTTCACAAAGTAATATTTTCCATGTAAAAAAAAGAGGCTTTTTTTTTTTTTTTTTTTTTTTTTTTTAACTGAGATGCTATTCCCATTTCCCTCTACCATTTGATACCAAAAAAATTTTCAATTAAAATTTTATGTGGCAGTAGTTCCCTGGTGAAAGGGACTCCAAAAATGGGATTTATTTCATGCAAAGCCATCTGAATGTTTTATAGATTGTCTAGATGACTAATCTTCATTAAACATAAATTAACTTTTAGTAGGTTATTGCTAAATTAGACTATGATATATTATGTTCATATTAGAAGCTTTAAAAATTTCCCTGAAATATTATTGAATTGATCAAGATTTTTACTCCAGATCCAAATGCAAGATAAAATGACAACATACTATACTGCAAATTTATATACATCACAGTCATCTGCTTTAAAACAGATGACATCTTGTTAGGAGTGATGAAAGCTTTCATTCATCTGTGTTTTTTGTTGTGGTGATTTTTATTCTTATTTGGTTTTGGTTTAAAATGAGAGAGACAGAGAACTCGAATTAGGAAGCCCTATAAAGAATCTGACCCATAATAGATCAAATGATCTTTCTTTTCAACAGTAAATCCTGGTACTAGGTGAATCCATTGGGAACAGATATATACAATATTTAAGGTTGATAAATAAATTCATTTCCTCTTCTGAAAAGCTTCAGGAGGAAGCTTTTTCTTTTTCCCCTTTCACTTTACTTCAACAGATTTCACAATCCACTGCAAATTTTGACATCTGAAGAAAAAACACTAAAATCTGTGCTTCTGCCAAATCTTTGATGAATATACATTGGTTCTGCAGAGGAAAATACCTCAGTTACGTTTTATATGGTTTTATTGAATAGGTTTTGTTTGTTTGTTTGTTTTCCTTTTCTAAAAACAAAAACAAAAAGACCATTACACAAGATTACTTGCAAATAAATCTGAGGATTTTAGCAGTGGAAATCAAGTCTCAGCTATGTGAACTAAGAAAATAATGCTGTTAGCTGTAGCAACAAGAAACACTTGCTGTCAAACTAAAATGATTGTTCCACACTTCTCAGAAAGTCGTCTAAAATGTCTTTGAAGAACTGGTACTTTGAGATAAATGGCAGTCAGGGCTATACTTATGAAAGTCTGTGCTTAAAGTCCTCAAATGGAAACTGCCTGTCCTTTACCAAACGGTGTTTTCAAAAGCAGGACAAAGAAAGATGATCAATTAAGAGCAAAGATAATGAGTAGCTGGGTGCGTTATTATTTACGTGACATTTAGTTGTATTTGTTTTTCATTAGTGACATTTGCTAGCCTCCACTTACACAACAGGAAGTTAGTTGTTGAAATCTCCATTCTCACAAAGAAATTTCCTCTTGTTCATCCCTGTTCAAAAGTGATGAGCATCATTCAGGCTTAAGGAATGGAAAATGTGCAAGATTGTATCCCTGTGCTGAACTCTTTCTGTAATGAAATTTTCTGCTTGCTTCTTTGTCGCTCATTGACACTTTGCTGCTGTGGATATAATTTTCCCAGCGTGAAGTCTTACAGAAGATATGGGGATACATTTGGGTTTCAGGGAAATCAAGAATTTCCAAACTTTCAGCTGAAGCAAAATAAAATGAAATGAATATTATTATATTTCTATTTGCCATTGCTCTGCAATCTTGTCTGCTACTCATTTATGCTCGCCTGCATCGGAACCACACAGTGAAATTAAACCTCAGTCAAGAACTATGTGGATGAGTTTTTCTCCCAACAAAGGTAGCTAGAAGGGATTATTTTACATTAGAACACTCGAGTACATCCAGCTATACATCTCACCTCCAAAACTGGAAATTAATTCCTTGATAAATAAATAAACAAACAAATAGATAAATGTTGATGTGTGGTACCATGGGGTCTCAACAGAAAAATGAGAGGCCTTTTATTTTTCAGCCTAGCACTCCTGCTTTCAATTAAAAATATAAAGCTTGCTCAAACTGAGGAAATGATATTTCAGCCAGGTTGCTTCACTTGAAGTCAGTTTCTAAATACAGTCTCAGCTGCCTTTAAGCCTCAGGGCACCTTTCTTTGAGGATCATTGGTTGATTTACACAAAACTGCTCATTGCTATAAATCAAAAAGGCAAACTGTATGCTGATTTACCTTAGGCTGTTGTTTACAGGAATCAGGTAGTTTTATCTGGACTAAAATAATCTCTGAAAAGTGAAGTGTTGCAAATTCTGGTTTTGTATCTGTGAATAAGGAGTGCAGCATATTACACTCTTCTTATATGGCTGTTTAGAAAGGTCCCCCTCCTCTATTTTATTTTTCTTTTAACATTCAGAGAACAATTGAAAGACTAAGTTCATTATGTAAGCTGTATGAAAGCTTTTAAAATAATATGCAGAAAACTTATTTTCCTGTAATTTGGACAATGTTTTATTTACGCAGTATAAATACTCCGCTGAAATACGGAAAAGCAGAAAAGAAGAGCAATTTGCCAGTTTAAGAGTTGAAAATGAAATCAACCATTAACAACAATGAATCCATCCATGAAGAAAAGTGATGGGGTGGTAGATATTTAGGATAGGATTCATCTCACTTAATTCTATCTGTCTGAAAGTTAGGCATCAAATTTCAACTGTAATTCCAGACTTTCTGTAGTCAAAGGAGATAAACAGGCATTGGAAAAGAGTGACTGATCATCCCCTGCCCCCAATATCAATCTTTCTCTTGATGAATTTGCTGCTCATGAGTTTTGTTGTTCATTTGGAAGCTATATTCTTTCTTCACTACACATTGTGTCTTGATGTTCACTTTTAACAGTGTGTCACACATTCAGACAGACAACATTTAGAAAGGTGAACACCATACTTAGAATTTCGTTGCATTTGTCACAGTTTACATGGATTATTTATTTATTTATTTATTTATTACTTATTTTAATAGCATATTTGACTGGTACAATGCCATATTATCTGTAGTTCTCATTACAGCTTTTGAGTTTTCCCAGCACATTTGTATATATTCTTTAATCAGAAAAATTTCATTAAAACCGCAGTATATGAGTGGCAAAAAGATTCCTTAGTTCTATCTAATATTGTAAGCTGTGGTTTTCTGACAGATCCCAGATTCCTTCTTTACTAGGAGTTTGATGATGGAAATGTGTGGCTCTACTGATATCTAAAGGAATTTCAGAAGGGAAGAAATTATTTTACTTCTTTTACTTCTGATTTTTATAGCATCAGTGTTGGACAGCCTGCTACAAAATGTAAGATATTGAAGTGAAATAGAGATAACAAGAGGTTTAATAGAGAAGAAAGATCCCTAGCTGTTGAATGTGACCATACGAATGCAGTCCTGGTCTCATTAAATATTCAAATCCCTTGCCAAAAGCTGGCACATAGCTGCATGCCTCGATTTGTTATATGCTTCCTACAAATATCCAGTGTTGACTATTGTCAAATCATAAACTGTAGGCTAGATGTTCTAACTCATTTTTCATTGAGAGTTAAAATGCACAAAATGCACATGCATACAACAATGAACGATCAGTACAATAACTGGCAATCATTATGCCACATTTTTGTCTCCTAAGTATTAACAATGACAGCTAGTAAGATAATGCACGATAGAAATAAAATATGGTAACTCATGGATAAAGCAACATGTAAATGTTGGAGACACATTTTATCAATTAATAAATAAGAGAAAGAAACCATATTTATCTGTGTATTAGGAATTGCGCCCACACCCCATCACACTAAAATAAGCTTTCATTGAGCACATTCTCCAGACTTGCCTCTTAATCTAGTGGAGAATGGCCTAAGATTTTGGGACAACATATCTGAAATATTAAATGGATACTAAATGTTCATGTGTTTATGTAAGCCAAGGTAAAAAACTCCAGAAATGTAGATAATGAGAACAACTTGCATGGAGTTGCAAGCTTCCAAAAAAGATGAGCTAGATCTGTTGCTCTTTCTGGCTTTCACTTATTTTCTGAAAGCCAGAGGTTTTATTTGCATGGTCATCTCTAATATCTTATGTAACCCAAGAAAAGGAGTTGCATTCAAGCAGGTTTCAAGCCATGTGTAAACTGATAAGAGTTTGCTTGACTCTCATGATGTACAGAAATAACAAGGAAGGCTTGGCTGCCACTGTCAGTCAAATGAATTTATTTCCTAATTCCACCTAAAGTCCACAGCACTTCATATTATTCACTGGCTACCTCAGAACAAAGTAATCTGATGCTATTTGTTGCTTGTCAATAATCATACATAGACAGCATCTAATTTTCTAAGCATCTGATTAACAGTATGTGACATAAGAGAAAGCTCCACAACAGAATCATGAAAAAGTGCATCTCCAGACATTTTGAGTAAGTTTCCATGAACAATCTGCACTGGTATTTTTTTGTCCTTTTGTTCCTTTTGTGTCAGCAGCACTGCATATTATGAAGAAATATAATGCTGCTGATGGTGTTATGGAAGAAGAACTACAGAAATCTGCAAGATTTGTCAAGTGGCTCATTGAACTCAGGGTAGTTAATTAAATGTTGTATCCTCTTCTTGTCTCTATAGCTGCCTAAACTATCTTTCAGGATTCCTATGCAGGAAACATTTTTGGTTTTAGGCAACTTAGAGCAATATTTGTTCATTTCCTTATTTAAATGTAGACCTTTGAGTAGCAGATATTTGTTTCATTCAGATTTAGAGAAGGGCCTGAAGAAGTGGGAACTGTGTAGATTTTTTTTTTTTTTTCTTTTTCTTCAATGTGTGCATCTACTTGTTCTCAGCTATTTTGCCCAGAAGTTCTTCTGTACCACAGAATATGATGAAGCCCTATATTCTTCAGGCTTCCCACATCTTTCTGTACCCAGAACAGTCTGGGATAAGTGTGGTAATCCTGAGAGGTATGCAGCATATTTTACCAGTATAAGACAGCCTAAGCTCCCAGTGAATTGTTCATCACAAGAAATTTACAGGAGTGAGTCTGGAGATCTCAGATGAACCAGAACAGTGAAGAAATTTCAGCAGATCACCAGGCCGCAGAGAGGATTTCCATCAACCACTAGGTCTTTTTTCTTATCAGAGGAGGATAAACAGTTTAGAGTCAAAAGAAGAGAGTAAGAAAATAGTGAGAAATAGAGTACTGTGAAATTTAAAATACCAAAGGTCTAATCAGATTTCTTCAGCCTCAAGGAAAAGCTGTGGAGATTTAAGAGCTTACTTCAATCCAGGACAGAGTTAAGCTCTTAACCTCTCAGGCAAACCTTTCCCCTAATACTCTAGAGCCCCCAAAGAAACATAGATGGACCTTTCAGTTCTCTCAAATCGGATCTGCCTTTCCCTTTTCAATATTTGTTAAGATGAATACAGTTCCTGCACAGTGCTGCAGCAGTGGTGAAGGGGCACATTTGTCAAACAGCAGATCCTGAGCTCCAAGCCTATCTGGATAGACAAAAATTGTAGCTGCTGTTTAACATATCTATTACGATTGTGCCTAAATGGCTTAGCCAGCCTGGGACTCTGTCAAGGTCAGCGCTGTATATATTAAAGCACAAATAATAGCCCAGCATATATACAATCTGTAACACTAAGGTAAATTGATGTGATAAAGGAATTATAACTTATGAGATGAGTGTTAAATCGTGTGTGGTATCCAACTGAGTGACTCCTTGGAACTGCAAAATACACTGAGTAAAACCTGCACCCATGAAGGCTAGATAATATCTTTCCACGTAGTGAGTGTGAGATCCAAACTAACTATATAAGGTCATCATACATCACCAGCACTAATGATGAAATTTTCCATAGCAGATGCAACTCTCTAGTCATCATAGGAATGCACTGCAAACATTATGTCGTGAGCTTGCAGTGCTTAGCACAATAGGGTGCTGCTCAACAGAGGGACAGCTGACAACAATATTACTGGCAATTAGTTATTCTATAGTGGCTGAAATAATTTCCTTCTCCTATGTAAGATCATACGCATGTTACTCTAGCAATGGTGGTGGCAGGAGATAACACAGGCATTGTTTTAGAACACGCAATTTTAAATTATGGATGAAACATCCTACTTGATTCAGCTGACATTCAGCCAAAATCTATGAGTTCACATTCGTCCATAATAACTATATTTACCACTACAAGAATGGAATTCAAATCATTCACTATGTAGCCCTAATAATAAACCTATATGACTAGGGGCTGCTTCTTCAACATTATTTCCACCTAATTTATAATCAAGATGTTCAATTAATAATTTCAGCATTTTACGCAGTGTTAAGTCAGCTGAAAAGCATGTGATTTTTTTTCCACTTCTAATTTTTCACAATGCTGAGGAATGCATAATAAGCCAGCAGAACAAGGATGCCAGGAAAGCAACAATTATTAACAGAGTAATGGGAAAAAGAAAAGGTTCAAAAAGAAAAGCTGGAAAGTTGATTGAGTTTCACAGAAAATGTAAATGCACTAAATGGCTCCATAATAAAAGGCAGCAAAGTCTACAGTGCATTTCCATGGATATTAGAGCCTCCTTGTGAATGACAGCTTAGATGAGAACTTTCTTAGCCAAAGTAGTGATGCACTTCTCTCATATTCACCTGTTTTACACAGGTGCAACTACGCAGAACCAGAAGTAGTTGCACAAGATGCAGAGATGCAGCTAGATTGTGGCAAACCATTCCTTCTTTGCACAGAGCAATGTGGTTTCTGAACTGCTGAGGATTTTCTTACCAAACAGATTCTGTACTAATTCAAATATGACATAAGGAGTGGTGTCTTCTAGTTCAACTTTCATCAGCAGTCTGTAAAGTCAGTAAAGGTAATATAGAGGAGAACCATTTAGATCTATATCTTGTATCAAATATGGTTTTCATTTACACAACTGCATTGACATTTTCTGACCTTGAAATGGACGAATCTATGGAATACGCTGGTAGCCGGTAACCAAATTCAAACCTCTGTTTCCAGGGGCTATTCTTGTACTTGTTAGAAAGGCACAAGACTGAATGGGTACCAAAGCTACAGTATCATGGATATATGCTTTTCTCAAGAAGAAAAGGCACACGTTATCATGAAGTATGTTACTGAGGTATTCAGTATTGTTGCATGAGCCATGCAACTAGCATTAGAGTCTTTCATTATAGCTAAACAAATATAATGAATAATGACATTCTGAAAGTAAAGGCAGAGCATCAATTGTGGCATGGTTGGGATAGATGGAAAGTTTTAAAACTTCTGTGGGATTCAATAAGGTTTGATGTGAATAAATTAGAAAAGCATAAGGAAAAATAAAATAAAAAAGCACAGAGAAGAAGTACTCATTCCTATTTGAGTACTCAAACACTGGAATACATTGTCCAGAGAAGCTGTGGATGATCACTCTCTGAATTCATTCAAGTCCAGGCTGGGTGGGGCTGTGAGCAACTTAGTCTAATGGAAGGTGTCCCTGCATACAGCAGAGGCTTGGATTAAATGATTTTAAAGATATCTTCCAAACCATTCCATGATTCTATTATTGTATTCATGATTCTGCAGTTTCTTCAGTTTTACAAGCTGCTTTTATAGAAAACATTTTTTGGTCTCATGATCCACAGGTTCACTACTTATTGTAAGTAGTAACATTCAAGTTTCTCTTAGAGCTAATACATAGGTAGTTGACACATTTATCTGACACTCATCACATATTCTCCCCATTATCGTTCATCTAGCAAAAATTTCTAGAAGAGCTTTATTGCTCCCACAGGAAAGGGACATCATAGAGTCTAGGAATTTGTTCTTCCCTCATGAAACTCACTCAGCAAGAGGACAATCTTCTTCAGTAAAAGGAGAATTTTAATGGAAGCAGTCTATGAATAGATTTGACAAGAAAATATCCCTAGTTGCTTGCTTCCTGTGGATCGATTTAGAAGTTTGGTGGAGCTTTTCATCCTTCAAGCTTCCTAAAGCTGCCCCATGATTTCTTTTTAATAAGATGCATTGAAAATGTCCTACCACCCTAGAATATTATATTGAGACCACTAAGATCTGGATAAGGGAAATATAGAGGGTTAATTTCAAGCTGCTGTCGTGAGTGGCATTAAACATCAAAAGTGGTTTAAATTAACTTTTCTCTCAGAAGAAATATTTAACAATTGCTGATGTGATGTATGCCTTGACATTTTGAAGGATTATTCAAAATCTTTTTGTGTTTAGGATAATGACTTTTAAAGCACTTACCACCCTGTGCCAGTCAAATGCAGCACTTTGATTCATCACCATGGAGGTATTAATAATTAAATCGGTTAAGATAATGGTAAGGTTGTATGGAAGCCACAAAAAAACTTGAGCTGAGGACCTGCTATTTCCCAAACTCACCTTGATGTCCCTGTTGCTATTACAATCACACTGGAAAGAAAAAATAATAATAATAAAATCAATATAAATCCTCATTTAAAAGCACATATATATATTTATTAGTTTGTTTTTGTGGAGTGTTATGAGCCTGAGGATGGCCTTTCACTCTAAGATCTTCTTAGAGACTTATTTCATGTAAGCACCGAGGCAATGAGATGTGTGAAATCCCAGCTGTACAACTGATGGCAAAATTAGTTGTATATACACAACTGCCACTTTATTAATTTCTCACTTGTTGCCTGTTCTGTCAAACACATTCTACTAAGAGAAGTATTTTCTAACTTTCATTGTGACTTCAATATAAATTGAGTTTTCTTATTTGGAAAAGAAAACAAAACAAAACAAAACCAAAAAAAAAAAAAAAAAAAAAAAAAAAGCAAAACAACAACTTGCCTTGCCATTATTTTAGTCCCAGCAAGAAACCAAGTCCACGTCCCTACTGTGCCAGGCACAGAACATCCCTATTCTCCAGAACTTCTCCAACAACCCTTTATCCAAAAAGAGAGATGAATTAAAAGATGGAGGAAAGTAACAATGTTTGACACCTTACAGGGTCACATAATTAGTTCGGAATTAATTGAGAAGCAAACCAGACTTCTTCATTCAAGTGGGTAGTGGGAAGAAACTTAATCTTTGTCTGGGAATATCAAAATCTTTATTTTTGCAGAGAGAGAGCTCCAAGCTCAGAAGCTATATGAAGAAAAGAATTCACTCAGGATAGAAAACAGCAAAGAATATTATTTAGGCCTGATATTCTTTCCAATTTAATTTTCTAGTCTGAGGATAGAAGGAAGATGATGGTGTTAAGTGAGTCATTCTGAATTCCCCTTAGAGTCAAATTAAGCTCAGAGTATTTCATTTGAAAGATGGGTTAACCTCAAGTGAAGTGAAAATGAAAAGACTACCACCAGAATACTGCTGACAGAAATGAAACCCAGATGCATCAGAAATCTCAGAGATTCATCTGCCCAAATGGAAAGATTGATATCATTTTATTTACAAATAAAGAAGGAAGAAGAGGGGAAGCTGATCTTTTAAGTCACTTTTTTGTAAGTTGAAATAGACTTTAAAAAAAGCAGAAAAATACTTGTTCTTTTTGATACTTCACAAGTTATATACAAATGAGAGTGCTTCTAATTGCACTTTTTGTGTATAAAAGCCAAACTACAAGCTATACCCATAGGTATATAGATCTCCGGATATTCACTTGCTCAAACATGTTTAGAAACAATACAACAAAAATAAATAAATAAATTCGTGGGGGGAAAAGGAGTGTAGGGAGCAAGTATTCAAAGAGTTAAAAGCAAATAAAATAGAAAAATAAGTAATTTTGCAAGTTCTTCTAAGTATCAAACAATTGATCCTTGGTGCATAGATTGCTGAGATACTCATTTGCTTATGGGATGAGGTGACAAATATCAGGACAAAGGAATGACAGCCAGTTTGACTGAATTGCTGTGCATGCCATTAGGAAATCTTCCTTTGTGCAGCCCTCCAAAGGTTAATTTAACAAGAGGAAACTATCCCACACTCAGCTTTGCAGACAATGGACTGAAAGCAATAGGTCTGTGGGAACTGCACATTCATGGAGGCACTCCATTTTGCTCCGTGTCAACTTGCATGAATACTAGCACTTTCACAAATTTGTCATAAAATTTTATGCTCAGTTTCAGACCTGAATATTCTATTGTCAATTCCTCAGCTGGGCTAAGTAAGAAACCCAAGCAGAAGGGCCACAAACTTACTGAAATAACCTTTTCACCCAGACTGACCTCCCAAGGAAAGGCTGAGCTGATCAGAACCTCTAGATTTGGAAGTCCCCCAAGGATCTGAGGAAAGAAGTTGGTGTCATGGGCGCAAGTGTAAGTTGGTGTCATGGGCGCAAGTGTGCTTAGTTTGATGAACATTCTGAGCAGATGACCAAGTAACATGAGGAAATCCCCAGGCTGAGATTATCCAGCAATTGGAGAGAGAGATAAATGAATGGTATTGTCTGGTGGCACGGGCAGACCAACAGCCCTGTCTTATGTCCCTGCAAGGACAAGTTTCCAACGCTGAAGAGACAGATGACAAAAATACTCAAGATGAGGAAGGCTGGACTATTGTATCTTCTCAAAGCAGAGGAAATATTCCTCTTGTCCTTGAAGTCCTTTTAGCCAACAGATATCAAGCTCTGGGGATGGAAAGAGATGGAAGTGTGAATAGTGGTTCAGAACTCGAAAGGAATAACCATGTTAAGATGGTCCAACCAAAGACCCAAGTCAGAAATCAGTACCAACAAAAAAAAGTGAAGAGTGTTATTAAGTAGGGACTCCACATTTGAGAGGCACTAACACATCCGGTTGCTTCCCAGATACTCTTTCTAGAGAGGTTTGCTGCATGCTGAGGATCCACATTCAAGACATCAGGAGGAGGATACCAGGTATGATAAAGCTGGAGGTCTACTATTCACTCCTGCTCTTTCAAGCTGGGTCAAAAGAAGCTGCAACTAAACATTACAAAATATCCAAAATGGACTTTATGTCCCTTGGGAAGATGTTGAAGGGATTGGGAGCACAGTGTTCTCCCCAGTTCTCTACATTGAAGACTGGAAATCAGGCAGAAGGAGGAGAACAGATCAGTAGAACGAGTAGCTGCATGGATAGTGTCACACCCAGGGCTTTGGGTTCTATGTTCTAGAACTTCAATAGAGCGTGTGTGTTGACATCAGATGGAATGTAACTAACCAGGAGAGTCAAGAATATACTGGGAAACAAGCTGGCTTCACTTGAGCTTTGAACAGATATGATGGAGGAATCATAGAATCATAGGGGTTGGAAGGGACCTCCAGAGATCATCGAGTCCAACCTCCCTGCCAAAGCAGGTTCCCTACACCAGGTCACACAAGTAGGTGTCCAGGTGGGTCTTGAATATCTCCAGAGAAGGAGACTCCACAACTTCCCTGGGCAGCCTGTTCCTGCCATGGATAGTGTCCTAATTAGATTGTTCTCGAGCGGGGAAGCACAATACTCAATATGAGTGATCAAGCTTCAATTTATTGTTGTTCACATAGGTTTATATAGGTCCCCGATGCACGTGTGTTTGCTTACTATTGGTGCACAACATTGGTTGCGAGGTGGGCTGTTTAGATTTAACCAGTGCTCAGTCAGCATTCACCCTTGTGTTGCTAAGCCAGTTTCCTCATATCTACAAGATACAGATTGCAGGTGTGGGTCCGCCTTGAGCTGTTTACACTCTGCCTCAGGGACATTGTGACTCCTGGATGACTCCTAGTGCTTTTCCAAGGGCATGCACTTTGTGCTGCCGTACCAGCTATGCTCGTACATATTCTCATAGCTGCCCTATTCTTGCAGCCATTCCCCAACATGTTCCAGTGCTCCGTCACCCTCACCGTAAAGAAGTTCTTGCGCACATTTGTGTGGAACTGCCTATGCTGCAATTCCTGGCTGTTTCCCCTTGTCCTGTCTCCACACACTGCTGAAAAGAGTCTGGCCTCACCACTCTGCCCCCCACACCTTAGATATTTATAGACCTGGATCAGGTCCCCTCTCAGTCTTCTTTTCCCAAAGCTAAACAGACCCAGTTCACATAGCCTTTCTTCACAGGGGAGATGCTCCAGGCCCTTCACCATCTTTGTGGCCCTCCGCTGGACTCTTTCCAAGAGATCCCTGTCTTTTTTGTACTGGGGAGCCCAGAACTAGACACAGTACTCCAGATGAGGCCTTACCAGGGCAGAGTAGAGGGGGAGGATCACCTCCCTCGACCTGCTGGACACGCTCTTCTTAATGCACCCCAGAATGCCATTGGCCTTTTTGGCCACGAGGGCACACTGCTGGCTCATGGCAAACCTGTCATCCACCAGGACGCCCAGGTCCCTCTCTGCAGAGCTCCTCTCCAGCAGCTCATCCCCCAGCCTGTATTGGTGCATGCAATTATTCCTCCCTAGATGCAAGACTCTACACTTGCTTTTTTAAACCTCATCTGCTTTCCACTGCCCAGCTCTCCAGCCTGTCCAGGTCTCGCTGAATGGCAGCACAGCCTTCAGGCGTGTCAGCCAATCCTCCCAACTTTGTATCATCAACAAACTTGCTGAGGATGGCCATTATCCCCTCATCAAGCTCATTGGTGAAGGTGTTGAACAAGACTGGACCCTGCACCGACCCCTGAGGAACACCGCTAGTTACAGGTCTCCAACCGGACTCTGCACTGCCAATGACGACCCTCTGCGCTCTGCCAGTCAGCCAGTTCTCAACCCACCTCACTGTCCACTCGTCTATCCCACACTTCCTCAGCTTTGTTATAAGGATGTCGTGGGAGACAGTATCAAAGGCCTTGCTGAAATCAAGGTAGGCTACATCCACTGCTCTCCCCCCATCCACCCAGCCAGTAGCAACATCGTAGAAGGCCACCACGTTGGTCAAGCACGACCTCCCCTTGGTGAACCCATGCTGACTACTCCTGATAACCTCCTTTTCTTCCAGTTGTCTGGAGATGGCATCCAACACAAGCTGTTCCATCACCTTTGCAGGGATAGAGGTGAGGTTGACTGGCCTGTAATTACCTGAATCTTCCTTCTTGCCCTTTTTGAAGACTGGAGTGACATTGGCTATCCTCCAGTCTTCAGGCACCTCCCCCATTTTCCAAGACCTCTAAAAGATGACAGAGAGTGGTTCAGCAACCACCTCTGCCAGCTCCCTCAGCACCTGTGGATGCATCCCATCGGGTCCCATGGATTTACGAACATTGATGTTGCCTAGGCGCTCTCAGACCGCCTTTTCCCTGACTAAAGGGAAGTCTTCCATTCCCCAGACCCTCTCACTAACCTCCAGGTTCCTGAGGGAGAGCTTTTTCATTGAAGACAGAAGCAAAGAAGGCATTCAGTATCTCTGTCTTCTCAGCATCCCCCATTACCAGATAACCTCCCTCACTTAGTAAGGGGAGCCACGTTCTCCCTAGTCTTCCTTTTACTGTTAACATACTTAAAAAAGCCTTTCTTATTATCCTTTATCACCTTTGCCAGATTCAATTCCAGGCAGGCTTTAGCCTTCCTCATCGCATCCCTGCAGGCCCTGACATTTCTATGTTCTTCCCAAGTGGTCAGACACTTTTTCCACGTTTCATGGACCTTCTTCTTTCCTTTGAGTTTGTGCACAAGCTCCTTGCTCATCCACACAGGTCTCCTGCCATCCTTTCCTGATTTCTTTCTCACAGGGACGCACTGATCCTGAGCTTGGAAGAAGAGCTGTTTAAATGTTGACCAGCTCTCAGAGGCCCCCTTACCTTCTAACACCCGAGCCCACGAGATACCTCCAAGTAGGTCTCAGAAGAGATCAAAGTTGGTTCTCCTAAAGTCCAGGGTAGCAATCCTACTTATTGCTTTGCTTCTTTCACTCAAGATATCGAACTCCACCATCTTGTGATCTCTACAACTGAAGCTGCCCCTGACCTTTACTTCCTTGACAAGCCCTCCCTTATTAGTGAGAATAAGGTCCAGCAACACCCCTCCCCTCGTCGGTTCCTCCACCACCTGCATCAGAAAGCTGTCTTCAACACATTGCAGGAACCGTCTGGACCGTGCGTGCCTGGCCATGTTGCTTATCCAGCAAATATCTGGATAATTTAAGTCCCCCATAAGCACCAGCGCCTGGGATCATGACGCTACTTCCAGTTGCTTATGGAAGGCCTCATCAACTTCCTCCTCCTGATCATGGGGCCTGTAGTACACACCCACAACAGTGTCAGCCATACCAGCCCGCCCCTTGATTCTCACCCACAAGCTCACCACTGTTACACCACTGCCCCCCAGGTGGAGTTCAATACATTCTAGCTGCACTCTCACATAAAGAGCACTCCACCACCCCGCCTCACCAGCCGATCTTTCCTAAAAAGCACATAGCCCTCCATGACAACATTCCAGTCATGCGAGCTGTCCCACCATGTCTCCACGATTGCTATGAGATCGTAGCCGTGCGACCGCACACAGATCTCCAACTATTCCTGTTTATTTCCCATACTGCGCGCATTAGTGTACAGACACTTTAGGAAAGCAGCATCCCCCCACCCCTCTCCATCCCTTTGAATTCTCTTGAATGCTACTTCTCTTAAGTGCCTGTATACTAATGCGTGTAGCATGAGGAATAAACAGGAAGAGCTGGAGTTCTGCGTGCGGTCGCGAGGTCATGATCTCATTGCGATCACGGAGATGTGGTGTGGTTCAGAGGAGGATCATGAAGATGATTAAAGGGTTGGTGCTCTTCTCCTATGAAAAAAAGGTTGAGGGAGTTGGGCTTGTTCAGTACAGAGAAGAGAAGGCTTTGGGGAGAATTCATTGTTTCCTTCCAGCACCCAAAGAAAGTTTATAAGCAGGAGAGGGACCAAATTTTGACACAGTCTGATAGTGATAAGACCAGAAGAAATGGCTTCAAACTAAAAGAGGAGATTTAGGTCAGATTTTAGGAAGAAATTATTTTCTCAGGGTGTGGTATGGCACTGATACAGGTTGCCCAGAGTTGCAGTTGCCTCCTTCCTGGTGGCATTCAAGGCCTGGCTGGATGGGGTCCTGGGCATTCTGATGTAATGCTTGGCAACCTTGTCTGTGACAGATGGACTGGAACTAGATTATGTTTAGGACTCCTCCTAATCTAAGCTGTTCTATGATTCTGTGATTCTATAATGGATGCTGTTTACTCAGTTCACTATAGAAATTTATACTGAACAAGTACAACTTTCCTTCAGGACTCCAACTTCAAACACATTACTAGTCAATAAGGACAGTAATACTGAAGTCATACTGTCATAAAATTCAATAAATTGTTCTGAAGTATCTTAGTTCTATTATCGTCATTGCTCTGAAGATTGCTATTCCAAAAACTATTATTACCTTGTTGATAACCAGCATGGCTTCACCAAGGGAAAGTCATGGCTAATAAATCTGGTGGCCTTTTATGATGAAGTTACAGTATCAGTGGATAAAAGAGCAGCTGATGTCATGAACCTGGACTTGTATAAAGCGGTTGACTGTCTCACATGACAATCTGGATTTGATGTATGGAGCTTTTTCTGGGTAAGGAGTTGGCTGGATAGTTGCATTCAGAGAGTTGCAGTCAATGGCTCAATAACCAAGTGGAGACTGAAGATGAATGAGATTCCTTAAGGACCAGTATTGGGACTAGTGCTATTTAACATCTTTGTAGTTGACATGGACAGTGGGATCAAGTTCACCCTCAGCAAGTTTGCAAAAAACACTAAGCCAAGTGATGCAGTTGAGGGAAGGGATGCTGTTCAAAGGGACCTGAACAGCCTGGAGACGTGGGCCCATGCCAACCTCATGAGGTTCAACAAGGCCAAGTGCAAGGTCCTGCATCTGGGTCAGTGCAATCCCAAGTTTAAGAGCAGCCATGAGGAGAAAGATTTGGGAGTACTGTTTGATGACAGATTCAACATGAGCTGGCATTGTGAACTTGCAGCCCAGAAATCTAACTGTATCATGGATTCCATCAAGAGAAGCAGGAGTTGAGGAAGGTGCTCAGCTTTTGTGCCCAGTTCTGGTGCCCCAGACACAAGAAAGACATGAAGTTGTTGAGCAGATCAGAAGAGGGCCACGAAGACCAGAAGGCTGGAACATTTCCCTTAAGAGGATAGGCTGAGAGAGCTGGGGCTATTCAGCCTGGAGAAGAGAACACTCTGAGGATCTAGTAGTGGTCTTCCAGTACCTAAAGAGAGCCTACAGGAGAGATGGGGAGGGACTTTTTATAAGGGCCTCTCTCTTCCAAACTAATACCTCACGGCTTTCTGTAAAATTCAAGATAACATTTACTGTACATATTTTAATTCTACACTTTGCTCATATCTTCTATTTTACCCTATTCATTTGACTTATTAGAACCTCTCAGACAGCTGTGTTAATTTGGAAAAAGAAGAACAGCTGTTGAATTTGAAGACATATGTTCATTTTTAACTGCTGCAAGTTGCTGTGAAAGCTTAGCTAGCTGCCCCCAGGGCTCATTAGTCCCTCAAGGAAGTCTCCAAAACAGGAAAAGATGAATGTAGGAATAATAAAAAAGAGTTGTTCTTTCCCCTTTGCATCTCCTACAATCAGCATTCACAATTTTCACAGCATCTCTTATTTATCTGAAGGATCTTCTGCATTCATTTCCTCATACTTTCTTTATTCATTTTAGAAGCATATCCTCAAAAACAGATCATTTTAGGGGAAAAAATAGAGTACAAGTGTACTCTAAACACTGTACACTAAACTACTATTAGGAATGAATATTTGCGAGTGGAAAATCCCTATTTTCATCTAATTATACAAAAATTCTTCAGCATTCATCCTGAGATAGGAAAAATGACTACTTGCCCACTTATTGAAATCTTTCCTCATAATCATCTAATCTTACTTCATGAAATCTTGTCACAATGATTGTCTATATGAAAGGCATTCTTTCCTTCTACTTCAAAAATTAGCTCTGTAAATCAAAAATCTAGTGAGTAACCTTGCTGAAAGACAATAGGAAAATAGCAACTTTTAATGGAAAATGATATTAACATTAGAGGGGTACATAAATTTAAAATTTTTCACTAAGACCTGCTCTAATCACATAATGTTTAGCTCATTTTACAGGACAGTTTTATCTTTGCAGTAAGCTAGCCAGTTTTTTAATTATTATTTCTGTTTTTTTTTTTTTTTTTTTTTTTTTTTTTTTTCCCTTCCCTTAGTATGCTCTTTCTATTTGGAAATTCAAACAGCAATTTCACCTTTGATTTTGCTGATCTCTAAGAAGTCATCACAGCACATCATGTTTCCCTAGAGTTTCTTTCTTTGATTGTGTTACATATGGGCTAAATTTACAATGGATGAATTTTAGGTGCACATTTAACTGTGGTGAAGTACAATCATTAATAAAATAAACTACATTAAGATTATCAATCCTTTGAGGAAAATACATTGCAATTACAGCTAAGTGTTTTGCCTTTTTATTTATCACTCCATAATTATTATTTTTTTTTTTCTATTTTGATAATGTTTTCACTCTGCTTGGAATTTGTGTTACTATTAGTTAAGTATAAATCAAAACCAAATAAAACAAGTAAGATAATAGGAATGCATATATTTCATATATTTCACTGTTTCCAAGTGTAAATGCCAAATATTTTATTCGCCTTTCCATTGCTTTTTCCCAAAATCTCTTTTTGTTCTTGAGATGTTTGTGGCAAATATTTTGTGGTTAATTCATCTATTTTGTTAGAGTCAAGGCAGCTCATGTGTCTGTACATAGCCCAGAACAATAGTCATTACATTTTTTGTGCAGAATTTAATTAAAAAAAAAAAAAAAAAGAGAGAGAAAGAAAAAGAGAAAGAAAAAGAAAAAGAAAAAGAGAAAGAAAAGAAAAAGAAAGAGAAACCTTGATGATCTACAGAGTAGCATTTCTGTTCCTGGCTCTGAGTTATTTTGCTAAGACCTGGAAATAAAAAGTTATAGGACAAAGAGAAGATTCCTAAACAGCATCAACAGTATATTTTCACATTTTTAAAACATCATTTTACTAGGTAAATCTTAAAACTTTATATTTTAATATATGCCATTGAGGATATTATACAATTTTCTGTATTTTGTCTAAGTAAAAATATTGAATTATCTAAAATACATAAATTATTCACTCTAGTTCTTCCATAGAGGTTCTTCACCTCTATGAGTACCTTTGTGAAGTAGATGACATGTTTTAGTCAACTAAAATTAGTTGAAATGAATACCAGTTATAAACATCTTCAATCTCTTAACTTGTCAACAAAAATTAGGTGCAGGTTTTTTTTTGTTTTGTTTTGTTTTGTTTTGTTTTTTAAATGTGTTTACTCTGTGTAAGAGCTTCCCTTTTCCAGGCTAAGAAGTCTCCTCTTTCTCAGCCTGCCCTCATATGGGATGCATTCCATTCTTTGGATGATTTTTGTGACCTACTTCTGCATGCTCTCCAACAGGTCTATATCTCGCCTGTATTGAGGACTGCACATCCGAGTGCAATACTCCCGATGAGGACTCACCAGCACAGAGTGGAGGGGCAGGATCACTGCCCCCAACCTGCTGGCCATGCTTCTTTTGATGCAGCCCAAGATAAGGCTGACTTTCTGTGCTGCAAGGTTACATGGCTAGCTCATGTCCATCTTGCCAAGCACCAGCTCCCCTGAGTGCTCTACTCGTACATGCTTCAGCTTGTATTTGTTTCATAACCCAAAATGACAATACCACTTAAAGCACTGTTACCGTATTCATATTTATCGAGAAGATGATAGTTCTTCTTGCATTATATTGGTAAGTGTACTCATCTGAAATAGGGATTAATGCTTATATTTTTGAGTGAAGCTTACTCAGCAGCCTAGTAATGTGAATTATGCTTGAAGAGGGAAAACATTGGCCCTAGAGAAATTGTAGCATAAGCATCAGATCATGCAAGAGCCAGACAACAGGATCAAAAGCATCCTTGGTCAATTTTGACATGAGAGAACAAGCCTACACTACTAAGGTAATGTTGAGATATTTTTATTAGTATAAAGATGGAAACAACCTTGAGACCTTTGTATATTGAAAGTCTGTACTTAGTGAGCATAAAAGGGTTCTTTGAAGAACTTTGGAGAGATTTAATGAAGCAATATACCTAGAACTAATGCATGAGGGGTCTATATGGCTAAATCCATTGCAATTGGATGTAGAAAAAAATGTTCCTTTGTATTTATGAATCGGGTTGTCACTTCTGCATGCTGCATTCGTCAGAATATAAGGATACTATTAAAAACTTCAAAATGCTGGTTATCTATTGAACTCCAGTTCTAGCTTTCCTTTAAAGAAAAGAAAAAGTCAATCTGTTAATGCTGAGATATTTCAAGCTAGTTTGAGGACCTATAAAACTTTCCAGGTCCAACTTAGCCATTAACATATTCAATTTCTTCTTTTTCTTGCACTTTAAAACCCACCGACTCATCCAGTATGAGATCAAGGACACATTTGAAAGAAGAAAACCAATTCCTATAAAATATTTTCAGTTTATCTTTCCTGCAGTATTCCAAATGAAAGCACCTTGTATTGGGATGGTAACAGGGGAAGATTATATGCATTGATGTTATTCCACCTATGTGTTGAGCCACTGTCTACAAATACATGTCTTATTTTACATTTTGCAATTTTTTTGAGGAAGACCAGTCATTTAGTTTGTGTTTTTATAGCATGCAGAATAAAAAAGAACCTTGTTAATATTTGATGTTCCTCAGTAATGAAGAATTAAAATAGTTTTGTATTTTTGCAATTCATAATTGGAGACATACCTTTGAGATGAACCATATAGTGACAAATCAAAATATTTTTGGAAAAGGAAAGGTCTCTAAAAAGTAGGAGGAGATTAAAAAACTAAAAGATATTGTTTATTAGTCTTCCAGTAAATTATGTTTTCAGAATTAAAAGTATTGTTTGGGATTAACTCACAAGCCTAAAGCAAAGATGTGTGAAGGTAAATTTAACACAGAGATGGTATGTTCATTTTCTGGGGAAAGAGATAGAAATGATGGTCGTCATTTTCACCTTATCTTCTGTGACAGAAAAAAAGTTCAGCAATTATGGCCCAATGGAAAAAAAAAAAAAAAAAGAAGGGGAAAAAAAAAAGAAGAAATGATAATTTAAAAACCAGACAAAAAGAATATGAAAAAAGCACCTCAGTGCATTTTCTTCTAATGATATAAATTTCAATTAACTGAATTGATAAATTAAGCTATAAAGCAATGCAAACATGCAGAAGAAAAATTCAAATAATTTTTTTCTTCATGCTTCCAATTCTTTATAGTACATTACATCAGTTAATGGCAATTTGTATAATTTGTGTAATGACATAAATTGCCATAAACTCTCACAGTGAAGTGTTGTAAAAATGATAAATCAGGGGTAAAGTATGGAGGATTAGATTCGTAGCTGCTGTGAATTCCATTAAAGTTATTACACGTACTCCAGTTTACACCTGCTCACCTCTAAACTTAGGCAGGGAGAGTACAAAGGGAGAAGCTATCTCATGTAAATCACAATAAGTCAGAGGTGAGTATGAGTAAGTCACTAGTTATCCAAGATGTGACAACGTGATTACTGATAGCGTAATTTGTGACTGCTTAGAACAGGACTGGGTGTTTGTGTGCCTGACACACAGTGGTTTCTGGTGTGAGTTGATCCTTTCTGACCATGATCTGGAAGTGATGTTTAAAAACACAGCTACGGCCTGGTTTCAGTACATCTCAGTGTTCACACTGCACATTGAGTGCACTGTTAAGCAGAAGGAAGCACAGTAACAACTGTCATTTCATGTCTTTCTGAGCTTGCACCAACCTCTAGAGTACTATCAGTCTTCTAAGTCAGTGCTATCTCCCAGGCATTTCAGCCTGTCCCTGAATGCTGAAAATTCAGTTTCACCTTCTAAGTTTGTCTCACCACCATTAGACAAAGCAAGAGCTGGAGACTTAATCAAAACCAACTTCACAGACTGTTTTTAATATGCCCTCATACCTGCAAAATTTATTGTACTCGGGTCATAAAATCATGAAATCATAATCTTAAAATCATAGGATGGCTCAGGTTGGAAGGGATCTTAAAGATCTAGTTGCAGCCCCTCCACTGAGGGCAGCATTGCCAAACATAGATCAGTTTGCCCAGGGATCCATCCATCCTGGTCTTGAACATTTCCAAGGATAGGGCATCCACAGTTTCTCTGGGCAGTCTGTGCCAGTGCATCTCTACAATAATTTGTTCCTAATCTAAATCTGCACTATTTTAGAACAAAGCTATTCCTCCTTGTCCTATTGCTACCCTCCCTGGTAAAGCGCCCTTCTCCAGCATCCCTTTAAGTTGAAAGGTTGCTTTAAGGTCTCTCTTGGAGCTTTCTCCTCTCCAGGATGCACAAGCCCAGCTCCCTCAGCCTTGTATGATAGGAGAAGTGTTTCAGCCCTCTTATCATTTCTGCAGTCCTCTTCTGGACTTGCTCCGTGTAGTCCAATAAAAAATTCTTGGGGCTCCAGAGCTGAATACAGTACTCTAGGTAGAGTCATTCACTGATTGAAATGTATTTGGATATCCTGGCCATGATACAGTTCCTTGCTGTGATTGATACTAAAGTTAGTTGCGCTACATGACACTAACACCAAGACAATGTCACAAGGTGGTGAACAATGTGTATACAGAAACTCCCACTATATCCACAGCACAACAAGTGCCATATGTAGAACCATAAATAAGTGCTCATGATTTTCCCACTCTGTAAAGACAATGAGAAGCCAATTATCAAGGATGAGTCAATTCAAGTGCTAACTGTTTGGGATTAAATGTGGCCACACAATTACAACATGTCTTATCCATACTGACCATTCTGAAGTTGAGTGTTACCATTTTTATTCAGTTAGAATTTTTCTGATATGTGTTTTTTCATCATTATCTCTGTCTTGTTACAGAAATATTGACAAAATTTTTATGGAAAATTAAAATAATTCATCACAGCTAGTGGACACACACACACACACAAAAGACTGAATTATGTTCAAATTACTGGGTGGATGTAAACATCACTAAGAAGAATGAGTCTATTATTTTTAAGGAGGATCAAAATAGAAAGAATGAGACTTAAAAAAAAATAATGTGACATCATAAAGGAAGAAGGAAGTTACTTTAGAGCAATATTTATTCTCCAAATAAGCTTTTTTGGTTTGTTTTTGTTTTGTTTTGCTTCTCATTGTGAGATATCACATTGGGGTGTAGGATTTAGTGAGAGTATTACAGGGTGCTTTTCCACACTGACTCAAAGAAGAAAACTCACAGATACTCACAGAAATTTGCATCTAAATTGCTCCTCTGACCCTGGATTTCAAAGATCTTTAGCAGTATCAATTAATTCAGCCTTATAAACCCACTTGATTCAAAGGCTTTTGGGTTTCTTTACAGTGAGATCTAGTGTCTGTCAAATAAAAATCATTATTCTCATCTCTGTTCATGAGATGGAGAAATGAAGGCAAAGCCAAAAATGGCAAAACTGACAGGAGATTTTGACAAGAAATAGCTTGTTGTTTTCTATCAGTCACTCATTCCAAAGAATGATAGAATTATGGAAATTGAAACTTTTTCATAGTAGCTTTTAAGCAATGGCTTCCAGGAAAGTATTCTAAGCACTAGGAAGAAAGAGCTTCAAAGCAGGGGCATATCCTTTAAGTTTATATCATAGGACAATACCCTAAACATGTAAACATTCATGCATCCAGAACACTAACCTGAATTCTCACAAATAATTTTAGAAGAACTTTAGAATTGTTTGAAGTAGAATCACAGTAAAATTTTAGTGTTAATATATCATAGCTTTGTATCCAAGTTACAGGCACAAACAGAATTCTCCTGCAAACCATAATGAAAGTTTGCTACAGTCAAATAATCACAACAACCAAATAAACCATGGAACAACAATACTGAAAAATAAATTGTTATGGAAAATTGGTCATCTCATGCTATTTCACTCAATCTGAAAATAAAGTATTTCATATTTTGCCTATTTTCTTAAGTGAATACATATTTTCAGATGAATAGTGATATTTTAAAGTAAATAAAGAGTTGCCTCCCCCCATTTTTCAAAGTCCACTGGATTTTCACATTTGTCACTTTTTTTTTTTTTTTTTTTTTTCTGAGTCATACAAAAGTAAATCGTTAGAACAAATCCTCCAGTTTGATCAGGCATTAATTCCAACAGTGAGAAATGAAAAAGTGATGCAGATTCTGACTTTAAGCAAACTAGAAAGCCTGAGTAAAATGCTGAGATGTGCTTGTAACATCTAGAACAAATGCTCAAAAGCAAACACATAGAAAGCAAAGGAGAATGTGCATATGGGAGAGTGACAGATAACTTATTTGTTCTAGTAGTTTAGTGATGATCTAGTTTCTGTTATTATAAAAGATAATTAGGAAAAACTGTCAAGTTTGCAGATTAATCCTGCATACATCTGCTTGGGGTTTGCTTTGAAACCTCTTGGATCTAGAAAGACAATCTTGTATAATTAGCTGAAGCCACTATAATCCATAAAAACATCTGATCACATTGATTTTCAGTCAGTCAGGCTCTTTCTGTCAACAGCAATTCTAGAGATCATATGAGAGGTCTTACAAGAGCACAACTTAGCCCTCTAAGGTCATTTAAACTTTTCTTTGGCTTTGGCTTTTAAATAGGGAAAAAAAAAATAAAAAAAAAAAATCTGTTACAGGCAGCAAAGTCTCTCAATTAAAATGGAAAAGCTATAAAATAATAATAATAATAATAATAATAATAACACTGTGTATGTATTTCTCCTTATAAAGATGCAGATATACAGATGTTATTTTATACGTAAGAATGTTGCTGCTGACATATTTGAAAACTGATCCATACACATTTTCATTTATTTTTGTTTCCCCAATTATTTTTTATGTAGTGCAATCTATCCAAACTTCCATTTTGTTTCCAACTGTGATGCATCCAGCAAATACAGTAGGATAGCAACATCTCCAATAATGCAGTTACATAGAGTGCAAGGGTTCACGGGGAAAATACTTTTGAGTCTGGTTTATATACAGCTATCCCCATCTGAGACCAGTTAGCAAGGCAGTGAAAATGTTTCACTGCAGAAACATTGTCTTATGAGCTCTGTGATATCCCTGGATGCCCCAACCTACTCATTATTATACTACACTGTACCTGTTAATTTGCTCTGTTAACCATCATTGTTGTTCTGGGATAGCTCTCCCTTACTTCACCTGCCTTTGTAATGTTGCTTGCTTTGATTCCTGCCATCCTGGCCACCTTCTGGGGAGCAGGGAGCTCAGATTTACAGATCCTATTATAAAGAAGCACAGGGAAAGTTCCTCATTCCAACTTCTTTCTCAGCAGAAGTTTTTAAATGTTCTTTCTTATTTAGAGTTTTGGAGAAATTTGAACATGAGTGTTTGAACTGAGATGTTCAAACGGTAAAGTGGATTGCTGTAAAATTGTTCATTATCTCATGTGGGATTAGCCACATAGAAGTTGTCAACTAGTCAAAATTAATAAAGAAGGCACACATTAGCTTCTTCGAAGGTAAAGTTAACCCAAATGATTTTGATTGCTTTTTTATGATGGGATAAATTATTCTTTCTTCCTTTCTTCCTTCTCATTCAACACTGTGAATGGACAGATTCATACCCGATCTTAAATCTTAAATTTATTGATGTTGAATCCTAGGTGTCTGACATATAAGATGTAAGGGAAAAGTTGGACCTTTACAGCAAGGAAATTTTCTTTGTAGCACATGGAAACCTATCCTCTGGTACTGCCTTTATCCAAAAGATGGATGATATGAATAAATGGCATTTTTTTATTTCAGTTTAAACATTCCAACATGTCATCTATTACAAAACAACCTTCAGGCAGGATATTCAGTGAGATGTGGCAAGAACCTGATAATACTGTAGTGAGATCAAAGATCGTAATATTTACAGATAGATACCAGTTTCATACAGATTACATCATCCAGTGCAAATGTAATTGTATTCATCAAACTCCTAATTACCTTAATTGTTCAGACAGTTTAGGTGATGAAATTAAGCACTTTAGGTATTCTAAAACACATTAATGAGACAATGGGATATCCTACAAAATACTGAATATTTTCCAGTAAAAGTGGATCATAGGGATTTAATTATGCAGCAGTTCCACAAACATGATCTTTTCATCTATGAACTGATACAGAAAAAAAAAATGCAATGTTCTCAAGAATCCCTAAATAAATGTCATAAAGGAGTAACACTCTATAATTTCTAAGTTCTGCTTATGTAATAAAGTTTCATAACCTTGAATATCCTGTTCAGACTGAAGATCTGAAATTAAAATGAGCAGCATCTTCAGTAAAGTTAAGACTCAGCAATGTCTTAACAGCAGCTTGGTTGGTAGAAAGTTTCTCTAGTGGACACAGTTGATAGGAGCAGTTTGAAAGAGGTACTTTCTGTTTGAACTGCAGATTTCCTTAGGGTTGGAACTGGTCAAGTCAGTAGAAATTAACTGAGATGTAAGAGAGCTGAGAGTCCTATATGGTTTCAAACATCACTTTTAAGCCAAAATTTAGATGACATGGGTAAGGGGGCTATGAATCATAATTCTGGTAGTGTGATCTTTTTGTTACCAACTTGTCTTGCTGAACAGAGGAATTTCCTTGACATCCTTCTGACATAGTTTGTGGCTCAAAAGTAGTGACAAATTGTGGCTCAAAAGTAGTGACAAATTGGTCTCCTATGTGACTGGAAGAGCATGATTTCTGTTTTACAGAACAATTCCAAGCTTTGCTTTCTGGTCTTGATGAAAATATAAAAATGCTGCATCTGAAGGGTTAATTTCTCTTTCATCTCTGTGGATAAGAATACACGGTAACAATCCCCACTATTCACTAAAATACTCCTCAATACTTCAAATACTAACACACATATTACATATATACTGTCTCAGTCCTCTAGATACATGATATTGTAAAATGTCTTACCTCTTCTTATTATTCCTTATTCAAGCCACAAATATTGCTGACTTTGGAAGCAGATTTACTTGTCTTAGAAAGCCTGATAGCTGATTGTTTTCTAAATTCTCCTGTACATAACCCTTCTCTCTCTTTCTTTTTCTCATTTTACATTTTTTTTTTCATACTCATGTACACATCTCTAGAAAGATTAAATGTACATAGAGGGAGTGAGAGAAGATTTGTATGCTACCATTTCTAAAATGCATTTTTGGTTGGTGCTGAATGATTACCTTTTAATTCAACCATTAGTCCATGTTGGTATACTTAAAAGATCCCTGTTTCTGCAAAGGAGAAAATCTAGAGCATCACTGATGCTAAGGTACCTCAAATTCCTCCTCATTGCTGAGCAATAGGTCCAATACTGTATCTCCCCTAGCAAAGCCATCTATGACCTGACTCAATAAGTTATCCTCAGTGCATTCCAGGAGCTTCCTGGATTGCTTACAGCTTGTTGTTCTACTTTTCCACCAGATGTTTGGGTGGTTGAAGTCACCCAGCAGGATGAGTACTTGCAATCATAAAGCCTGCTGTAGCTGGAGGTAGAAGACCTCATCAATAGGCTCTGCTTGATCATATGGCCTGTAGTAGACACTGATCACAAGGCTCCCTTTGCTGCCTCAGTCTCTAACTGTCACCTATACATTTTTGACTTGTTCATGACTGTTCTTTAGGGACAGGTCTTCACATTCTAGTCCTTTTCTGATGCAGATAGCATTACCCCCTCCCCTCATACCTTGCCTGTCCCTTCGGGAAAACTTTTAGCTGTCATAGCCACACTTTAGTCATAGGAATCATCTCACTGTGTTTTGATGATGGCAACTGTATCATGGTTTTCTAGTAGCAAAGCAGCTTCTCCTGTTTGATTTTGAAGATGCATACATGGGTACAGAAGCACCCTGGATGAGCAGCTGGTCTTGTTACTTTCTTAGAATTCCTTTTATATACTTCCCTTGAGTTTCCCCATTGCTTTCTCCTATCCACCCAGCAGTCAGAGGATCCCATCCAACCTGGCCTTGAATGCCTCTAAAGACAGTTCACCCACAGCATCTCTGGGCAACCTGTTTCTGTGCCTTACCACTGGGAAAAAAAATTTTCCCAACATCTAATCTAAATCTTTTAGTTTAAACCCATTCTCCCATTTCCCTATTACCATTGGACAATGTAAGAAGTCCATTCTTGTAACATCTCTTCAAGTACTTGGAGGCAACAATGAGGACTTCCATGACCCTTCTCCAATCAAGAAGCTCAATTCTCTAAATCTTTCTTCATTGGAGAGATAATCCAGCCCTTTTGATCATCTTACTGGCTCTCCTCTGGACCCCCTCCAGCAGCCCCGCATCCCTCTTGTGTCAAGGGCCCCAGACCTGGACAGATGAGTCCTCATGAGGGCAGAGTAGAGGGGGACAATCACATCCCTCTCCCAACCACATCTCTCTCGATGCAGCCAAAGTAACAGTTGACACTGCAGGCTGTAAGAGCATACTGCTGGTTCATGTTAAGCTTTTCATACAACAGCACCCCCAAGTCCTTCTCTGCAGGCCTACTCTCAGATCCTCTCCCACGCTGTACTCATATCTAGAGTTGCCTCAACCCAAGCACAACACTTTTTAGGCCTTGTTGAACTTCAATAGATTCTCGTGCCCACTTTTCAAGCATGTCCAGGTCCCTCTGGATGATGTCCCTTACTCCTCTCCAGCCTGTAGTTCCCAGTTTCTTCCAGTCACACAGAACTTTGCTTGACAGGCATGATTTTTCAACGTGATATAGAGCAGCTTAATAACCACACCATCCAGTTAATTCAAGACTCTTGGATGCATTTTTTCTGGTCTTATAGACATGTACACTTTCAGCCTTATGAGACTGTCTTGAAATCACTCTGCTTTTGCACTGGGAGGAATTTTACTCTCCCCATCCCATCATAGAAGGATGTGAGTGGTGTGGGAAGGATCTCTGTCTGAGAAGACCGAGACCAAGAACTCGTTAAGTACCTGCATCTTAATGCCTGAGGAGGCAAACTCTCCCTTTGCATTTCTCAGAGGAGGTACACTCTCCTTTCTATGCTTCCTCTGTCCAGAGTATCTAAAGAAATTCTTCTTATTGTTTTTCATATTCCTCACTAAACTCAGTTCCATCTGTGCCTTTTTTTTTTTTTTTTTTTTTTTTTCCTGACTATCCCTGCAAATCCGGACAGCATCTCTATATACTTCCAAAGGCTTCCAGTGCTTCCAGCTTATATTTCTCCTTTTTTTCCTCCAGGCTGACCAGTAAGTCCTCTCTCTGCTATGCTGTTTCTCTGCCTCATCTTCCTGATTTCTTATTTTGGGGATGGTGAGTTCTTGCTATCTCAGACAAACATTCTTAAATACAGAGTCTTGAGTATTTAACTTGAATATAATTATTTAAAAGAAAGCAGTAAATACATGTTTGAACTGGGCTTCTGAAGGACTCAGGCTAAGTTTGTCTTTGTAAAAGGTTGCTCGCTTCATTAAAATCTGAATTCTGGCTTTGCCCTTGCTTTGTGCCTTTTACAGTTTTTGTCTTTGATCTCTTCTTTTTTTTTTTTTTTTTTTTTTTTTTTTTTTTTTTTTTTTTCTTCTTCCATTTAAATTATATTCTCTACTTGGGTCTTAAATGTTAACAACTAAACTAGACTATGCTAGACTGTCTTAGAGAAGAAAAAAGGAGGAAAGGAGAGAAGGAAAGAGAGAGGAGAGGAGAGGAGAGGAGAGGAGAGGAGAGGAGAGGAGAGGAGAGGAGAGGAGAGGAGAGGAGAGGAGAGGAGAGGAGAGGAGAGGAGAGGAGAGGAGAGGAAGGAGGAGACACTTTACATGTCTGTTTGTTTGCTTAGTTTTAAGCAAAGAGGTTTCTAACAATGGACGTTTTAAGATTTCCTTCAAATTAGGAAGTCTAAACATCAGAATAGACCCTGGGATTTAAAATAAAACAACAAATGCATTCATATTACTTGACCTAAAAGTGGTACTGTGATACATAATGGGCATAGCAGGAAAACAGTCATATTATTTATGCATGACTCCAGTGTCTCTGATCTTTGTAGACTTGTAATTAGTGCTTTCTTCTTCTGAAAAGATATGCAAGAAAATCTGAGAAAAAAAAGGAGGGAGGGAGGGAGGGAAGAAGGGAAGGAGGGAAGGAAGGGAGGAGGGAAGGAAGGGAGGAAGAAAGGAAGGGAGGAAGAAAGGGAGAGAGGAAGGAAGGAAGGAAGGAAGGAAGGAAGGAAGGAAGGAAGGAAGGAAGGAAGGAAGGAAGGAAGGAAGGAAGGAAGGAAGGAAGGAAGGAAGGAAGGAAGGAAGGAAGGAAAAGAGAGAGAAAGGGAGAAAGAAAGAGAGAGAGAAAGGGAGAAAGGGAGAAAAAGTAAAATAAAATGGAAAACAAAAATGTATTTGTGTAATACCTCTCAGCAGAAACAGACATTACATTTCCATTAATAATTATCATTTGTACACCTGCACAAAGTGACTGTCATCTTAGAGACTGATATACAGACATACATTCCAACAGTACTTTTTAATCAGTTTCAAAAAAAAAAACCTAATACTTTCTCTACTTATTTTTAAATTATATTGACACTTCTGTCTGGCTTTAGAAATATTATATAATGATGTTACAATTGTTCTTTTCAGAATTACAAACAGTATTCTTATGAAGAGTATCCTTGAGAATGACAGATGAAGCCTCTGCAACCCTATAACCAACGTACCCCAAATGAATGCTAAATGAGTTCCAAACTTACATGGTGCAGATCAGAAATGAATAGAGGAACAAATGGAAATGAAATACATAAGGAATCTGACATTCCTGCTATATCTAGATTGTAGTACAGCACAATGACTGTTGAAGTTCTAGAGTCCAGTGTTAATTGCAAAGAGTTTTTTTATAACACAGGTTATGTACAAATGTAGACAGTCCATGATAAATCATTTGGAATACATTTTTTTCACCTTGCATGGATTAATACAACAGTAAGAGCAAGACAAACTCCAAAGTACTAAGCACAGAGAATATATGAAAATCATTTGTTCCGTTTTACTTCACAAGTTTAGATTCCATCTAAATTTCATGCAATTCCATCCAAGACAATATTGATGCAAATTCTGCATTGAAGGGAAAGATCCAAGTCCTGAAACAGAAGTGATAGTAAGCTGCAGTGAAAGGAGAAAAATCAAGCAGGCAGAACATTTTTCACCAGTCTGTTGGGCTAGCTGTAATAGAAGACTGTTATTAGGGCTACAATTGCATAGCCCTATTAATTCTCCATATAATACAAAACTTTTAATATATATATCTTTAATATATATTTCACAAAATGTGAAGATGAACAGAAATACTACTTCACAGAGAGTGGAGAAACTGAAGCAGAAGCAACTGCATTTCAGAAATATAGAAAGCCAGATTTATCCTAAATCCCAGAAGTCCACTCTCAAAGCTAAGTTATTCTCTTTTTTTTTGCCATCTGTTAAACTGGGAGCTTAAAGCAAATTTTAGTCAAATCAGTAAATAAGCACACAAATCGGTACACAGTATTACACCCATTCCCTTCACACCAGTTTGTAAAGGTATGCTGATGGACAGCTTCAAGTTTTCCTGGTTGAGCTGAAAATGGAGGAATACAAGTGTAGCTTTGGAGGCAGCACCACCACTTCTAAGCCTCCATTCATCCTGCCTTCCCCTTCTCCACTTCTAATGGAAAAAGAAAGAAAGAAAGAAAGAAAAAAAAAAATAGGGACAAGATTAAAGAAAAAGAAAAGGCCCTTAGTTCCTTCTCCCACTGTGTGACCTTGCAGAGTTGCACGAGTTAAATGGAGCACCGTTTGGGAACATCCATTGTTCTAATCACAGCTGCTCCAATACCATATTGTCAGTGAAATGGAAAAGAAATTAGCAGCTCATTTTGTGCGACGTGAACTTTCTCTCTCGCTCTCCTGCTTGATGAGAACACTCTCTTTGATAAATCAGCCATCATACCTTATTGCCATGCAGAGACTGGAAGTAAAAAAATGTCAACAACATTTTTTCCCTGAGTCTTCTGGAAGCAATCAAGTTTCACTGCTGCAAAGGTAACGCTTAATTTTCCATCCTTGTTTTTTTGGCATATAGAAAGTTAACAGAGGACATATCTTTTAAAGCTACAAAAATTGATAGGACTTGCAACAGACGAGACATCGGCAATGAATGAGATAAAGAGCAGATTCGGCACATTATTGCAAGAGAGGTTCCCATCGGTGCGTACCATTCACCACCTTGTGCACAGACTTCAATTAGCAGTTAAGGATGTGTTGAAATATGTTGCAGGAATTAGTCATTTCAAAGTCTTGGTAGGGAAGCTAAACTATATAGTGTTTGCAGTCAGCCAAAAAAAAAAAAAAAAAAAAAAAAAAAAAAGAGAAGAAGAAAAGAAAAGAAACTCAGCAAGAAGGCAAGAAGTAGCTGAATGGGCATATGTGGTATCATTGGAGCGTCTAAAGAGCAAGCCAGTAGACAAGATGTGCTGAATAGCCCACATTTCCAAGACAGTAAAGGCTGTTTTAAGGTCATAGAAACCTCTGCCTAAACACATCACATTCTCAAGATGCACCATAGAGAAAGAAAGTTACTTTCTCAACTAAACACGATCTGAACAAGCATTGCTGGGGCTTTACATTCTTTAGAAGGGTTTTCCTTTCTCAGACCATGTTTTAAAATACTGCCATTTTGGTCATTCATTCTACTGGATATTATTTATTCATATTAATAACTTGTTTACTCATTGAATCTTACTTACTCTTAAATAATATACCTTAACAAAAAGATTAAAACACTGCAAGAGACAGATAACTTCTATAAAAGTCCTTTCCCTCATCTAATGAAATTCAAGACAAAACTGTAACATGAAGATAAAGGTATGGTAAACTGAGAAACATCTAGCTATCTTTTTAATGCAAAAGGTATATTTTTGCAATGAAAAACATTTTAAAATAGAAATGTGTGTGCTCAGCTCTGTTGGTTTTTCCCCTTAAAAAGAGAAGCAGGGCCAAATTGTCAATTTTGTTTTTCTTTAATAAATTATATTGACTTTTCCACAACATCTTCCCCCAAATGTACACTCATGGACAACTAGGATGAAAAAAGATCATGAGAGTTCACTACATGATTTCCTTGTTTCAAGGCTGGATCAATTATACCTAAACCATTCCTGTCAGTTTCAGGCTCAATTGTTTAGAAAAGCCTCTGGTCTTTGAGTGTCCATGAATTCTCTGGTCAGTTCATCCAATTGTTTATTCCAATATTCCCTACTACCCTTATTTCTATTGCTGCTACTGAATTTCTTCTGCTTTTTTTTGTCTTACCTGCTAAAGGAAAGGACAGCAGTATTTTATTCTCCTTGTTAAAACACCTTTGAACATATTTACATGGCTTAAGATGGACACAATAGAAACGTTGTTATTAAGCCTCTGCAGGTGGTATGGGTTAAAGAAAGTCAAGGGATATCATAAAGAAATGCAAACATAGTCAATCGCATAAAAAAGTAAATACTATGGAATTTATCAGCCTGGCATTGCCACAGAAGAGTTAATATACCCTATGCAATATGTTTAGAATTTATAAGTTTATATTAAATTTAAAAGGACTTGGAATTACTTGCAGCTGAATCATTTACACCTGTAGAAAATGAAGATGGTTTTATGTGCATTGCATTCCATAAAATATTTGCACAAAGTTTCAAGAAAGGGATTTTAATGTGTAGGCCTGATTCTGTTCTCAGAAATGTCAGGAGAAAAGCAGGCAGAATTTCACATGAAACTAGCAATGTAAGCAAGGGATGAGTCAGACCTTATTCCTCTACGTAAAGAAGATTTAAGATACTTAAAAGATTTGCAGCAGAGACTTGTGCATCAATGTTATGAAGGCTTTTTAGCCACAAATATTAATGAACTCTGTTTGCTAAAACAGTCTGAATATTGAACATCTGCAAATGGCAGCATGAAGTTTGAACCCTAGACAGTTCATTAAACCAGTTTGACCCAAAGCCAAATTGTTCAATACCGGCTTACAAAAGGTAACAGAGACTTTCTGCCAGCTGGAAAACAAATGAATCTCAGCACTGCTTCTATAAAGATCGACGGTGACTTAAAAATAGCCTGAGGTTAATATTATAAATCTTTCTAAAAGAGATTTGAGTGCATATTCTTCATGCCAACCTTGGATCAATCTCACAAAGCGATATCCTTTCAAACGACAGTGATACAAAATATTGGATGCTGTAAGAAGTGAGACTTATTAACTTGCTAGACATCTTCTCCTTTCCCACCACTGCAACTATCACCAAAGCACCTTGGACAAGGCCATCAGACGGACAATGCTACAACAGCCTCTGTAGCACTGGATGGCCAGGTGCCTGAATATAGAGATGTTATTACTACAGAATAAATAAGTGAGAACAGTCTAAGGGAAGAGAAACAAATCACTGCAGTCAGGAGATTACTGGGGCTGGGTGTCCTCATACACAGGATGTGAACAGGAGTTAGAGCTACTGCCTCCAAGGACTATAGTAAGGGTGAACAGATCTCAGCCCCCAAAATGCCTTGATCTGAATGGAGTTGATCTGCTCCAGCTATACCAGTTACTGATGCTGTCACTCACTGAAAGGGGCTGCAGAGTGTGGAACACCACAGCTTGGAGCATGCAATTCAAAATGGGGAAGAACTCAATATGCTAAAATCTCCAAGCTTCCTTCACAGGATAAATAAACTGTCCCAATTTTTCCTGTCCTGCCCAGGTAAAAACTCATTTCAGCATCCTCCAAGCTACTTGAACAGAGAAAAGAGCAAATTTCTTTCATAGGTGTTTTTATTCTGACCCTTTTCATGCATAAAGATATTTCTTGTAATTCACAGTTTTGCCCCAATGGCCGGATACTGCCAATTTATTTCTAGATCTCCGTGCAAATGCATTTATTCCATCTATTTGTCTGTCTCCTGCAACAAGGCAAATATACTTAGATCTAACAGCATGAATATTAAGTGTGAATGATAAATGCTGCTTATGGTTAGTATGCAGAGAGGTTTAGCCTAGTATGTAACCTGACATCATTATTATCTATGGTAAAAAAGGATGTCTATTTATATTAGATAATGCTCTATAGCTAGACCTCTTTATCAAAATCTGGAAGTAAGAAATCACTGCTTTGTGCCAGATTTGCTAATCTGAAATGGCAATAACCACCATTAACCAAGCCCATTTCTCAAAGTTCAGTCTCATTTGCCATCAGATATGGCCATGCAGCTCCCAGCACTATCCACAAGAGATGCACGTGGGCATCCGAAGATTGAAACAAATCCCTGAATTCCACACTACAAGGGAAATCTGTTTAAAGCAGAGTAACATGTCCTGACAATAAGAGAATATAGTTTTGGTTATGTTGCAGTAAGTTCTGTGATGTTATCCTCAGCAGAGAACAGATATCACTCTTTTTCAAGTTATTACGAAGAGTTTTATCTGCACAATTTCATTTAGCCAAAAGAGGCAGAAGCTCTGTGAATGCTCTCTGCTGAGCAGTTTTTCATGTGCCTCTGAGATTTTATGCTAGCATTTGCTTTCTTCCACAGCTCCCCTGGGCATTCCCAAACAGGGCTGCATGGCTGAGGCTCCTATGAGGCTGCTGTGAACACCAGCAATAGTCTCTACCACTGGCATTCTGTACCATTTGGGACAGATGATGTGGCTTTTCTCCACCACTAGAAGTAATGAAACCAGAACCCTAGTTTTAGCTTTCTTCAGTCTTTCTTGAATTTCAAGCAAAAGTCCAAAGATGGTATACAATTCCCTTTCCAAAATCAGGGGGGAAATATTTTAAAAACAAAACAAAACAAACAAACAAACAAAAAAAAACACCCTGTAATATGCTGCTGGTTAGTGAGAACTGAAATAGATCCCTTGGCTTTGAACAACTCAGTTCTTTCCCCTTCTTTAAACACTTATATGGGACCAGTCACTGTATTAACTATAAAGCTTTACTTCTTTCTTTCAGGATTCTCCTTCCATTTATTCGGGTTTTGTGGCAGTATTATACATGAATTTTAAGTAAATTTTGTTCTATACATGGCCACAAGAAAGATAGGGTTCATTTTCCCCTTTGCATACATATATCCAATGCCTTGCAGTTTTCTCATGAGGCCAGCTGAGTGTGCTGTCTGCATGGCATTTCAGTGATGAAAAGACTAATACAGAGAAATATGCTTCTTGTGAGATGTGTTGGACTGAGCTTACTACCCCATAACCAAAATGTAGATGCACAAAGTGCAGGACCCTACAAAATGCGGCAACACGATTGTATAGGCAAAAGCAAACTCTAAATGCACCTTGAATTGTGGTGCTATAATTCAGAATGAGATGTGGACCACTGAATATGAACAAGCATACATTCTGGAGTCCACAAAAGATCATCTTTTATGGTGATATTCTTGGTGACTGTAATATTTTCTCAAGATCCACAGTGCTTATCCATCATCTTGCCAGCTTTGAAAACAATTGTGTATAGTCCATGCAAAAACAAACGAACAAACAGCAACAACAAAACCACACAGAAGCAGATTAGCAGATTAATGGCAAAGTCTTGTCTCCTGGAATGCTCCAAATCTGGTCTACAAGTGTGCCGTTAATCATATTCATGGGCTATTCAGTTTTCTGTTTTTGGCTTTTCTCTTGGCAATTTTTCTCCTCAGACAAAATTGCCAGTAAATACCAGTTCAGAAGTATATCCTTCTACATCATGTCTGAAAACTACATTAAGATCAGCAACTTGCTTTCCATTTGAAGATGGGAGAAGGGCTACATGAGATAAATGGTTCTACTGGTGGTTGGTGAAGACTCTGTGAGAAGAGGTTCATCTGCGTGAACTACATCATCTAGAAATGTTTAGGATTCAATTCACAAATTAAAATGCTCGGATGTATACTAAGGTGATGGCTGCAGTTGAAGTAAGGAGAGTCTAAGTTCTGATCAGAGAGTCAATGCATATTAAGTCAGTATAGTATCCATGAAATCTAAAGGTTTATTCTGTTGGTCAAAAGTAGAAATGAATCTCCTTTGGGATATGTCTGAGTAAGCTGTCATACAACCCCTATATTTTTATAGAAGGAGATTATTCATCCCCTTTTAAGATCCAAGACAGGCTCCAGTAATGATTTATTGATAGCACTGATCTCTTTTCAATAATTAGAAAGCTCATAAAGTGCCTTGTATAGTCTTGAAGAGTTAGTTTTCAGATGCTAGAGCTCATGCTAATGAAACCCAAGAGAAATATTCTCCGTCCCAATATCTCTTGTCATGCAGAACCAGTCCCTCTTAGTAGACAACTGACTTTTCTTAAATTGTTCAAGCATTTTCAGCTACCATTATACTTGCAGTGCTACATAGCATATTTGATCCAACATTATGAACTGAGGCCTCTTTGACAGGGCATTTCTTCTTTGCTCTCTGTAACACCTTCCTCACAACTCAGGAATTATCCAACAGGAAAGACAAGTCAAGGCATGCCACAAAACAGTGCCTTACTATAGTTCAGAAATGAAACAGAGTAAAAATTTCCTTTTTTTTTTTTTTTTTTTTTTTGGGGGGGGGGGTGGGGTGGGAGGGTGGGGTAAGGGGGGAAGATATGAGTCCTCCCAAGTCAGTATTTTACAAGAAAACTGAAAAAATCAATGAATTTTCCACTTTTCAAATATTTCAACAATAAACTGCTGATACACGAGGGGGTTACTTTTAGTTCAAAACTGATTATTTTTCAAATGTAATTGTTTTGAAGGGCAAAACTTCCAAGTTGAATTAACTGGAATTAGACTTTAGGATTGGCTCTCAGTTCAGGTTTTACTTTGTATAATTGCTATTGTTATTTTTATTATTTTATAGTGAGATTTTGACATCTTTTTATGAAATTTAGCACCTCTTCTTCTGATCTCTTCCGTTTGCCTCCAACTTTCTTACTCATAACTGTGACTCCTGTGGCAGCTGAATTCCCTGTAGTCTAGATAGCTCCATCCATTATTTGAAATACTGGTGTCTTGAATTGCTTTTCAGCTCCATTCCTCCTCGTTGTGCTTCTAATGAACAGCATGGCAAGTGAGACAAGAAGTGATATTCCTACTTTGAAAATAAAATTAAGTAACATGAAATAAAATAAAATACTCACTTAGGACAACCAAAATAGATGGGGTAGCTGTTGAAAATTAAATACTCTGATGAAAAAGATATTTTTGTTCTCAGTTAGGTCAAGCCTGACCAGTTTTATTGAAGAAAAAAAAAAAAATCAGTTTGCTGTGTGAAAAATGAGATGTTTAAAAACATAACTATTTGAAGCTATAAATAAATAAATAAATAAATAAATTTCTTTTCATTGTATCAAAGAGATATTTGCACAATGAAGAAGATGCATGATTATAAGGCAGAATACCAAAGATGCAATGAAGAGATGAGTGAATTCAATCTGCTCATGAATTGACTGAACCTTCCTGTCAGGAAATAAATATACTAAATCCCAGAATCCTTCAGCGCACTGAATTAATTCTTCATAATGTTATTACTTTCAGAGTAAGTACTAGGAAGTTTGAAACTTCCATTAAAGGGATTCCAGGAAACCTGTAAGTGCTATCACAACTTCCTCTCAATTAACATGTATTCATACAATATAGGAAAATAGGAACTGAGTAACTGATTGCTATAAATCTCCTTCATGGTTCCAAAATAGCATGTATGTTTATTCAGTCTGAATGGTTTGGTTCTATTTTCAAGATGCTCTCTTAGAACATGCATTTACCTGTTTGTAAAGAAGCATTCAGATTAGAAATGGGGAAGGAGAGAATGAGAAATCCAGTGTGCCAATTTATATACTGAAAAAGACTCATGTCAAAGAAGCCTCCTAGAACTAACTTTCCTGGAACTAATTATAAAAAAACACAGAATTTTGAGGCATATCTCATTTCACCCAAGGCCTGCAAATAAGTTTTGCACTGATTGCTGTTGGATTTTTTGAATTTCATTTTTTTTATGGGATGACTTGAGCAGGGAGCAGGGGATTATTTGTAAACATGGTGGTGGTGGTTTTTGTATAATACAATTGAAATTAAGGAATCTGTTTAATTATTAATTATATTGGCCATTCACATACATTATCTATGGTTTATGGTAACTTCTGTGTAGATGAGTTCCACCTCACACTCCCCAGACACCGGCATGATAATCCATGGAATCCTGGATTCCCCATTAGATCCAGAAACTTCTAGATACGTCTGTCTGCTCCAGTCATTTCAATCCAGCATGATAAGTATTCACTGAAGGAAGACTAGAAAGCAAAAAAATTATTTTATTTGAAACAGAGAGAGGGAGAAATTTACAACTGTTATTAATATTTGCCCATGTAGAATAAAAAAGGAAGCATTAAAAACAAACAAAAAAACAAAACAAAAAACTACTAGATGACTGAACAACAAGCACTCAACTTTCAGGAATGCAACTGGTTCAGTTTTCACAAAATTATCAATTTTCTTTCAGATAGCAAAATGCAACTGCCATAAGCATTAGTTGGAAAATTAGTTTAGCTCACTAGGAATCTTCCCTGAATAGTGCAAGTATCCAGGCAGAGGATGTGGTCTGTTGGAAGGAGTGAAAAGTAGCAGGGTTGCAAGAAAGGTCAATGATTTCTCATAATTTTCTTGTAGCATTCAATCAACGGCATTCATGTGCTGAAAGCAACCCTGTACAACCTCTGAACATTTTATACCTTGGTTTCTCATCTCTGAATGTTGACCCTTATCCATGTCTTGTTAGAACAAAACAAAGAAAAAGCATAATTTCAAATAATGTAAAATCATTTCTGATATTTGTAAAAATTTAGATCATTAGCAGTTCCATTGCTTTTATATATATATATATTTCTTTTGAATTTCTATATATTTCTTTCTCATTGACTTTAGGTTGTTTGGAAAACTTAAGATAAATATGGGAAGAAAATATTCTGAAAGTAGCTGATTTCCAAAATTTCTTCAAAGTAGGAAGCTATATAAAGAGACAGACTGTGAAAGGTACCTTAGCAAAGGTGAGTCTGCAGTAAGTGAGGTTTCATTAAACATCAGAGTACACAAAGAGTGTCTGAACTAGGGAAATATAATTTCACAGGAAACTAACTATTCCTCTAAACCAAACTCAACTCATCATAGGAGAAACATCTATGGGAAAAGATAATTCATTTATTTTGTTCATCACGGAATGGCTCATGTTCTTAGCAGCCTGTTTTTGTTTTTGTTTTCAGAGTCAAGGATATTATGGTCTAGACTCTGCATGCCTCAATCTTTGAACTCTCTAACAGCTCTGATAACAAGATCAGTCTCAGAACTTTAACTGATATATTTTCCAGAGAGGTAAATTCAGTGGGAGAGGGTGTAGTCTGAATATTCACTAGTTGAACTGTATGATTGATGTATGTTGATTCTATTCACCAGTATCTAAACAATATGCAGTAATGCACAGTGCAGTAGCATTTATTTCACTGTCAAAATAATAAATGGAGAAAAAATATATATAGGTGTATGTAAAAAAGAAAAGGAAAAAAAGGAATAGTTAGCATATCTCAGTGAAGTGCTGAAAATACTGGAGGTTCTGAACCAGTAGCTCTAGATCATCATTTTCTGTTTTTTTCTTGTTTCTTTTTTCCTCTGGAGGTTTGAAGAAGAAGGAATAGAAACAAAAGTAAGAGACAAAAATGGCAATCTTCTATTCACAACAGTTGAAAAAAAAATACAAAATCTTTTTTTGATAAATTATAATAATATTAAAGTTTAGTTTCTAGAAATATTCCAATAATTAAGTTTGCATCCTATACTGTCTGATTGCAAATGTGACCTAGAACAGGATAGGTGAAATTATTGCTATTTGACTCTGCCTTCTACTTCTGAGCCATCACCTTAACCTATTATAAATGTTTTCATGCTTCTTGGATCATTTTATTTCAAATAAGCATTAAAATCATGCACAGAAGTTAAATCTTTTCTAAGTTGAATAAAGAGACCACTCACTACATTACTGAATCACTTGACTGAATTGTTTCTTTTTCAAATGACTTATTTTTTTGTCTTCTTCCCTATTACATCAAATTAATTCTTTATTTGTGCTTTCCTCCCTACATTCTTTTGATGTGTGTCCTAGCAGGAAGTAGCTTCCTATACTAGGGTTAAGTAAAAGCACTTGGATCTTAATTTTTCATAGAATCATAGAATTGCTCAGATCAGAAAAGACCTTAAAGATCATCAAGTCCAATCACAACCTAATCATACTACCCTAACTACCCATCCTCCGCTAAATCCTGTCCCTGAGCATCAAGTCCAAATGGTTTTTAAACACATCCAAGGATGGTGACTCAACCACCTCCCTGGGAAGCCTATTCCAATGCTGTAGGAGAGTCATCCAAGGTAAAGAGTGGCACAGAATGACTACAGTCATTCTACAGGATACTACAGGATATTTCAACTTCAGATAAAAATACATTACTATTAACATTATGTGTGCAGTTTCAATATCAGAGTCATAGCTAAATCACTGTAACTTCATGTACTTCTTTAGAATCATGTTTAGAAATAGATTTTACAAAAATTCTAAATTTAAACTAGTCCTATGTGTTTTGGTGCAGAACACTGTACTATGCAAAGTATTTATCCACAGCAATTCACGATGGTTATAGTGTTCGTATGACATGATTATGCCAGTCATTTCAAATTCTTACTGATTAAAATATTGCTGCAACATCATAATTCATTCATCAGTAATGAAAAGATCATGAAAAATCCATTGCTGTTTATCCACTGGCTGAAATAGTTCTTCCATCCACAGCCAGTAGAGCCTGAATTTGATTTCTGTCATCCAGTAACATATACAAGGTGTAGCTTCAATATGTAGCTTTCCCATTAGTGCATCTTCAAATGACTTAATTCCAGTAAAATAGTTTACCGAGATGGTGCCAACGAGGATCACTATCTTGAAAGAATAGAAAATCAGACAAGAGAACTTCCATAGAGACAAAGAAAACTAGAAAGTAGGACTCTTAGCTCTTTTTCTTGTGATTACGCTGTATTTACTATGCCACTTACTGCTAGATTGTGATTAGTTTCAGCACAGCTGTGAACACCAGAATTCATACTGGTTTCAGAATAACAGTCCATACCTATTTGTCCAATTCTTTTTAGCTAATCTTTGCCACTGATTTCTGACTTCTTCAGTTTTCACCTCTTAAGAGGTAAGCAATTACACTGGGCTTCTTAGAGTTCTGTATGACTGAAAACATTTTGGCAAGAAAGATGTGATCCGTAGAAAAAGGTATTGTATATGCATTTCTATGTATACAGCATTATTTATAAATGTTTTAGCAAGTGGGTTACTTGCTTTGGGCTTTTTCTGAAAAGAAATTTTGATATAAATGCAAATTATTTATAGTAGTAATATTTGTTTTTCAGGCAAGTTTATTTTCCCTTTGTTTCCTAGCTCTGAACACCCAACAGATTTCACTTTACCTGTATTTTATTCAAAGTTTGTTTCACTTATGCCCACAATCTCCTTGTTGTATAGAAGAAATTGCTTTCAATTACACATATATCACAGCACTTAAACATTAGTCTCACTTTCCTGTGGTTAATATTTCACCTTATATTCTAACATCCATCAACATAAAATCAGCATAACAACTTTTATGAATCCCTTTATCATCAACACACTCCAAATGCTTATACAATTCATACTACAGATTCACATAGGAACTGGCTTAATAGCCCTTAAAGTTGCTATAATGTTCACATTCTTTCAATCATAGAGTTATTGTTCATGTTTTCAGACAAGACCCTTTTTAGTCATTTTATGTTATTATCTCATATTTCTTTACACCCCTCTGGTGGATCTGCATCTCAATATAGCTGGTACAAACTGGTGTAAAATCAGAGTAGTTTCTGGAGTTGCTTCATATTTGCATCAGAGTAATTCAATAAAACTTATCTGGACTTTGGCAACACTTTGGAGGAGGAGGAAAAGGGAGAGTTAGAGAAGGAAATGATTTTCCATGAGATTCACCATAGCTTTTCACCTGATAACAGATTTTAAACCTCTTATTATTATTTATTTATTTATTTATTTATTTATTTATTTATTTTACTTAGTGAAAACATCTTAGTCACCCACATTTTTCAGCCAGTATTTTTCAGGGTATCGAATACAGTTGAAGTTACTATTTTTAGCAAGAGGTTTTAATACCTCAAATTCACTCATCTGAACACAGTTCAGTAGCTCTAAGGTCTGATTTCCCCATCAAGCACACACCTCCTACTGAAGTCACTGGGAGTCACATGCACATCTGTCAGCATAATCAAGTCTCAAGTTTATCACCATCAATTTAAGACTTAATTTTATCATTTCCATAGGCCATCTGGGCTTTTTCCCTGTTAGTGATTTTGTCTTCCTTATTTTCCACTACTTCTGTCCCATTCCAATAATTCATTCCTGAGAGGACTATTTTTCCATACCTCACATCTTTTTTCTCCCCTCACCAAACTTCATTCTATCAATCTATGAAAAAGCCCTAGAAACAGTCACAAGTGAGGTGTGACAGAAAGGCTGATGATTTTTTTTAACTTTGTCAGTCATTGATGGGTGGTATTTGTCTGTATATTTAATTAATGGCAATTATTAATTCATGAATTCATATTGCATTAGCACCTAGAAGCTCTATTATGAACCCCTATTGTGCTTATTAATGAACACCCACATAACAAGCTGTTAACTTCACATTTTGGTGCATTGCATGAATAAAAAATGCAATTACAACTGTTACTATATTAATGGCCTGATTCTTCTTTCTCTTACATTGCGTATATGCCAGAGTAACTCAATGGCAGTCAAATGAGACACAGCAGTGCATCAATATTCTAGATTTATACATATGGTGGATCTTGGAGAATGCTTTATTCCAGGATCACAGAATCACAAGACTCCATATTCTCTCTGGGCAACCTGATCTAGTAGGCAGTTGCACACACAATAAAATAGAATTGTGTTCTAGTATTCAGAGGGACCCTCCTGTGTTTCTATTTGTGGCCACTGCCTATTGTCCTATTACTAGACACTTCTGAACAGAAGCTGGCTTGGTCCTTGCACCCCCATTTCAGGTTTTTAATCACATTGATAAGATTCCCTCTGAATCGTCTATTCCCCAGAATAATGAACAGCCTCAGCTTTCTCAGCCTTTCCACACAGAAGAAGTATACTCCGCTCCTTTCATCATCTGTGATCCTTCACTGGTCTCCTTCTGGTACATCCATGTCCCTCCTGCACTGGTGAGCCCAGCACTGGAATCCCAAATACACTGCTGAAACCTAAGCTCAAACAAGGGACCTTTGGATCTCCAGGCTAATACTTTTCCAGTTGAAATATTTCAGCCCTGCCTTTACATTAATATTCACAAAACTGAATGCAACTGAATGATCTTTCAGACCTTTATGGTTCAATACATCCTTTGCTAAGAAGGTTGCGAACGTTATGCTCCCAAAATATATGAATCTTCCAATCTAGTTATGCCATGGTGGTGGAGTTTCCTGGAGGACATGTTCCTTGAGTTCAGGAATCTATATGTTTTCTGATTAACTCTTCAGATGACAGATGAGTCTCCATAGAAAGTTATTCACTGCAGCAGTACTGAGCTCTCAACTCTCAGTAGTAACTAATTACAAACATATGAAGGCATCAAACCATTGCAAGTTTCCAAGCTTCCAGTTAACCAAACTTCATCTATGAATCCTTAAATTGTCATAAATTTATTGAATTCTTTATTATTGAAATAATGAAAATAAACTAGTAGTATTCTCTGCCTAATACTTTACTAGTTAACTGAGAATCTGAACTATGTGTCAGGCCCACATGTCATTAAAAAAAAAAAAAAAAAAAAAAAAAAAGGTTATGCCAAGCACAGTGTTAACGTCAGGAAGTCCATATAAGAGAGACAGTGAGGCAGTGCAGGTCCACCATTTGTCACGGGGAAATTTCATTCTGGTGTTTGATAACAGTACAAATCATATTACATGAGTAGATGAGGATGATGATGGTAGCTGAAATAAAAAGGTCTTTAATGTAGATTAGTGTCTAGTTCTCTGTATGGAAATTTTTCACCTGAGGGATAGTTTTTTTTGTTTTGTTTTGTTTGCTTTTTAATAAACATTAAACACTCACTACTTTGATGTTTTGAAAAGTCTATTTCACTCACCTCCATATATTTAAAAAAAATTAGCTCTTTCTAAGTTAGATTCCAAAATGAAATTTAAACAGCTAAACCTCTTGAAATGTCTTGAAGTGGCATCTTAGTGTTATTCATTCAACTGAAGAATCAGCTCTCTGGATACAGACTCTTTTAAGAATGATCGTTCTTCAGAAAAGTTTGACAATTGTCATATTAAGCATGTAAAGTGCCTAAGGAGTAATCTAAACAAGCCTAATATATGTACTATGTGCATTTAATACTTGTGATCTAAAGGCTTCATCTTCCACAGAAAATGATTTTTGTAGGTGGTCATCTTGCAAATCCCTCCTTCTCCACACTGCAGGATAATTAGGCTTGGAAACAGTATTAAATATACATATGACAAGATTTACTCCTCTTTTCTAAGGAAAAAAAAAATGACAGTGGAAATTTCCACTCTTTTAAATTTGTATTCTTATTTGCTTTATGTTTGTAGAAATTGAGGATAATCTCTTTAACAATAGTTTCCCTATCCAGCCACTATTTTACTTCTCTGGTTGTACTGGTCAGAGAAAACCACCATCATCTGTATATTACTACCTGCTTGAGAAGCTTAGATCAGACATGTTTTTCAGACATGTCATTTTTCATTAAGCTGTGGCTCAACCATCATTTAACTCAGGAACACTGAATGCTCCTGCAGCAGATGCAGAGCTCCTTATCCTCTAAAGTTCATCCCTCCTTCTCTTAAGCCTAAATGTGACAAAAATGAATGAGATGTTCAGGGTCACCCTGTAGGCTAGGGGGGTTCTGCAAGATGTCTCTATGTCTAGATGGAGGTCAGCAAGCATTAGTGTCCCCCAGGGGTCTGTATTGGGACTGGTTCTCTTCAGTACTTTTATTGATGGCCTAGAGTCTAGATGCTAAACAGTGGGATCGAGTGCATTCTCGCTAAGTATTCAGATGACACCAAGTTGGGTGGTGCAGCTGACAGAACAGAAAGGATGCCATCCAAAGGGCCCTAGGCAAGCTTGAAAATTTCAACAAGGCAAAGTATAAGGTGTTGCACTTGGGTTGGGGCAATTTCCTGTACGTATACAGACTTGGAGAAGTTAATAGGAGCATAGAAGGACTAATGGATCCTGACAGATTAAAAGCTTGATATGAGTCAACAGTGTGCATTTGCAGTGCAGAAAGACAACTATATCGTCGGATCAAAAGAGGGGTGACCATCAGGGAAAGGGAGGTGAATTTCCTCCTCTACTCTGCCCTCATGAGGCCTCATGTGGAGTACTGCATCTAGATTTGGGGCTACCAGCAAGAAAAGACAGGAGCTGTTGGATTGGGAGGGCCATGAAGATGATCAAAGGGTTGGAGCATTTCTTCTATGAAGAAAGGATGAGGGAGTTGGACTTGCTTTGCTTGGAGAAGGCTCCAAGAAGATGTTACCGTGGCCTTCCAGTACTTAAAGGGTGGGAGCTTATAAGTAGGAGGAAGACAAACTTTTTAAATAATCTGATAGTGAAAGGACAAAGTAAATGGCTTTAAACTAAAATAAGAGAGAGTTAGATTAAATGTCAGGAGGAAATTCTTCATTCATTTTATAATGAAGCATTAGAAAATATTGCCCAGAGAAGCTAAGAGTGCCCCATCTCTGGAGGCATTCAAGGCTATGCTGGATAGGGCAATCTGATCTAGAAGCTGGCAACACTGTCCATGGCAATACGGTTGGAACCAGATGGTCCTTAAAGTCCTTTCCAACCCAAACCTTTCTTTGTTTCTATGATTTAATGAGATGCAACTGACACCTTTCCACTCCACCATCTTTTTTTGCTAGGTATGCCTCTAAGATTTCTGCCCCAAGATAGGAGATGGGACATGAGCTGCTGCACTCACTGGCATGCTGCAGAAACCACAACTAACTTTACTCACCCTTTCCTAGAATTTTTTTCCCCTTGTTCTTTCTCCTTTTTAGCTACAGCAGTAAGTGCATTAAAGTAGTACATTTAGGTCACTTCAGATCAGAACATTAAAACAAATGCTGATAGTTCAAGGTTAATAGATGCATAAAACAAAAGTAATTCCACGTCAAAGCTGAGATGACAGGTGATTTGACTTGAGACTGCCTTGCAATCACTCTTTTACATGTGCTCTGTACTGAGCCTGGCGGAAGGTGTTATGTTTCTGACATTTACTTGTCAGAAAGGTATGACAATAGAAATTGTTTCTATCTCTGCCGGTCCCAGATGTTAACCTTCTAGCTTTATTTTGTAATTGGGGTTCCATGGAGCTTTAACATTTTCTATTGATTCAATAGAAGCGATAACATTTCCAATCATAAGAAGGCATTATAGAAATATCAGGCAATTCACATATCAAAATGTTTGATAGCTAGGCTCACCACATTAATTTCTGTCACCTTTGCTAGGAACCCTTTATCCTCTTTTTAATACTGAAGGACACCTGAGAGTAGTTTCTGTCACTTTTATTGTTCAATAAAGTAGACAAAAGTTTCAATTAACAACCAAGAAGCCTCTAGGAAACTATGAATGAGAGTATATTTTATTCATTTTACTGTATTTCTTTTTTCTAATGTGCCAACTGTGACTTTTAAGCCATGCTTCACAGGAGGGAGGGAAAAAAACGTTGATATAAGATTATATAATCTGAGAGCCATATTTTTAAAACAACATTGTTTAAATGTGAGAGTCAGCTGTTCCAAATATTTTTTACAGTTCAGATCTGGTGGGAGAGACCAATAACTTAAAAACTGATATGAGACCTCAGGTTTGATTCAAATCCACAGAAAAAAATGAATATATGTAATCCATGGTGTATTATGTTAGGAATGAAAAGACTGGTATTTTTTGTAAAATAGCATATTCCCTCAGCATGCTATTTAAAACCTTGGGTTCTTCATTTAGATATTTTGTAGCTGATAAATAGTGAAAGAATGACCTGTTATGTCTCAGTGCCCTTTTGATACCTCTCCTGCAGTCAACACAGGTAAGTTCATGGAGGAATGTTGCATGACCAGCCTATTATTTTATCTTCAAAAATCCTTCTGTAGAAATAATATCTTTAGATTTCAATGAATTAGACCTTTACCTTGGCCAGTCCTTCCACCAGTCAAAAAGTAAAGTCAATATCCTTTTGGTGACCTATTCCCCAGTCTCACTGTGTGATAATACCCTCAATAATACGTTTTAATTTTTGTTTATCCCTAAAGTAGAATCATAGAATCACAGAATCACAGAATCATAGAATGGTGGAATCATAGAATCACCTTAACGATCATCAAGTTCAACCACAACCTAACCATACTACCCTAACAATCCTCTGCTAAATCATTCCCCTGAGCAACACATCAAAATGGTTTTTAAACACATTCAGAGATAGTGACTCAACCACCTCCCTGGGGAGCCTATTCCAGTGCTTAACAACCCTTTCTGTAAATAAGTTTTTCCTGATATCCAACCTAAACGTCCCTTGGCACAACTTGAAGCCATTTTCTCTCATCCTGTCATCTGTAACCAGTGAAAAGAGACCAGCCTCACTTTTGCTGCAATCACCTTTCAGATATTGAAAGAGAGCAGTAAGGTCAGCCTCAGCCTCCTCTTCCCCAGCCTAAACAGGCCTAGTTCCTTCAGTCTCTCCTCGTAGGGCATATTCTCCAAGCCTTTCACAAGCCTTGTTGCCCTTCTTTGGACCTGCTCCAGCACCTCAATGTACCTTGTGTGTTGAGGTGCCCAAAACTGAACACAGTAGTCGAGGTGAAGCCTCACCAGCGCCGAGTACAGGGACGGGATTAGTTCCCTAGTCCTGCTCACCACTCCATTCCCAATCCAAGCCAAGATGCTATTGGCCTTCTTGGCCACCTGGGCATACCGCTGGCTTGTACCATCAGTACACCAAGGTCTATTCCTATGCTCAGTGTTCAGGCATTTAGACATGATGGTATTTTCAGGACCCCTCCATTCTACCCTGTCCCACTGACATCACAGAATCACAGAATGGCCAGGGCTGGAAGGGACCTTAAGGATCATGAATCTCCAGCCCCCCTGCCACATGCAGGGCTACCAACCTCCACATTCAATACTAGACCAGGCTGCTCAGGGCCCCATCCAATCTGGCCTTGAACACTTCCAAGGACGGGGCATCCACAACCTCTCTGGGCAGCCTGTTCCAGCACCTCACCACTGGCATAGTAAAGAACTTCTCCCTGATATCCAATTTAAATCTTCCTTCTTTCATCTTAAAACCATTTCTTCTCATCTTGCTATTATCTACTCTTTAAAAGAGTTGACTCCCTTCCTGTTTGTAGGCTCCCCTTAGGTATTGAAAGGCTGCAATGAGGTCACCCTGCAGCCGCCTTTTCTCCAGACTGAACAAGCCCAGCTCCCTCAGCCTTTCCTCATAGGGGAGGTGCTCCAGTTCCTTGATCATCTTTGTGGCCCTCTCCAACAGCTGTCTTTCTTGTAGTGGGGGCTCCAGACCTGGACACAGTACTCCAGATGGGGCCTCACAAGAGCCGAGTAGAGGGGGATAATCACCTCCCTGTCCCTACTGGCTACCCCTCTTCTGATGGAGCCCAGGATACCATTTGCCTTCTGAGCTGCAAGGGCACACTGCTGGCTCATGTTAAGTTTTTCATCTATCAAGACCCCCAGGTCCTTTTTTGCAGGGCTACTCGCAAGACTGCTCCTTCCAGTCTGTATGGATGCCTGGGACTCCTCCAGCCCAAGTGCAAAAGTCTGCATTTTGCCGTGTTGAACCTCATCAGGTTCACCCGGGCCCACCTTTCCAGCTTGTTGAGGTGACATACTTCTGAACAGCTGTTAAATCTTAGTGTCATACCACCTTCTGTTTGAAGCGTTGATATCCTCTTGACTTTGCAACTTCCCCTGGTCATATCCCACTCTAAGATATTACAGTCTGACCCAGTCTGAGTAGCCAAGACAACAAATTGAAGACATTTTTGGGATCATGGCTGTTATTCTTTATTAAATGGAATCAGTGAAAAGAAAGATGAGTAAAGAAATGATTATTTTGATTTTGGAGTCTCTATTTATTTGTGTTTTTATTCTAAGGTCTGTAGATATTTTGTGCCTAAATCATTTTTATATGATTCACTGAAGATCATAAAGCATCTCAATAACACTGCTCATTCTTTTCTTCTCCCCTTCATCCCCATCTTGTAAATAAGAGAATTCATATAAAATTTCAATCTATCTAAAAGCTACCAATGTATAAAACAGGATCACCATTCCACAATGTAATAAATATAAGCACAGTTCAATAGACATCAGTGTCTTGGAAACAGCTGTTAAATTTCAGAAAGAAACATTTCTTACAACTATATAAACCTCCTGTCAGAATGACTGTGAAGGATAAGTTAAAGCTACATCCGGTCTTAGTTGCTTTATATTCCCTTCATTCTCACTGAAGAATGTACAAGTGCTGTGAATAAGAAATCTTACCTTACACTGTGAAGGTACAAATGGCTTTTTCTTTTTCTCCCAACCTTCTTTCACCTTTCTAAACAGGGGCTCAATCCATCTATATCTAAAGGGAAACATAAGGTCAGCTGGCCTGCTTCATAAGGCCTTTCTCAACAATTTGATAGCATCTTTATTCTGGACAGTAATTTTAAATAAATGAAAGTCCAATCTGTTAATGAAAACTGAAAAGGACTGGAGCATGGCATACTTTTAAGCCTGGTTTCAGATTTTAAATACAGCAATTTTTGTCTTGTGTTGTTCCGTAAAATAGCCTGAAAAAAATGAAAATCTTATAAATAACACTGAAAACATATAATACTTTGACTAAGAATAAATAAGTTTACATTTCCATCAACATTCCATAATTCTTTTCTCCTTATCCATAAGAAGTTATGAGGTTTTGCAGAATGAGACTATCTTCTCCTTTAAGGTTGACTAATTAAGAACCATTTCAAGAGCAAAAAGAGATAATGAGAAAGAGAGGCAGTAATGAGAACAAACTCTAGCTTCAGAGAGCATGTGAGAACACAGGAAGATATCTTTGACTGAGGACTAAGTAATGAGACAGTGATAGGAAACAAACATCCCAGTCACACTACTTGATAGGCTATCAAACTAAGGGCCTAATTACAGGAAGATCAACCCAGACTTAGAAGCTGATAAATGCGAACCAGGGTATGGAAGGCTGAGAGAACTGGAAGGGTGCAGAAACTGCCGAGCTCTACGAACCCATGGAAATGCGTAGAACAAGAGAAAGCAGGTGGATCAAAGAATAGAAAGTAGAAAAGGGTAAACAAGGGCCAGTCATTTGTAAAACAGGCAGTCAGTATGCTTCTCTGGTCAAAGTGATCCTGCTCACCACGAGATCAGTCACCTGCGTGTGTGCTGGTGAGCCTGCAGAGTGCTGTGTAGGCCTGCACCAGTGGCTCTCTGTCTGCAGCACTGAAGAGGAGGAAGGGGACTTGTCCATCTGTGTCTGTGTTTACATGAGTGCCATGTATAAGCTGCTGAAGGAAGGCCTTGGCTGGCAGACTCCATGATCAACCATATCAATGTCTGTCTGTCTGTGTGTGTCTGTGTGTCTCTGGGAACAGGCTCAACTTTGCTGAATCTGTTGTTGGCTGAAGGGAAAGTGGCAGCTGTGATCCTTAGTCTGGGCAGAGACCCTGTCTCCCAGGCACTGGGCTGGGCGTAGTAGCTGAATGGTGTGCTGGGCCAGATCAGCTGGAGGAGGTTGCTGTGCTCAGTACTGCACTTAATAGTCATTTTTATAAGGAAAAGACCATGTTTCACAGTCTTTCAGATTACCTATTGTCTTTATTATTGAAATTCAGTCCTGCTTCCTGAATATGAATATATCCTGAAGGAAAACAAAACAAAACAAAACAACCAACCAACCAACCAACCAAACAAAACAAAACAAAACAAAACAAAACAAAACAAAAACAAGGAATGTTTCTCATGATTACTCCCAGGAGCATCCTGCTTAGAAAAAGACATTCAGATCTGGTTTTCTTAAAAATTTTGAGATACCAAACTTATAAACACATCAGTTTATTATGTTATTGCTCCCTCCCTGTAACTTAGCCTACTAAGGGTGCCCTGTGTAGGCCAGGATCGTAATAGTAAATGTTTTGGAAATGTTTTGGTAGCAGTGGAAGTGTCACTTGTGTTTGCAGAATAAAATGTTTCCCTTTTATCCTGTTTTGTTTTGTTTTGTTTTGTTTTTCCCATCAGAATGCACAATTTTAACTTCTGAGGAGGACAACCAACATTTAATTGCTAGTATTGTCGTACTTGAATGTAATATAAGGTATCAGCCAGTATTTAAAACAAACAATCAAACCAGTTTATTGCATTTCTACAGCTTCTCTTCAGATCCTGGTGACTTTTATATATATCAGGCTCAGTTGGACTGTGGCACTTCAAAAGATGACTATGTGCATGGCCTAACATAATTTGATATTTTCAGGAGTAGAAAGGACAGCTTTTCAGTGGTTAGAATTTTCCTGTTTCCCAAATATGTGATTGTATGATGCATATATAAAGACTCATAGACTCCAAGAATATCCAGTTTAACTGTCCATCTATCACAATATTTCCCACTAAACCATATGCCTCAGTACAATATCTAAATGTTTCCTGAACACCTCCAAGGACTTCACCACCTCCATGGGCAGCTTGGTCCAGTGTTTGATCACTCTTTTGGAGAAGTTTTTCCTAACATCCAATCTGAGACTGTTCAATATCTCAGTTATATAAAAGTCACCATCAGTGATTAAAAGGTTTGGTTTCCATTTCATTTTTGTCTCCTTTGACTTTTAGGTGATACTTATTGCTCTGTGTAAACCCTTTGACGCTGTCTTCCACAGCTTTCTCCTATAAAAGCTGACAGACCATGGTATAACAGGTGAACTCTTCACTGTGCAGGAAACTGTCTCAGTGGCCAGACCTACAGAGTGGTGAATAGAATTAAATCCACCAAATGATCATGAGTGGTCTTCAGGGATCAGTACTGGGAACAGCTCTTTTAAATATCTTTATTGATAATCTGAATGAAGGGATTGAGTGCAACTTCAGAAAGTTTGCAGATGACACCATATTGAGAGAAAGTGTTCATCTGCTTGAGGGTAGAAAGACTTTACAGAGGGGTCTGGATATGTTTTACTGATTGGCTGAGACCAACTATATGAGCTTTAACAAGTTCAAGTGTTGTGTTCTGCACTTTGGTCACAACAACCCCATGCAATGCTACAGGCTTGGGGTATGGAATGCTGTGTTATAGAAAAGGGTCTTTGGGTGCTTGTCAAAAGCCAGCTGAACATAAGCCAGCACTGTACTCACATGGAAAAGAAGGCCAATGGCATCCTGGCTTATACCAGAAACAGTACAGCCAAGAGGACTAGAAAGTGATTTTCCCTCTGCACTCGGCACTGGTGGGGCATCATTTTGAATACTGTTTTCAGTTTTGGGCCCCTCACTACAATAAAAAATCGAGGTATCAGAGGGTATCCAGAGAAAGGCAGTGAAGTTGATGAAGAATCTGTAGCATAAGTCTTATGAGGAGTAGCTTAGGGAACTGGGATTGTTCAGTCTGGAAAAGAGGCGGTTCAGGGCACTCTCAACAACAAATCCCTGAAAGGAGATTTTGGCAAGGTGGGTTTTCATTTCTTCTCCCAGGTAAGTGACAGGATGAGAATTAATGGCCTGAAATTGCACCTGAGGAGATTCACATTGTATATTAGGATTTTTTAATTTTTTTATTTTTTTTTTTATTTTTTTTTTCCTCCAAAAGAGTGGTAATGCATTGGAGCAGGCTGCCCAGGAAAGTGGTGGAGTCATTGTTCTTGGAGGCATTGAAAAAATGTGTACATGTGGCACTTACGAACATGGTTTAGCGTGCATAGTGGTAATGGGTTGACTGCTGAACTAGATGATTTTAGTGGTTTTTTTTTTTCCCAACCTTAATGATGCTATGATTCTATTACTCTATGATTCTATGTTAAAACAAAAGCTAATAAAAAAATTGAAGGTCATTTTACATATATATATATTTTTTTTCCCCAAATAAAAGAATATTCCAGCCTACGATATGCTGCTTCATTCTAAGTAATTTCCAGCCAATTTTTTGATATGTGCAAAAAATCCGAACTGTTGCCCTGTACTCTGGTCAGTGCTGCCACTGTCAGTAATGGACTACCAATTTCTTCTGATTTTAGAAGACTTCAGTTCTTAGGCACATTAGGCATATTAGACTTTCTTTGTCTGAACTTTTCTTGACCTGCCTGCAGCAGTGTTTTCCCTTGGCTTAGTTGTAGCAGCAGTTTTTCCAGTCACTGAGTGGTTATGCCTGCTTTGTTTTCCTTTTGCTTAGCTTATTGTCTAGCTATAGATTTTGTATAGATAGGAGGAACGAGTTGATCTTCTGTCTAGAATTAGATATTTATGACTAATTAACTATATGATCTTTAAAATGTACATATGCAGACGTGCAAATGAGATGAAAAAATCAACCAATACACTGTGGATTGCATCAGGGAAAACCGAAAAGCATTAGCTTTTACAGTGAATGTCAATCTTCTTGGTGACATTCAAGTTTTAAATTCTCTCTGAAATGGGTAATGCATGGATGATCTGTTAACAAGGTATGACGTTATCTATAGAAGTGCAAAACATTGGTGAAAAATGAACAAAAATTATCAAACTCAAGAAGTTACTACCTGGCTCTCGTCTCTTTAAAGATTATACCTGCCAAAGAGAAGAGAATAAAATTAAATCAAGTAAGTCTGTTTTAGTTGTTGTCGTTGTTTGTTCGTTTGCTTTTCAGAAGGAAAAACTTCTTAATGTTTTTGCTAGAGAATGCATTTTCTGGCATTGCTGATCTGTCTTGGGACTCATTGTACAGAAACCCTCAGCAGCTTCATGTCTCATTTCTAAGCTCAGATCTACTGTTTTTCTGTTATGGACAGTCAGTGTTCAGGAGGAAGTAATTTTTTTGATAACCTGTGCAGATTCCAGGGAGAGCTGTGGCTTTCAGGACTAAGACCTTGAATTTGATTTTATATTCTTTGGAGAGTCAGTACAGAAAGTAGAGCATTGGGGTCATATGTTTTTGGTTGCTTTCCAAATGTCCCATGTTACCACCTATTACTTTTGGGGAATCTTTTAATATATAGATTCTGAAATATTGTATAATTATGTGAAAGGAAAGAAAAAATAAGGTATGTACATAGGAGATGAGTTACGAAATGGAATAAGAATATAAACATCAGAGAAAGCGTAAAGGAGGATGATTGGGCAAGTGAATGTTAGTACCGAAGTCTCTGGCTTGAGATGAACAATACAACCTCCAAACACAAAATATGTTTAAGTATGATAGTAGTCGTATTAAAATAAGTGAAATTATTTAAACAGTTTAAGCAAGTGAATATATCTGCAGGAATAAGACCTAAATATTGTATATACAATTAGTATAGAATGTGAGAAAAGTTATCATTTTTTCAACAAAAGCAAGGAAACTTCAGAATTGCCTACTTTTAATTATGTAATCACATCCATCTACAAAACACTGTATTTTTTCACTCCTAGTAAAATTCAGTGTGTGATTAAGAATGCACTAATTTGTGCATACAGATGGAAATATTTAATAATCTCTTCTCCTTTTTCAGAACCAACCTTCTTTCACTGCTTCTCATGTATTTGATCCCTGGTCTTTGGCTTAGTCAGACCTGCAGTCTCCCACTCTCCTTACACAAAACTCTAATGAGGTTTAACAAAGCCAAATTCAAGGTTGTACTTGGGTTGAGGCAATCGTGGATATGAGTACAGTCTGGGAGAAAAACACATTGAAAGCAGCCCTGCAGAGAACTTCTGGATTCTTGTGGATGAACCAGTACTATCTGCTTGCAGCCTGGAAGATCAACACTATACTGCTCTGCTTCAAAAGAAGGGTGACCAGCAGGGAGATGGAGATTATTGTCTCTTTTTACTGTACACTTGTCAATCCACATCTGGAGCATTTTGTCCAAGCCTGGGACCCCCACTAAAGGAAGGATGCAAAGCTGTTGGAGCAAGTCCATAGGAGGATCACAAAGATAATCAGAGGGCTGAAGCACTTCTCATGTGAAGAAAGGTTGGGGGAATTGGGCTTATTTATCATGGAGAAGAGAAGGCTCCAGGGAGACCTCATTGCAACCTTCCCGTACTTGGAGAGAGCTTACAGGCAGGACTTTTTTGTGTGGTCTGATGGTGGTAGGACAAAGGGGAATTGATTTAAACTAAAAGAAGGAAGATTTTAGGTAGATGTTTGGAAGAACTTTAAATCAGAGGATGATGCAGTCGTGGTAAAAGTTGCCAAGAGAAGTTGTGGATGCCTCATCCCTGGAAGCATTCAAGGCAAGGTTGGAAAATATCCTGGGCAGCCTGATCTAGTGGTTTGCAAACCTACCCATGGCAGGGGGGGGGTTCCTAGACAATGTTAAATGTCCCTTACAACCTAAGCAATTCTATGATTCTATATATGATCTCTTCCCTCTTGAATCTTTCCCTTCCTTTAAACTCTACCTTCCAGGCTAGCTCCTGTAATCTAGCAGTCTCCATGGAGTGGGTGGGAGTTACAATTGCTGCAAGAAACAGTGTACAGGAGTGAATAAACAACCTCCTTAATTCCCAGCAACACTCCCTCCCACTGTATTTCAAGATAATTTTGCTAGCGCTTGTCTTAGAAACAGACAATGATTCTATTCTAAAAAAGGCAAAACACTTGTGTATTTCATCTACAAAGTTTTAACTGGCATTTTCAAAGAAACACTCCAACCAAGAAATCTGAACCAGACTAAACCAGTGATATATGGCAAACGTATTAGCAAACTGAAGCAGGATGAAATAAAGGGAAATATTCAGCAGCTGTACTAATTGAGTCAGATATCCCTTCTCCTTTAATAAGCTGTAATCCTACTTACATATCTGTTGAGTTACCTACATATGAGCATCTACCTAGAGTGATTACAGAAAATACTCTGCACTCAGATATTTGTGTAGTTCAAACGTAAAATAATCTACTTCAGGCACAACAACATTAAGGAAAAAGTATGATTAGGTTGCCAAGCAAACTAGCCAGTAAGAGCAGGTACTGATAGAGGATTTTGACACAAGCCTGTATTACCTTTTAACATATTATCATTTCTTATGGTTCCAAGGTCAATGTCTCTTTCTCAAATAACATTTCGGACCTGTAATTGTTCATCTACATGCCAGCAATTATGGGTGAATTGATCAGCCAGTAATTAATGCTATGCTATTACACTTTTTAATTTGTAGATTATGCAGCTGCGAGCGTTCACACATTTTTAATTTGTATATTATACAGCCACAAATGTTTACAATGTCCTTTTTAATCTCCTTACACTACCAGTGCCATTATTCACTATAGATTAATGATACACCGAATGCTGAGGTTTATTTCATTTACCACTCTTACCAAGAGAGCTGTTAACATTACTGTGCTCTATTACTTAATGTCTTACTGCAGCTGCTAGTGAGCATTGGTTACCCTTTAAAATATTACCAGTTGGATATTTTCTCTTTCTTACTGTCTCTCTCTTAAGCACTCTTGCTACTGACAATATGACTCTATGGTAATATCATACTTTATTTCTAAATTTATTTCAAGAGTTTTGTTCCAAAGCATTTCAATCTTTTGTTCCAAACAATGGTACCTCTCTAGCTCTACACACTTTGCATTCTCCAGCCTGTTCTCCCTTGCACTCTCCTGTGTGCCTTCACTCTCTTCTTCATATTATATTCTAAGCAGGGCAACTAGCCCATAGTTTTACTTCAGGGAAAAATCTCTGGTCAGTACAGCATTCCAGCATGTCTTTAACCTAAAGGATGGTGCTCCAGCCTGTGCAGAGCCACTTGCTTACATTGTTCATTTGAATGAATAAGACACAAGAGTAATCTTGCATGCCATATCTGTACTCTAAAGTCTATCAAAATGAGCAAGAATCATCTATTAAAGATTTGTTGCACAGTCTAGGCAAAGCACTTTACAAAACTTTTTTTTTTTTTTTTTTTTTTTTTTAATTAAATATCTGAGGTGTGGCGGCCATAGCGGTGAGGCCAGTCTCTTTTCAGTGGTACGTGGAGACAGGACGAGGGGAAACGGACATCAGCTGCAGCACAGGAAGTTTCGCACGAATGTACGTAAGAACTTCTTCACGGTGAGGGTGACGGAGCACTGGAACAGGCTGCCCAGGGAGGTTGTGGAGTCTCCTTCTCTGGAGATATTCAAGTGTCACCTGAACGCCTACCTGTGCGACCTGGTGTAGGGAACCTGCTTTGGCAGGGGGGTTGGTCTCGCTGATCTCTAGAGGTCCCTTCCAATTCCCTACAATTCTGTGATTCTGTGATTCTGTGAAATATTTTGCACCCTCAGCAAATTTGTGGATGACACCAAGCTGAATGGTGCAATTGATATATTGGAAGGAAGGGAAGCCATCCAGAGGGACTTGGACAGGCTGAAGAAGTGGGCCCATGAAACTCAATGAGATTCAATAAGGCCAAGTGCAGGGTGCTGCACTTGGGTCAGGGCAATCCCAGGTATTGATACAAGCTGGGGGAAGATCTCCTTGAGAGCAGCCTTGTGGAGAAGGACTTAGGGGTCCTGGTGAATGAGAAGCTGGACATGAGCCAGAAGTATGTGTTTGCAGCCTGGAAGGCCAACTGTCTTCTGGGTTGCATTAAAAAAGGTGTGGCGAGGAGGGAGAGAGAGGTGATTGTCCCCCTCTACTCAGCTCTTGTGAGGTCCCATCTGGAGTACTGTGTCCAAGCCTGGGGCCTCCAGTAAAGGAAGGACGTGGAGCTCTTGGAGCGGGTCCAGAGGAGGGCCACTAAGATGATCAGAGGGCTGGAGCATCTCTCCTACGAGGAAAGGTTGAAGGAACTGGGATTGTTTAGATTGAAGAAGAGAAGGCTCTGGGGAGACCTCATTGTGATCATCCAGTACTTGCAGGAAGTATATGAACAGGAGGGAAATGGCTTTTATGAGGGTAGATAGTGATAGGACAAGGGAGAATGGTCTTAAACGGAGACAGAGGAGGTTTAGGTAGGATATTAGGAGCAAGTTTTTCACAAAAAAGGTGGTAATGCACTGGAACAGTGTCACAGAGTTAAATAGATCAATTTATGCCTGTGACAGGGGGCAGTAGGCCCCTGCCCTCCCCCTCCCACCCCCCAAAATGGCAAGGAAGGGAGGAAAAAAAAAAGCCGCAACAATCTATGGAGGAAAACTTATTTTACTAACTATGATATCGGAATACAAGATAACACAATATAATACAATCTGATTGAAATTGTGACTAATAAATCAAATAAAATAGGAGAGAGAGAGTTCCTGAGACCGATTCAAACCTGAAAAGCTTGGAACGGCCAGGAAAGCACCCTCCAGCACCCACTGCCAGGCAGTAAGAGACCGCCCCACCCGGAAGAGCCAGATCCCATGACTTCCGTAATGCATAGGGATAGGTGCCTGGAATTGGAGCATTAACACTTTAACTCCCAGTACACTACATGATGTTTTGATGTGGAATACTGAGAACCAAAAACAAAAAAAAAAACATAAAACCATGACATTCCACACAGTTCCACCCCTTATTCTACATCACTACATCATGCTTAATAGCAAAGGCACACAGAAGAATTTGGATTATTTGCTCTCCTTTCGTGAAGACTTTTTCTGCTGTATTGCCCCACACAATGATATCATCAATGTATTGCAGGTGCTCAGGAGTACTGCCTTGTTCCAATACAGTTTGGATCAATCCATGGCAAATGGTTGGGCTGTGTTTGCAGCACTCAGTCCCAAGAGTTGGGCTACTGAAAAACACCAAAGGAAGTTGTGGATGCCCCTTCCTAGGATACATTCAAGGCCAGGCTGGATGTGGCTCTGGGCAGCTTGGTTTAGTTGTTGGCAACTCTGCACATAGCAGGGGGATTGAAACTAGATGATCTTTGAGGACCTTCTCAACACAGGCCATTCTATGATTCTATAATTCTATGATTTAAGTATATACACATATAACCAAATAATAATGCTTTATTTGATGTGTGTGCATTTGTATTTGAACATCACTTAAGAAAAAAATGATCTGATTCCCCCAGATAACACCAAGCAAAACAGTTCAGTTCTTTCCATTCTCTCTGAGACAAAATGAAGCTTTTTCAAATGAAGTATGAGGAGAAAAACAAAACTTGCCTAATTCCTTTCCCCATAAAATAATAATAAAATAATAAAATAATAAAATAATAAAATAAATAATAATAATAATAAAAAAACTTAAACAACTTCCATTAGAAGATTCTTCTTTATATCTTTAGTAAAGTCATGAAATCATTCTAAGGAAAGGTGAAAAGGCCGATTGCAATTCAGTATCCAACTAGGCAGATAACTAATATTTACCTCTAGATTACTTTGTCCGAACACTTTATAAGAAGCATCTGGTGAATTTTCAATTCTTTTTTTTTTTTCTTTTTAAAATTAAAAATCAAAATACCTTAAATGAAAAGTGAAGTACCTATTATCTCTTCAAGAGCATCTCTTGAAAGATAAAATACAGCTGAAGAACTTGCCTCTTGAGTTAAGATGCATCATCTGACTCCCAATTCCCTTAGAAACCATAGTTAATTATCAGAAGTAAAATATCCATTATTAAACCCAGTTGATATATTTTTTGAATTAACTTTCATTCAAAAAAAATTTTTCCCCAGAAAGAAGATCCCTTAAACATGTAAATAACAAAACAAACAAACAAACAAAAAGCGCAACTAATTTTCTGTTGAAAAACAGTTTTGACATGAAAAAAATCAACCAGTTCTGGTGGTTGAAATGGCCTTGCAGTGATTTTCACCAGTTAAAGCATAATATTTATTATCAAATTAACATGGGCGTTGCAAGGATTCATGTTCACAACTTTTAACTGGAAAACTAATATGAGCATATGTTGCCTCTAATAAGTAATAGACAGTGGCCCATGTAACAACTCATGTATTACATATTACAGTGTGTTCAAGAGAATTCTAAAAAGTCTCAAATATCATTGCTGATAAAGTCTTACAGAGGGGTCTAGCTTGTAAACAGATGTAGAAAAGATATGAAATTTATGTAATGTTTATTTTAAATTATGTTTAGAAGTTTAATTTTAAAATTTAAATAATCTTTATATTATTGCTATTTAAAAAAAAAAAAATGTTTTTCATTAAATATGTTATCCATTCTGTTGACTTTTATTCTCTGGGACAGCAGAAAGTTTCTACGGGCAAGCAAAAGAGTATTTTTTTCTGTCCGAAAACACAAAATATTTATATTTATATGATTTCCAAGCTTTCTTTTTGTGATCAGCACTCATATGTGTGTGAGCCTAATTTCTGTAATTTAAGCGGGATTCTGTCCCTTTAACTGAAGAGAACTGATAGACTGGTTCACAAAATGTGGTTGTTGGTAACAGGATCCCTGGTTTTTAATTTATTCTGAAAGTGGAGAGATTTTATATTATATTCTTGTAAGAAACACCTGTAATTATTGTACTGTCAGATAAGAGTTTTCTAAGAAAAGGAAGTTATTTCAGCTGAAAGTACAGGAAAATTCGTTGGCATTGTCATCAGAAGGAAGTGCTTCCAAGGCAGCTATGGAAAACACGTTTCTGGTTCTTGCTATTAGAAGGTACCTCATTTTGAGGTGGTTTGATTTGAGGTGGTACACAGGACAATTCTTGTAAACACCAATTTGCCATCACTACATGGTAACAGAGGTTGCATTCCCTGGTACCATGCTTCCCTCAAAAAGTTTTTTTGTGGCAACTACTTTTTTTTTTTTTTTTTTTTTTTTTTTTTAATTATAATATGGAGAGATTTCATTTTACTCTCTCTATCTTTGATCTTCAAAATTATGTTTACAACCAAATATATTCTCTGACTAAATATATTCTATAAGGTTTTTCTTCTCCACAACATTTACCTTTAGGAAATATGTTTAGGAAATACTCCAATAACAGCAACAATACTGGTGTTACTACCACTTACATAAAGATCATAGAATTGCAGAATCATAGAGGTTGCAAGGGTCCCCCAGAGACCATCCAGTCCAGCCCCCAACAACTCCTCCAGATAATAATACTTTTCCTTATCTTTGCAGTACCTGTAATTTATTTTTTTCCCCAAATAACTTCGAGACAAGGAGCAAAATATTTAGAATTTCTCTGAGCACTGTAAATTAGTTTCTTCTCTTTCCCATACCCCACATCTCCTTCGTCACTGAGATTAAGGAGTTTATAAAATACAACTTGTTACAGCCATGAGGGATTACTACTATATATTATCACTCACAGCTCATTAACCCCGAAGCCCTGCTAACTAAGAAAATCCTCTCTAATGAGGTTTCTTTCACTGCACTAAAGAACAAAAGGTCTTAAAGTTTTGCCCATTACCAATCTTCCTCAAATTATTTTCCCGTAATTAAAAAGGAACTTTAAGGCCATTAAAATACAAATCCAAATTTCTTGTTCTCAGGAAAACCATGTCCACTTTTTTTTTTTTTTTTTTTTTTTTTTGACCTTCCCCTCCTATGTTTGCAAAGGATCTTGAAGCTGTGAAACATTTTAAATGCATTTCTAGTATTTTCTACATTTTATAAATACTGGATCCTTCTTCTGAATCCTACTTCTCAAATGAACTACATGATTTCTGAGCATATTAGAACTAATTCAGTTTTAGTGTAAGCAGACTTACAATTTGCTATCATTTATAGAAATCAGGCTAGTTTTCTGCAGGGTTAAATTGAGATTCTTTGTCAAGAATTGCAAAAAATAAGTGGAGTACTTGTCAGTTCTGAGAACGTAAGGGATCTGGAAGAGTCCAAATTACATTGACATAACTGAGGGAGAGAAAAAAATCTATTTATTGTTATCTACTTAATAGTAATACTTAGCAGATCAAAAAAGGATTTAGAAACTCATGAGATTTGTTTAAGAAAGAAAATATCTTTACAAAATAAACAATATAGGCATTGAATGCCCCAGATTCCACTGTTTTGATTTATGTGGCTAGATAATGTCTCTTCCTTCTTTTTTACTTTTTTATCCATACTTATTTCTGAAATTATTATTATGTATACTCAACTTTTCTGTTATCATGCATTCACATTCAGGTCCTGGGTAAAATAAAGTACATCTATTTCACCTCCAAGATGCTTGTCCTAATAGTTATTTGAACATTCAATTTACTTTTTATGTATTTAATATTTAAGAGTAGCTGAAAAACTGCAAAAAGAACATAATGAAGTTGTTGATGAGTTGATGAGATGGCTCAAAGTAACTGATTTTTCAGCCTGCTGCACATGTTGCCTCATCTCTGCATTACTTCATAAATGTTTCAGAGAGACTTTGAGATTGCCTGCATGCCAAACAGGTCCATGTTGGCTCTGGTGTTCACTGTGGGTTGTGCAAGAAATTGCACAAGCAGTGCTCTCTTCATTATTATTCTAGCTGATAATTAGCTAGTCTGAAAGTGACTATAGGTTCTCGTAAACTAGGAAGACCTTTTTCCACAATGGCTGCTGATCTCTGTAGGAGCCAGGCTTTGATTCTATTTCATTCAGGCAAAAGAAGATGAGATGAATCCTGGGCAGATGCCTTCAGCAGAAGTTTCCTTTGAGAGACACTTAAACTAAACAAGAAACTACTTTTACATATATTCTTACATATATTTTACATATATTCTTACAAGTGACTGTGAAGAGGAAAGGGACCTGGGGATGTTGGTTGATGCTTGGCTGAACATGAGCCAGCAGTGTGCCCAGGTGGCCAAGAGGGCCAACGGCATCATGGCCTGCATTAGAAATAGAGTGGCCAGCAGGAGCAGGGAGGTGATCATCCTCCTGTACTCAGCACTGGTGAGGCCGCACCTCGAGTATTGTGTTCAGTTTTGGGCCCCTCACTACAAGAATGACATTGAGGCCCTGGAGCATGTCCTGAGAAGGGCAACAAAACTGGTGAGGGGTCTGGAGTACAAGTCTTACGAGGAGTGGCTGAGGGAGCTGGGATTGTTTAGTCTGGAGAAGAGGAGGCTCAGGGGAGACCTCATTGCACTCTACAACTTCCTGAAGGGAGGTTGTGATGAGGAGGGATTGGCCACTTCTCCCAGGCAACAAACAGGACCCGAGGAGATGGCCACAAGTTGTACCAGAGGAGGTTAAGGTTAGACATAAGGAAAAACTTTTTCTCTCAGAGAGTGATCATGCACTGGAATGGCTGCCCAGGGAGGTGGTGGAGTCTCCATCCCTGGCAGTGTTCAAGAGGCATCTGGATGAGGAGCTACAAGATATGGTTTAGTGATTGTGATAGCAATGGTAATGGGAGGATGGTTGGACTAGATGATCTTGAAGGTCACTTCCAACCTCATGATTCTATGATTCCATGATAATCATAACTGATTTTCTTCTTTATTTTGTGTTTTCATCTTCCTTTCTATTTCTATGTTCATTTGTTGAAGAAGGGCTTTCATGGGTGGGATAAAGTAGTAGTGTTAGGTGAGTGCTAAATGGAAGTCTTGCACTGTCTGATATTACCATGAGTAGTTACAGTGTGGTCAATTTGTTTGGGGTTTATTTTGCTCCTCCGCTATGTTTTATTTTATTTGTTTTAATTTTTCTTGCATTTTTTTCTTGTTTGTTTCATGGCATTTTTTTTCTTGTATTGTTTTTCTGTAATGCTAATAGTTGAGTTACCATTTCTGAAAGATTTCTTTTGGTTTTCCCTCCCTCAAAGTTGTTATGTTTGTATATTTACATTTTAGCTTCCCCAATCCTCGGAATCTTTATATTTATGGTTACCTATGATAAGAGAAAAAAAAGAAGTGCGTGTGTCAGAACTGCACAGACAGATTTCATTTCTGCATCTACTATCACATCTTAAAACAAGGTCTTCATTCAGTTGAATCCCCTACTCGACTACCCAGAGAGGTACGTGCATGTCCAGAAATGTGTCTGCAACACTTTAAGTTCCCATGTGGTTATAAGAAGGTGATGAGAATAAGCAACTTGCATTAAATGAGCTGGATCTTTCAAGACCTAAATGCATATAGCATTTTCAAAAAAGTGTAGGCAGCAGATTTACCAAGTGAACTAAATAGAAGCTTCCATCCACTTGAGACCTGTGATAAGCCTCTCTCAGCTCGAAGTAGCTTAAATGTACATTGCAGGAGGTTTTATTGTTAACCTCTTTCTGGCCTTCAACAAGTAGTCAATAGCTCTGCAGATTATATTCTCCTCTGCCATCCTGATTGCTAGAAGCATTCATCCAGAACTAAGCCACTACCGTAAACAGAGCAGGGTGAAAATTTTTCAACAAAACACTTTTCCATCAGAAAAAGGTGATTCATTGAAACTGAAACCTTTCATAGGAAAAGGCTGGTTTCATTGATTTTTGTGGTGGCAAAATAAAAAGTTGTGAAGTTATTGAAAAGTTTCTTTTCAAGGAGTTTGAAGCAAATAGTACTTTTCAATTCAGAGAAGTATTTGGGAAAATATTAATGTAAGATTACTTAGTCACAGATAATTTAATAAACAATTTTTCTAAATTGGTTATGGAAACAAAGGATTTTTTTCACATATTTTCAATTTTTGAAAATTTCAGAATATTTGCTATTTCAGGATATTTTTGATCAAATTGCAAAAACAAACTCCCATGAGCCTATATAGAAAACAACTGAATGCTTAATCAGTTTTCAGTTTCTTGCATCTATAACTACTGAAATCACTCAGTAGATAGTCTCCATCAGATGTGTTGTAGCCACCTTTTAGAGCACAGATTGGCTTACGTTATTATTTTAAATACTCTAAAGAGACAAAAAAAGTGTAATTCATATAAATGTAATTGTAATAAACAGAGTATTCACTCTAGCACAGAGAAAAATAATATATTTAGGTATGTTTCTCTGTCAACTAAATGTCAAAATGAAAGTGTTATGTCATCATTTTACATATCTACTGATTTGCCAGGCTGTGAAAGTAAAGTAATAGTCAGTTTAGTTATTAATTTTTGTTAACTGTTGTTGAAGCCTGAATTTTCCAGTGAAATTTTGAAGAATATCAAATAAATTTCTGTGGTGTAAACCTGAAAATGTGTGATAATGTGGGATATGAAAACCCTGAATGATGAAGATGGACCTGAGAAAATGCAAATAGCTCTCTTCCAATAAATATTTTCCTTATAAATCCATGGAAATAGCGAGAAACTAAACTGTCCAAACAGAAGCTCAATAATAGGAAAAGAAAAATAGCAACACTCAGAAAGAGTGGGAAGATTTTTTTATACTACACAATTTGCATGAGTTAACTAGGACTTTGCTAAATTAAGGAATCAGATAAAGATATTAAAATGCTAAAGTATAAAATTTAAAAGCACCATGGAAAAAGAAAAAGAAAAAAAAAAAAAAAGAGCATGTGTCACAGTAAGGGGCAAAAAAGGCCTCTTTTGCTTGCAGAGAAAAATAGCATATGTAGTTTGCCTGCCTCAGCAGAAACTAATACAAGGTGAAAGATAGCACAGAAAATGAAATGATCATAGTAAATTAATATGGACCTTCTGAGAAAACAGATCAGGAAGTGTTTTTTGTAGATAATAGAGACTCACATAAAAACAGGACGGAATACTGATGGTGAGCTTTTGCAAACACCCTGGTGCTGAATGAGATAGAAAATGTACAGCATGTTATCATCTAAAAAGGGCTTGTGCCCTTTTTATAAGGCTGCTTCATCCACTGAGGAAACCAGTCAAAAAGATCAAAGGCTGTGCTGGGTTTAGTTCTCCCCAAGAATATGAAGCTGATTGAAAAATAGAAGCAACCACAGTGTCAAACAACATAGAAAGAGGAGATCAACTAAAATATTCTGTTTTCTCCCCCATCACTAGCGTATTAGCTGAGTGGAGATAAAAGAAAGATCATTATAATCTTCATAATGCTAGCCATGAATTAGAGACACATGAACTGCAAAGCAGGAGATTTCTTATTAAGCTGAGGCTTGTATTTACAAGTGAAGGGAACAGAGGTTTGCCTAAAATTGGGGATCAGATTTCCAAGGGATGGTAGATGAGGAATTATCAAAGGACGTAGAAATAACATTGGCAATGGCATATAGCACTGGGGATTGAGATAAATACATTGCTGTTCTCTCTGGTACTGGAACAAATCTCTGAGAGATGTACAGGAGATGATGAAAATGTCAAAACCAGGGCTTGTCTAATTGCTTCAAATTGTAGTGAGTTCCCATGTTCCTCTATGTTCTCAGACGGCATCTCCCTTGCCTGTCGACATGAAATCACATACATTCCTAGTAACAATGAAGGGTGACAGACACAGCCACTCCCATTCCCTTGAATTGTTTCATAATTGGAAATGAATTCTGCATATGTATGACAAATTCTTTGTTCATGGTAAATCCTGTTAGAAATAATCATACAGAGGCACCCATGGAGACAAATTTCTGCCCTGGGTTCCCAACTAATGCAGTTAGTGACCAGACCAAGATAGGTATTCACATGTGACACAAAATATCTTAACGCCAAAGTTGGTATAAAGAACATTGTCTTTGCTATGTTGGCAAGCACACAGATTGGTCTTCAATCCATTTACAGTGTGAATGAAGGTGTCACCTCCTCAGGGGTACAGAAGAAATTATCAAGAAAGTTTTTCCCACTAAGGAATAATTTCATGTTTGCCATTATTTTTTAATTTGTTTTAAAAGAAAATCTAAGAGAAAGTTGCTCAAATGGCAGCCTCCAGGAAAACAGTATGCTTCTGTCCTTTTTTTAAATTAATACAGCTATGAGACTGATTGATCTTCTGCTAGCCATCTCCTGAGCAGACTACTGCAGGATCCAAGAAAATGGATAGTCTTGATCTAAACAATACATGAGGTCTGGGGACAGTTCAACAGTTGCTAGTGGTGACTTGACAAACTCAGGGAATTAATGATTTTGTTGCTGTAGACTCTTGGATGAATCATGCTAGCGAAAGAGAGAAAAAGGATCACAACAAGCTCCAAATGTAAGTAACAAGAGAGAATAAAAACTTGAAGAACCATAGGATGATTGCAAGTTAAGCTACAACAAAGCATTTAAAACATTTCAGATGTTTGAAACTTTCATATTGTGTTGGACTCACTGATTCAGGGACTGGGGTAACATACAAGAACAAGGGAGTATTTTAATTGCTACCCCAAAATAATTGTGAAAAAATAAAAATCACACTTCTCCCTAAATTAGACCCATTCTCATAGAAATATTCTTCAACAAGTATATTAATTTACTTGTACACAATAAAAAAGGAGAGAAGCAACACTTTCTGCAAGATGATACCTATTTTTATTGCTTTCTTAATCTTTTTATGAACTTTTTATAACTCATTTTACAGTATACATTTTGTCATTATGAATGCTACTGTATATCTGTATCAAATATTTGCTAGAGAGTTTGTGTTGTAGTGGAAGGACTATATATAAATCAACTTGATATCATCACATCATGCCATATATCCATTTTATTACTAAAATTAATAAACAAATATATTTAACTTATGGCAAGAAACATATGAATTTAATCTGGTTAAATGGTTCAATTTTTATTTTTTTATTTTTTTGCTGATCAATAAGTTAAGCCAACTTTTTTTTGCAGCCTTCCTGTTAAAACCAAACCAAACCAAACCAAACTAAATCAAACCAAACCAAAAAACCCTGTCATTTATGAAAACTATTTTTTTTCTTTGTATTTTCTTTGTAATTTCACTGAAATTTTCCCTGCTATTTCTCTTATAAATAGTAGTAAAGAAAAAAAGCTTACATTCTTTTCTGGGTGGAACATATCATTTTATTACTAAAATTTGCTGAAAATATAGAGCAATAAGAACAAATACTATCCCAATCGGTTGAGTACACAGGAATAAACTTTTTTTTTTTTTCCTCCTTTAAAAATATATAATTAAAAAATATTTTCATTTGTTACATCTTGGCCTTCCTTTCTCCAATGTTTAGAAGAATCACCGTGCAAATACAAATACACAGTGTTCTTATTGATAAAAATACAAAGGTGAATGTAACATAATTATTGGTTGTGGACATTCTTTTCTTGCTAGCATAGCTGCATTGAAATATATGGAATACTTAAACCTGAGTCATTAGGGAAAAAGTAACAAACATATTTTGACAAAATATCTAAAATATTTGTATGTTTTTGCGAGGGACTAAGAATGATAAACTTGTTCATGAATTCCATTTTTTGTCAAATGTGCTTACTAGCTTTGTTTTCTAAATTTTGTTTTGACTTTAGCACTTATTACCAGTTTAACACTGATTGCAAAAAAATATTAGAAAGAATGCAATAGAACTCAACAGGGCACTAGGGAAGAATAAAAACAAAAAAAAAAAACACAAGTCAGTGTCAGAAATAGCAAGGAAATATTGTTTTATTATTTCAGACTGCCAGTTACTGACAGTGTGATGTAAATATTACTAAGTTAGAATAACTAAGTAAATGTACACTTTATTCACTATTGAGATGCTCAGAGCTGAATCAAAAAAGGAAGGCTCTCAAAAATCTGAGCTTTCAGTATACTTCATATTTTCCTTATATTCTTTACTTTGTATATTTAATCTACTAAAAAGTTTTGCATATCCAACACTAGGTAGTCACAAAATCATCTGCATCTGGATCTTCCAGACTACGGATTGTGGAAGGTTGTATACAGTTTTCTGCAAAATTCTCAGAGAAAGACATTTTCTTGAAATGTTGTAGTCAGTCAAAATTGTTTAGAGCAGATGACATCACAGTGAAAGAAGATGACCTTTACTTAATTCTAATTTTTATCTTTGCCAGATTATGTAAAGAGAAGCTGATTGCTATAATGCAGAAGGGCCTGGAAAATTTCTGGTTGTGTCTATGAGGAAATAGCTGTGGTAGCTCCTGGACCTTATTTTGAGAGAAATCATGTAGAATTGAATGTCTGGACTAAAGTTGAGTTGAAGGAAAATCTTACCCTAAAATTGTCCAGTTTATGTCTCCTGAATCAAGTATCAGTTTTTAGGCAGTTTGTTGTGCTCTGTTGTATCCCGTAAATGACGATCCTGACATTCAGCTGAAGATAAGTAATGTATTTGAAAGCCATATTTGGAGCACAAAAATGAACCAAAAATTTCAAGGCTGTTCTCTAAATATATAGGAATTATGCAGCCAATGCTGTGCTTACTTCAGTCTTTCATAATAGAACTTTATAGAATTAGCTAATAGGAATTGAAAACAGAGACTTGATCCTCACTTTCTCATATCCTATGTGAATGCTCTAATAAAAACTAGTATTTGCTACCCCTAGTGTATAATATTTTTTGTTCTCTTCCTGGTCCAAACCATTGAAAAATGAAGCCGGTCCAGAGAACTGAGAAATTTTATGATCTTTCGGGACTTGAAGATTGAGGGGAGGACTTAATTAGACCATAAAACACAAATTTGTTGTAGTCCTTGTAAAGGTGTAGCACATAAATATAAAAAATATTAACACGGTATAAACTACTCTAAGTACCCCATGTTGATTAACAATGAAAGATTTCACCTTTTAAAATAATAGCAATGCCAGTTGTGGAATGTGAAGAGTGCTTTGAATTACAATGAACTGTTGAATGCATTAGCCACAATATCAAATGCAGTCAAATTAAAACGTTCCCTTCTGACATTTTCAATTAAACCCCATCAAGCTTCCAAACAACCTAGGAAAACTAAATAGACTGTGAGCTAATGGGAAAAGGCAGCCTGACATCTTCTCCTTCCAAAAATCAGATTAAGCATCAATGCTGTTGCAAAGATCTGTACCAGAACATTAAACAATTAAGAACTGGCATAACAATACTGACCAATAGTCTATCTACTCCTGTGCTGTACCAATTGCTTGTGACAGAGACCAATACTAAATGCAGAAGAGGAAGAATGGTTATAATAGTAAGGTCTTGCAACTTTAAGACTTTCTTTCCACTCAAGTGTCTCTTTTTTTTTTTTTTTGTGTGTGTGTGTGTGTGTGTGTGTGTTTCTATGATTTCCTTGACCTACCATAGTAATATGATTAATGCTTACCTGCACAGCATCCTTTTGAGGTTAAAAGACATTACAACCCTTTTTATGGAAGTGAGAAGCAGGAAAGAGCATGGTTGACTCAAGGTTAGAGATGCCTGAAACATCGTAGGAAAGTTAAACCCTGTAATTTGAAGACTCATTTAGGACAGTTGTGGTGATTCTTGCTCACAAGCTATCTGGAAATTTTTCTGTCTGTCAAGAAGCATAAGTCTTAGGTGTCACAGAATGGAGGAGAACAGTTACTCCAGAAGTGATCTATAGGTGACTGAGGGAGAGGAAAATGGTTGCTCAGGGATCCTAGCACACGTTCTTGTATATTGATCCTAGGAGGTATTCCCTGGTGAGGGAGGCCATGGAAAGTCTCACCAGGAAGCATTTTCTGCATCCAGGTATTTAGTTCTAAACACAGTAATATTTCAGTAGCTTACTTCTAGTGCTTCCCAGGGCTAACCTTAGAATTCAAGCTGTGCGTCAACTGACCTCTAAGTCATCTGATTCTCTCTGAGCCTTGGAATAGAACATGCCTCTCAAAAATGTAAAGATATTTCTAAAATTGTGCAACTATACTGAGTAAAAGTCAAAACATGGAGAAAGAGAACAAAAGTAAGCAGAGGCAGATGCTTTTGCTTATATAACATGCACTGAAGCACAGTTCATCTTGTTTAGACATGTGCTTAGACTGGTTTCTTCTACTGTCCAGGGTTATTTGTCTCCCTTCTTTCTTTCTCTTCTTCTTCTTCCTTTTCCTTTCTTCTTCCGATAGATTGACTGAGCAGGAAAGCTGAGAGTCTTCAATTCTGTGAGGGAGGGAGAGTGAGAGAGAAGGGGAGGAAAATAACGTCCCATGCTAAGAGAAAGATGTTGACTTTCTGGTCCTTAGATAAGGTTAGTCAGAGACAGACTGTTATTCTCTAAGCATATTCCAAATTCCTCCTCTGTTTAAGCAATAAGGTGAATAAGCTCCTTTATTTTAACTTGCTTCTATTCAGTATGCAATGTGCAACCAATCCAAGAATGGGCAGAAGAAATATAGGTTGGTTTGTTTGTTTGTTTAATGTCTTACTCATCCAATCTCTTTGTAAATATTTATTTTTTTGCTTAACATTTATAGCTGGATCTGCCCTGCAATAAATTCAGTGAAGTCCTAAGTGCATGAAAGATGTTTACATGCCTACTTTTAGTATTGTTGAATTTAGTCCTTCTCAAATCTCAAATGTGTTGAAAATCAGGTATAAGGTGGAAGTTTAGCTGATTAACATTAATTCTAAATGAATTCAGGACAAAAATAGGGAAACAAATACTTTACATGTCTTTGCCCTATTTCCCAAAGGCTTTGAAAAAGAGTAAATGGATAGAAACACTTGTAAATAAGTATTTCTGAAATTCAGTTTAGACCTATATTCTATTTAGTGTTTCTGAATTACACTTCCTTCTGTTCAACTTTGTTCATTTGCAAGCTATCTTTGTCTATTAAGCCCACATAGCGTCTGAATAGGATGAGGGCAAACTTCTGGCACTGCTGTATTTGTAGAAGAAACATGCATACATAGCTAATAACATTTACATCACAAAAGCATAATAAATCAATGCAAAATTGAGTGAGTTGTACTAAGGGAAAGTGAAAATAAAATTTATGGTTCTGAAAGACCAACTGCGAATTGGATATTGCCTGAGAACTGAAGTATGTCGTATTTTCTGCACAAAGTCTGGGAAAAAGTTACTTTGTCCTGAATGGGGGCCCCCAGTACAAGAAGGATGTGGAGCTGTTGGAGTGGATCCAAAGGAGGGGTATGGGGATGATCTAAGGGCTGATGCATCTCATCTGTGAAGAAAATTTGAGGGAGCTCAGCTTATTCAGCTTGGAGAACAGAAGGTTCTTGGGAGATCTCATTGCAGTCTTCCAGTGACTCTTGAGAGAGCTTATAAGCTTATACACAAGAGGAGGACCAACTTTTTACATTCTGATAGCATCAGGACAAGGGGGAATGGCTTCTAATTTAAATTAAATGTTAGACAGAAATTCTTTACTCAGGGAATTGTAAGGCAATGGAACGGGCTGTGCAGAGAAGTTGTGGATGCCCCAGTCTGGTAGCATCTGGAGGCCAGACTGAATGGGGCCATGAGCAGCATGGTCTATGGCTGTTAACTCTGCCTGTGGCAGGAGGTTTGAAACTAGATGATCCTTAAGGTCTTGTGCAACTTAAGACATTCTATGATTTCATCATTTACCCTTTTTCTTCACTGTCAATGCAGAGTTTAACTCCTGTATTTATTCCTTTCAATCCAAAGACAAGTGGTGAATCTACTTTTGGAACCAAGTGAGATTTATAAAATCAAAATTAGAAGAAAATAAAGGTGTTTTTTTTTTCAGAAATATTTGTTTTTGTTTTGTAGTCAGCCAAGCAAAATTTTCCCAAATAAGAAATCAGATAGAACTTAGAACAATTCTGCGAAGTCATCTGCAATTATTTTTTATGAAGTATGAACTTCTTAAACACAATTTTTAAAAATGAATGAATGAATATCAGGCATAACATGATGACTGCAATACTCACCAGAGAAGACAGACTCATGAAGACCATATAATCATAATTTTCAGTCTTTGAAATCACTGAATATATACTTAAGAGTATGTTATGTCTGTATCTTTATGCCCACAATATCTTGAACTTACTTTCTTTAAAGTTAGTTTGTGGGTAAATTAATCATAAACAAGAGTTCTAATCACGGTCAGAATCCCATGCTGCTAAAGAGCTGTGCATAAAAACTCAATTATCCTAAACTCAGTGGGAGACATTAAAGGTAAGAGAAGAAACGGTAGTATACTCTAGTAAAGTTGTTTGATTAGTATCACACAAAATGTTGGTAGATATCCAGGAAGATCAAGTTTTCTGACTGCTGGCTGAGTCCCTGCTGGCATTATTACTTCTGATTTTCTTTAAGCAGAAAACATAATCTTTGAAGGAGTACAGGAAGAAAGAAAACTAGAAAATTTTTGTTGTTCAGCAAATTACAAAGCCAGCTACTTTGACTCAAGTTTCCAACGGGACTTGATTGTCTGAACTTCACTGGAGGTGGGACTTAATGACAAGCAAACAAACAAAAACAAACAAATAAAATAATAATAATAATAAAACACAGTCTGCTTCTCAAGAAAAAGCCCTAACAGCAATCACACTCTCAGCAAAGTATCTTTTCATACAACTATGAATCTTTGACTTAGATACTGTCAACTGTCAAAAACTGGTGAATGAGTAGATAAATTAATCTACCCATCCATCGTTTCATACTGTTATTTCCAAAGCAATCTATCATGTAACAGATTAAATAATAAGTCTTACAATGTTTTCTACCTGTAACAGTGGAGTGTGTCATATTTCTAAATGTGGTTTGTTTGTTTGTTTGTTTGGTTTTGTTTTATTTTTGATGTTCCCATTAGATGGATGTGCTATGAAATAGATCAAACCACAATTCTGGGCTGTCAGATAGTATTAATTTTTGATGTTCTCTCATCCTTCCCTGATGCTTTGAATCAAACAAAGGCACTGTTTAAATAAATAAATTGTAATGCAATTAAACAGTTTCCCTTAGCTGTTAAGATCAAGGCAACTAATAATTACCTGATATAATACTTTTAAAATCCATGACAGACATTTAAATAGTTTAGTGATTACTGTCATAATGTTAAGCTATTGAGCTAAAATCTGCTCACATTATTCAGTTAAGAAGAACATAAAACCAGCAGAGGTAAGATCAGTAGAAATCAGCCCATCAGCATTATTAATTCAGTAGAAATATTTATGACTTTTCAAGGCTGGAAGGAACAATTATAGTCCAATCTCATACTCCTCCTCTTGAACAAAACCGATAAAATTCACGTAGCAATACCAGCTCTCATTTCAATATCTTGAAAACAACCTCTGCAATTTTACAGGTCCCCGTCTAAGAAGACTGGGCAACCTACTGACCCAGGGAATGTGTGCTGAAGCACTGACCTGAGTAGACAGTAACACAGGAGGCCTGAGAACAGTTCTCAGATCTGTGCAAAAGACTTCAATAAGGTAGATGTAATTTTTGTCCCTTGACTATAATAGCATACTTAAATCATTATTCCTATTTATTGCCGATGTAAATTTTGTGAATATAAAAGTTATTATAAGAATAGAAGGTAGACTTTTGAGGAAGAAATGTGGTATACCAGGCAAATTTGCTCTTTCTCTTTCCACCTCATATTCTTCTCAGAGAAAGATTTTAAGCTCCTTTGCAAAATGTAAAAGACTTAGAAAATGAAACATGTATTTGTTTTTGTTCATATGGGAAACACAGCAATTTTTCTTAAGGGGATAAAAATCCACTTGTTTGAGAAAAAGGAATAATGCAAATAAACTATATAAACAAGGTAGTCCCTAATTTTATTCCAAGTTTTCCTCCAAAAATATAAAATGTTTTCACAAAAAAAATATATATATATACACATGCACACGTGCACATATAGACACACATGAAAAATGCTCCTCTGACATGTGTGATTGCGGGAAACCAGAATTCCCTTCAGACTTTTATTTAACTAACTTAGACAACAGAAATAACCATATTCATTGCACTGCTATGACTGATTGTTTGTGGTGACATTTTCTGAATTCCAGAACTGTTTGCTATTCCAAGGTGAGGTCCTTTGCCCTATGATTTTATCATAAAAGTTCCAGAAAACCTCATTTTCCATTTAAGATTTACTTCAAGTCCCAGGAGACACAAATAAAAAAACAAACAAAAAGATATGCTTTGTACCACAAATGCTCAAGGCCTGGTCAGCTCAGCAACTGTTCACTTTTGAAAAGTTAAAGAAGTATGGTTTCACCTCTTCTACATAGGTTAGTTACAGTCAGTGACTGCAATTTCATTTTTGCACATTAAAACAGGGTTGGCCTCATGGTTTATTTCCGCATGTTAAATTTAATGGCCAACTACTGCTCTGGAAGAAGTTTTTTCTATCCCTGTGAAGTGCTGCATGTGGCAAGGAGGGAACTGTATTTCAGGATGTGTGACAGCAGGAGGGCCTAGACACTATCGTGTTGAATGAGATATAACAATCCTGCAGACAGTTCTGATTCTTCATTCTTCCCTTTGCATTTACATGCAATCTTCAAGTGCTTTGTTGAAAAGAAGAAAAAAAAATCTCAGAATGACAAGCATTGGCAACATGTTTTTAAGGCTGGTATGATTGTAATTCAACTACATCATACCTGGGAGAGATAGCTTGCTCTGACAGACACACTATGCTGAAGGAATCACACGATGGGAGGACAGGGTGGTGGAGGCTATAGGCAGAATCAGATCCCTCCCCAGCCTCCTACTCCCTCACTGCAGTAGCATGGCCCCGAGGTTCTGCACCAGTTGCCAGCCAGATGTTTGAGACCGCATCCCCACTGGAAGGTTGTGACAAAGCCCCTGAGAGTTGAATGACAACAATCTGTCAACTAAGCATCAGCATTTTTTTTTTTTTCTCCATATTCCATTATTCTGCACCTTATGTCACTGTTTTTAGTTCCTAAATTGCCCGTTGTTTATTTCTGTTCATTCCTTCGATCAGTATATTTTAATTTTAATGACATTCCACTGCTGTGACTGTTCTCCAGTGTCGGCACTGCTTTCCCCAACCTGAGGCAGCAGGGGGGAAGAGAAAGAGAAAGAGAAGGAGGGAGAGGGGAAGGCAAGGACATATCAATTACTCAGAAAGATCCAGAGGTTCAAGATGTGATGACATTGACAGTAGGAAGTATGATAAATGCTCTGATTTACATCTAACTCCCATTAGATAGTTGCAGGAAATTATGATAAAGTGATTATTTACAAGGAAAACCTTTACAACTTAATTAAATAAGACTGTGTTTCTGATTTGAGAGGACAGAACGGATATAATAAATAGGATTTTCTTTTCTTTTCTTTTCTTTTCTTTTCTTTTCTTTTCTTTTCTTTTCTTTTCTTTTCTTTTCTTTTCTTTTCTTTTCTTTTCTTTTCTTTTCTTTTCTTTTCTTTTCTTTTCTTTTTTTTCCTTTCTTTTTTCTCTTCTCTTCTCTTCTCTTCTCTTCTCTTCTCTTCTCTTCTCTTCTCTTCTCTTCTCTTCTCTCTCTCTTCTCTTCTCTTCTCTTCTCTTCTCTTCTCTTCTCTTCTCTTCTCTTCTCTTCTCTCTCTTTCCCCTCTGATCAGTGGCAATACACAATCAGCTTCTAAACATCCTGTGCACTTTCTCATCTATACACCGCTTACGAAGATTTTACCCACAGGACAAAAAGGTAGAAAAGCATCAAGGAGCATCAGTGTGGGCATTTATTACACATCTGAACTAAGAAATATCTTAGTATGTTGCTCAGAGCACAGTGTTACCCGGCTGCTGTTCTCTTGATGTGTAAAATGCTTGAAGAAGAAGACTTCTTCAGAGAGGATCAGGAAGGTTTTCCGAACAAGAGATCTGGAGATGGTGGCTATTCCTGTGAGAACAAAACAGAAAATAAAGACATCTTACTTTTGCTTTCTCTTTTGCTGGTTTGCTTTGTGATCTCCGAGGTTTAGGACACAATTAGTTGAATTATGCCTCTCCCTTTGAGTCTGTTAGGTGGGATCAGAAGAGACACACAAACTAAAGCCCTCACAAATATTACACAGAGAAAAACATCCTTCGTGAGTTTTCTCACTTATAGTGTCCATCCCCTCATGTACTTGTCAGAGCTCAGATTTCTTAATTTTCCAGATAGAATAGAAAATCTGCTATTTCTCTTTCTTTACTAGAAGACTACTGATGAGGATTTCAGGAAACAAAAGCAATTTTAAAAACAATCTCTTCATTTACGTTGCTAGATTAAGTTTGCAGAATAGACAGACAGAGCAAGTTTTTACACCATTAAGATTTCAGACACATGGATGTGCAGCCCTGCTACATGTATGACAAAACCACAGATCACAAATCAGTTTTCATGCCTTTGTCTTTCCTTAGCTGCTGTAAAATGCAGAGTTCAACAGTGCTCCTTTAGGAGCTGGTGTTCACAGTGCTTTGCCTGATCCTGTAACACCTTAAGAGATTTAGGGATGGGACTCAGATGTCTTTGTTAAGGACTAATGGCTTTTGCTTCCTTTAATATTGGTGAAGGGAGAAAGTAGGCAATTCTGGCAATAAACTACTTTTTGGTGACACGCGTCTCACCAAGCAACATGAGAATGGACCCCAAGCTTGCGAGCGTTCTGGAGATATCCTGGATAAACACCAGAAATCGAGTAGGACTTTCAGCACCGAAGTCCAGATGTGCAGCCTTGGGCAGGCAGCTCACAATGGCTATGAAAACGTGGCTGGAGGAAGGCTGCCCTGCAGACTGTCCTAGGAGCCAGCAACAATACTAGCTCCAAATGAACTCTGTCTCAAGAGATAGGAGAGTTCATAGATCAAGCTCCTCTCTTTATAGTCCAGGATTCTAGTTGCAAATAATGAGATTTAAGAAACAGAGGTGTGATGAGGCAGAACTAAATAGCCTTTGTGAAGCATTACCAGAAAGAAAGTTGCTGCAAGTAGTCATTAAGTGGGAGAGATTAACAGCAGAAAACTGCAGTTCCCAGTGCAAAGCTTTCTCTTTCGAGTTTGTGAGGGTGAGCAGGGAGTTGTAGTATTCCCTTCTCCCCTTCTGCAGAACATAGGTGGCAGTCCATCGAGATTTTAGGGGCGCAGTGTGTTTGACACCACTCAGCAGCACTTCCCCAGTGTTACTTGGGGAATGAGAATGTGTAAAACAGCCAGACAAACAGCCAAAATCATTTAGAGGACAGAAGGTAAATATGTCATTAACTGTCTAGCCAGGACACAGGCTGACATCGATAGACTGACAAAAATGCTGGGGAATCTCTAATAACCACAAATGGTTCCTGATTCATTTTCACTCTCCAGCCATCAGGCTGTTGCAGCTACAAATGGAGGAGAAGTGAAACTGTAGACATGACGCACTATGATCTGTAATCATTATAAGAAAGATCATCAGAAATCCTTGAAAGAGAAAGAAATCCCCTATGGGCCTATTATGCCTGTTCCTTTTGTTTATCTCTTCTTGAATTTCCTATTATTTTCAGCTATGATTACATATCACAGGCCTCTCCAGCCTGTGACTGACCTTATGAGTTAGAAAGTGAATAAAGCAAACTGCTGAAAAAGTATGAATTAAATATGTAAATTGAGGGAATAGATATAAAATGCATTTTATATATGTATTATATATATATATATATATATATATATATATGTCTCTCTAAATATACATCTTCAGAACTACTCAGCTGTGAAGGAGTCTTAGAAATATAAGGAAAGAAGACATCTGGATTTTGTTCTGTGTAGCCTATCTGGTCTTCTGCACCTAGGGATAGTTCTTAACCATGAAAATGAGGTTGCATTAATTTCACTCTGGGATCATCCAGGGGAAGGACACAGCATATTAGTCATGAGAGCTGGGTACTCTTTTATATTCATCCGCATGCATTAACCTTCATTTTATTTGTTGAGTTATGCTGCTTTTTGTATATCATGAATAATTTCATTAAGCATTAAGAATTTACCCACATTGTATCTTTGGTGTTGGTTTTTGTTGTTGTTGTTGTTGTTTTTTATTTTTTTTTAAATATTTACTATTTGTAATGCATAATAAATATGTAATAGGCAGGGTATGATTTCTCAGGGTTTACTATTATCTAAGTCTGTCATGTCCTATAACCTTTCTTGGTTTATACAATATTCAGTACTTTAATGCAACGTCAGTGCTGTTATCATGTGTTGATGGCAAAAGGACAGCCATCTTGACACACTCCACTCACTAATCACGTCTATTTTGATTTTATTAGCATATAAATGCTTCTGGATTTATGCAATATCAGTGGAAATGTGTTAAAAATACTTGTCAGTGTCCTTATTTCTCAGGGTTAAAAGTATAAAAATTGGAGGCATGAGAATTCTCTGGTTGTATGAGATTTTGAGCTCTAAAAATACAGTGAAGGATAGATTATTATAGGCTGTATTAAAATATGTAGTTTTTAATTCCTTTTTTTTTTTTTTTTTTAATGCATTTCCTTTGGTTCTGGAGAGGGACACAGAAAGAATGTCTAAAGGTGATTTGTTCATTTAAAATAATGAAAGGGAATTTCAAGGGAATTTCAGAATGTCAGAGTAATATTTCTGACTCAGGAGAATATTAATAATATGTGTATTGAATTTGCTGCTCTTTTGCATGTCCAATACAGCAAGTGAAACTGTATCATAACAACACATCAAAGACTATTATAACAGCAGCAATATTAACTTAATTATCTATCGTGCAAGAGAATGAGAACTAATTTTTGGTGAAACTATGGAATTTAAAATAAAAAAGTTAGAGGTATGAACTTGTTCCTGTAGCAAGCCATAATATTCATGCATATTCAAATGTCCATCAAGCAGTTAACAAGTTTCTCAATCACATGGTTTAATAATATGAATAATCTAGCTGAAGCTAGCTGTACTGCAAAGGAGGGAAGCTTTAGTACATTGCTGAATAAAGACTGAAGTATAGTTTATTGTTATCTGTGGTTTACATATCAAATCATGTTTCACAAAAGAACATCTGTGAAGAATCATTTTGCTTTTTTTAGATCTCTTACAGTCATGCATTTCTGTGTTAACACCTTTAATTCAGAGCCCCAAAAAATCTAAAAAAAAAAATACTTTTTTTCTATACATTAAAAGTTTTTTTTTTTTTTTAAAGTACTCAGTATTGCTGAAATGTTTTGTTTTGACATTTTCAATCAAAACAAAATGCTTCCAGATTCCCAGTTCAAAATATTTAATTTTGGTGTGTTAAATTAAATGTGAATGTTTCATTTGGAGTCAGTTCAATAGTAAACTGCATCTGGTTACAGTACTGTAGTTCCTTCTGGGAACAGGAGTTGGAGTGCCAAATACCCTCAATCCTCTATATAAAGCGTGCATACTTACTGGACTATCTCCTCTATGAGATCTGATAGTAATATGTTTCCTATAATATACTGCAAGTTTCAGCCAAGATCATACAGCCTCTTTATATGAAACATTTCAGCCAATCAACCTGATCTATTTATGAGAAACCACACACTTCTAAGTTAAAATCAGTAACTGCAAAAGACAGGAAAAACAGAAAAAGTTACTTCAAAAAAGGACACTCACATTTTTGTTTGTTTGTTTGTTTCCCCAGCAAATCATAAGAAAAATAAAAATAATAAAAATCACTAGTGTCATGAATAATTGAATCATTTAACTTGGAAGGGATCCTTAAAGATCATCTAATTCAATTCCCTTGAAATAACAGGGGTATGTACAGCTTGATCATATTGCTCGGAGCCTGGTTTTACCTGACCTTGTAAATCTCCAAGGATGAGTCTTTCACCACCCCTTCATGTAACCAGATCCTGTGCCTCATCACTCTGGCTGTAAAAAATTTTGTCCTTGAATCCAGTCTAAATATTGCTTCTTTTAGTTTGAAATCATGTCTTTTCATCCTATTGCAACAGACCTCACTAAAGAGTCCGTCTACTTCTATCCTATAGCCGCCTTTTGCATACTGAAAGGCCACTCTCAGGTCTCCCCAGAGTTTTCTCTTCTGCAGGCTGAACATCCCCAGCACTCTCAGCCTGTCCTTGTAAGGAGGTGTTTCATCCCTTGTATCATTTTCCAACCCATCTGTTTGAAGGTTGTGAGAAGAGCCGTTGCCAATGAAGACTGAGGCAAAAAAGTCATCAAGTACTTCAGCCAACAAACTTTGTTTGTTGTTACCAGCCTATCTGAACTAAATGTTCATGATCTCACACGTGGAAAAGAAGTAATAGGTAATGGACTGTTGGCTGTGCTAGTTTCCTGCTTCACCTGAGCACCAAGGAGGCAGCAGACTTCTCTAAGAGGGTCAGGTCAGCATATTAAGTGTTCAGTTCCCTGCTTGGGGAATAATTTACAATAGTACCATTTTCTTCTTCGAAATATAGACTTGATATTGGAAGAAGGTTTTTCTGGTTCTCACACTGTTGGTTCCTCTAGATTAGGTAGACATTCCACATCCAGATCCTCAAACCTGTTGTACAGAGGAACTTATTGGGGGTGAAGGTGGAGGGATAAAATAGGCACAGATGTGTTTCAGTTGTAGTTCCAAGCATGGACTTGCCTCCATCCACTTCTTTTTTCTGACTTTGTGCCTTTGGCCTGACTGTGTCTCAGTGAGGGAAAAACATATTTCCTCTGCTCCTTGTTTTGAAAATTGAAAATAGTCTTAGGTGTTGTTGATGACTTCCAATCAGTTCTTCTCCTGGCTTCAGTGTAGACTAGTAATTTGTTTTCAATTTTATTTTAGATTTTTAGAATGTCTTCAGCCACTTTTCTCTCTGTTGAGCAGACAGATTGCCAGAATAAAACAAGAGACAAACATATCCAGAGCTCCCTGATTTGTTCAGTGTTTTGTATATAGAATTCCACAGCTGAGGTCTCCAAAGGAGTTAGACACCTAAATCCATGTGAGAACCTGGTCCTTAGTCTATTAAACACACATTTAGCATAGATCTTTTACCTTCCCTCATTACTTGTTGCCTCAGGACAAGGAGAGATTATTGTCATCAATGTGTGCTAATATCTGGCCCTGAGTAATCAACATTAAGGTAAGAACTGACAGCAAACACAACAAGAGCTTCTCAGAACGTTCATTGCAAATAATTTATGCAACTAATTTTGTCCCCCTCCTTTTATTTTTCTGCTTGAGAAGTCTGCGAGGATAGAGTGTGACCTTTAAAGACGAGTGTCTTTGCAGTTGCCTATTGAGCAGTTTGTGCAAACAATTTTGAACCTATAGATTTCTTGCAAGCTGCTCGCTATGAATGTTTACTAATCCTGATTCACCATTTATGGCGTATGATTGGTCACCTCTGACTCCTTCCTTCCTTCCTTCCTTCCTTCCTTCCTTCCTTCCTTCCTTCCTTCCTTCCTTCCTTCCTTCCTTCCTTCTTTCTCTCTTTCTTTCTTTCTTTCTTTTCTTTCTTTCTTTCTTTCTTTCTTTCTTTCTTTCTTTCTTTCTTTCCTTCTTTCCTTCTTTCTTTCTTTCTTTCTTTCTTTCCTTCTTTCTTTCCTTCTTTCCTTCTTTCTTTCCTTCTTTCTTTCTTTCTTTCTTTCTTTCTTTCTTTCTTTCTTTCTTTCTTTTCTTTCTTTCTTTCTTTCTTTCTCTTTCTTCTTCTTTCTTTCTTTCTTTCTTTCTTTCTTTCTTTCTTCTTTCTTTCTTTTCCTTTCTTCCTTCTTTCTTTCTCTTCTTTCCTTCTTTCTTTCCTTCTTTCTTTCCTTCTTTCTTTTCTTCTTTCTTTCTTCTTTCTTTCTTTCTTTTCTTTCTTTCTTTCTTTCTTTCTTTCTTTCTTTCTTTCTTTCTTTCTTTCTTTTTCTTTCTTTCTTTCTTTTCTTTCTTTCTTTCTTTCTCTTTTCTTTCTTTCTTTCTTTCTTTCTTTCTTTCTTTCTTTCTTTCTTTCTTTCTTTTCTTTCTTTCTTTCTTTCTTTCTTTCTTTCTTTCTTTCTTTCTTTCTTTCTTCTTCTTTCTTTCTTTCTCTCTCTCTCTCTCTCTCTCTTTCTGTCTTTCCTCAGCTTTTTCCTTAATTGCTTAATCCCAATGTTATAAATAGCAGGGATGATAGAACAAATGGCAGAGGCTTTGCATCTGTGAAGAAAGGCAGAATGAAATAGAGTGAAATAGATAGGTGTTTTTTTTTTTGAACGTTTTTGAAACATTTTAAACAAGAAAGATCAGTATTCTTGCCTAGATTCATAGATTTGAGCTCTTTTCTTTCTTTTCCGACAGAAAGAGATAGGCAGTCTTTTAACAGGCTTTGCATCCAATTCTTACCTGTCACATCTTCCCAAGCAATCACATCTATAAGCAGTGCTGCTGGGAGACATTTTGTTCCCTTTCATTACGCAGACTGTAAGCTCTTTTGGGACCAATCTTCTCTCTTACCATGCACTTGTGCCCCACCTAGAACAAGAAGGTAATGACCTCAGCTGAAATTTCTAACGTTAGTGACATACTAAAAATAGGCACAACAGATAGGTTGATTCTTTGGCAGTTGTGTTCATTTGCCTCTCACTAGAATGCTCTGATCCATAAACAAAAGTTCCTTTCCTCCAAGTGCAAAATAAACAAAATAAACTGAAATGAAATATATAAAATAAACAAAAAAAAAAAAACTTACATATTCTGAGAAAAGCTAAGAAGAATATAATCTCAGTGAAATCCTGCTTAAAATTATTTTTAATCAATGCATTTAAAGGGGAGGGGGAAATGACCAAGAAAATAAAAAAAAAACCTCCTATTTATTTCTTTGTCCAGTTTTAATGGGGACATGAAAACACAAGAGCCTGGGTAACTCAGCAGTCTGTAAAAGCAATAAAATCAATAAAGAATATGGACTGTCAGCTATTACCAATACTCTTAGATCCAGGTGAACCAGTGTTCTACAGGGAGAAGACAAAGGAGGTTATTACCTATCCCATGAGCTATCCACTCTTCCCTAGAGAGGCTTTTTGACATCAGGGGTTTAACTGAAACATATAAATTAGAGTGGAAATTGAAAGTATTCAAATATAAATTAATTTATACCCAGGGGTTATTCATGCCAACTAGCAATATGTATGCTGGAAGTAAAAAAGGCTCATTTGAATGAATATGAGTGGGCAAAAAGCAATCAAGGGCAAGAACAAGGCATATGCAAAGTATAAAACATAGGACAGAGAAGACAGGACTGAAAAGATTATAGTAGAAAAATTAAAGATAATGGGAATGATGCAAAACTATCTTTCTCTGTTTGGGTAATAAACTCTATTGCAAGAATTACCTCATTCTTCTGAATCTCCAAAGCCTGAGAAGGGTCATGTCAAAAATGTATATGATTTCACCTGAGCTTCCTGTGGATAGTTCTTTAGAATACTAAGCTGAAAAAAAAAAAAAAAAAAAAAAAAGGGTCTTTCCATATCTCCGTTGCTATTTTTGAAGTGAAAAGTTGGTGCAAGAAGAACAAGGAGACAACCAATATGGAGCCAATGGCAAGTCTTATCAGTTCATTTAATTGGCACTATAGATGTCTGTTTGGCAACCTATCAAACACATTTTTTATGCTGTCATGATGTGCTCACCTACCATATTGTTTTGTATGGCTAAGACAGACCATCACTGACTTAGTTGTAGAGCTGCCTATTATTGTTTGTTCTTAGTAGTAGGGTTCTGGGGCACATAGCAGATAATTTACAATGAGAGAAGCATGCAACAGGTGCATAAGAAGAAACACTATCGCTCTACCTGATTTCATTCCAATTTAATTAATAACTTGTTTTATTTACAACACTTTAAAAACAAACAAATAAACAAACAAATAAATAAAAAGTAGCGAAGAAGAAGAAGAAACAGGAATAGGAAGAAAACTGGGGTTAAAGTTAAAAATACTTTGACTTTACTTGGATAAATCATCTGTGATCTTGCATGAGCTGAAGGCCAAATAACAACCTCTCTTTTAAAGCAACATTCTCTTTTCTCTTCACTCTCTTTTAAAAGCAGCAACTGAAAAATATTTCTATTCATACATATTCCCCTTTTAAAAAAGCACAACTGCATTTTAGGCCTAAACTATTTGCCTGTGTCTGATTAATTAACATAGAGGCTTTCCCAATACTCCCCACAGATTTTGTCTCTGGCTTTGATTAATTTAATTAAAGATAGCCAGCCTTGACTCACGCAAAGGGCACCATGTCTAACATAAGGAATAAAAGATTTTTGAAGAAGTAATAGCAATGGCTGATGGACATAAGTGCTGGTTTCCTGTGTTTTGGAAATGTTTTAATAATCTGCTTGGAATCCACATGTCTTGTATTTGAGCAGATGTGCAATTACAAACCGAGAAAGTGGAAAATATATAGTAAAAAATACCTGGATTAGTAATCTAAACATCTTTCCTCTGCCTCCAATGTAATCTCAGTGTATCAAATTCCAGTTTTTTTTCCACTGTTTCAGAATCTGATGGTCTCTTCTCGTGAGGATATGCCCACAGTTCATTGTGGAAAAGCTTTTGAAGATAACATTAATTTACCTGATGTACCTTGAAGTAAATCAGAAGACACTTGATTTATTTCTGACACTGCTATGGCTCTGATATACAGCTTTGGTTGGCCTGTTTCCTTTTCAATGCTTTCTTCTTTCACCAATCATTCTGCTTCTTGACTCAGATTCTCTCTTCTGATGTCTCTGTACATTGCTGTGCTATAGGGAGCCCTCTTCTTGCTTGAGGAAAGTTGTTACAACTCTCCAGACTTTTCAGCTTTCGAGCAGATTATGCATGGTAGTATTTGGTTCATAGAAGTACAACAGATGCTAGGAGGTAGGCAAGAAGAGAGCAGAATCTTCTTTTCTGCATCCAGTGGCACACCAATCAGCAAGGCAGTTAAGGTAGCAAAACCCTCTGAAAAAAGAGGTGGCATTTTCAGAGGTACAAGGCTAGGAACTCAACATCAACCTGTTTTTCTGATAGTCCCGGTTACCTGTGTTCTTCAGGAACTGTTTTTGCGTTATGCAGGCCACATTTGACTCTCTGCAAGTCCTCAGTGGGATGGGATGGTTCCCTGCTCTAGTGACACTGTGGCCTGTGTTTGACATATGCTGGCTGGCATAGTCACTTGTAGAGCTCATAAGATTCTTGAAACACTCTGCTGTGTTTGGCTTATACTAGTCCTTTACTTTCATCCTTACTTCTTCTTCCTTCTTTCTTCTGGTTTCCCCTCTCTGCTTTGAGAGAAGCAAATGGTGACCTAATAGAAGCATACTGTTCAAAATCCATTTGAACACAGATTGTTAATTTTAGGATTGTTACCTGCACTCTAGCAGGCTTTCTGTAGAGGGCTTGAGCTATTCAGCAGATGAGTACAGCCAGGCTTTTATTTCATTCCCTTACTGATTTGTTACCAGGACACTCACGGGTCTCAGGATTCATGTGGCACTCCCTAACCTGGCTAAGCTTTGTGCTCATTTATGCTGATCTCCTGTATCAGTCTACCTTCACCCGTGTTTTCCTGCTGTTGGAGAACTATGTGAGCATAACCAGCCAAATGCTGGCACTGAGGATGCACAATTTTGTTAGTTTTAATCAATGAAAATTTAATAAGCATTCTTTACTGTCTTTGCTTTGCTCTTGCAGCTCAGCTTCAAAGGGCAGGAACTACCCCAGCCATGTAAGTGGGTCATGTTTGTTCCTTTTCCTTCTGGGATAAGTCAGGGTGAAGAAGATGCTATGAAGACAGACGCAATATTCTCACTGTGTGAACACAAAGAGAGAGAGAACCTATAAAATAATTCCATACCTGTATTTTGGAGGTTAGTTTCAATCTACCCACTGTTCTCAAATTCCTTACATGCTTCCCAAGGGTGAGTACTGATGTTCTGCACATTTAAGAAGAAAACTCATGGAAGTTATCCTTCATTACTATTTCTTCCTTCCACGCTTTCTAAAATTTGAATAAGAAAATCTGGGCTACTGGCTTCTCGTTTTGTTTTCATCAGGATATTACTGAATAAATTTGGAGTGGCACTGCAAAAATGTCCCCAGGCACGGCTGGCAAATTCAGCTGTGAAAACAGTTCTATCTGATTCCTCCAGTCTCTGCCATCATCTTGCACATACTGCTCAAACCCTGCTGAATTCTTTACTGGCATATGCTACTTCTTTGGACTCATAACCAACTTTGAATCCATCCATTTACCCAGCTTGTTTCAAGAGAGCAGCTGCAGCTCCAAAGGAGAAGTAGAATAAATGAGATTATTTGGCCAACTGCAAAAATTGAAGGATGGTCTCCATTTTCCACTAACTTCAGTAAGAGAAGCAGGGACAAAGAAACGAAAGTATCTGCCCTGCTTTCCCCTACCCTCTATTTCCGTCCCTCCCCTCATTGCTCTCATTAACTGAAATAGAGGACAAATCTGTCATTAAATATTTGTAAATGCTTAGTTATCTGATAGCAGCTGTTTTCTAACTGGATTGGGATGTGTCGCACAGATGCCTGAAGGAGATGCACCAGTTGTTTTTGTTCCTTATCTCAGCATAATCCTCCCTTCCTCTCTTATTTACGAGGAAAAAGAGAAAAAGACTTTGGTGTTACATACTGTTCACTATTTAGTAGATAATTCTTCCCAACAAGCCCTTAGGGTAGGAAATAATTGTTTTTGTTTTTGTTTTTGTTTTTCCTTTTCTTTTCTTTGGTGAGTCTTAACTAATCAGCTGGTCATTATCACCCACTGGTAACTACAAGTTAGGGAACGGGGAGGGGTGGGAAATATTGATGTGACTCTGTGATTCGCACTGAATTTAAAGAAATTGAGGCTCTGTCACACAAGTTAGTATAATGAAATTTAAGTAATCAGCACCATAATTTCTCCTATTAGTTTTAGCTAGACTAGAAAAGGTCAATGCCCTGGCAAGCAATGATTCGCAAATAACAGGTGCAGCCGGTTTCTGTTTTACCGCCATGGGACACTGCTCTGTCACTTTTATTTACTGAATCAATCCACCAATGTCCAGCAGGAGAACAACAGTTAAATGGTCATTAATTGTGGGCTGATGTGCAGATGAAACAAATCTCCAAAGGGACCGTAAACCTTTGTTCTTTAGCCTCCTCCAGCTAACGCAATGGGATTAGCAGTAAATCACTCAATGCATCATTTTCTTATTAAAAATTTAACGTACTGATCATCCCAGATGACTTACATCCAATCAGGACATCTTCTTAAGACTTTGATAGTGAAATAAGCAATTAACACTAAGAAAATAATAACGTACATAGTGTATCTTTGACTGCATTGTTTGATGTTTTTGGGCCAGGAAATTATAAAAAATTGTTTTAGGAAAGCCTTTACTGAAAATATATTTTATCATTTTTTACAGACTTCTATTTGTGTAGTTTCATTCAGAATGTTGTTGCTCACATGCAGTTCCCAGGACATGTATTCAATCTCAGAATTAGGAATGACTGAAATAAGGGATGTGGATGTAATGGCAATTCAAATGCCTTCCAGAGATCTCCACAAAGCAAAGGCCTTTTGCTTGTCCTATGTATCCTAGATAAATTAATGGGTCTTGAATGACCACAATCTTGCAGAGTTTTGGATATAAGCCTTGAAAGCAGAGTACAGTGCACTGCGTGTACATTGTGACATTCCTCCAAAATAGAAACTAAAGTGGTGAGATGATACAGTCCCCCTCTTGATTCCTGGGCTAGAACAGAAAGAAATGGAAACTGTGGTACACTGGACCTTAGGGGTTTTATTTAATTATCCTTATTGAGACAGTTACATTTACAAAACAAGAAGAGGTGCCTATCTGAGTGTGGCAGGCACCACTGACAAAGACAATACATCAAAGCAGAAAGAGCAACCCCATAATGTACTATATTTTCTAGGTAACCAAACAGCTGAAACAATCAGCTAAATTCCCAGTCTCCCTTACCTACTGTATCATCCCTAATGATGCTTGTTTCTTCAGCACTCTTTCCAAAGAGAAGCATTTTGAATTAGGCCCTTGTCCAAAGCTCAGTGTAATCAAGAAAACTAGCACCACTATATTAACTTAAGATTAATATGTGTAACGAACAATCACTTTCTCTTTCCCCCGTTTGGGAAATAACACCATAACACCATAACACCATGAAAAGAGCTCAAGTTATGCTTGTTCATCGTAAGTCCTACCACTGTTTTCCTGGAAATACATCTTATTTTTATATATGATCTATAGTCATTAATTTGTATCTTCCTATACTGAAGCACTCACAGTATAATTAAATATTCTTTTTGTGTGTTCCAGATAATGTTGTATGTCTCATTTTTTTTTTTTTATATCATTCTTATGTAGTAATCAACTCAAACCTGTCAGATCTTGAAATACATTTTCTAGTCTTCAGTTTGAAGGTTGATAGAACAACAGTTCTTTAACTCAATGTTTTTGTCATGTCTTGATTTTAGAATTCTACTTCTGTGAAAGCTTATCAGCCCAGAGAAAGCTCTGTCAGCCCTGGATTAGGCTGAAAATTTCTTCCTCTTCACTACATTTGGTAAAAGCATGAATTTCAGTATATACTCTCCAAAATCATCTGAGACATTCACCAGAGTTTTCCTATTGAATATTCCTATTCCTTATTTTTTTAAGTTCTTACATTCTTAATCTAGTTACTGTGTGACATAATGATATTTCAGCATGGGTATGAAAGGGTACCTGAAGAGGGTGTGTAAAGAACAAAGAGCACGTTTTCAGTGGTGCCAGGAAAAGAGGGAATAGGCATAAACAAGAATGCAGGATGCTCCCTCCGAACATCAGGAGGAACTTTTGTGTTGTCCAAGTGATAAAGTACTGGAATAGTTTGCCCAGAGAATTAGTGGAATCACCCTTCTTACAGATCTTCAAAAGCTGCCTGGATATGTTACTAGGTATTTCTGCTTGTGCTGGAATTGGGCCAGAAGATTTCAACTATGCTGTGATGTGGTAAATAGCTTAAGAACAGACCATGAGGTCTGATCATAGCTTTCTGTGCAGCAAGAAGAGGAGAAAGGATAGTATATTTCAGTGTCTCCTACATCTTCTATCTCCTGTTTTCCTGTAAAATGAGGGAAAAATACATCTCTACTTCTGAAATGTGTTTTGAGAAAGGTGCAGTATTCTTTCTCTGGAAAATTAGAAACCTGATTTAGAAATAAAATTCTACTACTACTTCCAATGAATTTGAATTGATAATTAAGTTGATAATTTTTTGACACTTAGTTATCCTAGATACCCTACAAACTTTGAATTTAGGCTGAAAGACTCTTTTACTCACATACAAGAACATTTTAGGCTGAAAGACTCTTACTCACATACAAGAACATTTTATGTACATACTTCAATAAAAGGGAAAGTAAATCCTAAACTTTGTTATTAAGATGATCTGAATTTCAAAATGTATGGCATTAATGATCCTTTTAATGATCCATTAATGATTTAGTCCAACGGAGGGCCACAAAGATGGTGAAGGGCCTGGAGCATCTCCCCTGTGAAGAAAGGCTAAGTGAACTGGGTCTGTCCAGCCTTGAGAAAAGACGACTGAGAGGGGACCTGATCCAGGTTTATAAATATCTGAGGTGTGGTGCCATAGTGGTGAGGCCAGTCTCTTTTCAGTGGTACGTGGAGACAGGACGAGGGGAAACGGACATAAGCTGCAGCATAGGAAGTTTCGCACGAATGTGCGTAAGAACTTCTTCACGGTGAGGTAATGGAACACTGGAACAGGCTGCCCAGGGGGGTTGTGGAGTCTCCTTCTCTGGAGATATTCAAGTCTCGCCTGGACGCCTACCTGTGTGACCTGGTGTAGGGAAGCTGCTTTGGCAGGGGGGTTGGTCTCGATGATCTCTAGAGGTCCCTTCCAACCCCTACAATTCTGTGATTCTGTGATTCTGTGATCCTTCTTACACCAATACCCATATTATGAAACAAATTCAAATAGAAATACAGTATCTCTAGCAGCATCTAGATTTAAAAGGAAAAAAAAATCAACAATATTTTAAGCATAAAAAAGCCAAAAATTGTTAGGAATTTTCATGAAAAGGGAAACACATGCGCAGAGGCAGTGGAAATGTTTTTCCCTTCCTCTCTATGTATACATATATACCCATATTAAATAAAGGAAATTAACATTGATATAATTTCAAATTAATAGTATTGGAACCATATACTTTCAAAATATTAAATAACTACTACAATTTAAAGACAACCTATGATCAACATAAACTTTTGTTTTGCTTTAATAATAAATTACTCAAAGTTAGAAGCTAATGCTTTTATTCATCCAAAATAAATTATACACATACAGCTATACATACAGCTATAACAAGAATGCTGCAATTTATTTTAAAATTCTCTTTTAGAAACACATCATCAAAACAAACATTTTTCTACAGATTATGCTGATTTTAAGAAAGCTTTTCTTCTAACTAGAGGTAGGTAGTACTACAGAAGAGTTCTTTATCTGACCCACTCATCTTATTATTTCCTTCTGATCAAAGAAGAGAAATGTGTTCTTCTATTGCATGATTCATCTCATCTTCAAGTGGCCATCTAAATTGTATCAAATAAATCATACCTCAAAAGTGTCTATTAATTGTCATGGGTTATAAATAGAACCTTAAACCTTGCTCTGAAATAGTTAAACTGAAGGAATTTACTTTAGAAAGTTACTAAACTTAATAATTTCCCAAGCCCAAAGTGTTCAAGTATAACATCTGAAATTTCCAGTGAAGGCTGAAATCCCAAGAAGCTAAAAAATAATTGTAGAAATATATAAATGTTAGGTTGGATGTTTCCTTGGAGTTTCTTTGTTGAACCTTCTGCTCATAGCGAGATTGTTAATCCCACTAGAAAAAAATCATTAATGATAGTTTTCTATCTGAATGCTGTAAACCTTCAAGAATGAAGAGAACACAGCCTCTCTGGGTAATACACTCCTACACTTTTCTGCACTTCCAACAAAACATATAAACGCATTTTCCAAATGTCCAGTACAAAGTCACTCTCAGGAAAAAAAAAAAAAAAAGGAAAAGGAAAAAAAAAAGAAAGAGAAAGAGAAAGAGAAAGAGAAAGAGAAAGAGAAAGAGAAAGAGAAAGAGAAAGAGAAAGAGAAAGAGAAAGAGAAAGAGAAAGAGAAAGAGAAAGAGAAAGAGAAAGAGAAAGAGAAAGAGAAAGAGAAAGAAATGGAGAAAGGAGAAAAAGAAAGAGACAGAAATGGAGAAAGGAGAAAAAGAAGGAGAGAAAGGACAAGAAGAAAGGAAAATGAAAAGGAGAAGAAGGAAGAGGAAGAAGAAGAGGAAGAGGAAGAGGAAGAGGAAGAGGAAGAGGAAGAGGAAGAGGAAGAGGAAGAGGAAGAGGAAGAGGAAGAGGAAGAGGAAGAAGAGGCTATTGTGACTATTATTTAATGACAAATAATTTGTCATTTTCATCTTTGTAACTCAGCTTCAGAAGATATAGCTGCTAAAGTTTTGATACTGTTCAAAGTTCGTAGAGTTACAGAGTTCATTATTTCCAATATTTCGACATACAGATCTGAAGACCTGACATCATGTTGCAGAAAATTTCATAGTCAGCAATCTTACTTTTATTTTTCTCTTTTTTTTTTTTTCCCCCTACAAAACTCGTACTTGATTTCTCTTTGCTCAAATATCAAGCATACAATTATCCTTCAGCAGATTTACAACTGCACATCAGATGTCTTATTCTGTCATATAATATTTACATGAACAACACTCACTTGTTAATATCATCAGCATCAGGCCAGCAGGTGAACACATGGATGTTTCATTGTCATGTAATAATTTTTCAAGTGACCTTAGAAAAATCACTTGAAGTACTTTTGGCTCTCATCCCCCTCTATGAAATAAGAATATTTAACTTAACCAACCAAGTAAACTGTAAGTTCAAACACTATGATGACTGTTGGTTTTAAATGTAAAACTTTCATTGGTCAGTCAGCTGGTTGGTTTTAATTAGATGATTCCAATTAAAAACAAACAATCAAACAAACAAAAAACTTTAGAAATCACTATTCTGATGTTTTGATGTTTGTTATTATATTTCATAAATTCAGCAAGAGCCTAAAACTAGTAGTCATGATTAATTATCCTTTTTTACTTAATTACTACTTTCTACTCTTCCACACTCATATATGGTACTTTACTAATGCATAAGAAATCTAGACCCATACTTGCTGTCAGTTCCCTTGGAAAGATAACATGACAAATAATAACACATTTTCTCCTGGGCATCTCTGTATTTTTCAGTATTGACACCAAATAAGAAGTGGTGCATAGATGTTTTTAAGAACTTGAATCACATTAAACAGCTAAGACAAGTTTGGGAGGATTCTCTGCCCTTGGAAATACTTATGTCATTGTCACACACAGTACATGAAACATTGATCAAAATATCAAAAATAATATTCTCCTTAATTCAAACGCTGGTCTTAAGATCTTGCAGGAATTGTCGCAGAAGACTAATGATCAATGCTCTTGTTTGATTGATAGAATCTAGCTTTTGTCTTGAAATCGTACATGACCAGTCACAGAAGAACAAAAATTAACCACAGATTAGGCACTGGAGCCTATAATAAGCAGAAAAGAGTACATTTGATATTCAAAAGGTTGTAGCATACAAAAGGGGGGGAGAAAAATCAGGGCAGTCAGTACAGCAGGGGTGGTCATACTTTACCCAAATACTTTGAGGACTATATTGGTAAGATGCCAAGAGCCGAAGGGCTGCACTGAATTTGCATTAAATGGAGCAGATGGCATCAGCTGCCCTCAACTTTAATGTCGAAATGTGGCCTACAGAGCAAATCTGTACAAAACTTTTCTAATTAAATCTGAAACAACATGCCTCATGTATTCCCCAGTAACATAGCCTTTCTGGTGGCATTTCTGCAATTCCATTTCCAGAACCAGCTAAGAGAGGATATGGCAGAAGTGCAGATAAATGAAAAAATAAGAACATACACAGACATAGAACCTTTTCCAAAATGATTTGTTGAAGTACCAGATGACAATGAGCAGACTAGAATTAATCTCCATCATTCTATCCAAGAAAACATTTTTGTAACAAAAATGCATTAATGTATTTATTAAATGTGAACTTCTGGATGCACCAGGCTATGTTACAAGTGATGTCTGCTCAGAGGTAGAACAAGGGAAAACTATATTTCAAGTCAGCTCTAACAATGAAACTCAGAAAAAGTCACTTAGGTTTTGTACTTTCAAATTTCTCTGTCTATATGTAAAAATAAATAATCTAGAATAGTCAATAAACCATGCTTTAGCTATGTTCATGCACTTCACTGACAGACTGTGAACATTTCCCGCAAGAATTAAACAGATGACACCATAAATAATTCCATTACACCAACAATTTTTGACAGCAGCTGTTAATCCACTCTCCACGGTGGAATTCAATAGCAGATAATAGTGCTTATCAGTTATGAAACCTTCCCACTTTTATTTTCTAGGATCAACTTCTCAAAACACTTTGTTTTCCTATTTATATATTTTCCAAATGCTTCACTTAAATACACACTTTCATTATCCTTGCTTCTTCTGAGAAATAAGACGAAAGTACGTATCCATGTTAAGTAGCATTATTAACAGTAATTACTGGACATGTGAAGTAATTTACATCATAGTCATAGCAGACTCCTGCATTTGCTCAGATTATGTGTAAACATATACATGAAGAATGAAATGAGGTGGAATGGGTAACTAAGAAAAAGAAGAAATCTGTTTTCATTCAATGACTTGCTGTAAGAACATATCAGCCAAATTTTCCTTTGGTAGAATTCCACCAGCATCAGGATTAAATAAGGCGATTTTTCATTGCATTTATGAAATAGACAGAAGGAATATGTGGTGGGGTTTTTTTGTTTGTTTTAGAAATAAGTGCATGAATTTACTGGTCAATAAGGTAACTGATTGAGGAAAGAAGAAAAAAAAAGATTGTGTATTAAAAAAATGATTTTTTGCACATAGATCACAGAATCACAGAATGGCCAGGATTGGAAGGGACCTCAAGTATCATGAATCTCCAACACCCCTGCCACATGCAGGGCCACCAGCCTCCACATTCAATACTAGACCTGGCTGCCCAGGGCCCCATCCAATCTGGCCTTGAACACTTCCTAGGACAGGGCATCCACAACCTCTCTGAGCAGCCTGTTCCAGCACCTCACCACTCTCTCTGTAAAGAATTTCCCCCTGATGTCCAACCTAAATCTTCCCTCCCTCAACTTAAAACCATTTCCCGTTGTCCTGCAGTTATCAACTCTTTCAAAGAGTTGATTGAGTTGATTCCCCTCCTGTTTATAGGCTCTCTTTAGGTATTGAAAGGCTGCAGTGAGGTTACCCTGCAGCCGCCTTTTCTCCAGGCTGAACAAGCCCAGCTCCCTCAGCCTTTCCTCACAGGGGAGGTGCTCCAGTCCCCTGATCATCTTTGTGGCTCTCCTCTGGACCTTCTCCAACAGCTCCCTGTCTTTCTTGTACTGGGGGCTCCAGACCTGGACGCAGTACTCGAGATGGGGCCTCACGAGGACAGAGTAGAGGGGGACAATCACCTCCCTGTCCCTGCTGGCCACCCCCCTTTTGATGGAGCCCAGGATACCATTTGCCTTCTGAGCCATAAGGACACACTGCTGGCTCATGTTAAGTTTTTCATCTATCAAGACTCCCAGGTCATTCTCCACAAGGCTGCTCTCAAGGACCGCTCCTTCCAGTCTGTATGGATGCCTGGAATTCCTCTGGCCCAAATGCAAAACCTTGCACTTTGCTGTATTGAACCTCATCAGCTTCACTAGGGCCCACCTTTCCAGCCTGTCGAGGTCCCTCTGAATGGCATCCCTTCCTTCTACCATGTCAACCACACCATTCATCTTGGTGTTGTCAGCAAACTTGCTGAGGGTGCACTTGACTGTTATCGAATGTCACTGATAAAGATGTTAAAGAGCACCGGTCCCAAGACAGACCCCTGGGGGACACCACTCATTACATCCCTGAAAGAGTGTTAACTATTAGTTTACCGCACTTTATTGTGTCCTAAAAATGTCTAATCTAACACATAGTAATATTCACAGAATCACAGACTCCTAGGAGTAGTAAAGGTCCTGGGGTGATCATATAATCCAACCCCCTGCTAAAGCAGATCCCCTGGAATAGGTTATGCAGGAACGTGTCCAGGCCAGTTTTGAATATGTCCAGAGAAGGAGGCTCCATAAGCTTTCTAGGCAACCTGTTCCAGTCACCCTCAAATCAAATTTTTCCTCATGTATAGACAGACCCTTTTATATTCTGTATTATATCCGTTGCCCCTTGTTCTGTCACTGGACACTACTGAAAATATTCTGGCCCCATCCTGTCTCGCTCCAAATTATAGGAGGGAGATTCTCTGATATATGTATACCTGGCGTGAGATAAAGAAACAATGGTTCAAATGTTGGTCCGACCAGTTTATTATAAATCCTAATAAGGGAGATGAGGAAGGGAAGAATGGCAACTGTTATGGATTAGGATGATTGGGAAGAGAAGGAGGGTGATAGAAAAGATAGGAAAGAAGCAAGAACTGCATAAAGCAGAAATAGACACCACCAGGATCCAGCAGCGGTCCCGTTGCACGCCATTTCGGTAGTCTGAGGCAAAAATGCAGGGGGAGGGCAGCAGCAGCGTGGCCAGCAGGTAGCAGGAAGAAGCTGCAGGGTAAGTTCAGGAGGAAGCAGCAGGAGTCAGGTAGCAGGCCCAGGAGAGTCCATCAGCATGCAGGCATTCCATAGTAAAGGATCTGATGGCAGACAACCTCTTGTTCTTCAGCATGCGGGTCTCAGGTCATGAGGAATCTTGTCACAAACCTTTTTGAGGAAGAGAGCGCCAGCAGCAAGGCCAGCTTTAGGCAGCAAGAAGGTGCAGCAACAGAGTATGTCCAGGATGGAGAGGGGCAGGACGTGAGACTTCTCATGTCTGAAAATCCCCTTCTTCTTCATGAGGAATTGTTGCCAGAAAACCTAACCTCATGGTTGTAGGTCCCCTTTTATTCTTCTTCTGCCAGTGTGGCATTCCTGGGTGCTTGGGTAAGATTCATGTACAGCACCCCCTGAGAGGGCTATCTCCCTTGAGATAAGCCCACACAAAAGACTGCTTCCTGTCCATTAATCTGTGTTTTTTCTCTCTCTTGTTTCCCCTGGCCTTGTCCATCTGTGTCCCTCAGACAAAGGATTTCTCACCCTTTGCCCATGACTTGCCTGAATTTGTCCATCAGTGTTCTCCAGACAAAGGATTCTCAACCCTCGGCCAGGACTTGTTTGGACTTGTTCATCTGTGTCCCCAGCAAGCTTTGAGGCAATGGTGTAGAAGAATAATCTCTTACACATCCACTTGACTCCCACCATTAGATATTTATAAGCATTTTTCAACAACCTTTTTCAACACTTTTCATATCCCTCCTTGTGTTTTCCAGGCTGAACAGTCTCAGTGTCTCAGAATTTCCTCATAAAGAAGTTGCTCCAGGCCCCTCGTCATCTTTATAGCCACTTGCTGGACTCTTTCTAGAAGTTCAGAAAAGAATGAAGGAGCCTGAAACTGGAAGCAGTACTCCAGTTGTGATCTCACGGCTTTTGACACTGTTTCCCATAGCATTCTTGTAGGTAAGCTTAACAAGTGTGGCAAAGACAAGTGTGCGTTGAGTTCATTTGATAACTGACTCACAGTACAGAGGGTCATGATCGTTGGCACAGAGTTTAGTTGGAGGCATGTATTTAGGGTTTTCCCCAGGGTTCAGCACTTGATCTAATCTTGTCCAAAATCTTCACTGATGACCTGGATGAATGGACAGAGTGAACTCTCAGTAAGTCTGCTAGTGACTTGATCGTGGGAAGAATGGCTGATGCAGCTGCATGCTGTGCTGCTATTCAGCAAAACCTGGACAGGCTAGTGAGTTGGGCATAGAAAAAATCTATGAGGTTTAGCAAGAGCAGGTGTAGAGTCCTACATCCACAATATACATTAGGGGCTGAACTCCTGGAAAGGGGAAGAAGCACTGTGGAGATGTACCTGAGCATCCTAGTGTGTTGACAACATACTGCTTACTGGGGGGAAGGGAGTGCGGGGGGGAGGGGGGGAAAGTTCAGGAGTATACAAAAACAACGCAAATAAAAGAAAGAAAGAAAGTGGGGTGACTCCTGTCATAGCTCATGTCTGGAAATTTGATCAATAGTTTTACAAACTGAAGAAGTAGTAACAGATCTGATCACATCTGGTTCTGTACCTTCGCTCTTGTAAGATGCCTGAAGTTGCTTCTGTGTGTGAGAAGGTCATCCATTCCTCCTGTCTCCCGCCAGCTGGGTGACCTGAGGTGATGAGAACTTCAGGAATTTCAACTCTCATTTGGAAGACTTACTAGGAGCTGATTTTGTTTGTCAAAGTCCATGATAGTACAATGAGCACTTGATAGCAAATTTATTTCTAATATAAGCTGTTTTCGATGTCTTCATCTCTAGGTATGAACTACTGAAGAGATGAATGACTTCAAAATCTGTTTATGATTCTTTGAACCACAATGAATATTTTTAGTTATGTTGGAAAATCATGCAGTGAGCTGTTCAACAGGAGATGAAGTTTTTCAGGCCAGCTGGAGTTAGCCCTACAGACAGTTAATAACACTTTGTGTTATGAATATTCAGTTGTTCACAGACTAACAATGAAGTTGGCAGAAGCTTGAGTATCCCAGCGTGACTCTCAACATCTTATCAGTACATCTCAGCAGTGACTAGGAATAAACTCTTTATTATTAAAATTATTACAATTATTACAAAAAAAAAAAGACAGTACTAGTCATAAATCTCATTACCTACAGAAGTAACAATAACTGGTATTTACAGATTCATATAAAAGGTCGTGGACTATGAAATCCTTCTCACTTATGTGCTATTATTACTGTTTTGGTTTTTTTCTTTTTTTTTTTTTCTTATTTTTAAATTATTATAAAATGTACTAAACACAATCATTTTACCAGAAGGAAAATAAACCATCAGCAAAACATGTGTTTTCAGTGCAAAATATAGAAGGCAAAATATAGAGCAATTCTGTCAAGGAACATAAAGCATCTGTGACAGAGATTTAATAGTCCAGGTATTATTGTTGGACTAAGATATACCAGGTCTTACGTTGATTGGCTATTTACATGCCATTGCTCCCTGTTCCATATCTTTTATTGCCGAGACAATTTTTCAATTACATGCAGAAAACATTTGGCTCGCTTGCTTTGTTTTATGAAAACAGTCTTTTAGCATCTTTCTTTCAGCTTACAAGTCAACGACTTAGATGTGAACTCTCAGATGCTCCACATTGTTTGTCGTTTTTAGGAACTAAAACTAACATGACCATCCTCACCATAGAATATTTTTCAGGAGCCTTTCAGGAACCTGTGTCTCTTTGGATTAATCCAGACCACATCTGCATCTGCAAAAATTAATCACAGACTTTGCTAATCTATGTCCCGTGTCCAAGCTGCAGTTCTGTGGGATAGGGTAAGCCATCCCAGGAACACAAAATAAAACCTGACATCCAAAATCTGGCACGAGTTTGAGTGGAGTTCTCTTTTTGAAACATTAACAACACATAGACAGTAAAATATGAGCAAGTCAAACAAGCATTAAATACTTAATTCTGAGTGAAAATGAACGCTTGAATTCTCAGAATTTCTCAACATCTATACGTACAGATTGGATAGAAAAGGAGATTTAGCATCATAAGTCGCCATGAAAGTTTATGTCTGTTGCAATCTTCAGTCTTAGAATGTTCGAATATCTTACTCCTGGTTACTAAGCTCTTTAGCTTGGATGAGGGTTCATGACATTTAACTCTGGCCTTCTAAAACCTTTTTTGCCCTACCTTAAGTAACTGTGAAGACAATCTCTTTGTTCATTCAATAGAGAGAAATCAGCATCTCCACTAGACAATATACTCTATCCTATTTTAGCGTGAATTTTATCACTCTGAAGATGCTATATGTCCTTCTTTGTATCCAGAGAAACCTTGGAATACTGACTAAATAAAATGGATAAATTTATGTGAGATGAAAGTTCCAGTTTATCTGTGTTAAAAAGAAGTTAGTTCTTTTAGTACGTTTTATGTAAAATTATCAAAACTTCAGCCTCAGAGGGAAATTAAATATTTAATAAATAAAATACTATTTTTTTTTTCACTTTATGAAGACAAAATTTTGAAGCCAGTAAGGACTGAATTTTCATCAGATTAGCAGAATTTGTGAAGCACAGGTGTTTCTGTAATTGTGATAAATAGCAAAAATTCTCTTTGTTCAATGGCACTAAAAAGTCACACATCCACCTGGATGACCAAGTGGTGCTGAAGTTACAAATTATTGGAATGTCTCCAACAATACAAAATGCCTGGCTGTTTGCAAGAGCTAGGCACAGACTCCAAAATCATCTGTGAAGGTGCCATTTCTAAAATTGGGATGTGGAGTTTCAGACTTCAGAGTGGTAGGTGTGATTTCTATGTTTGTTCCATTTTTGTTGTTGTTGTTTGCTTGTTTGTTTTGTTTTGTTTTTCTTTTGTGAGATAACTACCCAGAATCCTTCCAGTTTGCACAAGATAGAAATGTTATCTTCTGTCATGTCAAAAAGCAAGGATTGGACAATAACAGAAAACAGGAAACCTTCAAATGAGCAGGCCTTTATTTGAGTCCGTTGGTCCTATTTCATAATTGAAGAAAATCTTCTACTATCTTCCAGTTATACAATCTGTCTTTCCTGGAATCTTCTCAAGTCACAGAATACTACTCTCTATGAAAAAAAAAAAAAAAACACCTGATTTTGCAGATGGGTGTTAGCACAGCACAAGTCTAAGCAATTCCTTGTTGCCAGCTAAAAAGAAAATTCAGATAATACAGCCCATAATCTAAAATAAAGCATCCAAAATGAGAACGATTATCTTGAGAAATAAACCTAATTCATTTTGAGGTAAGAGGTGTGAGAAAACAAAAGGGTCTGAAGTCAATTCTAATAATGTGAGCAGAGTTTCATCAGGACTGTGTCTCAGGATCATTATCTCACAAGACACAAATGTCAATCTCATTATGTAACCGAGTGTGTCTAGCACTTTCCTGTATAAATACACTTAATAGATATAGTTTTGACCTTTTGCTGAAAAATTAATAAAAAAGAGATCAGTCTCAGTGTGCCAAGAGGCTTTTCTCGAAACCATTAAAGGGTGATTTTTTTTGTGTAAATAAATACATTTCATTATACACAAGGAGAAAAAATGTTTTCAGAGGAAATGACCTGAGTTTCCTCCACCTCCATATATTATTTCTGGAGCATTTTATTAAAAAAAAAAAAAAAAAAAATAAAAATAAAAATAAAAAAAAAAAAAACAACAAAACCTTATTCCAGAAGGCTGTCATTCTGTACTCATGTCTGTTACCTGATATCCATATTCCACTAGAATGTTAATATTTTAAAGTTCTAACTATGCCTCAGAGACAAATATATTTGACATAGGAATGCTGTTGTACTACAAGGACTGGACCCCAAGGGAATTCTGATCCTTTGATTTATCTGCTCTTTTATAGATCATCCTTTAATATTTGACAGAGATGGGCAATTCAGGATTCATCTACGCACACTATGGCTTATGCAGTGACTTGAACAACTCCCTTGGGAGTGAGTATAAATAATATTCCTTGCCCCATGCAGAAATAAACGGGCTTTTGTTACTCTGCCCCCAAAAAAATCTGATGGACAGGAAAAAGACTGTAAAAAGGCTTCAAGGAGCATGAGGAGGATGAAACAAGGACTTCCTTCTTCATTTTATTATGCACTTACTGTGGATGGGGTTTTATCACTTGACCTGGAGGGTAGCAAAAATGAGAAAAGAAGGTCGAAACTACAGAGATAATATTGAAAGGGTGCATTGTAGTTTCCTTTCTTCCTCAGGGCCATCTTTTAATGCACACTAAACCTACATCCTTGGGAACCACAAGGGAAAAGCGCCGTAATGTTGCTGATAGTGAACAAGGAAACATAAAAACAAATTTTGCTCTGCTATGTTGGTATTGGCAAGTAGAAAATCAAACAGGATTTAATAAGGACATTTCGCCTTGTTTAGTAGGTTTAACAGCTGGCATGCAGAGAGCAGGTCTGTGGAGGATAAGGTATCATTGTGGCATAAGCACTGCTCTGTGCCCTTCTCACAGTGTCACACCTGTAGCTCTTTCAACTTTGCAAAAAGGTTGCAGATGATTTATTCAAGCCTAAAAGGAGAATTAGATTCACATTTTAAAATAAAGATACATGATTATAATGTCACTTTCAGACTGTGAACAATTCCTTACTGGTGCTGAGTATTACCATATTTTTGTTATTTTTCTTTTTCTTTTTCTTTCTTTCTTTCTTTATTTATTTATTTAGAAAAATTAAATAGAAAAATTTCTGTGCTAATGAAAAACAGTAGGGAGAAATTGAGGGTTACCCATAATCTCAGTCCACTGAAGTTCACACAAGGTTCAGGTCTCAGAAGTTCAGAAGGAAGAAATAAACTTGCACAATGCTTTAAATTTGTAAGAATGAAATATTGTTTTCACATCTGGCATCTACTGCTATTGACATCATCAAAAGTTGTATATCCCTCAGTTGAATTGTAATTTTTCACCCTTAAACTTTGAAAAATCATTGAAAATTTGAAGCACTCTTTCCCATCTCATGAGTACTGGAATTTTCAAAGCAGTTAACAATCTTTCATATAAACATTTCACTATAAGATCAAATAAGGCAAGACAGAATAAATAATAATTAAAGAGTGAAAGAGCAAAAAAGAGGGAAGTGAGGGAGAGAGGAAGGGAGGGAGGGAGGGAGAGAGGGAGGAAAGAGAAGTAGATACACAGGCAGAAAAGCCAGATCATATCTATTTGAATCTAGCAGAAGAACAGGTATCTATCAAAGCTCTGTTACCTCATCTGACCAAAATCAAACAAATAAGGCAGCCAAACCCTCCAAAGTAGGGACTGAGGGGTAGAGGAATCTCCAGAGTATGGAGTTGAAATTATATTCTACTAAGGAAATCAAGCAGCCCTTGGTATTTCTCTGATGAAGGAAATGACCTATTTTGCACAGGTGATTATTAGCCTAAGGTGAAAATATAACTGCAGGAATTTCCTTCCTTTTGTTGTTGTTATTGTTATTCCATTGTTTTGATTATTTTAACACAAGTTAACCTTCTACTAGAAGAAAAATTCGATAGGGAGGAAGAAAGGATAAATCTTTATTTGAAATCAGTTTTCCTTATCCTCTGCTCTTCTCCTTTTTTTCATAGCTTTTCTTTTCATAACTTTTCATAACTTTTCCATTATTTCTAGTATTTTCATATAAGTGATCTACATTTGTCTGTATATTTATCACTTTGGGCTGTTGATTACTTCATTAAATGATCATCTCCAGAGCTATGAAAAGTGAAAGGTTTTTAATGAAGCTATGAATTTTTGTCTGACCATTTCAACATCCAGGAAAATCAGACTATTGTTCATTTGTCATAGCTAACATTTATTTGACATAACATCTGCATGGCTAACACAATACTTATACAATCAGTAAGTTATGTTGTCTCTCTCTTTGGTGTTATGATAATAGTGCTCTTTTCCTGCAGTTTCTTTCTTACCACATTTCAGATGAATCTAAAAATCTTAGCTTGTTTTTCTTTACTTAAAAACCTTGTGGCATAACTAGACACATGTACTAGACTCACTTAGCTGTGCAATTGTTTGCAAATTGTTAGCTGTGATCTTGTTTGCAAATGTTGCTAAATATATGATTAGGCATGAACTACAGTAATCTACTCACTACATACACACGCACTTTTTATTACATTCTTATTTCAAATATTCATAGTCCAAAACTCCACTTATATTCCTTTCCTAATTCATGCATGTATATATATATATATATATATATTTTCCCCCCTGCAGGTGTTTTGTTGTTGTTGTTGTTGTTTAATTTTTTATTTTATTTTTTTATGACTAGACTTCCTAGACTTCCAGTGCAGAGGGCTAGAAACATTTATACTTCTAAGATTGAAGTTTGGATCTCTAACATATCTTGGATATCCTGGACAGCTGTTCACATACACACAGCCTGTAAAACATGAACATGTCTGTCTAATATGTTTTAATAGTGATTTCACGTATAAGTTTTATACAATGGATGGAGATCAGCTCAGAGATCTCATCCTCTCTTTAATTTTAGCAGTTCAGAGGCACCCAAGCATTTGCTCTATGTGTGATTCAGCAGAGCCCCCACATTTTCTTTGAATGAATGCTCCTGATGCACTTATGCAGTATTCTGAAGAGTGAATAGAACTGTAGAATGGCTTATGTTAGAAGCAATCTTAAAGATCACAGAATCACAGAATCACAGGATTATAGGGGTTGGAAGGGACCTCTAGAGATCATCGAGACCAACCCCCCTGCCAAAGCAGGTTCCCTACACCAAGATCATCTAGTTCCAGCCTCCTCTGCTGTAGATAGATTTGCTACCTACTAGATCAGTTTGCTAGGAGCTATACTGCTTGGCCTTGAGTGCCTCCAGGGATGTGGCACCCAAAGCTCGTCTGGGCAACCTGTTTCAATCCATCATCACCCTCTGAATAGAAAATTTCTTCCTAGCACCTAATCTGAATTTCTTCTCTTTTATTTTAAAGCCATTCCCCCTTGTTCTATCATTTTCAGACTGTGTAAAAAGTCAATACCCCTCCTGTTTATAAGCCCTCTTCAAGTACTTGAAGTCCACAATGATGTATCCTTGGAGACCTCTTTTCTACAGTCTGAACAAGTGCAGCTCCCTAAGACTTTCTTTATAGGAGAGGTGCTCCAGCTTTCTGATTATCATTGTGGCCCTCCCCTGTGTCCAGTTCAACAGTTCTACACTTTTATGTGCTGAAGGCAATATATGTCCTTTCATTGATGGTCAAGTTCATCTTGCTCATAATATAAAGCCAAATAACCACCTTATTGATTAAAAATTGGCTCTGTAACTTTAGGTATCTAGGGAACCAATATTTAGTGTGCCCCTCACTGCCAATAACTAAAAGTTCACCTTCCATACTCTAATTTCATTTTGTCAGAGATGAATCATGCTGAGACTTATAGGAACTCACATCAGTGGCACATCCAAGTTGTGTAGCACTAACACAGAGCACAGATAATTGAGTAGTGAAACAGCGATCTTTTGATGTCAAAGAGAATTTTGCCATGCTGATTATAGTAGAATGAGGATCTTATTCTTCACATTTGCAAATTCTGTTTTTAAAATTCTTGAAGACTTAGTAAAAAGTAAATTAAAAAAAAAAAAAAAAACACGGGATTTCTGTGTTCTGCTTCTACTTTATTTAGAAAAAAATATAAATAAATAAATAAATAAATCCTAATGCAAATTTTAACCTTATAAATCCAAAGTATTACTTAGTTACTATGTTTTAATACTTTTGTACCAGATTATCCTTGAAAGTAAATTAGTATATTTAAGATTAATGAGCTGTACTGTTTTATGCCAACAACTGCTGAATATTTGGCTCATTATTTTAAATGTTATATAATCTTCTCAGAAATCTGAAAGTTTTGGGGGGATCTCTTATTTTTAAAATGAAATCTTAGACATACTGTCCAATGATTCTTTCTAGGGAAGAGCACTACTCTTCAACAGTGGCAAAATGTAGCCCTAAATAAACTCTTTGTTTACATTGTACTTGATGTTTTTTAACACCAGCCAGCCAATCTCCCATGAATTTAAATGCAAATGAAGCAGGGAACACTAAGTGGGTCTTCTAACCATGGATGCTGAGAATTACATTGAGTACATATAACATGCTGTGTATCTCATATCAAAAGGTTCTGTTGGAAAGAAAGAACAGTTAAAAGTCCTGTAGATATCATCTTTCCTTAAAATAAGCCTCTCAAATTCATTCAGGAAGCCTCTTTATAAAACAAATCCACACAGAAACCTAGATGGTTAGTTTAATATACTGAGCCAGGAAGGTATGTTATCTAAATTTAAATCCTACATGTTGTCATTATTCCTTAATTTTACAAATATTTTTCATTCGTTAAGGCCCAAATACCATGAACATAAGCCAGTTAGAACCATTTGTCTTGAGCTCCAAGTCTTAATTCCAGAATATTTGACTTCTGAAGAACATTAAAGATAGACCAACAAAAGCTACAGGTAGATTATGTGATTGAGCCCTAAGTACATTTCAGTGAATCTGGCAAACTAAAATTATTAAGCTTTGCTCTATTCTGACTGTTATTTAGAGTAATTAAATCCTGTGCCTTCTGGAGTGCTGGGCTTGTCATGGAAGAGAAGTCAGAGAAATTGGCTCCTTTTAATATAAAGGCAATTATTATTTATGGAAGCTGTTGAACAAAGATAACTCAGGAGCAATGTGACTAACACTGTCTACTTTGACACAACCCAGGATGTTATGACATAAGTACATAGTCTTTTGATGTATATTATCCTGTTTTGTTTCCTTATTGAAGGAATTGCTAATGACTGGATTTTATTCTGACTATTTACCATTCAAAATAATTTTTTTCATCTAAAGGCCTTATTTCCATATTGCCAGCGCTACCATACATCTAACAAATGAAGTTTTCAACAAGCAGTTAGTGTTGATCACATTCCTTAAATTATCTTGTCTGATGAGGTAAAATTTATCAGGCTCAAGAGCTCTTTTATAAGAGAATAAGACATTCATTCACCAAATCATAGTCCTGTTTTAAGATGTTTGAATTTCTAGATGATGCCTAGATCTTGGCCACTCTCTATGTGCTGCCCAGAGCTGCAAGGGAGTTGCTATGATCCTGGACTAAAATGGATCAATAGATTCTTTCTGCTGTTGTTTGGCATGGTACTTTTTGACCCTTAATGAGTTACTGGGTTTTTATGTTTGTTTGTTTTGTTTCATTTTGTTTTGTTTTTTAGTGAAAGCAGTTTCTTCAGAGCTCTTGACTCTGTACAGCTTCAGTGATAAATAATTGTCCATCAGTGAACTGTGCAGTCCTGGATTCTCTGCATTCAACCTGTACGCATACCTTGCAGATCTTTGCTCTGTCCTACATTTAAGTTGACACGACAACAAGAAAAACCTGGTACCATGTTCAGGTTCACATGACAACTTCTCATAGAAAGCCAATAAGTTAAAAAGACCAAACAGTAGCCAGCTCAGTTAGTAGAAGTATTATGTTCTGCTACCAACACTAGTTGTGCTATTTTTCTAGGTCATTACATATAAAATTGATTACACATTTATAGTATATTAGTATGTTCACGCCTGGTTTCAAAACAAACTACTAGTAAAACAGTGTACTGCTTTCATGAATCTGCATTCACCCAACATACATTCAAATTGTAAAACGAACATTTCCCACTGAAAATCAAAGACCAGGTGCTACTGGCTGGTCAACATTTTCAGCAGGAGGTAGTCTGAGGAAGAACTGAGGCTTGTATATTAACCAAGAACTGGATAAACCCATGATGTTCTTCCAGTTACTGTCACTGTTTTTCTGGGGAGAAGCCAGAAAACCATTATGAAAAACATTAACAGGAATATTTCTAAAACAGTTTGACATCACTGCAAGGTTTGTTTCTTTACTCAGAAGCAAGAAAATTGTAGGAGTAAGTTGAGGAGTCTCTACTGCACAGCAGCCTGTTGTGATGCAAGAGTTAAGATCGAGATCAAATGACTTGTCTGGGTTCAAAAAATGACAAGGGCCTTTGCTTTTGTCAGGATGGCATAGGGTCACAGGATAAAATAATACAAGGTCGTTCTTTAAAATGAAAAAAAAAAATTAAAATTGAATAACATTAGAGCCTAATGTGGCTTTAAATTCATATAATCTTGTTCATCTTCTTTTTCCTCCTTTAGATGGAGTTCTAAATCATAATTCATCTTTATGCTAAAGATGGCTTTGAAGAAAAGAAGCTCTAAATTTTGGTGAGGTGCACCTTTTTCAAGCTTGATATTGAGAGCCTTTTTCTATTCTCTAACTTAGAAAGAAGCTGCTGTGTCCACTTGTTTTATTTGAGCAAATAAGTTCTTGGGGGAAGCTGGAAATCTTCTGAAATGACTCAGTGGTCTGCCAAAAGTTTTCTCAGTTTTCTTTTCGAGAGTCAGAACTGTTTCTTTCAGAAGGATTTGGTGTGCTTTGCCTAAGAGCAAATTAATTATTCTAAAAGTAGAAGAGTGATATAAGAAGTGTCTCCATAAATTGTAGTGTTTTAAATTCTACCTCACCACAATGTCATAGAAAACATTAAATCAAATTTGTTTCTTTAAAAATGGAGGACAGTGTAATCCATAGGATACTTTATGTTATCTGAATATCAAAATTCTATCATACCATAATTTACAAATAATAACTAAAATTTCAAAATCCAGATTCTGAACCACACTTCTCACATCTTAGTCTCTGCCTTAACCACAACATTTTATGTTAAAATAAAACTTCCTTGCAGAAGCTTTTTTTAGACAACAGTCCAGTGAATCATGGTGTCATTAATCAGTGTGCATTTTCTAATTGCATTTGTACATATGACAATGTTCCTGTCAATTATCATGGTAATATATGCTGTTTTGATGGAAGAAGAACTTCGGGTTCATCTGAAAAACAGTAAGAAATTAGGATGGTGCTTGGGGTACATACTGGATTAGATATATATCTTTTAGTCTTGTTTCTCAGGCCAGATAAGGGCTTAGTACAAGGTTTCGGGCAAATGTCTAAAGTACCAGATATTAACCCATTTAACTCTCCGACTTATAAAATTTTTCCAGTGTTATCTGCACAAAGCTGCGGATGTTTTTGTTGGCATGGTTTTGTGTGAGAATATATGTATGTATATATTTTTGACTTGATAATGTTATACTTATCTCATTTTCGTTTCCTCACAGAGAGAACATTGTTGTTTAGTTTTATTATTTTATTTTATTTTAATTTTCCCTGCACATCTGTAACACACAAACTTCTGATAGAGCAGGGGAAACTGTGGTTTTAAACGATCTTGTAATACTTGAAATTTGAAACAAGTTGTCAGTGACTAGATTAACCCTTACTCTGTGTTTGTTTTCTGCAGTTACTTTAGTTAATGATTTTGCTGGCTGGGGTGTTCTCATGAACAGCTAATTTTAGGCAACTATTAAAAAATTTTAACAGAAGGTGAATTTCACAGAATGCTGCTATTTGCAATGGAGCTCTGAATTTAAGAGTTGTGGTTTGCTTATCCAATCAGAAAAATATATCATATGATTTATGTGTCTGGACACACCATCTTGAATTTCAGATTTTAACTTTTGTATTCTTACAACCATCTGCTCACAAACTAAATTCATGCTGTGCTTTTATCAGAAGAAAAAACACATTTTTTTTGGTAAATAGTTTGGAACAGTTGATAGAGGAAGGAAAAATGTTTCTAGATTGTACAATTCCTTCTGCAGGACTTGGAGGTCACATTCGTTTTGATGCTTTCTCAGCATATAGTATAATATTTTGCTCATATTTCTTAGTTTTGTCTAGATAACTTCATTGACATTCCCTGTGACATTCTGTCATGGGGAGTTTATTTTTCCCAGATGATTACTGTTTATCTTTCAGGGAATTTATGTCTGGATACTAGATTTTCCCTGGTTTTCATCTTTTGAGTTCCAAATGTTTAACCATTGTCTTGAACCATAGCCTTTTTGGAAGTATCCTGAATATGGTACACATGAAAAAAGATTAAGGTGCTGAACACACTGAAAGAGTGGAGCATGAAGGGCTCCAAAGGACTCTGAAGGATGAAAGTCATCCTGCAGATTGACTGCTACCCAACTGCTTTCTGCATCCTTGGCAGAATGTGAGGACACAGCTAGTTTTCTTCTCACCTCTCCCAGAGGCTGCCATGCTAGCCAAGTAACTCCTTGCTTTGTTCTCTTTGGAAGCTCTGGCTTCAAAAGTATTTTTTTCTAGGCACTTAAAGGTGTGCACAGAAAAACAAAATTAGCAGATGTAGTGCTAACATTTTTTATATAATCTCTGATGTTGTATCTAGATGGACAGTATTGTGAAGTACTACAATATCCTGGTCTTCTATCTCTCCAAATTGTACTCTCTGAAGAATATCAGACCTACCCCGTACCTGCCCCCTCTCTTACCACTCCAGTTTATTTTCAGAATGAATAAGAAATTAGTTTGGATCCTTAATGCAGAGATCATGTCAACTTAGGTACAGAACGTATGAATGTAATAACAAGCTGTAAGTTATTACATCAGTGTGTTTGGAGAAAATATTCTTAACTCAAATGTGGTTTCTAAAGTCCTTCTAGAACAGAGACTTATGTGCATATGATAGCTGAGAAATACAATGGGAATGAAAATGCAAGGAAGCACCAAGGTAGAAAATGTAGACAAAATTGGAAGATACTGAATTGCTTGACTGGAATTTTTTTGATATTTGCAAATCTGAAAAGACCACATCATACAATACAAGCAAAGTTCATTAGTAACCTGCATTTGTTTGTGTCTGCTGTTAAGTAGCTTTTTCACTAGCATTGCAAGATGCTTTCCCTGTTGTATGATTAGGAGGTGTGATAAATTAACATGAATGTTCAGCATTGGGTAGAAGATTTATAGCAGAGTTGTAATTTTAATGTGACTTTTCTGTGTCACATACTTAACCACAAGAAAGTCCCTTTTTACTGTCTGAAAAGCTGTATACATATGGTAATAAAACATGCCAAGATGCAGTGGCAGCATTTTGAACAGGCTCTCCTTGCAGACATTTGTCACACAACTTTGCTTGTTTTAGGGCTCTGATCACACATAGATCAAGGTGAAGGAGTGCAACACTTTAGAGAGAGTTGCACTAGAATGGCCCAAGAAAGATGTGCAGCAATTCAGAGAACTTTAATTCTGTTTGTATTTTTTCTGCTTATCTGGGAGTCACTTCACACCTTACTGTTGACTCCAGCTTTTCATGAAAAGCACTTCAAGCCCCACTGATGTTAAGTATTATTGTCAGATCTATCTAAGACTGTTGTCATTACTTAAGCACAATACTTCTTATTATCATAAGGTTGGCAATATCATTTTACAGTAAACTTCCCTGACTTACAATCACCTTTTCTGCTGGAACAGCTGATGCTCAGTGACTTGCTCTTATTTCTTCATTTCAATCTCATAGGGTGTAGGAGAGGTCCATAAAACTTAAAGATTTTTCATTTCAGATACTGTATTTGTTGATTTTTTATTTTTTATTTTTCTCTTTTGCGGAATTCAATTGGCAGTCTGAGATTATTTGTAAAAATCACGGATATTTGCTGTGTATGCTCCCTGAAGAGGAGAAGCTTCTGAAAATCACACTTTTTTTTCTGCAGCAAGTGATGTACGCAACTGTATGAATCTTTCTTTGTTTTTGGCTCAAAGCTTTCTTCCTGAGGTATTTCTTGTGATAAGACTGACTTTCTAGAAGGTGAGTGATGGGTATTGCTCTGTGGCAATCAACATCTACGTGTAAACAATTTTACATTTGAAAGCATTTCTTTGGAGCTGTTTGCCTTCGAAAGAGACTGCTCGGGACTGCTTACTGGCTCTAGCCTGTGGCCAAATAACTCCAGCTTGTTATGGGAGATTGAGGGATGATACCATTGTATCCTGTGAGGGCAAGATACTAGTTGGCACCTCCCTGCTCCCTCTTATCTGCTGGCAAGGCCCAGAAGATGGGAACAAAAGGAGTTCCTGCTGAGATCCCAAGGCCAGAAGCTGTCACTCCAAAAAAAAAAACTGACTCAACACTTTGGTCTTATAAATTAGTTCATACTACTCTTGGAAAGAAGTCGCCATCATTGCTGTGGTCAACGTCGTTGTCAATGGAACAATACCCTATGACCCACCACTGCTGATGATTGAACTATGAACCACGTTGGATCCATGCTGGTGACTATCTTCCTCTTGCTTGCTCTAAAGACTCCTTGCTTCTTTCCTATATTTTCTATCACCCTCTTTCCCTTCCCCATCACCCTAATTCATAATAGTGTCCATCCTTCCCTTCCCTATGTCCCTGATTAAGATTTGTAATAAACTGGTTGGACCAACATTTGAACTGTTGTTTCTTAATCTCACTCTGGGTATACTAATATCAAAGAACCTCCTCTCCCTCCTATAAATTGGAGCAAGACAGCAACTCTTGGTGATAGCCTGTGTGCTAGAACTGATGAAGAAACTAAGACAAAATGCTTAGATACGCTGCGCACTAGGGCATAAATGTAGATGAAAATAAATACTCAGGAAACACTGATGATAACAAGAACCCACTTAAGTCATTGCAATAAGCTATAAATACTCAAATACTTATAAAAAAAAAAATTATCTTCCAAACAACAATTTTATGGACAGCCTCAGATCCTACCTTAGAGAGGTCATGGTACTAAGAGATAAACATGTGCTGATTTTTTCAGTCTTCTGGAAGTCTGATACTGCACAGAAGCTCTGCATAAATTGTATCCTAATTATTTTAGTATGTATAGGACATTCTTTTACTTAACTTCAAACACAATGAGTGCCTAAGCAATGTAATACTGATGATAACCTGATTTTGTACACCACAGAATGGCTGGAAAATAACCAGACAAACTGCAGCTCTTTGTTCAGCCAAATTCTCCCTTCACACTACCTCTTTCTATAGAACTTCAGTTAAAATATTTTCCCATCCAGACATGTGCAATTCCCATGTGCAACTCCCAGTGCTGTCAAAATATGCCAGGCAAATCAGTGCTGAACTGATCAGTTGAGAGAGCCAATTCCAAAGGTCAGGCTTCTTATTTCATATCCAGTGCTGCTGATGTGGTTGATCAGCTCAAGGATATGTACAGAAAAGAGACAGAGAAGAAATGCTTCTTGGGGAATTTGAGATCTGATTCACAGACAGCAAAATGTCCAGAAAAAGCAAGTGAGTTTGTTAGCACTTTGGATGTCATGTGCAGGTTGCTTTGTATCTTCTTAAATAAAACATTAAAATCTACAAGATCTTATTTATTCACTTGTTTTGGTGAAATAGCTGTACTGCTGTTATTATTTGAAGCCTATCTAGGTGGGATGCATTAATTTGACCCCCACTACTAGCACGGGATTTTGCTGTGAATCAGGGCTTGCAGAGTCTTGGTTTTCATAGATCTCCTATCACTTTACCAGTCATGCCTTACTCAGTGCAAAGATGATGAATCAACTGTTAGTCCACCCTCATGGACTGCTAACCAGACCACCACGAGCACAGGTAATCACTAAATGCAGATGCAGGAGCATTTTGGGAAGTATTATGGAACATCCTGTTTACTTCAATCACTGATACGAGACCGATGAAAGATTTACCACAGCTAGTATATCCAGGATTGTTAACACTGGTCAAACTAACAGTCATAGAAGAGAAAACAAGTTGAAGTGTTTTTATAACTTTTGGCACAGCAAGTACAGGACCACCTCCTGGGGATCTCAGCCTCTTGCTCTAAGTGACCACTTGCCCAGCTCTTTAGTTGTCCTTGGAAATTACTGTGCAGATGCTGGAGGACCAAAGCTTGTTCTTGACATTTAGTTAACTGGTGACTTTTTTCCTTTCGAAGAAACACTAGATTTTTATATGCAAATTTTCTACTGCATATATAAAAACTTGGACAAATTTCATGGCTCAGAGATTAGTGAAGATCAGAAGTAAAGAGAATAAAAATTAGGAAACAAATAAATATACTTTAAACTGTGGCAAGTGGAAAACTTCTTATTTACAATTTCCTTTGCTGCTTATCTTTTCTCTTCTTCTGCACGTTTACATATTTTATACATGAGAATATGTAGAAAATGTGCAATTCTTAATATATTTTCCTTTGGAGAGAAGGCAAATAAATGCAAAAATTAACATCTACCTTGTGAATTTCTGTCCCAGCAATTTAACAGAACTTTTGAAAACCGAGGGGGGAACTACTGTTTATGAGGATGGATAGTGATAGCACAAGGGGGAATGGTTTTAAACTGAGACAGGGGAGGTTTAGGTTAGATATTAAGAGAAAGTTTTTCACACAGAGGGTGGTGACACATTGGAACAGGTTGCTTAAGGAGGTTGAGGATCTCTGGAGGCATTCAAGTCCAGGCTGGACATGGCTCTGAGTAGCCATGTCTGGTGGTTGGCAACCCTGCACATGGAAGTGCATCTAGTTGAAACTAGATGATCTTTGAGGTCCTTTTAAATCCAGACCATTCTATGATTCTATGACTCTATAAGTATGATCCTATGTGCTGGAGTTTTTTATTGGTATAATTTACAGGAACTTCTGAACATCTCATTTCCATTGTTCTATTTTATTTTTGCCTCATGTTTTCATCTTTTCATCTTTTCATCTTTTTTATGTTTCCTCCACAAGATTCTTTGCAATCTTTGCAAAAGGACAAGCTTATACTTTTTGAACTGTTGCTGTGTGTGTGGAGTTCTACAGTTTTGTTTGTTTGTTTGTTTATTTGTTTGCTTGTTTGCTTGTTTGCTTGTTTTTTAAGCACTCAATCAAAACGGATTATCTCATAAATTTAAGATTGGCCATTAAGAAAGTTGAATGGATCTCAAGGAAACCTTACATGCATGCACCAGATATGAGGATGATTTCAGCAGCATTCCAGAAAGAATGGGATCTGAAAAGTAGTTGAGAATCTTCTCTGTTGTGTTTAAATGTGGTACTTCAATTTTAAAAACTAACAACTGCAGTTAACATTGCTTCTGGTAGATCTCATGTTAAAATCAATTCAAGTGGAAATGGTTACTTTTAGAAATCCACATACACAATTTTTTTCCACATAGTACATGCACATATATACATGCATACATAAACAGGAAATTAAACTGTGTCTTTTTGAGTAGTGGTAAGCTAAGTTGTCGTAAAGAAAAGTCAAATCTTCGCTCTAACTTTCAAGACCAGAAAAAGAAAAGAACATGCAGTGAGCTTGTGTATTTGACATCAAACCTGGAAACCACCAGTTAAATTAGTTCATGCGTGAGATGTGGTAAAGACTTGAACTTTGAGACAGTAGTTGAATTTTGTGGTTACTGTACAACAGTGAAGCCAAATTATAATACCATACTGAGATGTCAGTGTTACAGAGGACAGATTTGGTCCTCAGTATGATACAATCGTTATGTACTATTCATTTTCTAGTTTACACTGCTTTTACAAACAGGCAATTATATAGTTTGTAGAATCATCCTTAAGTCTTTTAGTCTTCAGTAATGTCTAACTAATTAAAAACAAACAAGCAAACGAACAAAAACTTCTCAGTATTTTCAGTCTCTATAAAATTAAGATGACATAAAAATAGGTAAAAAAATGAGGACAGATGAATGTAATGACGATGAATTTAAGGTAGTAAGTCTGGACAAGAAATAGAAGCCTACATCTTATAAATATCATTGTAGAAATATTGGTTCTAGAAACCATACAGTCCATAGAGCCTTATCCCACTTCAAGCAAAGATATTTCCTCTTCAGCCAAACAAGAAAATTCAAAATTTAGATATCTTCTTTGAACAGACAATATGTCCTTTTTCAGAGGCCCATATGTTGAGAAAACATTACACAGCTCATCACCAGTGAATGAAGTTTCCTCTAGATCCAGTTTCACCAAAGCCTGGGACTTTGAAGGTAGCCATGTCACAGCACAAAAACTTCATGCCATGTATATGGGTATTTTCCGACTTCCTGTGTTATGTATAAAAATGTATTACAGAGATGTTGACATCTGTGTTGTGCTTCAGTATGTGAACTCACCTGGTCAGAGCTATGCTTCATTATGTATTCTCTTGTCAGTTAAGACAAATGTCTTAAGTACAAGTGAAGCAGTTCATATAGTAAAAGAGCAAGAACTGTTTTAATGAAAACAAGCCAGAAAATCTGTGTCCCTCATTTCCTGGCTTTGCACTTCACAACTCCTGGCAAAGACTTTCCAGCTTAGACAGTCTAGATAGTCTCCAAATGAAAAAAATCACTTTCTGTCATGCAGAGGGACACAACAGAGAGCTTCCACTCAGACACAGCAATGAATATAGTGAGGCAATTCCATCATGGCTAAAGCTGTGTTGCTGCTGTATAAGTTATTTTATGACTACTTTTGCATACTTTGTTGTACATTTTTCATACTTTACTACTACCGCAGCAGTCTCATAATATTCCATGCAGTGCTCTGCTGCTCAGACAATAAAAGCAAGGCACGACAGTGGGACAGAACAGATTACATGAGATCAGATGACCTGAAAAATGATAGTAACCAGTTCTTGCACTGCGCCCACTTTGGCCACATGAAGTTTCACTTCATGCCATGTATATGGGTATTTTCTGACTTCTTGTGTTATGTATAAAAATGTATTACAGAGATGTTGACATCTGTGTTGTACTTCAGTATGTGAATTCACTTGGTCAATGCTATGCTTCATTATGTACTCTCTTGTCAAGCTACTAATGTGCTTTATTAAATCAACATTATGTGAGTTCCACTGCATTGTTGAGAGGAGCTTGTACTGTCTGATTCCCTACATGAATCGTTTCCTGTAAGTTACATCTAGCTAAACAATCTCTCTTTGGTTTTGTTCTTAAATGGAAGAATGAAGGAAGGAAAGTACTAAGCTTAGGAACTTCTGAAGTGGAAGGGGGTAAGCCTCAGGAGCCCAGCAGTCTAAGACTTTCTGTGTTTGGTGGCGAATTATTGGGAAAATACAGAAATCAGCAGTGGAAACAGAGCAAGGAGATTGGAAACAGAACTGTTTGTGAGCGGATAACAAGCTTTTACTGCACGAAAAAAAATGAAAATGCCAAAGGAGTTGAAAAGAATCTGGCATCATCAAACATGCCAGTTTGACAGTTTCAAAATCCTGCTTTTGCCAATCCTGTCAAACTAGAGCAGTAACAGAGGAACAGGCAAAGCTTGTGAGCTGCTAGTTAACACGCCGGCGCTCAGAGTCCCACATAGCAATTTCAGATCATCTCTCTTTAGATGTTTTGCATCGTGGTCTTGCTGCCTAAATTCTTTCTTTTCTGATCTCTGTGACCTACACATGTACTTCTTTCCTCTTGAGGTTAACATGATCACTAGTTGAAGCAAGAAAGATCTGCCCAGCTCTGAGGAGGGAAATAATGTCTGTAACTACTGTATATTAAATGCAAGATAAGATAACATACAATAAGATAAAAATAAATGTCTGTTTAGCGATCAGTTAGAAATAATTAGTGCAAAACATGAAATGTGGTACTGTCAACTGCAGTCCAAACTCTGAATAATCAAAATAATTAGCATGTATTCAAACAACTGAAAAGCTAGCATTTTTAGAACACCACCTGAGCTCACCATTTTCCTCAGCTGAGATGTGTAACTCTACAAATGGGAAAAATAAGATGTACAGTGAATTAGCTAGAGTTTGCATTGTGACTATTGCAGTTGATACTAACCTGAGAGTAAAAAGTACTGAATCCCCTCCTTACCACTGATGTTCCATTTTCCCTACTGCAAGTCCTTCTTTGGAAATTAGTTTAAAGGATAGTGAATGCAGGCAGGTAATTAAATTTAGATTTGGGAACTGCAAGTCTTTATGTTAAACCCTTTAAATTGTCCCTTAACTTCCCCTTTTTCTTATCAAAACAACTTTCATTGGCTGCTTGCTGTGTTAGGGTCATTCTCAGCTCCTAAAGCTTGTGTTCAGCAACTCAATTTAGCCCAGAAAGTATTCCCTCATCTGTATGGTTCTCACTGCATTAGACTCTCCCCCTCATCTCTTTGAGGAAAGACGTAGAGTCATCTGGACCACGAGTGAACAGTTGTGACATCAAAATATTTGTGTTCTTCTATAAAAATTGGTCTTTTTACATCCTAATGATTAAAGCAAATGAAGAATTAAAAGTCCCAGCTTTGACAGAGTTAAGTCTTAATGTGGTTACTGATATCAGAATGGCAGCGTCTGTGCTATTATAGTGGTACAACTGGCAATTTTTGTTTTCACAGTTCTTGAAATCATGTAATCTGACAATACAGTTATGCCTGACCAAAACACCTCATAAGTAGCAAGAGCAGATCTGACTTGATTTTCCTATTCAGTAACTTATTAAAATAAGTTGGCATTAAATATTACATATAACCCTCTTTCTTGGTTATAGCCACAAAGTGTTTATAGCTCACCCAAATAAGGTGGGAATCCAGGACTACTTATTGTCTTCTCATTATGTTACTGATATATCTTGCATCAATTGTTCTAGCTAATATCACACTACTGCCTTTCCTGAGTATTCCCTGTGGAGATGGGATGAGTTCAAGGTCATTTGCAAATTGCTCTGTGATACATATCTGAGAAGCGTTCCAAAAATCATATGTAGATATACCTGAGCAAAGTTACACACTCACATATTAATTCAAATTTTCAGCACAGTGTTTTAGTGAAAAGCTGAGTATGCAAATATTTTCGTGAATCATAGAGTCATAGAGTCATAGAATGGCCTAGATTGAAATGGACCACAATTATCATCTAGTTTCACCCCCCTGCTATGTGCAGAGCCACATCCAGCCTGGCCTTGAATGCCTCCAGAGATGGGGCATCCACAACTTCCTTGGGCAACCTGTTCCAATGTATCACCACCCTCTGAGTGAAAAAACTTCCTCCTAATATCTAACCTAAACCTCCCCTCTCTTAGCTTAAAACCATTCCCCCTTGGAATCACTATCCACACTCATAAACAGTCATTCCCCCCTCTTCTTTATATGATTTCTTCAAATATGATCATCTGATGGAAACCTGGGTACTCAGTAATGGTGGTGAGGCACTGGAATATGTTTCTCAGAGAGGTAGTGGCTATCCCATCCTTAAAGACATTCAAGGTCAGGCTAGATGGGCCTCTAAGAAACCTGATATAGTTGCAGGTGTCCCTGTTCACAGCAGGCAGTTGGACCAGATGACTTTTTAGTTCCCTTTCCAATCAAAATGATTCTGTGATTGAAAGAAAAACTAAAGCTCACTAGACCAAAGCCAAATTCTAGATCATCTTCTATAAGTCCATGTTTTTCTTTCTGTTATAGAGTGGGACTCCAATAACAATTATTACTACTTTTTTTTTTTTTTTTTTTTTTTTTTTTTTCCTAAAAAGATAGGTGGAATGTTAAATAGTGATGAAAAAAATTGTTATTCACCTGCAGTTGAGAAGCTGGGGTAAAGAACAAGTAATCTCCAAAGTAAGTCTTGAAAACAGAGATGCTTTAGCATCTAACTTACAAAGAAATTAGGATCTTCATGATGTTTCTTGCTAAATGGAGTTCAATCTCTGAATGTAATCTGAATAAGAAAGGAAAATATTTTGGACAAAATTTGAATATCCTATTTTTTATTTTATGTGCATGGTCAGGGTACTTATACTAACAGCATGTGGAAAAGGTGTTAAAATGGAAAATAATTAAAAAATAGAGTATTTGGGTAATTATACTGCAATGGAATATTTAGTGATAAACTCGTTACAGGGATAATAGTTGCCATTACAAAAAGAGCATACTCAAATATCATCAGTTTTCAACAAAACTATTTCCTGAAAGGGGAAAAATGATTAAAAACTTCAGTTCACAAAGTGACTTTTATTTTGACAATAAATAACATACAAGTCACATTGTAAAATGAGATCCTTAATCATTTTCTGCCATGTTATTTGTCAAAATATAGACAAGAAAAAATGATCACTCATAAATAAAAGGTAACTTTGCTATTTGTAGGATGGGGGAGTAAATGTAATGTTTGTAGAAGTTCTTACAGGGGAAGGAGAGAAATAAATGGCTCAAATTTGGAGGGATAAAACCAAAACAAAACAAAACAAAAACCCAACAATCTGTAATAAACTCTGTTTGATGAAGCAAACCGAGTATTCAAAATTTCATTCTTTGTGGAACGTCTAAGTGAAAATAGCAATGGAATATAGCAGTGCAAATTTATGTGTAGGATGTGCCTTTTTTTTTTTCTCCCCTCCTAAATTTGTAGAAGCCTTTGGATCCTTTAGATAAATTGTGTAATGTAGAAGAAAGAGCTTCTCAGTAAAATAACATTTTTTAATTATGTTTTGGTAATGTGTAGTAAGAAAACATCCTCAATCTATAAGGCCCAGTATTTGCTAGTAGATGAGCAGAATGCCATTCCCAAATTGAATATTTTAGAGTTCAAAAAAATGCTATGAATATGACTTGAATTTTCAAATACTTCCACTGACAATTGGTACAGCTGTTGTTAATTTGGGGGAATTCCTTTCATTGCACGTACAATATCAGTCTTCCCAAGCAGTCCTGTTAAGGACAAAAAATCTAGCATGGGAAGAGTCAATTTTCCTTAAATATGCTGTGCTAAGAAGAGGAGAAATGAAGGAGAGAGGAATGTGGAAGTTCATAGTGATTAGTCCATGGAGCTTCGAATATGATACTAATACAAATTAACAATAATAATAATAATAAAATAATTCCTTGAAAAAATGAAGGAATAGTAATTACATAGTACTCACTAAACAGTGACGAAGTACATCAATAACATTACATATGTTTTGCAATTAGCCAAATTCAGTTTGTATAAGGAGCAAAATATTTGAACTTCTGATAAAAGTACCAAAACTTACAGGTTCTTGTCTTCAGCTGAAAATAACTGAATTAATAAGAATTTCACTATCAGTTGAAAAGATGTCAGGATTTAATGGTGTGTCATAACAGTTGTTTAGGACAGACTCATTTAAGGCTTTTGGTGAAGTAAGGTGAAAACAAAAGAAGGAATTGAAATCAGCACAGAAGCATGCCAGTGACAGAGCTGGAGAAGCAGTGCTGATGCCTGAAATTCCGTTTTGAGAATTATCTGTTTAACTGTTTCTAACATATTGAAGCTACATATAGACAAAATGGGGAAATGCCTGAAGTGCAGTGAAGACAGCAAGCCAATAAAATCTCAGTGTTGAAGTTGATAGGCATCTGTCACAGATTTCAGGTGGGTCAGAAGATGCTCATGCATAATATAAAATAAATTATATTCCTGCATAATTGATTGCAACAGTCTTGTTGATTTCATTGCCTGCTAGGTAGATCTGCATGTTCTTTGGCAATATTTGAAGAAAACTCTTGGACCAGAGGACGGATGAATAAATGAGCTGTTCCAACACATTCAGTTGGCATGGACTTAAGGAAGGCCACTGCCGCATCACTTAAGGAGCAGCAGGTCTGGAGATGAATCACGTGTTGGTTTCTCTGGATAGAATTCTGTAACAAATATCTTTGCTGCCAGCCTAAATTTTAGAAGGGAATAAAAAGACTAAGTTGGGAACACAGAATATTTCTTCTATCTCTGAATTCACTGAGAAGTTTCAAGATGTTTTTAAATTTAATTTGATGAATCTATATCCTCTGAAACAACTTAAAAAAACATAGATATTAAGTTTAAACCCAGTTCAAGCAACAGGATTTCATAGCTTCTTCCATTTCTGCTGCTTCCATATTCAATGAATTTTGAAGACTCAGAGAATGAATGTATCCCCAAGGAGAGTTTCCCCTGGGTAGGTTAATTGCACTGCCCACAAGTATGCCTGTGATACTCAGCTCTTTTTCAAAGCACTCTACCTCCAGGGCGGGTTGTATGGCCTTCAGCACTTGGATTTGGATTTTGAATCCATAAAGACTAATGATTCATGCAAGCTGGAGCTCAAGTCTGTTATTTCTCTTGAATAGCTCTTATGTATTTTGTTTTCAGTGTAGGTGAACTTAAGCAGCAAGAATGTTTTTATTTGCCTAGCAAGGAAAATGCATCTGCTAAAGATGTGCGCATCTTTTTTTAAGTGTATCAATTTATATGCAAAGTAGATTTAACACTTGTGCCCATGGCCACCTGCCAACACAGACTTCAGCACCTCATGTCTGGGCATCAAGACCCCAGATTCTTCTTTTCACTTCTCTCTTTCTCTCTTCATTCCCAACCTAGCCCATTCCTATCCCTCACTTTATCTTCTGAACTGATTTGGAAAATAATATTCCCAATTCTACTCTGCTGTATTTTAAACCCTTCCCGCGCAGGTGGTTTTAAAGAGGTCTGAATAGAAATGAGTTTAGGCACCTCAAAACAGCCATAGTCTATCATAAAGAGCAACAAAAAAAATACCTAAGATTTTTGCATAATGCAACATATTTGGCATTCTTAATGAGAAGGAAGCCAGGTCCTGCCTTGGCACTGAGGAATTCTTTCTCTTAATGTGATAAAGATTGATCCCTTTGGGTCATGATAGTGGTACATTAAGTGGAAAAAAGTAAAACCTACCTTCTGCCCATCTATATTTAACTTGACCTAGAAATTATAAGATTTCTGTTTTCACTGTTTTTCTCTTTACTTCATGAGCACAGAATTTATCGTTTTAATGTTAAAAAGAGAAAGCAGATGCTATAGCTATTAACTTTTGGAATCAACTATAATCTTCCTATTAAATCCTTCCATCCAGGTACAGGCAATTATTTGCTTGATCTAAAAGTGCAGAAAATGTAGACACACAGGGTTTCAGAAAGTCCAGTTTAATAAGACAGGTGGGTAACTAATAATGTGGAAAATTACCTGCAGATTGAGGATATTGGGAATGACTAATGGCCAAAACTAAGCAAGTAAATTAGTTGCAAAATGATACCATTTGCAGTAGTTGTGTGAGTAGGGGACTGAATGGCACAGTGGCATGTGGCAGTGATCTGAACTTGAATATGGCCCAAATTCAGGAAAACATGCCATCAACTTATGGCTTTTACTTTTTTTTTTTTTTTTTAATTTATTATTATTCTTTTCATGTGTTCTGTGCTATTTATGTACGGTTTAATAACAGGCACAAAAGCATAGTTAGTTTTGCAAAGTTTAACAACAAAGTTGTCATCAAAGCATCAAGGTCAAAAGAATTGAAACTGAACTTCGGTTTGTTTTAAAAATCAAACAAAAATCAGATAAGCAAAACATTTGGTTCACTGGGAATACTAGAGGTATTTGCTCATGTGTAGACATCTATATCACAGATGTTTACAGGAAGGCAAAGTGTATCTTAGTCTGTGAAACAAATTCCCAGAAAAAAAAGTTGTTTTATTAGAGAAGGTAATTAAAAAAAAAAAATAATAAGAATAATTTCTTATAGCCAGTTAAAAAAGAACATACCACAATTAAAAGAAAAAAAAAAAAAAATAGCTTCAGTTGCATCCTACATCCATTGGAGCTGTGCTCCTAGTACTTATCACCTTCAGCCCTTGCTGGAAATGATGCTCCCCTCTGATTTGCATTCCACGCTCCTCGGGCAGACGCTCCCTAAGGAACAAGTCTGGATTAGCAGAGATCAACTCTTTAAACTGTTTAATATTTAAAATCAGATTAAGTGATTTTTCCAGGACCAAACTATTTTCTGCAAAGCCATTTGTGTGTACTATTACCAAATTTGCTGAGTGGTGCAGTCGATACACTGAAAGGAAGGGAAGACATCCAGAGGGACCTTGATAGGCTGGAGAAATGGCCCCATGAAACCTAATGAGGTTCAATAAGGCCAAGTGCAGGGTGCTGCACTTGAGCCAGGGCAATCCCAAGTATTTGTACAAACTGGGAGAAGAACCCCTTGAGAGCAGCCCTGCAGAGAAGGACTTAGGGGTGCTGGTGGACAAGAAGCTGAACATGAGCCAGCAGTGTGTGCTTGCAGCCTGGAAGGCCTACTGTGTTCTGGGCTGCATTAAAAGAGGAGTTGCCAGCAGGGAGAGGGAGGTGATTGTCCCCCTCTACTCAGCTCTTGTGAGGCCCCATCTGGAATATTGCATCCAAGACTGGGGTCCCCAGTACAAGAAAGACACAGAGCTCTCGGAATGAGTCCATAGGAGACCACTAAGATTATCAGAGGGAGCACCTCTTCTATGAAGAAAGCTTGAGGGAACTGGGTTTGTTTAGCTTGGAGAAGATAAGGCTCTGGGAGACCCCATTGCCTTCCAGTATTTCAAAGGACCAATATAAACAGAAGGGGGAAAGGTGATATGGTTATATGAGGATGAATAGTGATAGGACAAGGGGGAATGGTTTTAAACTGAGACAGGGGAGGCTTAGGTTAGATATTAGATTTCCACAAAGGATGGTGATACACTGGAACAGACTGTCCAAGGAGGTTGTGGATGCCCCATCCCTGGAGGCACCGAAGGCCAGGCTGGATGTGGCTTGGGGCAGCCTGGTCTGGTGGTTGGTTACCCTGCACATAGCAGGGGGGTTAAAACTGGATGATGATTATGGTCTTTTTCAACCCACATCATTCTATGATTCTGTAACTCAATTAGCTTCCAAAGACTGAGATATTTCTTAGGACTTTTTGTAGAAACGGTTGTGTGTGTGATGATGCTAAAACACAATTCTCAAGTACTGAAGTTTCTATGCAGAATCTTGTCTGCCATCAAATAATGGTTGCCTTCACGTTCTCACCTTTCTTATTAATCCTCTGTCTTTTTAGTAATCACAGACTGTCCCCTTACTCACTATAGGATTATTTTTCAACAGAAAATTAGTTTCTTTATAAGCACAGACGAAAGAAGAGAGTAATTTGATTTCATGATATCGGAAGCAAGTTCCTTCAGCTTTGAGTTTTGAGGACATAAAATGTGCTTTAAATATTTTGACAAAGTGACATAAAAGAAAGAAAGAAAGAAAGAAAGAAAGAAAGAAAGAAAGAAAGAAAGAAAGAAAGAAAGAAAGAAAGAAAGAAAGAAAGAAAGAAAGAAAGAAAGAAAGAAAGAAAGAAAGAAAGAAAGAAAGAAAGGAAGGAAGGAAGGAAGGAAGGAAGGAAGGAAGGAAGGAAGGAAGGAAGGAAGGAAGGAAGGAAGGAAGGAAGGAAGGAAGGAAGGAAGGAAGGAAGGAAGAAAGGAAGGAAGAAAGGAAGGAAGAAAGGAAGAAAGGAAGAAGACATCCAAAGACTAAGACAAGTTTTAAAACCTTTAATGATTTGTACACACTTAGAAGAGAGAATTATTAGTTGCATTTATCTCTGGCCTTCTGGTGAGTAGAACACATAAAACACAAATATAATTCCACTGTATCTATAAAAAATATTACTTTCTTATTTTGAACTTTTAAATATGTTGGAAACAAAGATTCAAGAAGCTATAGGCACAAAATTAGACAGATTTCCATGAACAGGCTTTCCATTGAAGTAAATTGTCATTGATCTAGTGACTACAGAGTGACTGTAATCATTTACACTGGCATGGTCTAATCACTTGTATGTGGTAACACAAATCACGGTTGTCTGGTCTATTCATTTCCCTTGAAGATTTTTTATTTATTTTTTTAATTTTTTTTAATGGTAATTTAGCTGTAAATGGAACAAGAACAGTCAGCTTATTTTTTATACCTGCCATCATCCAACACAGACAACTCAACTAAGGCTATTAAAAAGAGGAAGAAGTTTATTGTGCTGTAAAAGTCAGAGGGTGTTGAGCTGAACAAGACTTACCTGTAAGAGAGAGCAGGGGGACAGGATTTGTGTTCTCAGTACCAGGTGCATTTGTGTGGCAGAGAGAACTGTGGGGAAATATTGCATAGGTCAGAGAGTCCCAAGTGTTTGGGAATTAAAGCTATCAAAACTGGGCTGAACTGAACAGTGGTTGCTGAAATTGTTGTTTCTCTGAGGAACTGTAAATACTGTGTTTGGTCTGCTTGATGGTACATATTTTCATCACATGTATTTTAGGATGCAAACCATGATGAGGAAACCAACGAGGCATTGTTTTAAAACTGTACTCAATGAAAAGAATACATTTTTACTTCCATTAGAGTTTTTCTGGAACTGAAATTAAAGGATAACTCCCCAGCTGAGTGGAAACTAAGGAGTGGAAACAAAATGGAAATGGCCATTCTTCCCTTCAAGGACTGAAAGCAGAGACAAAGGGACTTGCATTACACACATTTTATAGAAGTTGTTGCTTCTATCCTCTTACCTCAAATAACCTTTCTTGACATCAGCAAAAATTATTAGTTTTGCTCTTCAGTGTCATGCCTCTTGGTTACCTCTAATTGAAATGGAGGCGTACTGAGTAGCAAAATCAGTTACAAATCCCTTCAAGTGCCTCTTTTGTATAATTTATTGTGGGATTCAGAGCTTCTGATCTTGGATCATTTAGTTCCCAGTAGTCTTTAATACCTGACCAGATTTTGAGGTGGGACAATACTTGGTAGTAGTAGAATATGAAGATAACTGAAAATTTATTTACTGTATCAAATGCTGATGTTGCCAGAAGAGTGGTTTGAGATGAAGATTACCTTTCACAGAAAATTAACTGCAAGGAACAACTTAATTTGAAGGAACTATAGACAAGAACGAAAGAAAGGAAAAAAAAAAAAAAAAAAGCAAGCCCAGCAGGTATTAAATAAAAAAGGCACTTGAACTCTTTCATCATGAACAAGTAAGGAAACAGATGCTTCAATAAGAAGTGTAATTATTAAAATCTTTTGATCAGGCTGGTGGATGACACAATGAAACTTACTTTCATGAAAGATTACCCTCCTGAGCAGGAAGTAATTCTATTTTCTTTTTCTCTATTCTTTTTTCTTTTTTTTCTTTTTTTTTTTTTCTTTTTTTTTTTTTCTTTTTTCTTTTTCCTTTCTTTTTCCTTTCTTTTTCTTTTTTCTTTCTTTTTCTTTTTCTTTTTCTTTTTCTTTTTCTTTTTCTTTTTCTTTTTCTTTTTCTTTTTCTTTTTCTTTTTCTTTTTCTTTTTCTTTCTCTTTTTCTTTTTCTTTCTCTTTCTCTTTCTCTTTCTCTTTCTCTTTCTCTTTCTCTTTCTCTTTCTCTTTCTCTTTCTCTTTTCATTTTTCTTTCTCTTTTCCTTTTTTCCTTTTTCCCTTCCCTTCCCTTTCCTTCCCTTTTCCCTCATTTATTAGTAATATGGTCTTTTTGGAGGAGGAGGAGGAGGAGAAGGAGGAGGAACTGGTGATATAAAGGCAAATTAAATGGCTTTTTTTTTTTTTTTTTTTTGATCTGTGTGTGAAGAAATTCGGTGTTATCCTCCATATAGGTTTGGTCAAATCACTTAGGTACATCACTTGCTGATCATTTGGTTATTTCAGTAGGAGCTGGGAATATCTATGTATTTTATAGGATATAGGTCTTTAGCCATTGGTACATAGAAGAAATTAAAGTCTTAATTTATTTTGCTGTCATTTAGGGTGTATGATTATGTCACTGTGATAAATGCAATCTTTCATCTGTTAATGAAAGTACAAAGTCTAACATTTGTTCAGTATTTCTTTTTTTTCTTTTATTGGCATTGCTCATGAGTAATAAAGTAATTGTTATGCTATTATTTAATAGAAACCAGAATAATACAATGAAGTCAAAAAAATTTAATATTCATTTGTATTTAAATATAATGGTGACTTGCTTTTGGGACTAGAGATCCATTACACCTGGGAGTGACACTACTTCTTCACGCATTTGAAAATATAGTTGTAATCTACATTTCAGTCTCTACTTCTAATGAAGTTTCATGTCCAGAAAAGCTTTTTGTTTGAGCTTTTCATCCAGGTTACATCACTCAGGGGTACAAGTGTGTCTCTCATATTGAAACCTTTTGGAAAAATAAATGAACAAAAATGCTAATAAAAACTGGCTGTTTCTATTGTCTTTCATACCTTATCTAAAAGAACTGATACTTTGGAGGGATTTCCTTTGCCTTTGCCTTTGCCTTTGCCTTTGCCTTTGCCTTTGCCTTTGCCTTTGCCTTTGCCTTTGCCTTTGCCTTTGCCTTTGCCTTTGCCTTTGCCTGTGCCTTATCTTACAAGGAAAAAATGCTACAAACACACACACATATATATACTTAACAAAGAAAAGATGTCTCTTAGATTCATGTATATTTAAAAGAACATATTACTAAGTCCAATTTGTTTTCTACCCTCTTCATATTTATCTGCATTTTTTTCTGTCCTTCTAAAATAATGTTTAATAACTTCACAAGTAATTGTTTAGCAGTAAATATGGGGAAAGACAACATTGCTGGTATTGTCTAATAACTATTTTTAGAATTCACAATCTGTAGGCACAGTTTAAGCATTTCCTATATATAATTACAGTATGAAAGGGATGGGGGGTAGTGGTGGTGAACATCAGGCAGACATCACTCTGAGAGCATTGATATTGAGAATAACTGGGAAAAAATTATCTTCTTCATGCTAAGATTCATAAAGTAATTCCATTAAATAAATAAATAAAGGTAAATATTTGCTGCAAGTTTTCTTAGAAGCTGCAGGAGTCTTAAACACTCACTTTTTGCTTTAATATCTCTTTCCTTTCTAAATTACTTTTATGAGCATTACTTCCAAAAAAGTATATTCCTCAAGGCCAAGTTTGCAGTCTATATTTAACAGTGAAAAAACTTTTCACTGAGAAGAGGAAAAGGAAGTCTACTGATCTAAAAGGGAAGCAAATTATTTTACTTACACATTTCCAGTAAAAAATTATTGGGGCCCTGTGGAGAAATAGCACTCTTGTAAACATGGTTTGCATTAAAAGTTGGGTGAGAATGTTGAACACAAAAAAAGAGAGTAAAGAATTGCATAACCCCTCCCAGTCTATCCTAAAATCTCACCTCCTAGCATGATTCAAAACTCCCTAATACTAGCTATACATACAATCATAATGAGTTGTTCTGGAAAAGATATAAACTATCCATATTGTCCAGAAACTTTTCAAAAGCAAAATTAAACACAGCGGTCACTCTTGTCAGATACATGTGTAATGTTTATTAAACTTCAGCACTGAATTCTTAAGCCTTCAGAAGAAATGTGATATTAATTACCTTCTCTTTTACGAAAGACTTTATAGTTTTCATTGTTTGGTTTTTTTTATTTGTTTGTTTGTTTTCTTCTGTTATGTCTAGCCATATCTAATGAATATAGTGAGAACAGATTATTCATTACCTGTTTCCGTATCTAGAATGTTTGAAGATTTTTACTCAGTTCCACATTAGCTTCTTTTTCCAGATCTTTAACTTCACTGTTTTCTCAGTGATCATGCTTTCTCGACATTTGATCATCCTTGTTGCTTTTGAATCCTCAGCAAGTGCCTTAAGGCAGTTCTATGCCCACTTTGATGCAATAGAAGTACGACTTAAAAGGAAGTCAGGCTCTCCCATCTATCTTTATATCTTTTTGGATAATAAATAATAATGATCCATATTCACATTGCACTTTACATTTGCAAGATACTCTACAAACATTAATTAATTTATTCTCATGGCTCTCCTGTCTGATAGCAGTAATAAAGCTTTGTAGGGATATGGCACCTTTGAGCTAAGGTTCTTGGATAATTTTAAAAATAATAATGAATATCCAATCTATTTATACATTATTGGTCACAGCAGGGTAAAATAAGAGGTAAATAGAATTGTACACTCTTTACATTTATCACAACTAAGACACTGAGCTTTTTTTGGATGGGCATACTGGAGGTGACATCCATCTCAGGCTTGTGTGAAATAGCACAGTTAGAAGGTGGCATAAATCCTAAGAGATTAGGCTGTGAATTATTTTTCTTCTACTTTGTCATATTTTGTTTGGAAGAATGATCATTAATATAAAGATTTGTCTCCTACAGCACCTCTCTGTATGTGTAGGCTTTAACTTAGAATCACCTAGATTACCTAATGGATTAGTTTAATCAGCTTCACAAAGTGTTAAATAGCTAGTCCAAAATCTGCTAATAACACACATATGTATATATAACAGTAACACAAACAAAATAAACATGTTTCTCAATGGGTATGTACAGAGTAATAGGGATTTGTGTATGCAATGTAACTAAAACTTCCAAAAGAAAATTAGACCTTTTAGAGTAAAGATATCCAATATAACCATTAGGAAAGTACTGGTAAAGAATTGTGTGATAGGTATCAAATAAGCAGATGTGTCAAGTGTTTGCATACCTAAGTTTATGGGCATTTTTTTGCATATATACATACATACATATGTACATATATATACACACATATATGTATACATGTATGTATATATATGTATATTCCCTAAAGGTGGTAGCTTTAAAGAAACAAAAACAAAAACAAAAAACAAACAAACTAAAAATACCTTCAATATCTAAATACAAAATGCAGTAAGTTCTTTTTAGACCTCATCAAGGAAAAATAAATATTTATGAAAATATGAGAAGAACACATATAAGCCATAAAAAATCTCACAATTATCTGCTAGAACATAGTTCAGAAAAGCCACTGAAAAGTGTCCCAGAACTACTGGAAGGTTTTTCAGACATCATAATCCTGATGGCACTTGTAAATATATATGAAATATTTCACAGGGCTATTTAGAAGACAGTGAGAGTTTAACCAAAGGGATATTAGTGTTAAGCTCTCCAAAATAAAATAACAGTTTATAAGAACTTTTTTTTTCTTTTTATTATTTGCTTAGAGAAAATCTTCATTTTTCTTTGCCTTGTGGGATGATTTTGCTACCACCACCGACATCTGAGTCATTTTTAAGAATGAATGAATGAATGAATGAATGAATGAATGAATGAATGAATGAATGAATGATTTCTCTAATGACATATATTTCTCTGCAAATGTGAACATTCACGGGTAGGTCTTGGAGAGCAAGGTCTGCTGATAAGTATTGCTTATATGTGGTCATTTTTGCAGTTCTTCATTTAACTTAGCATAACAACTGAGAGATGGAGAGAAAGTGCAGGAGAAACTTGGAAAAAACAATAGGCTAGATGATAAACCTTCAAGCAAGCTGGTCTAGTGGGAGGTGTCTCTGCCTACAGCAGAGGAGTTGGAACAAGATGATCTTAAAGGTCCCTTCCAACACAATCCATTCAATGATTCTATGGTTCTATGAATCTGGGCTTGATGGATCTTTCCTTATCTGAATCTGTGAGATATTTCTCTGTTACTGTAGAGAAAGGAAGATTTTGCTCTGATTCAGAATCATCTACAAAAGAAAACAGAAGAATAATTTTTTTTTTAGAAAGTTGGGTGCATGTTGCAGTAACCAAACCTACGCTTCTAAAATAAAGCCTTGCCATTCTTCAGAATAAAAATACCCTTAAAGAAGGACAACTCCTGTGGCATTATTTGGCTGTCATTTCCTAGTAAATCAGCGTCATTAGCATTGATTTTTAGAGGGGAGATTTAAAGAGGTTTAGTGAGGAGAGTAAGGTAGGAGTATATATTATCCGAGCCTATGTAGCTCTGGGTCTCAAAGATGACATTTCCCTCTCTGCTTCATTAACTTGCATAGCTTGTTGAGCGTTAGCTGTTTCTAATTAATTCTTTTACTGACTTTTTTGAATGTGTATCATTGCTGGCAAACCATATAAAATGAAGAAATCTCTCCAAGGTTTTACCCTTTTAATTATTATTTCTATTGCTTAAATGAGGCTCCAGAATTGCAAATGTTGACATTTTAGTTGATTCTAGTCATTAGAGTTTTCAAAGGAAGAAAAAGGGGGAAAAGGCTAAGGAGAGGAAGGGGCAGCACAGATAAAATAATAAATAAATAAATAAAACAGAAACTGAGCAGGATTCTGATTGTCAGTGCAAATGCTTAGGAAAATGGAAAATAAATAGGTTTGTCAAAAATGACCTCCATGATGGTTTTGCCCTTTTAAATTATAGCAAGGAAGGTAGCATCATTAGAAGCGGTTCCTTTCTGTCTTGTACACAAGCTGACATGCAAATGAATGGAGTTTTGAACTCTCACTTTTCATGTTTTATTTGGATAGAGCTTAGTTAGCAAGTATGCTAAGTACTTATATACACATGCACACACTCATATATGTCTTCACATAAAGTCACACCTGCCATTTAAATTGTGTTCATGAAAACACACTGTAAATAATGTGGTTTTCTTCTGTGGGAAAAAAAGCCCAAACAAATTAAATAATAATAACAATTGCTTAGTATTAATTATTAAGTATGCATCAGAAAAATCATAACAGAATCACTAAATTATACCCGAGCACACTGAATTAATAGAGATGTGAGCTATTGCACAGCAAGCTAGGATGTGAACTTGGGATTTGTCAACTACCATTTGGTAACTGTTTATCTTATTGCTTATGTAAGGTAGATTGTTTCTCTTCACTCTCTCATAATTAACAAAAGAAACAACAACAACAAAAAAATACTTCTCTAAAAGGGACTGTTAGTTTATAGCGGTTTTATGATTCACTCAGACTCTTTCATTGCTGCTGTACTGATGACAATTAAGTTGTGGAAAAGTCTCTCAATGACCCCATCTACCAAGAGGACAGGAAAGAAAAGCAACAGACTGCATACGCCAAGAGGCAGGTTTGAGGGCAGTGAAGTAAGAAGCTAAACAACTAGGACAAGCATTGCCTTATCTTCAGCAGAACTGAACAAGGACACTTGTTTTTGTAGTATTTTATAAAAGATTTCCACAGATTATATAAGAATGATAAAATGATGGTCATGAGACCACAACAGTATAACTGGGGTAAAAGTAAAATTCCACTTATACCATTTCTTAACTCTGATTTGGCCGAAGTTGATACCATAGAAGTTATGAAAAAGTGTAAGAGAAAGACCAAGTATAAAATTGTTTTTCTTTAGAACTGTGGTAGAATCATAGAATCATAGTATTGCTCAGGTTAGAAAGGACCCTCAAGATCATCAAGTCCAACTGCAGTCTAACCACACTACCCTAGCACTAACATCTACATCTAACATCTCTAACCCTAATGCTAAATCATGTCCCTGAGCACCACATCCAAATGGATTTAAAACATATTCAGGGATGGTGACTCAACAGTCTCCTGGGGAGACTTTTCCAGTGCTTAAAAACCTTTTCTGTAAGGAAGTTTTTTCCTGATATCCAACCTCCCCTGACACAACTTGAGGCCATTTCCCCTTGTACTGTCACCTGTCACCAGAGAGAAGAGATCAATCCTACTCTCACTGCAATCATCTTTTAAGTATTTGAAGAGAGCATAGTAAGAGAAATGTGTGGACATTCTGTGTCAGAAACAGAATCTGATAATGAATTTTAACAGCCAAGTGAAAAACTGAACAACTAGTGCTACATAAGTCAGTGAGCAGATTTGAAACAGAAAGCCTTTGGGTTAAATTCTGCTTCTATCTAAATCAACATGAATCTGGAACAACTTCAGATTCCAGTTTGAATGAAGCTAAACATATTCTTGAACTTATGAACAGAGGAAACAGGAAAGAATTTTTCTCTTAATAGAAGAAAACAAAATGAATAGATCTTTTGAGTTCAGAAATAACTTTCCTTATTGCTTCCCTACCTTAAAAAGAAAAAGAAAATAGTTAAGCCAACATACCTTCAAAGTGTATTTCCTAATGCTAACTTTTATTGTAGTTTTTTCCTGATCATTTAGCTGGCTTAGTACAATTGAGCTATAATGTGTGCAGTTGACCTTTCTTCATTTAAATGCTAATAGAGATCTAGGGAAGGTGCTACCATGCAAAAGGCCAACTAATTGTAATAGAGTTGAGACCTTTTGTTTGTTGAGCTGGTCAAACAAAGAAAGGGTTAATTAAAACTTATACTAAATGTTTACAGGCCAGAAGAAAAGGTCAGTGTGTTACATACTAGGTTACTAAGAAAAGTTCTTATACTAAGATATCAACCTGCAATGTACTACCATCAATAAAAGTTACCTATCTGAATTAATTTTTATTGAAAATATTTAAGGATCAGGTACAAGAATGGCTTAACTAGGGCATTTTATCCTTGCTGGTATTTATAACGGCCAAAAAGTACTTTACCTCTGCAAAGTTGCATCTGGAAGAATACTTGAATTAATTTAAGCATCAAAAATATCTTTTCACTGCCCTTTGATAGCAGGGGATTTGAAAGGGTGGCCTCTGTGAAAAGAGATCAAGAGCTACGCTGTGCCAGATGTGGAATCTTTGAGCCAACTCCAAACTGGAGGACATAGCTGAACCCTAATAAAGGGCAGAAAATTGATGAAAGGGCAGAACATACCACACAGACAGAAGAGGAAAGCTAGAAGAGTAAGAGGCAGAAGAAGGAACACCAGGAGCAGAACAAAAGGACTAGGTATGCCCAGCAACTCATGGAGAACCCATATCAGTGGGGAGAAAACATGTAAGAGGAAAAGACTATTAGAGAGAAACAGCTGTATCCTGATTGTAACCACCCACACTGTATCTCTTACCCCTCTGAATGGACCAAATGTAACCTTCCATGATAACAAGACAGGAGAGGAAAGGAGTCTGGAGAAACTAAGTGAAGTTGAGCGTGATAAAGAGGTCAGAAAGGTATTTTTCCCTGGTGATCTAATGTGTATTTCTTTTTCATCATTTTTGTTTTCCATTATCCAAATCACTATTTAAATATTAATTGTCAACAAATTATGCCAAATCCCTCAAGCTGACTTTGTTTATCCTGTAAAAATAATTAGTAAGTGATCTACCAAGCTTGGCCTCATACCACGAGTTTTCTCACTAACAATTCTCCCTATTTCCTCCCCCATGAGGAATGGGGAAGAGCTGTGTAGGTATTTTAGATGCCAACTTCAGCCAAATCATCAGAGCAACTTTACAAATTACAGATAGAAAAAGGCAACTCCATTTTTTCAAAAAAAAAAGATCCTAAAAAAATATTTTAAATCAGACTAATCATCCTCTATAAGAAGTTTCAGGGTTTGGAGTTCTCTAGGCAAGACAGACAAATCAATCCACAGATTTTTGCTAATATTTCTGTGTCAGTCCATAGTTCTATGAGCAAAATTAGCATAAGGTCTATTATTTCTTGTGTTTTATGTCATCTATTTTAGTTAAGGAGTCCAACAGGTCTCTATGCAAAACCTCCATTTCTCTCTATGCTGTTGTGTAGATACTTAAATTTTTATTTTAGCTTCACAGTAATTTATTGCATTGTTATTCAAAATAGTAATATTTTCAGCATCAAGGAAGAAGATGATGAGGAGAAGTGGGATTGCCAAACAGAATTTATCAGGTTTATTGGCTGGCCTCTTACAAGTTTGCCTATTTATGTTCATATGTTAGAGATGTCTGTAAACATAACTATATATATCACCTAGTCTAGCAACAATAAAAGACTGATGAGTTCGTTAGTTCAGTCTTCATAAATAATTACTTTTTCTGCAGAATCTAGCCTTTCTCTGACATTCTCTGACATGTCTAGCCTGAATCACAGCAATGAAATTCTTGGAAATCATTACCCTGTAGCCACACTTGATAATGTAATATCTTAGGATGATCCAAGAGAGAAGCTCAATGGCTATGTTCAAGGCAGGGAGTTGTAGTGCAAGAGAAATCCATCCTGGTGTTTGAAGAGAATTCTTTAGTCTCTGCGACACTGTAGAACTCTGAAAACAGATCTTAATGAGACTATAAATTCTCAATTAAAAATATGTCAGAAATGAAAGGTATGGAGTGTCATAACACCAACTTGATATTTTAGAGACTTGAGTTGTGAACACAGAAAATTTCATGACCTGGTTTTGGAAGCAGATGATTCATGTACACTTTGAGGCTCAAACAGTTCAAGTCATTTGCAATTCACAGTGCATGTAGTTTAAAATTAGCATGGGTTTTGGAGAGCCTTTAATATTCATAATCTGACCCAATATTGAAATGTTCTTTAGAAAGATAGAGATTTAAGGGGAAATGATATGAAGTGATGTCAGGAGAATTTGCAAAGCAGATTTAATAGACTAATTCCAAGTGCAGTATCTGCATTTCTGATCATAAAATATTGAAGTATATCTAGCTTACCTTGAAATTCTAGACTATTTATTCTATTTCTATAATTACCAGCAGTGATTCAACATGTGTTTCAAACACTTGAATTCTTGGATAGATTTACTCCACCATACTTTCAAAATCCTATAGACAAAAGGAAAAAAAAATGGCGGGTGAAAAATGAGATTGTTTATTTCCAGTGACTTCTTTCCAGGTAGAATAAAATATTAGGGGCTTCATTAGTAGGAATACTAAATTATTACATCAAATCTTATTTCCAAGTCCTTTGTTTAGAAGCTGATTCTTCCAGAAAGGGGGGCAAACTGTGCAGGCAGGCAGCTGTTGGTTGGGACTATTGAGATGTGGCATGAAATAAATTATTTTTCCTCTAGATTCTGTAAAATTAGTATCAAGCTTAATATATATGTATATATATATTTTTAGCTTGGAATTGACTTATTTCAGAGAGTGCAGGAGATCTCTATGCATCTAGAGAATCATCGGAGATCCCTTTTTGCAGTCAGGCTTCAGTAAATGCAATCACGTTGAAAATGGGCAGAGAATTTTGGATGAAAGATGTCACTCAAATACCCACTTACTACGTGCTTTCCTCAGAGCAAGTGTTCCAAATATAAAAGCAGTAGGAAGTTAAGTGGCCTTTGTGACTGTTTAGTGAAGCAAAGATTACAGGTATTGAGTTCCCCAGCACAAATGGTGGAATGACTTCATGATTCACTGATGCTTTCCACTTTCTTAGGAAGCCATATTCTTGATTAGGTAATCTGCTGGTTTATGCTTTCACTGGAATGGAAAGAGACTACAGTAAGAGTCTATGAGTCAGAATAAATCATCTTTGGACTGCTGTAGAAGCATAAGATTCATTAGGAAACTAGCAACTTCCTAATATGCTGTGTTTGACTCTCACATTCTATCCTTCATTTTAGCTGGCACTTGAAGTTCCTTTGTGCGGTTAGCATCAGAAAAACACTCAACAAACTCTACCTATCCCTGTCTTGTATTCATTCATCTTCATAAATATATGATCTGTGCCTCACGACAACTTCCATTTGAATATCTCTCTTCACTTTCTGCAATTGAGAGAAACTTCTCGAGAAACAAATGTAATCTGTTCACTTGCTCTGTAAACAAGATGCAGTTAACACAGTCAGATACTTGCTTTTCAAGACAGACAGTGTCAGAGAAGGACAAACTAAATGATCATAGCAGTCTTGAACATAAACACTATGTCTCTTGCAGCCCAGTTTTTATTGTGAGAGATAAGGAGAAAGCTTTGAGAAACACAAATAAAAATAGACTGTTGTGCATGTTAAACCAATATCTGTGCTAACAGAACTGAAAGTGCTGAAATATTACTGCTTCAGGAGCCAGACCAATGGTAATATACCTTTATAATCTGCAGGTATATTTAAGCAATTAGAAACTTGTTAACTAGTTTTTTGTTTTTTGTTTTGTTATTGTGTCAGTTTTTAGTTTGGAATTGTAACATTTTTCTATTTAGCAGTCCTATGAAATCAAATGAAGCATCCTCATTCCTTCAGTAGGAATAAATCCTTATGCCTTTATCTGAGAAGACAGATTTTGTTCCATTGAAATGAAAAACAATGCTAGGTTTCACAGTGTCACTAGGTTACCTTTGATTCTCTGTCCTCCAAAATGTCAGGCCCTTCATTAGGGTCATAAAAGAACTTTAGAGGCAATTTAGAGATATTCAGGGCATACAATTCTGTGCTGCAGGAGAACTCAGTAGCAGTTAGTTAGCTACCAGGAACTTCCCTGACTTGTGTTTCTTTATGATATTTGACCGCATAGAGATTAAAGAATCAAAAGACCCTTTGTCTGTAACAAGCATTTTTATAATGGCTTGCTTTTCAGTCTTCTTTTGTCTGTTTTGTTGTTGTTGTTGTTGTTGTTTTTTCCCCTACAAGAGCCATGAGCAAATCAGGATATTTTAACAGATAATTTCTTCTAATTATGTGATCAATTCTTATATTTTACATGAAAATACTTTATCTTCTGATAATAAACAGTAATCATTCCTGTAAGAAAATGCAGTTGGACTAGACAGTAATATTGACCCAAGTTATGTTTAGAAAGGCATTAACACACTGGCCACCTATAATTTAGCTGATAATTGACATTATCAGCCAGTATCTATATTCATTTATATCAGAAGAGTGCCTGATCCATCACTCTTCTGTCTGAGTAAAACCTGTGAATATTTTATTTGATCATTTCTATCCTTGCAGTGTTTTGGATGTTGATATGTATACAAACTTAATTGCAATAAAATTGTTTGCACTAGCAAACAATTCATATAGCTGTCCACATTTGTTTGATAGGTTGATGTTTTAATCACACAAACAACCAGAGCTCATAGATGATGGTGAGGTTTTCTTTTTAATTAATAATTTAATTAATTTTTAATGGTAGAGGACTCTGAATGAATAAAAGAATGAGCAAACAAATGAAATCCATTTTTGACAATGAAAAATAGGTTGTAAAACCATAAAGTTTTTAACTTTGATTACAGGGAGTAAGTCAGTAGTGAACACTCATATCTCTCTGAGTTATGAAAGCATAGTCTTGAAATGCTTTCATAAGCTACAGAATAGGTGAATTCTAGGGAATAGAGAATTATTGCATGTAAGGAAAACTCTACGATGAGATTTCCAAGTAAATTATATGCAAGGCTTCTCCAAAAAAATGGCTCCCATTTTATTGTGTTGGCCCACAACATCAGGGGTGAATACTGCAGGTATGGCAGCACAGGTGAAACTTCCCAATATTCTGTTACAGTTTGTTGCCATACAACAGATGATATCTAACATGGAAGTGTGTATGAAGCAGGAGTTCTTCCATGTGGAAAAAACTGCACAAAATTGTCCCCACTGACATTCATTGTTGCTTGCTGAAACATTTGAAACATTTATGGAAACCATAAAGTGGATGTCAGCAGAGTGAGGTGGTGTATGGTGCTTTTCAGCAGTGATAACAGTGTTGTGAAAGACAGGTCACGTAACATGGCATCACAGATTTTTATGTTTGTGGCATGGAGGTTCTTATTCATTGCTAACAAAAAATGTGAGTAGCTAATATGTGAAAAATAGTTTGTGGCTTCCTTTTTTTTTTTTTTTTTTTTTTTTTAACTGAGATTTTGCTCTACCAACTAGTGCTATTATACTCTTTATATATATTGTATTTTACATATAAATAAATAGGACACATTGCTGTCACGGAGTTAACTAGATCAATCTATGCCTGTAACAGGGGACAGTAGGCCCCTGCCACACCTCCTAGCCCCACAAAATGGGAAGGAAAAGTGAAAAGGGACAGGGAGATGGGAGCTGGGCTCAAGGAAAGAAAAAGAAACAACAAAACAACAGCAGCGATCTATGGAAGAAAACTTATTTTACTATGATATCGGAATGCAAGATAACACAATATCATACAACCTGATTGAAATTGAGGCTAATAAATCAAATAAAATAGGAGAGAGAGAGTTCCTGAGACCGAGTCAAACCTGAAAAGCTTGGTACAGCTAGGAAAGCACTCTTGAGCACCCACTGCAAGGCAGTAGGAGACCACCCAACCAGGAAGGGCCAGATGCCATGACTTCCACAAAGTACAGGGACAGGTACCTGGAATCGGAGCATTAACACATGGTTTTAAACTGAGACAGGGAAGGTTTAGGTTAGATATTAGGAGAAAGTTTTTCACACAGAGGGTGGTGATGCACTGGAAGAGACTGCCCAAGAAGGTTGTGGGTGCCCCATTCCTGGAGGCATTCAAGTCCAGGCTGGATGTGGCTCTGGGCAGGCTGGTGTGGTGATTGGCCCATGGTAGAGGAGTTGAAACTAGATTATCATTATGGTCCTTTCAACCCAGCCCATTCTATGATTCTATGATTTTATGATAAAAAAGGGGAGACTCAGATTTGGATGTTAGGAAGAAATTATTTTCTTAGAAACTGGTGAAGCACTGGAACATACTGCCCAGAGAAGCTGTGCGTAGAGTCAAAGAATCATAGAATCACCCAGGCTGGAAGAGACCTTAAAGATCATCAAGTCCAATAGCAACCTAACCAAACTACCCTAACAACCCTCCACTAAATCATGTCCCTGAGCACCACATCCAAATGGATTTTAAACACATCCAAGGATGGTGAGTCAACCACCTCCCTGGGGAGCCTATTCCAGTGCTTAACAACCCTTCAAGTAAAGAAGTTTTTTCTGATATTCTATTTAAAGTTACCCTGGTGCAACTTGAGGCCATTTCTCCTCGTCTTGTCACCTGTCACCAGTGAGAAGAGACCAGCCCTGTTCTCACTGTAAGCACCTTTCAGATATTGGAAGAGAGCAATAAGGTCTCCCCTCAGCCTCCTCTTCCCCAAACTGAACAGCCCCAGTTCCTTCAGTCTCTCCTTGTAGGGCATATTCTCTAAGCGATCCAGGATTACTTACAAAAGATTGTCCTGCCATTTTTATCATTTTTAATGATAACAGCAAGGATATGTCACGTGGTGAAGGTTATCTTCACTGACAGACACATTCCCAAGTACATATAGTATTCATGCAGACAGAATATACACAAAACAAATAAAAATGCAGCAAGAGTTGTATATAAGATAAAAACCTCTGTTACAATAAGTAACAATGATAAAGCCCAGGTAAATGTGGTCTATCTTTCAGTCTGACAAGGAATTTAGAACTGGAGCTTTCTTCAAATCTAAATGATCCTACTTTTAATTTTCAAGGATAGATGTAGGCGCAGACTGCTCCGTGTTAAGAAAGTCTTATTTAAAAGATCTCTTCCTGCTTTCCATGACAGAAAGAAAAGGCTGCTCCAGCCTCTTTTTCTAGTAAACTCTTCTGGAATTCATATGGCTGTTCAGGGGATCTGGATCTGGGAAGAGGAATCTATGTAGAGTTGAGAAGATGTACACATGTGTTCTGGTTGTTTGTCCACAATTTTGACTTTTTTTTTTTTTTTTTTTTTTTTTTTTTCCCCTCTCCTATTATTGTCTTTGGATGTTGCTTCTGGGCAGAATATGACACATAGATATTTCCTGTAAGGATTTGCTTGTAGCTAGCATTTGCAGAGTTGTTATTAGTTCTCTTGTGCAACTATCTTTCTCAACCATTTCCTTAATGACCAGTTTTGTTTGAAGAATCTTAGCAAAACTTCTGGCTACTGGAAAAGAAGGAAGTAAAAATAAAGTAAGTGTTCTCTTGTGAAGGTTGGTAAGGAAAGAAGAAAGTCTTTCATACTACACTGTCTTACCACAACAAATCCTGAGAGCTTGAGAACAAAATGAAAAATAAAACTTTTGTTTGATTTTTGCATTAGAAACCCTCAAATATGCTAGTGACTGTAGACTTGAAACTGCAATCATGTTTGTAAAAATATGCAAAAATATAGCATCATTGGTCATAACACTTTCAGTGCCATATTTCAGTGGCTTTTTATCTTGCTCAGCCAGCTAATTTTTTCTAAGTACAGCAATTAATTTATAACCTATTTAAAGAAATTGCAAGATTTAAATATAAACACGTTACTTGTTTTGAAATAAACTTCACTATTTCAGGGAAAATAATGTCTGCTAATGGTTTGTGTTACAATTAATGAAAATTCTTGCATATTTTATAGAATCTTCCAACTACAGATGTTAAAGTAAACTACATAAAACAATAAAGTCTATAGACTTTATTGTCTATAGACTTTATAGAAAACTAAGGCATAGGACTATGAAATTACTTTAAAAGTCACAAAATGACCATGTAGCAACAGAAAGATGCCACATATTCTAGATCCATTCCCTATAACACTGTAATTATTTAATCATCCTTGTACAGTTCTTTGTATTGCTGATGTTTAGCATATGCTCATTTTATCATTTTTTCCATTGATTCATGGATCTGGAGTATGTTTTTAGAGTAAGATGTCATGATTGGCTTTAGTCTTAATGATCCCCTTCATGGATGCAGTCTTTGAATACTGTGAATGTATAAATCAAGATATAGAGTAGTGATTAACCAGGAATAATAAGGATTATGATTAACAGTAAGGATTGCAAGCTCTACCCTGAGATCCACAATTTTCTCTTTTAAATTCTTGTAGCGGCTTCTTCAAAACATAATAAATAAATAAATAAATAAATAAATAAATAAATAAATAAATAAATAAATGAAAGAGGTTATGTTCTCAAGTTACAGCTCTGTTGTAGTTCAGATGGATGTTGTACTCAGTTTAGTTGTGGAAAATATTTCTACACCAAGGTCTAGATCAATTCCTCTGCCCACAGACAAGTAGTGAGAATTTCATTGTGTTACAGATGCTAAAATGAAAATAGATACTTTTTTTTTTTTTTTGCTGACTCAGAGAATCTTTGACTATTGATTCTATTCTCATGTGGGTTTTTTGTTTTGTTTATTATTATTATTATTATTATTATTATTATTATTATTATTATATGCCCATCTATGACCACAAGTAAATCTTTATGTTTACCCATTGAATTCTCTACATTCCTTTACTGCTTCCATGAAATAAAGAAGGTTCAGAATTTATTACCTTATATAGGCACAGGCACAGTCTCAAAAATCAATCAAAGTCTTTTCAATACTGTTATCAGACTGTCCAATCAGAGATTAGTAGAGTGCTCGTATGTACACAAGGAATATACCCATACCCATAAGTCCAGCGGAGGGCCACAAAGATGGTGAAGGACCTGGAGCATCTCCCCTAGGAAGAAAGGCTAAGTGAACTGGGTCTGTTTAGCCTTGAGAAAAGACGACTGAGAGGGGATCTGATCCAGGTTTATAAATATCTGAGGTGTGGCGGCCATAGCGGTGAGGCCAGTCTCTTTTCAGTGGTACGTGGAGACAGGACGAGGGGAAACGGACATCAGCTGCAGCATAGGAAGTTTTGCACGAATGTGCGTAAGAACTTCTTCACGGTGAGGGTGACGGAGCACTGGAACAGGCTGCCCAGGGAGGTTGTGGAGTCTCCTTCTCTGGAGATATTCAAGTCTTGCCTGGACGCCTACCTGTGCGACTTGGTGTAGGGAACCTGCTTTGGCAGGGGGGTTGGACTCAGTGATCTCTAGAGGTCCCTTCCAACCCCTACAATTCTGTGATTCTGTGATTCTGTGATTCTGTAATATGCACAACATAAACTTAAGTCATCTCCATGAATAACCTCCAATATTTTGAAAGTGACTAGTCTTCCAGAGCTGAAGATTATATTTAAGTGAACACACTAAAGAGCCATGCTTAGATGCATCCATTATGTCAACATTTTTTTGAATCCATTTATTTTATTTATTTAATTTGTTTACTTCAATACATAGCGGCAATCTCTTTCCCATTGCCCTATGTGAGAAAGTAGTTCTTTTTCTTTCAGTCTTTGCCTGATTTTTTTCTTGTTCTTGTATTCTGAGAGTTAATGAATGATCATTCCCTATTCATTTTTTCTACTTTCATTAAGTTGTGGAATTTCATGCTGCAAAGTGTGTCAATTCTGAGCATCTGCATGGTTTTGAGGGTAGAATGGACAAGGTCATTGAGGATAATTACTTCTGTAGAACCTATCTCCATCTCAAGAACACCCTCAGCTGCAATTATTGCAGTCATGGGCAGTAGTGAGAGAAAAATCATACATACAAACCCTAATCTTATACTCATTACTGGACCTCTATGCTCATTTTCAAACATAGGATATAATTTTAGATGAATCTTTGCTATGACACATTGTAATTAATATTGTACTCCTATCCAAGATTTCATCTTTCTCTTATCACTCTTCAGATACTACTCAAATTTTTAGCTAAGCTTCTGATAGGGAATAATATCAGCATCTCCTTCTGTATTAGAGAAGGCTTCTTCATGAGAAGAGTCTTGTAAAAGCATGAAGGAAGGGGACAGCATGCTAATTATCAAATGGCAGTCTATGGGATCACCTGGCCTAATTGAGATATACAGTTCTTTGTTAAGTGGGTCGGGCACGGGTCAAGAGAACAGGTGGTTGAGCACAATTTCATAACTGCCTGTTTAATATTTGGCTCTGAAATTTCCCTGAAGTTGTGGGAAGGAGGGACAGGATCATTATCAAAAGATTGCTTGGAGAGGCAGAATTTATACTGGTGGGGAAACTGCTAATTACTGTCTAATCTTTCCAATTTGGGTAGCAATAAAATTTAAATAAGATTGGCAAGAAGCAGGATGGCTTTCTGAGGCCACCCTCCATACTGTTTCCATCCCTGTAGCCTGATATCAGATGCAAGGCTTCAGTCTGGATCTTCATCTACCGTTTCATAAATTGCGACTGTTTAGTGTTGCATAATTACAAGGCACTGGATTGAAAAGATTAAAACTGAAATTGTCAGTTTTCTAAACACATAAACTATCTTGGTATTTGGATCAAAATGAGTAGATGTTTGTTTGTTTGTTTGCTTGTTTGTTTGTTTGTTTGTTTTTAAATTCACAATCAGTTCTGTAAATTCCCAAAGTATTTGCATTAGCATATTATACTTTCTAAATGATGTAAGATTTATGAAAATTCCCTGAGTTGGCTAGTGAAAACTCTTGGCAGGATGAATTATAAATTGCAACATGCAATATGGAAAGCCTGGGTTTTTCAGTTAGCCGCTCCTTTGTTGTGCAGCCATTTTAAATTTCTGCAACGCTTTGTACCATAGCACTCAAGCTCAGCTAAGCTGTTAGATTCTGTGCATGTGCAAATGAATGATGCTAAAAGTCTGTGCAAGATTTCTTAAAGATATGATGATCCATATTGACATGTTAATTGAATAACTTTATTTTTATAAGCAATAAAAACAGATCTAATGCAATTATAATGTCAAGTCAGTTTCTACAGTGTAGTGAAAAGACAATATGCCTTAGGACTGACAGAAGAGTAGGATAGTCATGTGTAACCATGTTAAAAGTTAATCTATCTTTTCATTCTAGCAACACTGCAAAACTGATCACATATATATTTATTTTTCTTGGGTGAGAAATAAGTTGCATTTTACTTGTTTTTCTAATTGAATTTAGAGAAAGATAATGAAATATTTGAACACAAAGATTTTTCCATATTTCATTCCAATATAGTCTGTGAAAATAATAATGTTATTATTTAATATTTGAGAGGCCTGGTTAAAAAGTTTAATTGTCTAAAAGAACAGTCCTGCCAAGCGCCAATCTGTGATTTTTTCCAGCCCTGCTCCACTTCTAATGTAAAATGATACTAGGTATATCAGTACAACGGGCTCCACCAAAAGGCACCTCTATTTGGTTATAGTCAATAGTCTTTCTGTCTTAAATTGTACTTGGAGTAGTCTCCAATAACTTCATCACCTTACCTGGGACAAGAAGTCTAACTATTCTATGTCTACGCTAAGATTGCCACTTACATGGAAGTGTTTAATTGTCATAGCTAAGCAGAAGACTTCCTTCTTTCCCCCCATCCCTTTTTTACTGTTTTTGATATTGCTGAGCTTACAACTGGACACTGAGATGCAAAAACCCTGTTCAAATGCTTAAACTAACTTTTGCTTTTCCATTTAAGTAATTTGCCCTGGACAGTTTTTTGTCATTATTGTTCTTTTCTTTTTGTTTTTCTTACAATAGCTAATTACAGCATAGGCCACTGGGTTTGATGATCTTAAAGATTTCCAACTTAAATAATTCTATGATTATATTTGTGCAAATTTGGTATGTGTGGGCATATTTCAAAGCATATTTGTACAAAGAATCTTATATAATCTTATTTTTATAATCTTGATAAATCATATTTTCTTTCAAAAATGTTAAGATTTTTGAATAAAAGATCATTATGAATGATTCCATTTTCTATTCCACTGATAAGAAGCTTGCGTGTCATTCCTAAACTGGTTTCATCAAATGAGTTTGTCAAATTTTCCTTATTCAGTGGTAAAAGCAAGGGAATAAATAAATAAATAAATAAATAAATAAATAAATAAATAAATAAATAAATAAGCAGATACTCTTTGTATTCCATTAGAGAGGCCTCCCGCTATGAGTCAGCAAGCGAAAGAGCCAGGGCATTCATTAATGGAGTTGTCACATTAAAGGATGATTATCTGCCAACTTTCTGGCAAGGCCAAGAAGGTCCTTTAAAAAGAAGTCACAGGACAGGTAGCCATTTATTTTCTTTGTGATTCTTGTGTACTACATGGTTAGCTTCATCAGTTTTTGTTTTATCTTGTGAAAATACAACTATGATTGGTGTTCTTCACTGTAGGTGGAAAAAAATAGTATAACAGTAAAATAAAAATAGTAAAAAAATCAAAATTCCTATCACTGGAAACCACATAACAACAGCTACATCTATCTTGAGTTTAACATCTCATGGAGATTAATCCTTCATGGCATATAATGACGAAAAAATCAATGGTTTACTATGAAAAAAAAAAAAAAATCCAGCTTCCTCAGGGAAGTTTTTTTTTTATAAATCTGCAAGACAAGATTTTAAAACATGACCAATGTTTTCAGTTGCCTATATTTCTCAAATTGACTATATTGTCCAAGAATAATATATAGTTCGTTCTTAAAATATGCAAAAAAGATATCAGAAAATTTAGTTCAGAATATGAACTGCAAGATGGATTTAAAATGATCACAACAAACTTCCAAAAATGTTGGTCATATGCCAGTTCCGTTATGCTAATATAATGCCAACACCACTTTTTCCTCTTTAAAAAATGTTTTTCTTATTATTAATCTACTAATGTTTGTGGGTATTATATCTGTAGACATGTATGCAATAAATAAAAGGCAGAGAGAGAAAAAAAACTAACAGAATTATCTTAAACATCTCTTACTAAACATAATATAATGAAAACAAATGGACATTTTGATTAAATAGATATCATTAATGCTGCGTGTTATGATCTGAACTCAGAGTTTAATTATCTAATTAAGAGGAAAAGAAAATCATTAAGGTCTATGGAACCAAATAATTCATTTTAGGGGAGAAACAGGAAAAAAAGATGTCCTGTTAATTGCAAAATGCAGACAGCTTGTAGCACCTAGGAGTAAATCTTGCTGCAAGATGTTACATCTTGCTATACAATACAGCAGGTGGTGGATGAATCATACCAGCTTCATGAAGAATTACAGAGGAAAGGACTGTCATTAATGGGTAGAGCTCCAGACTGAGAATCAGATCTCCTGAGTCTCATAAACAGTTCTCTGTCTGGCATTTGGCAAATCACTCAGTCTCTGTTTGCTTATCTGTAGAAGAATCATATTATGGTATTCAAGCCCTTAAAGAACTTAACTAGGTTTTCTAGTCCATTACTGCATGATGTTGCCAGATGAGAGCAAGAAAGTTCCTCAAAGTCATCTCAGACAGGATGAAAGCAAAGCAGAGGTCCCATGTACTATATTTCCCCCAGCATAATGTAGTCTGAGATTTCATTATGTGCGCATATAACATAACAAGTAGTCATAAGGTTTGTATTCAGTTCTTGTATTCATAGGAGGAATATCAAGTCTTTAAAACATTTCCCATCAAGCAGAATGACTGTATGATAAGGTAAGATTAGATTAATTTATCTCCTGGGAATTACTGTTATTTTTAGAAAAGAAGTCTACGTATAATGATGGCCTTAGTGAGAAGCATTGGAAAACTTTTTGTTTATCTTAGGTGTCCTAAAAGACAGAAGGTTGTTTTTCTTTGTTGTTGTTGTTTTTTTAACTGGTGGAATATTTTGAGGGATCAAAAAAGAAAAAGAAAAAAAAAGACAAGATAATCATATAGTTCAAACTACTGAAATATACCTGTAAGAAATATATAGGCCCATATAAATTTCTATAGAGAGAGGACATTAGTGTTACTAGTATTTCTGGAACACAAGAGGTTAAAGGTCCAGATTTGAAACTATGAGAATTCTAGTTTCAAGTTATGGATATGACCTACTTTTCTGAAACACAAGATACATGTATCACATGCCATAAGCAAAGTTAGATTTCTGATGAGATGCTTCAGGAGAAAATCAGGGAATATGCAATACAAGGAAAATTGATTATGTCTACAAAATGTAGAACCAAAAGGATGTTTGTAGTCATTCTTTGTTTTTTTTTTTGTTGGTAGTGTTGCTTGTTTGTTTGTTTTGCTTTGTATTTCTTGCTCTTTAGTTTACTGTTTGGGTATGAATAAATACCTCATATCAACTTCTATGGAGGAAAGCCAATTAAACACAACAGATTATGCAGAAGTGTCAAGTAATGAGTAAAAGAAAAATTCTAAATTTGAATCAGTAGATGCCAAGTGTAATGAATGAAGATTGGAGACTGAAGAATAACTTTTTAAAAAATAGCTCAACAGGAAGCCACGGAAGTGAAAGCAGCTACTGGGATTATTACATAGGAAACAGCTTGAAATAGCTACAGCTGCATATATTTTTTTTGCTAGGAAAAGATTTCAAATATGTGGAAAAGTCCATCCAGAGAACAGCTGGGGATACACGTAGCCAAGGCAAAACTGGATCTGCAGAGGGAATTGGAGGGACGGGTTGATTTCAGATGCTAAGATTTAAATAGCAGAAGTTCATACGAATGGTCCATTATCTGGACTGAATAATGAGCCATGGCTTTTGGGGGCAGGGAATTTGCTTCCTGAGTATCCAAAAACAGGTGTTGCTGACTTTTTTCTGTGGCTAGTACCATCTGTTCTGTGCCCAACAGAACACTTCAGCCCAAATCATTTATTTTACAGCTGTGGATGCAAAGGTGAGTGATGTTCTATGGATGGCAATTGTAACACGGAATGAATGGATTACGAAGAATGGGAGAGGATGAATATTTAGGAAGATCTAGACTGGGGAGAGCAATTATAAGAGCATCAAACTATATGCCCCACTTTTACTTTGTATAAAACATCTGCATGTGACTGCATTCCCTCTCCAAACCTGCAAATAAGTTCTGTTTGTTGGCTACTGCACTGGCAAATACAAAATGGGAAAGCCTGTGCCAGCTTTTTGCAGATGTTTTTGAGCTGCTGCTGATTCATCTTCAGGACATAACACCTCTGTGTGACAGTGGCTTTGAGCACAGCTTTATGATAATTTCCTTTTTTTTCTTTTCTTTGCAAGAAATTTTCTTTTCTTTTCTTTTCTTTTCTTTTCTTTTCTTTTCTTTTCTTTTCTTTTCTTTTCTTTTCTTTTCTTTTCTTTTCTTTTCTTTTCTTTTCTTTTCTTTTCTTTTCTTTTCTTCTCTTTTCTTTTCTTTTCTTTCTTTTTTTTTCTTTTCTTTTTTTCTTTTTTTTCTTTTTTTTTCTTTTCTTTCTTTTCTTTTCTCTTCCCTCCCCTCTCCTGCCCTCCCCTCCCCTCCCCCTCGTCTCCTCCCCTCTCCTCTCCTCCCCTCTCCTCTCTGTCCTCTCCTCCCCTCTCCTCTCCTCTCCTCTCCTCTCCTCTCCTCTCCTCTCCTCTCCTCTCCTCTCCTCTCCTCTCCTCTCCTCTCCTCTCCTCTCCTCTCCTCTCCTCTCCTCTCCTCTCCTCTCCTCTCCTCTCCTCCCCTCTCCTCTCCTCTCCTCTCCTCTCCTCTCCTCTCCTCTCCTCTCCTCTCCTCTCCTCTCCTCTCCTCTCCTCTCCTTTTTTTTTTTCTTTCCCCCAATAGTTAAGGTTCTTACTCTCATCACTCTCTATTGTATTTACCTGAAATATGCCACAAGTGCCTTTGTTTCTGTCATGTTGACTGACTGTGTCCCTGAATTTCTTGCAAATTTTTCCACTATTTTATTTTACATTAGGTCTCAGAAATGCTCACTGCAATTCACGCACTGCAGTTTACAGCTGTATCCAGCAGGAATGATACACAGCAGGTACAACTTGTAACTTCCTCATTTCCTTCTGCTAAAAATTTCATTTTCTCATTCATGGTCATTTCTTCCAAGACATTTTCAAGCAGTACTAGCTAAACATTAGTGGGTTGTTGTAGGTAACTCACAAATCAGAATTATAAACGAACATTGTTTATTTTATTTTATTTTTTAAAATTTTAAAATTTTCTTAAAGGAAGAAAACCTTCATTAAATCACACACACACAAAACAAAACAAAACAAACAAAAAATCTAACCATTTACTCTTAAATTAATTATGTTCCTAAGATTTGAACAGCTGCTTGAAAGGATACCAGAGACAAACTTACTATGTTTAATTTATGGATGGTGTGGAAATGGCTGGCTAAACAGGAACCAGGAGACTGAAAGAACAAATGTATAATTACTGAGTTTCCAAGTTTATTTCTAGCCTCATGGATTTGCAACAGAAATGAGCGTAGTTCTCATTATTTCTAGCAATTCTCTTTGTCAGTGAAGAATCTGAAAGTCTGTGTGAAGACTCTCAGTTGTAATCTATAGATAGGGATTTTCTCATTCCAGGCATATCTTAGGGATTTTTAAATGAATGTTTTAGCAATCATCACAAAACAGAGAATACTGAAATGCAATTTATCTATTTCATCCAGACACTTCTCCATAAACTCATAAACAATCATTAGTTACACTTTAATTTCCCATATGTTGAAATGTTAGCAGAAGTATTTTCACTGTTTACTTTTTTTTTCCTTCTTTTTTTTTTTTTTTTTAATTGTGAAGGTGTCTACATGTCTATTGCTGTGGTTAATATTATTCTGCTTAATATCTTCCTAACATGCAGGGAAACCTACCTCACACTAGCTTTTGCATTTGAGTCACCAAAACTCACATTGATAATGTATTCAGTCCTGAAAAAAACAACAAAAAAACAAACAAACAAAAAAAACACTTATAAACCTGCTAAATGAGGAAGTAAAAAGAGAAGACCATTTTCAGATGAATAAAGATAGGTATTCAGATGAAATATTTGTACAATAGACAAATATTTTTTTCTGTTTGTGGGAGAAGAGCAAGAAACAGCTGTTTTTGCAACCATAGAAACTGCCCTGTAAAACAGAGATGCAATGGTAGTGTGCTCAGTGTGTTTTTGTAATGATATAGGAAAGAAACTGGTAACTTGAGGAATCTGTGGAATCACCATCCTTGAAGATTTTAAAAATAAGTTTAATAGGTATCTCTCAGGCATTACCTAGCCATATGACCTTACTTCAGGTATAAAAAACAACTAGGAGAGCTCTGGAATTCAGTTCCAATACTGGATTTCTATGGTTCTGCAAAAATAGGACATGAATAAGATATCTTGACTGTTCTTGAATTTTCACTGGCCATCCTGTCAACTCTTGTAATTGCTGACTTAGTTCAGCCCTTGTACAAATACAACATTACATTCTAGAACATATTGCATTTTGAATTCTGTTAAGCTATTCCAATGAAAGAAATTTTTTAAGAAAGTAAAAAAAACAACAACAACTAACTTTGCTTACTTTCAACGGACCCTGCTTATATACAAAACAGAAATCATCATGCAAAGTTATTAAGAAACAGAGGAAACACATCATCTTCTTCTGGAAAACACAATGCCTTGAATTGTTGAATCATTCCACATTTTAATGTGCAAATTTGTTCCTTCGCTTTTTGTTGAAAGGATCAAACCATTTAGTATTTTCTCTGAGACATAAATGCATTAAGAAAGATGCAGTATAATTTATTAAAATGTATAAAGGGAACAAAGAATAGGATTAATTTTCTTCTTCTCTTTTAATTCCAGGGGCACCACTAGGGCATTTAATATGGGTTAAACCAGATTCAAAGAGCTTTTCATTAGACATTTAACATAAATGACTAAGAGCTTAATCAGCACATACCATTTAAATGCATTGAATGGAGGAATTGGACTGTACATTGCATTATAATTTATAGAGTTTTGTTTTTGATTACATAAGGGAAATACATTTTGTATGCCTTAAAAATATTCTTTTGTGGTCTAAAAAAATAGTATAGTATAGTATAGTATTATTGTTAGAAAATGGTGTTTCAATTTGGTAGCAAAGCCTAAAGTCACCCGAGTGGAAAAGATAACTAGCAAATTCTTTAAGTCTTGTACTTTGTCGGTTTTCTCTTCAAAAACTGCTTTTCTTCTAGGCCTGATAATGAACACTCCCTCTGCTTCCTATCCTATGTTGCTTGCACATTCTTTTCAACGACTTTAAAAAAAAAAAAAAAAAAAAAAAAAAAAAAGACTTGTGAATACTTCTGAAATGCAGTTTAAACAGGATTAGAAAAAGCATTGCTATGCTGGGCTTGCAGTGTAAGAAGCAAAGCAATGCTGAAAGCGTGTTTTGTTTCCTTTTTTTTTTTTTTTTCCCCCTATCATTTAGTGATAGTATAAAAGTAATTCAGTCCCCACTTAAACAATACCTGGGGTAACTCTGTGTGTATCATCTGTTCCATCAGAGATCATTATAGGAAATTAAACTGCTGCAGAGGCAAAAGTGGATCCTATTTAAGGAACTTTATCAAAATGTTAAGGAAGGATAATATTCTAAAGAGCTTTCTTTTTAGTTTCTGTTTGCCTTCAGCAATGCTGTCTATTACAATTGCTCTTCAAACTGCAGTTAGCTTCTCTTCTAACAAAAGGCATTGTTTTTCCCCTCTTCTCTCATATCTTTGCAAGAGACAATAAAGTATCTCTTCTTATTCAGAAACACTGAGAGCTCTTATCAGCAGAAAGGTAAGAAAAAGGAAATATCTCAGCAATGGAGATTTATTATTATTATTATTATTTCTATACTATGCTTTATTTATTTATTTATTTATTTAATTTATTTATTTATTTATTTTTAGCAGGTCAGCAAAAGAAAAAAAAAAGTCTACTGAGATGCTATTCCTTATTGTTGGGAGAGCTTGAAATCAAGATAAAGCACTTATGCTCTCAGAATGCATACCTCTGTTTTAAACTTGCCCTTTCTTTCTTTGTTTTTGTTTGTTCATTTGTTTGTTTTCTTTCTCCTGTCTCTTCATCTTTTTTTTTTTTTTTTTTTCTTTTTTTTCTTCTTTTTTCTCCCCAGCCCCTACTGGAAAAATTTAATGTATTTTTATAATTGTGGTGTTCTCCCCTCTTCCTTTCCTTACAGATTTAATCTGCAGTACTAGGAAAAAACAAAACAAAAGAAAAACAGCAAAAACAGTCTGTGTTAAATAAATTGGTGTTTATTTTTATTTTACACAAAAATGCACATGTGTGTAGCTGTACATCTGTGTAATTATATATACTGCTTATAGAATTAGAGAATGATTCAGACTGGAAGAAATCTCTGGAGGCTATCTGGTCCAACCCCATGCTCAGGCAGGGATAGCTAGTGTAGGTTGCCCAACTCCATGTCTGATGATGAATAATATTTGCATCCATCAACCAGACTTGGACATCCTTACTGAGCAGCCTCACAAAGTCTTTACCATGGTACCGCCACTTATTGAAAGCAGAAGTGATGGGAACTTCATCAGGAAAAACACAAACCTCCTTGTTCATATGACTACCGTATGACCTTTATGATCCTATCAGACAAGTAAATTTGGACTATCTCTAAATGATCTTATATGTATACTCACTTGTGCATGCACACACACTCGTATGGATAGAGATAAGGATAGAGCCTGTGAGGAATGCTCTGGGGGGTGGGGGGGGGAGGGGGGAGAGAGGGTAAAAAAAAAAAAGTGAGAAAAAATATTATGAAAACTGACACACAAGAGGGAGGACTACTGATTCTGGGGCATATTTCCCTGAGATCCATCAAGAACCCCACAGCGGAGCAGTTGTGTGTTTTTGAAGGAAGATGCAGCCTGTGGGAAGGATTTATGCTGCAGCAGAGAAAGTGTGTGAAAGATGGAGCAGCAGAGAGCAGCTACTAAGTATGGACTACAGCCTCCATCCTTTTTGAGGAATGAGATGGAATTTTAGTGTGAAACTTCCTTGGAAAGGTGGGATGGAAGGAGAGGTACTATTTTAATTGTGCTCTTGGTTTATCACTGCTTAAGTCTGTTTCAGTGAATAATAAATTGAATTGGTTTTACCAAGGTAAGGTGTGTTTTGCCACTGATAGTAACTGGTAAATGATTTCCCTATCTTTATCTTGACCACAAGCAGGTTTTTTTCCCCTGGCCCATTGAATACTTATAAAAATTTACCTGGGGATTATGAGCACCTAGAACTGATGCTTCCTCAAGACCACTTGATGTTATGAGACATTTGTGGATATAACATCATTTCCATTAAGATTCTTCAGGGTTTGCTAGAAATGTAATTCTACAACATGCACTGCAAAACTTGACCTACTAGTAAGGAAAGATATTTTGTTCATGGAACACATCAACAGATTTCTTAGTAATAAAAATTATTGTCTGATTAAGCCTAAGAACAGCTGTTTTCAACTCACTTTATCAAAATTAAAAAAAAAATCAGAGCTACCTGATTTTTAACTACTTATGATGATAATCATTCTCTGGTTTTGGTGATTGTAATTTATAGATTTGTTTTTCCTTTATCTTTGTTTCCTGGGCAAATATCAAATGTTCGTGTATGCATGCTTCCTGGTTTTGTTTGTTTGTTTGTTTGGCTTGGTCTACAGCTGATTTTTACACTAGTAAAGATAAATGATCATTTTATTTAATTTATTCCTGGACCTCTCTTTATAAATAACCTCTTTGTTTCTCCTCAGCATAGCACTAGTAAGGTTTTTTTCCATTAAGCCTGCTTTTATGCATTAAAAGGGGGACGAAGAACCTGCTTTTTTTGTGATTTCAAAATGATTTTCGCCTTTTTTGCATTTTTTTTTCTCACTCATCACAGACATATATTTTTTTTTTACTCTCATGTTGCTGTTTTGTCAGTGATGACAATATGGAAATCTATATATATTGATATTCCAATAGAGATTTGCCTAACCAAATAGAAGCAAAAAAAATTATGTGAATACAAATATATTAACTGCAAAGATAAATCACAACCTGCAGGCAACATGAATTAAGCTGAGGAAAGAGGGGAAAAGATCTGGAGTGGAGAGTGTGGCTCAAAACCAGCTGGAGTCAAAAGATGGAACATCACACACAGAAATCAGGAAACATTTATAAGCATAACTTTTTAGTATCACACAAGCAGAAAATGTAGCGATTCTAAAGCAAGCAGGCCCACAACCACACTGCAGTGGAGAAGTTTTATTGTCTTTGGAAATCGACTCTGCTCATTGTCAGCCTTTTTACAACTCTGCCTTGGTTTTGGGGTCTTTCTCTTTCTTCTTCTATTCCTTATATACTTAAAAAAAAAAAAAAATTAAAAAATATGAACTTAGGAAAAGCCAATTTCATGTGCTGTTAATTTAATTCCCAACATAAAACCTTACTTCTTCTGATGGAAAATGAAATTACCCTTTCTACATCCGTTTTATCTGTCAATTAAATTCTTTTTTTCCCCTATCCTCCCCTCAAAGAAAAAAGAACATGCACATTATTGGTTATATTTTCTGTACTTGCATCAAAATGAAAATGGGAAGAGGTGGCATTAACTACAGTAAGTACACAAGACCTGCTTGATTATAATGTAAAGATGCTGGAATGACAACCCTGGAGACTTTGAAACTCCTTTGTGATCTTGTAGATGTCTAGGCTAATTTTCATTTTCCATTTGCCCTGGTATTGCATGGCAAAGCAGTTTTAATAATGGGGCTTTTAGCAGCGTTAACTATTAACCTTTCTGTTCTCTGGTATCTTTAAGAAATGGCTTTTGGAGACAGCTTTCTCAGCCTGAATCTGTGTGAAAAAAAGATAGGGAAACGAAATGCATCTTTTCAGCAGAAAGAGATGACATTCTTTGTGATTCATTGTGAACAATTAATTTCAGGATCATATTTGTCTCAACTTCAGGTTGTCATTATTTGACAGGTATGAAAAAATAACCTTTTTTGTCTCATTTGATTATTATTTATATTATCTTAGAGCTGACTGGAAAATAGAATATGAAAAAGATCTTCAAAATTGAAGAATGTATAGCAGCTTTTGCTTTAGAGACAGTTTTGATTGCTTGTGCACTATCTGAATAGAGACAAAATCACTTTCCAGTACCAAATATATATACATATATATATATATAATTTTCAGCAGTAGCACTGAGAAGAGTAGAAAGCAGATCATACTGTTTTTTTGAGCAACAGAAAATCCTGTAGCTAAGCCGGAACATTTTCTGTTGCGTAAAGAGATCTGAAATCCTACAGTCTTTTTGGGGGATGAAAAACACATTAGGTAAACTAACTGTTAGGCAATACTACTTTGCTGATATTTTGCAGCATTGATGGGAATTAGCACAATAGGGTGCTGGGAGGTATCTCGTGGTAAACCATTTTATACCAGTCCAAGATATTACCATAACCCAATTTACAGCCACTTTTAGCTGGAATAAATTCCACTAAATTTTCTTTTCTTTTACATTTTAGGATGGAAGGTTTGCACAGAGTTATGAGTCAGAGTGGTTGTGCAAAAGTGTAACTTAAAACCTCTGTAGGGAGATTTGACATAGGATGTCTGCCATTTGCTCTCTTAGAGATACTTTCAAGGAGGATATCTGTTCTCTTGTCTTTTGTCTTGCTGATCTCGAGAAGTGTCAAACAAGTCATGTTTAGATATCTTCTGTTTGTATGTGTAAGAAATGGAGGGAGACTGAGTTCTGTGCATTGCTTAAAGGTGCTGTGAGGGACATTTTCAGGTTAAGCTTTTCATGTGCTTTAAGGGAGAGTCTGTCTGCATTGTTGACTGTATCTAAGTTCTTAATGATGTTTCTTATGTATGGTGTTATAAACCAGAATTAGTGGTATGAAAAAGAATTGGTTGAGTTCTGCCATAGCAAAGATGTGTGAGATATGATTGTCCTCTTACATTTTAAAAATTAAAGTACAATTCTGTTAAAGTCAAAAGTAGAATTATACCGGAGGAAAGCTGGAGTGATTGTAAGTAAAATCAGGTCTACAGCTTATAAAGTGCAAGTATAAGCAGCATCACTTTTTTTTTTTTTAACCTAACTACATATACCTGGAAGGCATTCAAAGCATGTACGTGCAGTTATTTGTTACTCCTGAAATGATTAAAGTAAATCACATTGTTTGTTTCATATGAAAAATATGTTGTACACATGCTTCTATTTTTCTCATTCTCTGCCCTCTATGCCGCATTTTGTAGTATAATCAAAATGCAAAATATATTTTGAAAAATTAAATGAGAGACACGTGTGAATCATGAGATTTATTTGCATGTTTGGCCCTTGCATTCATTAGGGATTTTAGTTTTTCCAGGAGGAAAACTGTCATATTTACATATTCTTAGACAGGCATGCAAATATTAGTCAGAAACTATAGTTTATTCAATACATTACAAGCTCCTGGGCTGACAAACAGTAATTTCAGTTCTTGAGTAATACACCTTCTTGGAAACCTGGCATAATAACACTGTATTATAGTATTGCCCACTAGGACCACTTAAGATTTTGTCAGGTTTTCCATTACCGACTTTTACGTTCTGGGCCACGTATATTGTATGTCAGCTGCATAAATTTGTTAACCAACATGTGCGGTCTCAGTCTCTGAGCAAATTTCTTTTGCAGATTTCAGCAAGTAAAGTCACAGAAGGCTATTCTGAAGTTTCATCTGGACCAAGGCAGACACAGAACCAAAATAAAGAAAACCACTGAATGCCAGCCCTTTGTGTCCCTTTTTGCATTTGTCATGTAGTGCATTGATAGGATTTACTACTGTGAATGCAAATAGACAAGCACCAGCTATCGCAGTTCATGTTGTAGACAAGTATCTCAAAGAACTTAGGCAAGGAAAATATGTTTTCAGTAATCCTTGCCATTTAGAAAATAAGTGTCTGTACTATCTCAGAAGTGAACTACAGAGTTTTATATACATATTCATATTTGGCTTAAATTCATGAACTGGTATACAGGAACTGAGATTACCCATGAGAAAATAAACTGAGAAAACCATTTATGGTTTATATCAGCTGAGTACATTTTCCCCTCCCCAAATACCAAGTGGAACACATTATAACTGTTAAATGGGTAAACTCTGGTTGGAGACAAGGTCATTGTTAAGTCAGCCTGATAAGCTATTTTAGCTTGAGTAGATTCTTGACCTTAAGTCCCAAAAGTTTCTATCCAGTGTAAGAGGAATGGCATAATTAGTATCAGATAAGGCTACCTTTGGCTTTTATGCTTTTGGTTTTGCAGCAAGCAAAGACAGTTAAACTTGCATAATGAAAAACTGATCTCAGAGCAGATGAAGATAGATCTCCTAATTGGGGAAATATATTGATTGGACTGTGGGGACTGAATTAACCAATAAATTATTCCTATTAATACTAAAGGTGAGGAAAGTTGACATACTTGCACATTTTTCTTTTTCTTTGGACTAAAATATTAAGGCCTACAGAATTTAGTACATATCATCACAAGAGCTTTGTGCTCCAAGCAACTATTCTGTCACATATTCATTACACCAGTTGGGGAACTAGGACCTGACAATTACTATTATTCACGAAATTCATGTAATGCATTAACATAAAAGCAAATTTTGAGCACTAGTTGTGCTATCAGGAAGATTGTGCATAAGATCTTGTCATGGCTTAAGGGGACGAAATTGATAGCTCATGGATATCTGTAGTATATTTGAAAAGAGATGCTTTTCCTTAGCAGGAAATTTATACATTTTTCCTGCTTTTCATAAACCATATCTTCTGTCCATTAAGACTGCATGAAGTTTCTTAGTATGCAGAGGAGTTGCGCGTGCAGAAATCTGCTGTTTTCTAAATACACAGTGATGGGAAGAATTGTAAATTTTTTGAAGAGCCTGTTAGAGTCTATCATGTTAATGATCCATGGATTTGGGACTTCTGATAGTTCAGACTGACAGCAATGAAGTTGCCAAGAGAAGCCTGAGGGCTAACAAGAGGGATTTTGGGGGAGTGGGGTTATTTATGGAGCAGGGATACAGGTAATATTTTCCTCTATCCCTTCAGTGGCAGGGAGGGATACTGAGAGGACCAGGAAAATCCATCTGATAAATAAGCTAAGAGGCTAAGTGCCACCACTGGAATTCTGGTTATTTTAACCATGGTTGACCTAGTACCTGCCTTGAGGGCTACAGGTGGGGTCCACCTCGGTCAAAGTGGGTAGAAGATTCTGGCCCAGAAGCTATCTGAGATCAGCGACAGAGCTTTTAATTAGGTTTGAACAGGGAAGGTGGTGATAGCAAGCAAGCCCACCAATAACAAGTTATGGGGTAGCATAGCTAAGTTAGTAGGTCAAAGTTCTAGAGGGAGCCCTCAACCTGTTGCATCTTAAGATGATAGAGGCAGCAGAGAGATAAAAAGTAAATACTACAAAGGAATTAAGAACTTATCCTCCAAGAAGGTGACAAGATCATCTGCCAAGCTGAAGTTTCTCTACACCAACACACACAGCTTGGGAAACAAACAGGAGGAGAAGGAAGTCATCACGCTCCTGGAAAACTACAGTATAGTTGCTATCACTGAAAGAAGGTGTGATGGTTCTCATGACTGGAACGTGAATATTGACAGCTACAAGCTGTTCAAAAAGGACAGGTAAGGAGAGGGCAGAAGGAGAGGTGAGACCCCATCTGGAGTACTGCAGCCAGTTCTGGAACCCCCAACATGAGAAGGACATGGAGCTGTTGGAGAAGATACAGAAGAGGGCCATGAAGATGTTCAGAGGGCTGGTGCACCTCTCCTATGAGGACAGGCTGAGAGAGCTGGGGCTTTTCAATCTGGAGAAGAGAAGACTTTGAGGAGACCTTATAGCAGCCTTCCAGCACCTGAAAGGAGCCTACAGAAAAGCTGGGGAGGAACTTTTCTTAAGGCAAGTAGCAATAGGATAATGAGAAATGGCCTTAAACTGGAAGAGAGTAGATTTATACTAGATATCAGGAAAAAATTGTTTACTATGAGGGTGGTGAGATGCTGAAACAGGTTGGCCAATGAGATTATGAATGCCCCCTCCTTGGAAGCATTCAAAGCCAGACTGGATGGGATTTTGAATAACTTAGTCTAGAGGGAGGTGTCCCTGCTTGTTGCAGAGGGGCTGGAACTAGATAATCTTAAAGATTCCTTCCAACTCAAATCATTATATTCTGTTCTACATTGTACTCTTGTATAATCAATGGATATACAGATGGTATACAGTCAATGGATATACAGATGGTATATATATATATATCCAGGAGCTTGGCAAATATAATTTATATTGGAGTAATGGGAGAAAGTCACTCACCCCGTCCTGGGCTCACAAGATGAACTCTATCCTGGGTCAACACTTCCATTTGTACAGAGGCACATCCTGGCAGCATGTATCACACTTTCTGGCCAGATGTTTGCGGCTGCATAATAATATCAGGCACCAAAGGAGGTGTCCTGATCTGCCATAGGGACATGATGGGAGTCCCTTTAGCAATGAAAATCGGAGTGTTGACCACAGCATCAGTAGGCCATGTACCTATTACTGGAGGGACTACTGAGCCTCCCACCTCCAACAATCTCCCCCAAGGTGCAAGTAGGCCACACCACTTGGGTCCTACCTGCACCTTCCATGGCCATTTTATTCTGTGGGTGCCAGGATCTAAATTATCAGGGGCAGGGAGCAGAAGATTATTTTCATTACCAATGAGGGGTCTTAACTGATGATCAGTGCCCGTAATTTGGATCCTAAGCGGGGTGGCCCATGTTGCCTGCAACATTCTCAGGGCACTGGGTCTACCATCTCGAGGTCTTTCATTCAGGTCCCGCAAGGTTTCATACAGTCTCTTTGTCCACCCCTGCAGGGACTGGGAGTCTGTCTTCAGGGCAGCCTTAAGAATACCATTATAACGTTCGATGAGGCCTGCCCCGGTTGGATTATATGGCAGGCGGAATCGCCATTCGATGTTATTTTCTTCTGCCCAGATTTGCACCAGTAAAATGAGTTCCTTGGTCGTTCTTGATGATTTGAGGTGTCCCGTAGGCAGACATCAGTTTTGTGAGTGCCTTGATGGTATATGCCTGGTTTGCTTTCGGTACCGGATAGGCCTACAGTAGCCCACTTGCAGTGTCAACACAGGTCAGGGCGTATCTCGCCTCCTCAGTCCGAGGAAGGGGCTCCGATGTAATCGACCTGCCATCGCTGGAGAGGAGTATGTCCTCTAGCAAGATAAGCTGTTGTTTTGGGCAATGGCCTTGGTCTCATCTTGGAGCAAGCGTCGCAATCCCGGCATGCCTGGACGATGTCAGCTAGCTGTATGGGCAGTCCCCATGCTTTAGCAGCTGCCCACATTGTCTTTTGTCCCGCATGCCGTAGCTTCTGATGTAACTAACGGGCGATGTTCTCGGATGGTGAATTCTCAATCCATCGAACTCGGGCCAGCGTGTCAGCTTCCTCATTTCCTGGTGACTGTAGGGGCTGATGACCAGAAACATGGTAGACACGTACAGTCCTGTGTTTGACTGTATTCCATATGTCTAACCACATATCCTTGCTCCAGATCGGCCGGGCATGGATAGTCCATTCTTGGGTGGCCCACTGTGCAATCCACAAAGTGAGCCCCTGGTACACAGCCCAACTATCCGTACAGATGTTCAGGATGCCATCACCGGGTTCCTTAGTTATAACCATCCACATGGCTCACAGTTTTGCCCATTGGCTGCTCTGACCATCCCCCTCGTCAAACCAGATTGTCTCAGTAGAAGGATGGTATGCTATTGCTCTCCACTTGCTCGGATTGCCCTTGCTGGATCCATCTGTGTACCAGGCATCTTCAGGGATAGGGTATTTTCCCTCCTGAATGGGACTCTTCTGTGGTGGAGCGACCAGTATTCCTTTCAGTGCATCACTGTGATATGTCACTGGGCCTAGGATCTTCTGGAGTTCTTCTTTCAAAGAGGATGAAGACAGACTACTCCTTTGGCTGAGATAGGCGATCCATCGTGCCACTGTTTGTGCTTGGGCCATCCCTGTTTTAGGAAGGTGGGTCAGATCTTTTACCCACCCCTGAATAGGCAGAGTGGTCTTGACTATAACTTCAGTCGTTTGAGTTATTGTCTCTACTGCCTGCAGTGCCAAGTAAGCAGCCAATAACTGTTTTTCAATCATACTGTATCTTTCTTCTGCTCTGTGCCAAACCTGAGACCAGAAACCAATGGGGGTCCGAACAGAACTCCGGCGTTGCCACAGGCCCCAACCAAAGCTATCTTGAGTGATGTGAACATCTAACTTGGCTGGGAGGGTAGGATCAAATATACCCAATGCCTGGGCTTGTTTAACTGCCAGTTTCACCTGTTGAAAAGCATCCTGTTCTGTTTTCCCCCAGTCCCAAAGCTGCCCCTTTTTTGTGAGTCTATACAGTGGCCTTAGCAGCTGCGCTAGGTGAGGTATAAAAGAACGCCAATAACCTAATACACCTAGAAACTCTTGCAGCTGCTTCAATGTTGTAGGGACTGGAAACTCCTGAACCTTATCTATGACAGCACTGGGTAGTAATTTGGTCTTTCCTGACCAAACCAGGAATTTTACAGACAGGCCCGGACCTTGCACCTTTTGGGGATTTATAGCCCATCCCCTCTGTTGTAAATAGGCGGTTAATGAATCCACCTCCTGTCCTACTGCCTCAGTAAGTCGGATGTCAGCAGGAGATCATCAATATAGTGATACAAGTTAACATTATCTATTTTTTTCCAATTGGCCAGGTCATGCGCCACTAGACTGTGACAATACATTGGTGAATGCACGTACCCCTGTGGCAGGACCTGAAAGGTCCACTGCCTGCCTCCGCATGTGAATGCAAATTGATCTTGCAGTTCTTCAGTAATTGGGATACTGAAGAACGCATTTGCTAAATCTAGGACACAATGATAGGTTTTTATCTCCCTACTCAATGTGTCCATTAGGGAAGCAATATTGGGTACAGCTGCATGAATAGGCGGCGTGACCTTATTTAATTCCCTGTAATCTACTGTCATTCTCCACGTGCCATCCGACTTTCGCACTGGCGTTATGGGGGAATTATATGGGCTGTGGGCAGGTCTTGTAACGCCCACTTTTTCTAATTCCTGCACCGTTTTTGATATTTTGTCCTGCCCACCCAGGAGTCTATACTGTCTCACATTAGTAATCCAGTGCGGTTTCAGCAGGCAAATAGGCCCATGTTTCGCATGGCCTCTTAATATTACCTGCACCGCCCGGATACTAATACATCTCTGTCGGAGTCTGAACTCTCCCACAGTTGTCTGGAGAGCCAGACCGCATAGAATACCTATGCCCAAGATGTATTCCTGGACTGGGGCAATAGATACCTTATACTCCTGGGGTGGAAGACGCCCAACCCCCAGTTTTAACCATGTTTGGGTGACAGGAATAGTTTGTCTCCCAAAACCACCAATCATCACTCTGTTTCCATGAAATTTGTTTGGATCTCCGTAAATGATTGATGTTTCTGCTCCAGTGTCCACTAATGCCATAACTCTCTGAATATTTTTTCGGGACCAATAAATCGTTAATTCTACATATCCAGTCCCGTCTGGAGGCCCTAGGGGGACTAACATCCTCCATCATGCCATGAATTGTGCTAGGGCCAATTCTTTTGCTTCCAATGGCTCAGACATCATGGCCCAAGACACCTGAGGCGGCTTTTTTTTCCTATTAGGAAAAATGAAGTCTTCTAGGTTCCATGTTGTTGTTGGTATTCTCTCTATAATTCTTACCCTTGGTTTCTTAAGGTAGTTTTGAAATTTTTGATTGTCCTTTAGCTGTCTCCAAAGCTGGAGAAGGACATGGTTAGGCTGGTGGTCAATCTTAGCAAATTGGACCCCAGCTTGTATTAGGTCATTAAACATTTGTTTTCGGGAAACCCTTATGGGTCCCGATCAAGGAACTCGAATAGCCGGTGTCTTGGTTTTAGTTAACAGCAGGACCTCAGCTTCTTCTAACATCCAAATGTTGCACCTAGTCCACAGGCGTTCTGTCTCCCCCTGATCAGCTACTATCTGAGCAGCCTGCTGAACTACGGCTTCCGAGGTCACCAGAGAGTTTAATATCGAAACTAAGGTCCTATATAGGTGGGAAGCGGCCTGTTGTAAAATTAAATCTTGCATGCCCGCCGAGAACTTGATCATATCCGGGCTATCATACGAGTCTTCATATATTGCTTCTCTCATGCCTAACTCGCAAATGTAATTTTGAAGGTCCTCCATGGAGGACCATAGTCCTATGTTTAAGGGAATATCTGTTTTATTTGGCCAGACCATCTGGCATGCTGCCATTAACCAATCTATTATTGAGTGGTTCTCATTGGTATACTGGACGGCAGAGTATAGTCTCTGCCTAACAGCAGGGTGTAATGTTACGGTGGCCAGCTTTGCCATTTCTGGCCCATTAACCATAACACTTTCTGCTCCTGAATCCCATAACCTGAGCAGCCATGCAGGTATACTCTCTCTCGGCCTCTGCCGAAATTGCTGCACCATGTCCATTAATTCAGTTGGAGAGTATGGCCTGGCTGTCACATGCAAATGCGTTTTGGCAGGGGGCCATTGGTCAGGGGGCACCCCTGATGGTCTATCTTGTATCTTTTTTGTTTTTTGAGTTATAATAGGACGGAGTTCCAGGGGATCTGCCATAAGTGAAGCCTCTAGATCTGACTTGGAACTCCTGTTTTCCTCTTGAACCAGGTCCACTACTTCAGAGGTATGACTATCATCTATTGAAATACTCCAGATCTGACCTAGAGACTGTAAAATTGGTTTTTCCCCCGTCAATACATTAAGTTCTTGCTCCAATTTGTCAATACGAGCTTTTAGTAGTTGATTTTCATTTTCTAAGTTATCTGATCTTGTCTCTGCTTGATTTAAAGCATTCAACAGTGGCCATGCCACTGTGGATGCAGCTAATTGCCTTTCTTTTGTAGTTAAGATATTTTTGTCCAGTCCCTGAAAGTATTCTGTTATGCGTACTGCGGAAATATTCCCCAAAGTATGCAGGGGACCCCATTTCTCAATTATAGTTGCCAGTTGATAATAAAGGGATCCCAGAAACCCTGGGATCTGCCTGGGGATCATTTTATCAAGGGGAATAGTGTTCTCCCCTTTGACCCATTTATAGAAACTCCATAAGAAAGACATGATGTAAAGTAGATTTTGCCTGCCTGGCTCGCCAATTGTATAGTCAATGGATATACAGATGGTATATATATATATATATATATATATATATATATATATATATATCTCCAGGAGCTTGGCTAATATAATTTATATTGGAGTAATGGGAAAAAGTCACTCATCCCGTCCTGGGCTCACAAGATGAACTCCAATGGAGCGGATCTCCAGAGAGATCCTTCCCCAATGGCAGTCAGCTCTTCAATGGGTCTAGGAGAGGTGGAGCCAGGCTCCACCCCTTCCTGCAGCACAGGTGAATTGCCTTCACCTGTGCTCCCGTGGCTGACTCATTGCTCGCCTCAGGTGATCAATCAGAGGTTCAGGCCATGATTCAGCAGCCCCATACAACTCTACATCAAGGAACAAATGGAATGTGAAGAGATATATAAAGAATGGCCACAAGCAACTGGAAAGCCTGTGAGTAAGACTTAAAGACAAAGGGAACAAAAGGAGTCTTCTGGTTACTGTCTACTACAGGCCACCTGATTAACCAGAGCACACTGATGAAGCTTTCATCCTCCAGCTATAAGGGGGATCATTATTAACAAGCTCTCATCCTGTTGGGGAACTTCAACTACTCTGACATTTACTGAAAAAATACAGTGAGCTGTTGGTAAAACAGGGTGCTCCTGGAACGTATCTAAGATGACTTCCTAAACTAGGTAATAGAAGGTCCCATACAGGGGGAATGCATTCTTACTCAACAGAGTTGGTGAACTTAGTTTTGACATCAGGACTGGAGGCTGTGTGGGCTGTAGTGAACATACAGTGATGGAGTTCACAATATTGAAGGAATGGGAAAAAAAAAGTAAAATCAGGATGCTGAATTTTAGGAAAGCCAACTTCCAGCTCTTCAGGGACTTAGTCAACAAAACTCTCTGGGAATCTGTCCTCAAGGACAAGGAAGTAGAGCAGAGCTAGCAGATCATTAAGAAAGCTTTACTTAGGGCACAGGAGCTCTCCATCCCCAGGTATAAGATATCAGGAAAGGAAAGCAAGAGATCAGCATGACTGAACTGGGGCCTGCTAGTCAAACTGGACAGCAAAAAGAAAATGCATGGGCAGTAGAAGCATGGATAGGTTATATGGGAGAAGTACAGGGATTTTTTTAGGCTGTGGAGGGATGAGATCTATACTCATAGCTCAAATGGAACTGGACTCAGCAAGGGACACAATTATAAGAAAGGTTTTGATAGGTACATCAACCAGAAAAGGAAAGTTCAGGAGGATGTACCCCCACAGTGAGCAATACAGGCAAGCTAGTAAGGACAAGGGGAAGGCTAAGGTACTCAACAACATTTTTGCCTCGGTCCTCACTGGTGACTGCTCTTCACACACTCTTCAAGTGGATGAGTCAGAAGGTTGAAACTAAGGGAGTGATGTCCCTCTTGCTGTAAGTGAAGATCAGATTTGCAACTTCCTAAGGAACCTATACATTAGTAAATTGATGGGTCCTGATGAGATGCAGCCCTGAGTCCTGAGGGTATTGGATGATGTAGTTACCAAGAGAATCTTGGTGTTTGAAAGGTAATAGTGGTCAGGTGAAGTCCCTGCTGACTGGAAAAAAGGCAGTATCACAATCATTTTTAAGGAGAGTAGAAAGAACAACCCAGGGAACTACTGACATCAGCGTCACTTCAGGGGACATCATAGGGCAGATCCTCCTGGAAGCCTTGTTACAGAATGTGGAAGAGAGGGAGTGGCAGTTGGTAACCAGCATCGTTTCACCAAGGGCAAGTGTCTCGCTCCAATTTATAGGAGGGAAAGGAGATTATTTTATGTCCATATACCCAGCGTGAAATTAAGAAACAACGGTTCAAATGTTGGTCTGACCAGTTTATTACAGACCTTAATCAGGGAGATGGAGAAGGGGTGGAAAGACACTATTATGTATTAGGGTGATAGGGAAGGGAAGGAGGGTAATAGAAAAGATAGGAAAGAAGAAGCAAGGAGTCTTTATAGGAAACAAGAGGGAGATTGTCACCACCAAGGATTCAGCATGGTTCATGGTTCAGTCATTGATCTTCAGTAGTGGTGGGTCGTCAGGCATTGTTGTTCTGTTGATGACGATGGTGACCACGGCGATGATGGCCCCTTTTCAGTGGTAATACAAACTTATTTATAAGTCCAAAGTGGTTGAGTCAGCTGCCTTTGGAGAGACAGCTCAAATCCAAAATAGTTGAGTCAGCTTTCCTTTGACTGGCAGCTTCTGGCTCTGGGATCTCAGTAGAAACTACTTTGTTCCTACTTTCCAGGCCTTCTCAGCAGATAAGAGGGAGCAGGGATGCCCATTTGCATCCTCTTTTTCACAGGACATGATGGTAATATTCCCCAGTTTTCCTATACCAAGCTGGAGCTATTTAGTCACAGGCCAGATCTTCCGTCAGTTAACACTCCTGAGCACTCTCTTCTGGAGGCAAGCAGCTCTGGAAGAAGGTGCTTTCAAATGTCCACAAAGTGATGTTGATTGTCACATGGTAGCACCCGTCACTTGCCTCCTCAATAAATCTATCAGAGTCTTATCACAAGAAATACCTCAGGAAGCAAGCTTTGAGACAAAAAACAAAGAAGGATTCTCACAGCAGGTCCTGCCTGTCCAGCCTTGTTGCTTTTTGTGGTGATGAAACTGCATCTGTAAACAAGGAAAGAACTGCTGCTGTCATCTATGTCCAAATAGACAGTAAGGTCTTTGACATGGTCCCCCATAACATTCTTCTCATCAAATCAGAAAGATATGGATTTGACTATTTGATAGATGAGGAACTGACTATAAAATCGCACTCAGAGATTGGTCAATGGCTCAACATCTAAATGTAGATGAGTGGCAAGTGGTGTCCCTTAGATCAATACTGGGACCAGTGCTCTTTAACATCTTCATCAGTGGCACTGACAGCAGGATTGACAGCACCTTCAGCAAGTTTACGGATGATACCAAGCTATGTCAACATGGATGAAGGATGGGATACCAGAGAGACACAGACAGGCTCAAGCAGTGCACCCAGGTGAACATCATGAGATTCAAAAATATAAGTGAAAACTGTTGACCTGGATTGTGGCAACCCCCTCTATCAGTATAAGCTGAGGAGCATAAGGATAGCATACAGCTCTGTCAAAAAGAACTTGAGACTACCAGGGAGTGGAAAGCTGAATATGAGACAGTATTATGTCCTTGCAGCCTAGAAAGCCAACTGTACCCTAAGCTTCATGCAAAGAAGTGTGGCCAGCAGGTTGAGGGAAGTGATCCTGCCCCTCTACTCTGCACTGGTGAGGCCTCACCTGGAGTACTGTGTCCAGACATGGACACTTCACTGCACAGTAGACCTCTTGGAATACATCCAAATGGAAAGCCAGAAAAATGATACAAAGGATGGAACACCTCTCCTGCAAGGACAGTCTGAGAGTCTCCCAAAAGTGTCTCCAGTGGGTCCCCACAGGGTCACTGGCATGTCACTGACCTACAGAAGAGAAGGTTCTGGGGAGACCTTGTAGTGGCCTTTTGATATCTAAAGGAGGGCTGTAAGAAAGAAGGCAGACTATTTAGCAGAGTCTGTCACAATAAAACAACAACAACAAATGAAAAAAACTTTCAAACAAAAGGAGGAGAAGTTTAGATTGTATATAAGAAAGCAGTTTTTTTTACAGTAAGTATGGCAATGCATTGGAATAGCTTGCCCAGATAGGTGGTGGGTGCCCTGTCCTTAGAGACATTCAGATTGAATAGGACTCTGCACAACCTGTTGTCCCTGTTCACTGTCAGGAGGGTGGGAAGAGGTGATTTCTTTAAGAGACTTTTTCAACATTCTATGACTCTATAAATATGTCACAACAACCCCAGGCAACACCACAGGCTTAGGGAGGAATGACTGGAAAGTTGCCTGATGGAAAGAGACCTTGGTGTACTGATAAACAGTTGTCTGAATTCGAGCCAGCAGTGTGCCCAGGTGGCCAAGAAGGCCAATGGCATCCTGCCTTGGATCAGGAGTGGAGTGGTGAGCAAGCAGTACTAGGGAAGTAATCCTGTCCATGTACTCGGCGCTGGTGAAACCTCGAGTACTGTGTTCAGTTTTGGCACCTCAATACAGAAAGGTGCTGGAGCAGGTCCAAAGAAGGGCAACAAGGCTTGTGAAGGGCTTAGAGAATATGCCCTACAAGGAGAGACTGAAGGAACTGGGGCTGTTCAGTCTGGGGAAGAGGAGGCTGAGGGGAGACCTTATTGCTCTCTTCCAATATCTGAAAGGTGCTTACAGTGAGAACAGGGCTGGTCTCTTCTCACTGGTGACAGGTGACAGGATGAGGGGAAATGGCCTCAAGCTGCACCAAGGTAAGTTTAAATTGGATATCAGAAAAAACTTCTTTACATAAAGGGTTGTTAAGCACTGGAATAGGCTCCCCAGGGAGGTGGTTGAGTCACCATCCTTGGATGTGTTTAAAATTCATTTAGATGTGGTACTCAGGGACGTGATTTAGTGGAGGGTTGTTAGGGTAGTTTGGTTAGGTTGCTGTTGGACTTGATGATCTTGAGGATCTTTTCCAACCTTAGCAATTATACAATTCTATGATTCTAAATATCCTGTGGCAGCGTACTTGATTCAATATTCTGTATCAATATGTAGATCATGAGTTCCTTGTAGAAATCTGAACTGTGCTTTTCAATCTACAGTGTATCTCTTTGAGGATTTTTTAAAGGCAGCGAAGGTCAATGACTTGACTCAGATGAGGAAGTAAGGATTAGAGTTCACCAAACTTTTACGGAGTTGATTTTTCACTGTATATGATCCTGCTGTCATGATCCCAACACAGCGCAAACACCACTAACATCACAGCACTAACCTCGAAGGAGCTTACTTGAGAAATGAACTTACCCAAGTTGCAGATATGGTTCTAAAATTTTGGAAGAATCTTGTGAGGATCTCACATCTCATACAGATTTATGTGTTGTAATGGCTAGACAGACATGGAAACATGTACTTATGTCCTGTAATAGAGTACTCTGAAATTCATTGCCAGGCAAAATTTAAATAAAAAAGCAGTAACGCTGGAGAGACAACACTGAATACTACTGTATGGTTATTATTTTGGTCACAGTTCTGTTTCTGCTCCATACCTGCAGTATGACCATAGGGTACGCACTGTTTCCCCTTCTACTTTATCTTTTTTTTTTTTTTTTAATTGTTTTTGAAGAGTTCCCTCACAGCTTGTTTAATCACAAACTATTTTGTAGGAGCTCTATTCCAGAAAAACTATCTTTGATGAAACATTTAAACTCTGTTGTATTAAAAATAATAATATTCTGTTAAGACAGAATATTTTATGTACTTACAAGAAGATAATTGACTATTTAGACTAACAGAAAATATTACCGATGAACTTAAATCCTATCTTTTCTAGAGGTAACTTACTAGCAGAATGTTGCTATCAAATATATTCTCTCTCATTTTCTCTCCTCTGGTGGCTTTATTCTGATCACGTTTGAAAGTTGAGAAATACACCAAAATTGGCCCTTTCATTAAGATTAGAAAGCTGTAGCCCTTAAATCATGCATTTATGCAATTTTTAACTGTTTTTAACTAGTACAAAATGGCTCGTTGGAATTATGCAAGTATAGATCATTTTAATTTGAATCATTGTGAAATCATAAAGGACTCTGTTCTTTAATTTTGTGCCTTCAAGTCAGCCACTTTGATTAAAAAATAATAAAGCATGAGAGCTGGAGGGTCCTTACAGGTTCTTCCAGCTCTCATGGATCCCTGGTCTTTGGTACTAATTCTCATTAATATTAATAAAAGACTGATAGGCCATCTCAAAGCATAGTACAAAAAAACATGCAATTAATTGCTTGTAGTGTTTTTATGCTTATTTTGTACAATGAGAAGCAATGCCTCAAGAGTCTAAATATCAGTTAATCAATAATATCAAATCCACTGAAAATGAAACCTTCAAGTCCCTCTTTCATAAATCTTCCCTAATTTTAAGCAGAACTTAAACCAATTAATATTAATGTTTGTTTTTTAAATTAAAAAAAAAAAAAAAAAAGAGTATGGGAAGGGAAAAAAGAGGCAATGCAGACAGACTTATGTATACCTCCCTGATTCTCATTTCAGTATTGAAATCTTCGATAGTTAAGCTGTCAGGTTTAAAATTCCTTTTGTTCTAAATTCTAGATAACAACCAAGGTGACCTCAGGAAATTAGGTATGAACACTGGCAATGAAGTCTTCTCAACAGATTCCCGTAGATTTGGCAGTAATAGTTAAATCAAGCTGGATAACATCTCTTAGCAACAGAAAATTTCATATGGTATTATGGCCAGCAGAATGTTTCAGAAACTTGAGAACTTCTCTCCTATCCTGAACTGACTTACTCAGAATATGGATTGGAGTGTGAATAAAAGTCAAGTTACATTCTTTCATTGTCTGTCCTACGATGAGATGTGTGCCAGCATCAAAGACTACATCCTTCTATCCTTCCACGTCCCAGTTCAACTGCAACAAAGGCAAATAGCTGATGCTGCAGAGCAAAAAAAGTGTAATGGTTGGATTTCTTGATGTTTGTTTTTTTTCTGTTTTTTTTTTTTTTTTTTTTTTTAATGGAGTAACTCAAATCACTAAAGATCAACATCTTTGATGGCTTTGAAAGATGAAACGATGAAGCAGATAATTTTTTTTTGTCACTTGTATTCAGATGCTTTTATGTGCCATTGTATTTGCAGGTATAAATGGCATTTAACATATAATTTGATGGGATAAAGGCTCAACTTTTAACAGAAAAATAAAATATAATAAATACAAATGTAGCTGTTTTCAAACTATTCGTCAGTGTGTTGCTTTGGTTTTGATTTGTGTTTGCATGACGGTATGTATAAGGAGTCTAAAAAGCCTCTAGCCACTTCTGATTGCAGCAATGTGGGGTCTACAGCAAAAGGTTATTCTACTTAACATATTTCAAGGTAGTTAAATCCTGCAGGCATCCTTCTTATCTTTTCACAATAAAGTATATTTAGGAATAGAAAAATCTATGGGATTACTTTATTTATTTTTCTTACACCTCTACCTGTATTGTTCTATCAACAAGTATGAATTTATAAGGTCAAGTCTCATCCCTCAAGTAGTCCTCATATACACAAGCACAGATGAAAGGAAATGGTTTTAGGAAATGTCAGAATTCTTTATATCAACATTTTCAGAATGAACTAGAACATTTCATTTCAAAATGTCATTTTAATTTTGAAATTGATCTTTTTAAAGGGTAAGAATAGAAAAAGCTTAAATAACGTAGAGATGAAATACAATGTTTCCCAATTTGAATAAAACTTCTTGCTATACAAACTCAAAGCCATTGATTTATATATTTTCCTTTCTCAGTTGAACTACAAAGTCTAATATTCTTGTAGGTCAAGTCTTTGACTCAAATTTCAAGTCAGTGATCAACTAAGAGTATTCTTTCTGTTTCTCTCTGTGCCTGTAAGCCATTTGTATTGTCAGGATGTATATCTGGATGATATGTATATGATATGTACATGGCTGTACAACTCCCTAATTCCTGCCTCTCCTCTTTTAGAGGCATGATATAAACCATACATTACCACCAGAATAAATTGAGGGGATCAGATAATTCCAGCTGTTTCCTTTGCATCCCTATCCAACAAACAAACAAACAAACAAATAAATTAGAGCATATGGCGTAAGAAGGAAATCAATATGGATGTAACATCTATTATAACTATAAATAAAGGAAATATTACCTTAAAAATTCATTATAAGATTGTCAGTGTGTATAGCTAATTATCTTCTAAAATGTTTGGGCAGAAATGTAATTCTGAAATAAATTCTGATTTGGATTAATTTTTATGGAGATGATTTTAACAGCCCAAGTAATCCTAGCAAACATTTGCCTACCAATCTGTGCAATGACATTACCTTACTCAGTTACTGTAAAAGACTTGTCACTGCTTTAAACTATTAAAGGTGCCATTCATCATATCCCGGAATTTAGCAACAAAGAATTAGAAGCTAAAAGTATAACTAATATCAATTAGGGAAGCTCATGAAAAACAGGTCTTAGAATCTGTTTCCTTATGTTGACAAAACCAAATCTAGTTGTTCAGGGCTGGGAAGGACAACAACACAGTTTCAGCAGCCAACAACCTTTTAGTGAAAAAAAAAAAAAAGAAAAAAAAGAAAAAAAAGAAAAAAAGGAAAAAAAAAAGAGAACCAAATAAGCATATAAAATAGGAGTTGGAACAGATGATTCATAGGGACCCCTTCCAACTCAAGTTATTCTATGATTCTAACTTCTTGGGATTATTTGGGATGAAAGAAAAAGCACCTCTAAGATCATCCTGTCCTACCATTCACCTATCATCAATATTTTCCACTAAACCATTTCCCTATATATAATATTTAAATGTTTCTTGAACACCTCCGGGGACGGCAACTCCATCATTTGCCTGGGTAGCTCTTTCATTATCTCACCACCCTCTTGGAGAAGAATTATTTCTTAATGGCATACCTGAATCTTTCCTGGTGCCACTTGAGGCCATTCCCTCTATCCTTTAGCTAATTACATGAGAAAACAGGGTGACACCCCCCTCACCACAACCTCCCTTCAGGTAGTTGTAGAAAGTGATAAAGTCATGCTTGAGCCTCCTCTTCTCCAGACTGAATAATCCCAGCTCCCTCAGCCACTCCTCATAAGGTCTGTGCTCCAGATCCCTCATTAGCTTACTTGCCCTTCTCTGGACACACTACATCTTTCTTCTAGTGAGGAGCCCAAAACTGAGCACATTACTCGAGGTGCGGCCTCAGTACAGAGGGATGATTACTTCCTTCTGCTGCTGGCAACACTATTTCTGATACAAGCCAGGATGCCATTGGCCTTTTTGGTCACCTGGGCATACTACCCACTCATGTTTGGCTGAGAGTTGATCAGTATCCCCAGGTCCGTTTCCTCTCCGTTGTCTTCCAGATTCTCTGCTCCAGCCTGGAACACTGCCTGGGGTTGTTGTGGCTGAAGTGTAGGACCTGGCATTTGGTCTTCATTCCATTGGCTTCAGCCAGTGATTCAGCCTGATCAGATCCCTCAGCAGGGATTCGTGTAGATCGACACTTCCAGCCAACTTGGTGTAATCTGCAAACTTACTGAGGGTGTACTCTATGCCCGCATCCAGATCATCAATAAAGGTACTGAACAGGACTGGCTCCATTATCTCTGAGGAGTACCATTTGTAACCTGTCGCCAATTGGATGTGATTCCTTTCACCACCCCTGTCTGGACCAAGCCATCCAGCCAGTTTTTTACTAAGCAGTGTGTGTATCTGTCCAAGCCATGGGCTGCCACCTTCTACAGGAGAATATCATGGGAGGCAGTGTTGAAGGCTTTGCTGACATTTAGGTAGACTACATCAACAGCCTATATCAACAGACGTCAAGGTAGTTTATATTTTTTCATATGCTTAGATGAAAAATATATGGAAGAAAAAGAGAACTGGTATGATTATTCATACTTCTAGATAACAAAGCCAATCTAAATCCTTTGCTTTCACCAAAGAGTAACTCGTAGTCCTTCATCTTTCATCCCTTGCTAATTCTAATTTTGGCACAAGTTCAGTCACTTCTTGCTTTCCGCTTCCCTTGCACAAATTCCAGCAAAATTAATTTGATGATTTTTTAGGATCACTCAAGTCAGTGACATAGTAATACATTCAATATATTGTCAGGTATTTTAAGCTGAGTGTGAATGACAGGAAAAGAATAGTGGAGGGAGATGTCTTCTTGTAGTAACAAATCATTAATTATAACACAAATCTTCAGTTTCGTTATTTTTACTATTTTGTTATTTATTAGGGTAATTTTGCTTTCAAACCAATGAAATTATTTATTTTGGTTAAAACCAACAGTCATTATAAAATATTAATTAATAAAAAAGTGTTATATTTTGAGGTACAAAGCATCAGGCTATATGATCTGATAACATCAGCCAAACTGAATTCCTATGAAAGCTTGAATTCAGTGCTCAAGGAGCTTCAGAAGCTTGATTCATGGCAGAAGTGGCATTTAGATTATTTCCAAACAGGAAGATGGTGCATAAAATCATGGAGAAAATAGCTAAAACTTAAGAAGTTTACAGGGGGGAAAAAAAAAAAAAAAAAAAAAAGACTTTAAAGAATCACTTTATGATCACAGAATTATTGAGCAGTAGGAGCACTTAGATTGGAAGGAATCATAAAGATCCCCTAGTTCCTTCTGCTGTGGCAGAGTTACCAACCAGGGTCCCATGTGTCCTGCCTTGAACTTCTCTAGGCCTCCAAAGCTTCTCTGGACAACATTTTCTACTGCCTCACCACTCTGATCAAATAATTTGTTCTTAAGATTTAATTTAATTTTCTCCTTTTTATGTTTAAAAACATTCCCTTTGTTCTATAACTGCAAGACCAGTCGGTCATTCTCCTGCTTTTAAGGTCCTTTTAAGTATTGGAAGGCTGAAATGATGTTTCCCCAAAGCCGTCTCTTCTCCAAGCTAAACAAGCCCAGCTGCCTCAACATTTCCTCAGAGGAAAGCTGCTTGTTTGGATCCAGCCCAACAACTCCAGGTCTTTCTTGTGCTGGGGACCCCAGACCTGAACACTGTACTCCAGATGGGGCATGACAAGAGCAGAGCATGGGGATGACAATCACCTCCTTTGCCCTGATGGCCATTCCTTTTTTTTATGCTGCCCAGGATAATGTAGCCTTTAATGCTGCAAACACACACTGTTGGCACATGTTCAGCTTTTCAACATCTTTTTCCAACAGAATCCCCCAGTCCTTCTCCACAAAGCTGCCCTCAATCAATTTCTAAACCAGTCTGTAGACATATCTAGCCCCAGTCCAGGTGCTGCATTTTACACTTCGGTCTTGTTGAACCTCATTAGGTTCACATGGGCCCACTTTTCAAGCCAGGTCAATTCTCTTTGTATGACATTCCTTCTTTCTACTGTGTCAACTGCACCACTCAACTTGCTGTTATCAGCAAACTTACTGAGGGTTCACATTATCTGACTGTTAGTGCCACTTAGAACGATGTAGAAGAGCACCAGTTCCAAGACAAAGCCCTCGGGGACACTACTCACGACCAGCCTTCATCTGAATATAGAGTCATTGACCCCAACCTTCTGATTGTGACCATCTAACCAATTCTTTATCTACCAGATTGTCCTGCCTTCAAATCTATACCTCTCCAATATGGAGATAATATGTGGTGTAGTATCATGTACTTTGCTCAAATCCAGGTAGACTACATCAGCTGCTCTCTCATTCTCTATCAATTCTGTCACTGCATTGTAGAATGCCACCAGATTGGTCAGGCATGATCTGCTCCTGCTGAAGTTGTGCTGTATGTCTTGGATCACCTGCACAACTTGCATATGCCTTACTATCTCTTTCAAGAGCATTTGTTTCATGATCTTCTGAGGCATAATCATGATAATATCTCCAAATCTCTCACCAAATTAGTCCAGCTATGGTTGGAATCCTATTGTACTGATATTTGTATGTAAGGACACAGGAATTAAGTAAAATTCAGAGAGGAATTCTTGATATAAAGAACTATCACAGATCATGTGCCGTTGCACAAGTGCTTACCAGAGATATTTGAAGAGATTAGACTGGTTGTCCCACATCAACTGAAGTTCCATCAATAGCAATGGAGGGAAGGATAGTAGGATAGTGCATCCATGTGTCCTATGTAATAACAATAATTAAAAAAAATAATTTGTGGTTTCAGTGGTTTTTGATTATTAGTTTTTTTAACATACCAGATGTTTCAAATCCCACCCATTCTTCTATCTCAAATAGAAAGGTGGGACTAGTACCTAGGATTGGGCAGATTTCTTCAGATCTTGCAATGAAACCCTCAGATTCTGTTAATGTACCACAAAACTTAGGGCATGTTGATGAAAGAAAACTTTCCCAAGTCCCAAGATCTTTAATAGATAAAAAGATCTTTTTGCCATTGGCAGGTTTCCCTCATCGTATTTTGGAGACTTTCCCATCATTAATTTAAAGGTATTAAATGAACGGAGAACAGCAGAATTAGTAATAAAAAGCACTGTCATTTGCTGATGCTGTAATTCTCTGGCACACCAGTTAAGCAACTGGGATAACATTTTAAAGAAAGAATCACAACCAATGTATGATTTAAACCAAGCTTCTCCTTTCTTTGAAATGCTTGTTTAAATATAAATTAATGATTAAACAAATATTTCTTGATAATTCAATGCATCTATATATCTGCAAATTTGTAGCTATTTGCATAAAGAGAATTGGAAATTGTGAACAAAGTGCTGTTAAATGACTGTATGCAACTGTACTGTAGAGTTTCACTTGGAGCTAACATAACTCATTTGGTGACTAACTCACTATTTCAGTTGGGTGTCCCATCTGTTTTACACCTACAAGTTAATATGAAAGAACATGAAGTCTCTCGGTGATCAGTGCTTCATGATCAGACATATCTTGTATTTCAGCTATAGAAATACTAAGGGGTAGAGAGAAGGTGCAAATTACCCAGAAGCTCTCTGATTGGTGATGCATCCTAGAAACAGCTGTAAGGAGTCCTGAACAAAGCACAACAGTTGTAGTGAGAAAAGTATCGGCATATGCATGAATAAGTGGGTGTGAAAATGCTGGTTATCAGCATGCAGTGTGTACTGCATTCCAGCTGAGTAGGTGTAAAGAACATCCTCTTGACACCAAAGTGTGAATTTCAGGGAGACAAGCTTGATGAAAGACAAAGATCTGTATTTGTTTCATTTGTGTAGATACATAGCTATGTACTTTTCTGCTATCATTAATGGAGTCATACTGCAGAGGAGTCTTGCTTCAATTTAAGGCAAATAAATGCAAGCCATTGAAAAACAAGAAATAATAGAACGGCAATTGAGATTTGCAGCAGGCTTTGATCTGGATCTCTTTGAGACCACAGATGTAACTTCCTTACTGGAAATACTCAGCAGAATTTCAGCGTCTTCACCAGGCTACACAGAGGTCATGGTCAAAACTTCTGTGTAGTTCTTTATTGTTTGTGCCTGTTAAGATTACTACTGGAAATCAAAAGAGAAACTGGTCCATTCCTCTGCTAGAGAGATTAAAACCTGACCACTGAGAAAGGACATTTGAAAATCCTGCTCCTGGGCACTTGAGGGCATTTCACATTTCAACCATTCACAATTTATATTTATTTGAAAAATTGTGTTGCTTGGCAGTCTTTCCTAATAGCAATATAATGGTATTGTAGCTGGAATTTAATGGTACACTATTACACTCCAGGGCAACCATGGCACAAGTGTATCAATTCTAGGATGAGTCAATGGTGTAAGAGCAATATTGAGGTTATATTTTTCCTCTTCCTGTACATGACTGGGACAGAGGCATAGAAGTTTTGGCAGAAGCATAAAAGATTATTTTTCAGTGATGCAGTTTTATTCCAGAAAAAAATATTTTCCACTTGCTTGAAGGTTTGCAGTACTGTCTTTTTCAGTACTGCCATTCAGCAAGCTCTGTCACAGTGGTTTGAGAGGAGTTAGAAAACTAGAAAATAAAGCTATAAATCACATGACTTTTTTTTAAATGATAAGTTTTCATATTTCTTGAAATTTATTTTGCTGTAGATATAGTGAGCATATGGTCAACAAAACAAAACATGATTAAAATCAGTAAGACTTGTTGATTCAAAAGCATGTTCTTCCTGAGACAAAGTCACTTTTCCTGACATTAAACCTTGCTTTCACAGGTGATAGATACATCAGGGTTGAAATAAGATCAGACTAGACATACTCCATACTCTGCTAGGATCTCTTTCTTCACCAACTCATCTGGGGGAAAAACGTTATTGAATCATAGGACAGGCCATGTTGGATCAGACCAGAGATTCACTTAGGTCAAAATCCCCTTTCCTCTGCTTGATAGTAGCTGTTGGCTTTAGCCAGAACAACAGAACATTCTGCAATATTCTTCCCTAATGTATACTTAAAATATTGAATGGCTTATATTTTGGAATTTTCTTGAGCTATGGGTTGCATCAGTATTTAGCTGATATTTGCCAGCCTTAACCGAATTTTCATTTAACTTATTTATCCAGTCAGTCCTTGAATTCAGATAAATATTGAATAACTAGGCTAAATAAAAAGTAAATATATTTTTTCCTCTATTGTGCATCTACCTGCTTGTCAGATTAAATTAACACTGATACATAGGTTAAACGTAAAAACATATGTAGATACCTACATATATTTAGCAATTAAATGAAACTGTTCTATATTACTGTTGTATTAACAGCCTTCCTAGAAAAACTAAAAGAATAGTAAACTTTAAAGTCAACTTCATTCATAAGAAGATCACAAATATCTACAGGATTGATAAACAAAATTACCTTCCACTGATCTGCATAATTCTTTAACTTGGGAAAACAATCAACACGGACTTGAAGATATGTGGAGAGGATGAACTTCTGCAGTCTAAAGATTAAGGTCCTTATCAGAGATGCCCAATATCTCCACTTACTGTCAAGATTGTTTTTAATTAATTGTGTTTTTAAAACTTATCACTAGTTAACATAAATAAACAATCTAGGAACAGATAAGAGAACCTACGCATTTTCTTTGACAATAGAATACTAAAGTGAAAGTCTGTCTTCATTCACTTTTGCCCTGGAGATTTTATTGTCTAATAGCTGACTTTTAAACATGGCTACATGTAAGTAGCTGGACTATCCATGATTATGTCATTCCTCTGTTTAGCCCACTAAATATGGGACTCTGAACTAAGAACATAAATCACATTTGTGTAACAAGCAATAACTTTTTATATTATTTGAGATAGGTGAAGGCCATGGTACACTTTCAAGATTTAGCAGAGAACCAATAAAAAGAGAGCAAACTATTCAAAGGAAATGTGTTGAAAAGCTACTTGTGCAGATCAAAACATGGGAAGGAGGAGTTCCAACCATGAGCATCATATACCCTTCTATCCAACAGTTCCTCTCTGTGAACATTAAGATGTAAGTGTTGTGACCCAGAGTCACACTGGGAGGATAAGTATTAAAAACAAAAGAAGCTAGTAAGTTTTCTGAAAAAACTATTTTAGTTATAAGAGGTTTTTGTGTGTTAATTTTCACTATTTATATTGTTACAATTTTACAAACTAATAAGGAAAAAGATTAGATTTTTATTAGAAGGTTCATCATTAATTAAACTAGCAATATAGTCTTACCTTTGAGTATTGGAGAAAATGTTCCCTTCTGCACCAAAAACACCTTGAACATAACAGCAGTAGGGAAGACTTTGGATGTAATGAGAATAAAACACAACTTACAAGCAATCTTCTCTACTTCCTGAGTGTCAGAGCTGTAAGACACACACAGATTACTTATTTTGTCATAGTTTCATAGAAGTAAATGATCTCTAAGGTCCCTTCCAACTCAATCCATTCTATGATTCTATAATTTCCTTTTAGGTCATGTTTTGTTGTACAGTACACTACGTAGAAGTATTACTGTACAAATGTAAACACTAATGAGAATAATGAACAAGTGATTCAAAATAACTTTAATTATCTCAATAGCTAAACAGATCTGAATGTGAAAAAACTTTGTGTCTTCAGGAATGCAATATCAATTTCACACTCTGCTTTAGCCAGGGTTTGTAAAGAAGAGTTGACCCTAACAGCTCAGAGCAAAATTTTTAATGAGAAACCAGTACACATACAGCATGGTCCTTGAAAAGACCATAATCTTTTCATCAAAGGGTCATCAATAACTAATCTTTTGATTTGCCACAAATGACAGTTCTTAGTCCTAGAGCAATCTGTTGAAAAAAAAAAACAGAAAGGGCAGGGAGGGAAGCAAACAAAAAAATATCAAATAACATAAAATGTGCATATAATTTGGAATCTCTGGGAAATTCTAATTTTTGCTGTAATGAATCCCCCTCTCTCTCCTTTTTCAAATGGCATCCATAATTCTCCATCATGCCAGAACAAAGACATGTGTTTAATCAAACGTGTTCTGCACCTGGACACTTCTAGTCAATATATAGTAAACAACTAATGTGTTCCAATCTAAAGTGAGAGCACCATGTTTCAGTGAGTTTCATTGATCTTAAATGACAGAGTTAGCCTTCTTTTCTGAAAAGAATCTTACAAATAAACCTACTTGAGTGTTTGAAGGTACAAGTACTTTGATGTTTCAAAGCCTCAGTTATTTAGGTACCACAGAGCTGAGTATTGTGCATCTGCCAAAGTCTTGTTTAAAAACCTCAGATGGCTAAGATGTCATGTTCTGTTCAAAGACTTCTGATGGCTGAAATTAAGAGAAAAGCCCTTTCATTTTAGTGATTCCTAAGGCTCTCTCAGCATTCATTCTGTACAGCTTTGGCAGACACCTTTAAATGCTTGCTTGCAGTTTGAGTACATTGTCAACAGAGCAGATGGATTCTAACTAAGGAAGTGGTATTTATGCTGATTGCCTGTGGAAAGAGCAAAATAAACATACAAAAAGCCCTCTGTCACCAGCTTCTGGTTGCTCTTACTAAGGGGTAGTATTCAAATGCCTGACTTAAAAGGAGTTGCTCTGATACTTTGGTCTTTAATAATTAATTTAGTCTTTGCCACCAGCACAGTTCCTCTGTTCCCAATTTACTATGAGAACTGCTCTGAAATTACTGCCTGCTATTTTATTATGTTGGCCCACGATGTCAGGGGCAGGTTGAATCTTTCTGTCAATATTCCATTACATCTTGCTGTGTGACAGATGGCAGCAGAGGGGCAATCTCACAAAATGGTGTCTGACATGGAAGTGCATATGAAGCAAAGATGTATAACTGAATTTCCCCATGAGGAAAAAATTGCACCCACTAGCATTCACTGACATTTGCTGAACATTTATGGAGACCAAACAGTGCATGTAAGCATAGTGAAGCAGTGAGCAGTGCATTTCAGCAATGGTGACAGCAGTGTCAAAGACAAGCCATGATCCAAGTGGCCATGCAGATTTTTATCATCACAGAATGAAGACTTTGTTCATCACTGACAAAAGTGCATAGTTAATGATAAGAACTACACTGAAAAAATAGTGTTTTGTAACTGATATCAGCTAGTGTTATTATAGTCCTTGTATAAGCTTCAGTTTTCATGAAAATAAACAGGAATCATTATTTTTTGAGTAACCTATGTATATTTGAGGAGCAGTTATATTCATCATTGATGCATCATGCAGATTTCTCTTGTTACTAACCTATTACTGATAAGTTCTACATTGGCATCTGAGAGTTAAGTTGCATTACAATAGTTCAACAAGTCAACAAGATGTGGCTCACAGTTCAAACTATGGCATATAGAAAACAATTAAATCATCTATATAAAAAAAAGGTTGAACAGAAGTAGGAGTCAGAGAGATACAATGAAAGATTCACAGGTAGTATTCTGGGTACAAAAGTGAAGGCTGAATATAACTTTGGACTCATAACTGAGGTATTTAAGTTAACGTATTTTAGACAAATGATCCTATGCTCACTCAAAAGCTGCTAGAAGGCTACAGGAACCTCCAGGGTGAATCAGACCTAAGCAGAATAAATTGCACTTCAGGAAGTATATTTTTCTCTTCTGATTACATAAATAGTCTGAGACAGTAGGTAAATGATCTCAGCTAAAAGCCTAAAATTCAAAGGAATTAATCTTTTCTTCCCACTCATGGAATAAAATGTATTCCCTGATTAAAAAAAAAAGTAAGAGAGAGAGAGAAGTTACACGAAGAAAAAGACATGGAAGAATAAAAGGCCAAACAGGAGAGAAGATAATATATGGAAGATATTTTATATGAATATAATTTACTATTCTTCAAAGCTGAATCCAATCTTGAGTCTTGTGCAACAGATGAAAGCACTTTGAAATAAAAGCTCTTAAGAGCCTTCTGAAGAATTTGGGCAACTTTCCTTTGCAGTATGTTGTAAACAGCCACTAGAGGAATGACTGGCTTGAAGCGATACATAGATTCCTTCAGTAATGCCTGAATGCAGCAAAGTTGTTCTGGCCAGAATGTTGACCTTTCCTGCTGTCACATTACCACTTCATTTACACACAGAGAACTCTTTGCTGTCTTGCTCAGTGTCGACATGTGAACAGTGGTTTAAGGTATAGATGGGTATAGTGTCATGCTCTCGCAAGTGGAACCAGACATACTGACAAGTCCATGTTATTTCTGTGGCTAAGAGTGAGAGTTTTCGGGAAACCAATTTGCCACATGAGTTGTTAGGGTGAATCTTTATATGTAGTCTTTTATTTGATCCACTCAGATACCAGCATTCAGTGCAAAAGAACTACCCCTTTTTGGATTTCTGAAAAGTACTTTTGCCATGTTTTACCCTGTAAATAAAGAAGTCTTCACAATACTTTTTTACTGATATTCTTCTGAAAGAAATGTGCCTGGCAGTTAAACAATCTAGGCCCCAAACTATAATTGTGCAGTATCTAATTGCATTTACTTACAATACTGTAGATCTTTCAGCTTCAGGCAAGTTTGGACATAGGTATAAAAGAATTAGGTGTGGATATTGATAGTGGGAGCTCAGTCAACAGAATTTCAGGATTCAGTAATGACATTCCAGAAGCCTTACATTAGGACTGTAAACTTTCCTGTATCTCTTTAATGAACTCTTTATTATTTTATAATTTCACAGAATCATAGGATCATAGAACGGCCTGGGTTGGAAGGGACCTCAAGGATCATGAATCTCCAGCCCCACTGCCACAGGCAGGACCGCTAACCTCCACATTTAATACTAGACCAGGCTGCCCAGGGCCTCATCCAATCTCACCTTGAACACCTCCAGGGATGGACGGGGCATCCACAGGGTCTCTGAGCAGCCTGTTCCACCACTCACACAGTAAAGAACTTCCCCCTGACATTCAACCAAAATGTTCCCTCCTTAATAATTTCAACAGCTTTTTCAGCTAAAAGACATCCCATTTGAAAAATTCAAACTTCTATCCATGCTGACTACCATGTACTGAGATTTGCTTTGGGTAAGAGAAAGATATTCTACTGTCATTACTTGCCTCCTTTTTATTTTTAATCAAAATATGTACCCTACATTTTGCAATAGGTAACTACATCTCCTGACATTTTTTAAACACAGGCACATAGGAGAACTTAAATTTACTTAATTAAATTTAAATTTACGGTTTTTTCTTTCCTCTTCCATATTTGCAAGTTAAGAATGAACTCATCCCATAAATGAAATGAAAGATTCCCTCCTTTATTTTAAGTCTTTCTTGATTTTAACACATCGTTAAAATATCTAAGTAAATACATAGAATACTTACTAATGTAACTTTGAGAGTTTGACTCCCTAACTGCACTTCCATCCTTAAGCAAAATTCAAGTAATTTTGTGGGAAGTTACTACAGAAAACAACATAATTATTTAGACAATTAGTCTAATTTCTGTGAGTTTCTTATTTCAACTGCCTACAAAAAAGTCATGTCTTTTTGAAAACAAAAAGCTGGGTAATTTTACTAAAACTTAATTTATTTCTGATGTTGCAGGAAGGTAGAGTATCAACATGATTCTGATTTCCTTGAAATCTCAGCTAATATAACACTGGATGACAATTAGGAAGATGGATGGATGATAAGTTCCTCCAAGCCCTTATGGTGAACAACCTTATTAATTATCACTCTATTTTATAGCCCAGACAGGGTGGTAATCAAAGTATCTTCAGCATCATGAAGCAAGGTAGATACTTTGTATAAACTGGACATAACAAATATCTGGTTTTAATATACTTCCATAAAGCAGTATGAAGTTGAGTGGTCTCTAAGGAGAAAAGAAAGCTTATCTTAATGAGATAAAGCTGCAGGTCAGTGTAGTATTTAATTAATTTTTAGCTGCATTTTTAAGATATTAGACACCAGGAGAGAGTGAAAAAGACAGGGAGAACTGAAGAAGAAAAGAGTGGAAAAAAACACTAGCAATTATAATAATAAAAATTCTAAAGCCAGCTAGTAAGCTAAAGTGACTTTATTTTTTCTGCTTTATTAAAATGTATTCAAGTCTTTGATGGTCTATGAAATCTGGTATGCCATCAATTATGATCTCAAAAGATTTCTGAAACTTTTTTTTTTCTTTTTAAGAGAGAAGTAAGTAAGTTATGGGTTTGTCTTTTGAAGTGTTTTATTATATCATTACTTCAAATAATGTCAGTAACTTGGTACCAGTTTGAATGGTTATGGAACATTTGTAATTCAAGGGGGTGTGATTATCAGTGTATATTCTGGTATAAAAAAGACTTTAGCCAGATTACTTTTTATCGGCTCATGAATTTAGATGCAGTTCCTTTAGCTCCATAATGCAGCTGTCTGGGGGTAGATATATGCAGTCCTCCAGATTGGCTGCCATTGAAAACTTGTAATGTGAAACTTGATAATTTGTGTTGGGAGGGATTCTACTGGTTCACGGGTAAAGATACTCTGAAACAAAAAAAAAAAAAGGAAAAAAGTAATGCTGAAAGTCAGCGAGCCATTTCACAGCTAAGATCTGTTTCTGCAACATCCTGTGAACGAAATGTGTTGGTCAATCACCTGAAGCCATTCAGTAGATTTAATGCATGTTTTAGCTTCTTCCTCCAACAAACAAAACCTGTACTGCCAGTGACATGAAACCATTAATTTAAATGCCAAATTCATTTCTTATACTTAATATGCTTGCATTTAGATTTTAAAACCATTTGCAAAGCCTGTGATTGAGAAGGAGGGGGAGATACAGAAGCAAAGGTTTGCAAAATTCATAGTGCCAGCAATTTTTCATCCACTGAAGATTAAATGCAGCATATTCTGTAAACACCTATGCCACTATCACATACAGCACAATAATTCACCAACTTCAAAAAATTTAATTGGCAAGCTGCATTGCCTCTTGGGGGGGAGCAGGGGGAGGGCATGACAAAAAGAAACTTTTTTTGAATGAATGCATAAAGCAAGCTTTTGGTTAATGTAAATCAGTATTTAGCAAATATAATTTGTACATTTCTGTAGGGCCTAGGTGAATGTAAGCACAACTTACTGGTTGATCTGTTGGAGATAGACTTTCAGCTGCTTTTGAACCGTGCAGGTAAAAGACTTCCTTAGTACACCCAGATGAAGATTAGGAAGTATAAATCTGAGTTTAGGATAAACAAACAAACCAAAAAAAAACCACCCTAGAATAATTTTTTAGCAAAATAAGTAAATGTAGGAATTAAGAGAATACTATGAGAGGAAGGGAAATAAATTTTTAATGCTTTCTTTCATTTTCTGAGCAGAACCTGATGGAGCCTCAAAAGGGCAGAGTAGATGGACAATCACCTTCCTGTCCCTGATGGCTACCCCTCTTCTGATGGAGCCCAGGATACCATTTGCTTTCTGAGCTGCAAGAGCACACTGCTGGCTAATGTTCAGTTTTTCATCCACCAGGAACCCCAGGTCCTTCTCTGCTGGGCTACTCTCAAAGACTGCTCCTTCCAGTCTGTATAAATGCCTGGGATTCCTCTGGCCCAAGTGCAAAACCTTGCACTTTACTGTGTCAAACCTCATTAGATTCATTTGTGCCTACCTTTCAAGTCTGTTGAATCTACCATAACTTCCCAAGTCTACAAAAATTAATATAGTATTAGTACAGTTATGAGTTTTGTATTCACTTGCATGTGACAAAAGTAACAAAAATATCATTTTTCCCCTTTTCCTTGCAAGTACATCTTGGTAGAGTAATGCATTGTCACTGATACTAAGAATGACTGGGAAAAGAGACTAAAACACACTAAAGTCAAGAAAAGCTAAAACACATAATTTGCTATGTAATGAGTAGCACCTATTACAGTTGAATTGCAATTTATTTTTTAGGTCTTCTCGATGCCATGTTAAAGTAAATAATAAATAATGATTGGCTAACATTAGATTTAGAATCAGTGTATTGTTTTCATATGTATAGTACAATAATTTATCACTACTTCGTTCAAGGCTCTTCAGTAACTAGAACACATCTGTGTGTGTTTATTCCTGATAATGATCTGACCATTCTTTAAAACAAATGACAAGCGGTAATTTTTTACTTTCTTGGGGTACTTAAACATGAATTGTCAAAGAAAACATATGATGTAAAAAGGTCAACATGCTCTGTTAATAAGGAGAACTTCATTATCCTCATTTATTTGACACTTTGAATGAATATTGCAAGTACTTCCATAAACATACATGTCATTGGCCATCTGGAACACAGAGAGATATCAAAAAGAGAAGAGCAGGTCTTGAGACCATAAGGTCCTGGTCAACCACACGCAAAAACTTCCAGACAAGTACATAGTAATGAGGCAGGTCAAAGCCAAACATAACCAAACATAATCAGTGGGTCAGGGTCAGTATCAGAAAGAGACACGTAACAGGTAATGTCTGCAGTGAAGATAAGAACAAAGACTGAGGACTCAGGTAATGCTTCAGGAATTCTTCCCAAAAACAGGGAATGGATGAACTATAAGAAGCTCCTTACAACTTTTTTTTCATAAAGCACTTTTCCCAAGAGTCTGATTCAAAGGCAGATGACTGCATTAAGAGCTGATATTGAATATGCAACAAGATGCCTGGGAATGTTGTGTATAATCAATAGATATACAGATGGTATGGTATATCTAGGAGCTTAGCTGATGCAGTCGTTATACTGGAGTAAGGAAAGAAAGTCACTCACCCTATCCTGGGCTCACAAGATCAACTCCAGTGGAGCAGATCTCAGAGAGATCCTTCCCCAATGGCAGTCAGCTCTTAAATAGGTCTAGGAGAGGTGGAGCCAGGCTCCACCCCTTCCTGCAGCACAGGTGAATTGCCTTCACCTGTGCTCCCGTGGCTGACTCATTGCTTGCCTCAGGTGATCAATCAGAGGATCAGGCTGTGATTCAGCAGCCCCATACACACTGACTGGGGAAAGCTGTTGCAGATTCAGTTGATACACTCCAAGTCTTAACGCACTACAATTATTAAGGAATCTTGAAGCAAGAAAATTGATATGTCTTTCAAACAACATATATTTTCATATTGAATTGATAAATTTTAAAGAGTATCTTGTAAGTTTGGATGCAGAATCCCTTGAGAGCAGACCTGTGGAGAACTTCAGGTCCCAGTGGGTAAGCCAGCAGCACGTGTCTCCAGCTTGGAAGACCTGAGCTGCATTAAAAGAGGAGTCGTCAGCAGGGAGAGGGAGGTGATTGTCCCCCTCTACTCAGCTCTTGTGAGGCCCCTTCTGTAGTACTGCAACCAGTCCTGGGGCTCCAGTACAAAAAAGATGCAGAGCTCTTGGAACGAGTCCTCAGAAGGACCACTGAGATGATCAGAGGGCTGGAGCACCTCTCCTACGAAGAAAGCTTAAGGGAACTGGGCTTGTTTAGCTTGGAGAAGATAAGGCTCCAGGGAGATCTCATTTTGGCCTTCCAGTACTTGAAGAGAGAGTATAAGCAGGAGGAGGAATGGCTGTTTACAGGGGTGAATAGCGATAGGAAAAGGTGGAATGGTTTTAAACTGAGATAGGAGAGGTTTAGGTTAGACATTAGGAGGAAGTTTTTCACTCAGAGGTGGTGACACACTGGAACATACTGCCCAAGGACGTTGTGGATGCCCCATCCCTGGAGGCATTCAAGGCCAGGCTGGATGTGGCTCTGGGCAGCCTGGTCTGGTGATTGGCGATCCTAGCCATCTCTAGCAGAGAGGTTGAAACTTGATGATCATAATGGTCCTTTTCAACCCAGGCCATTCTATGATTGTATGATCCTATGAAGTTCTTCTTGGAGAATTCTGATCCAGTTTTCCTTCTTTGTACTGCCACTTTTCTCCACTGCAGTGACAAAGTGTAATGTAGTGGAAAGCAAAAACAAATTTCAAAGCCTTCAGATGTCCTCTGTATTGGAGGATACGTGTAAAGGTGCTCTCATGAATTTCTTTTTTCTGAATACAGAGGAAAGAGAAATTCAATGACTAATATTCATTTGCACTACAAACATCAGTCTATTGTGTGAGCAAATCCCCATGCTACCTACTTTACTTTTGGGAAATATTCCTCAAGAGTTTTCAAAGAACGGAAAGAAAATGAAGTATTTACAGACAGTTACACAGTATAGGCTCCTTCACATACAGCCAAGTTACTCATTTACACAAGATTTATTATCAAATTCCCTCCCTTTTTTAAGACCCTAAACTGCCACTATTAGGAAAAGAAGATGTGATTCTTATTATTACACTATCTTCCTTTTTCCTATTTGTTTTTGGAATTATTTTAGTTGATATGGGAACTTGAGGGAAAGAGAAATAAAGAAATAGAATCAGAAGATGCTGGCAGGCACAAAGGCATATTTCCATGACCTATATAGTTATCTGTGAGACATAGGTGTTCCAGTCTGCTTTAAAATAAATTGTAATTACGTATAAGCTTCTTTTATGTGGGAATGATGCAATATGATCAACCAGACTTCAGGTATATCTGGATATCCTATAATATTTTTATAAACTTTTTGGTTGTTTTAAACCCAGTATGGTTGAGGAGTAAAGGTCTCAAAGGTAATTGGTACTCACAGATTTCAAAAATAATAACAGAAAAATATCAGAGAAAACAAAGGAGATTTTTTTGCAGTAGATATGTAGAGTACAAAAACATTTTTGTATTGTGAGATCTATGTGAAAGTCAAATAAAACTCATCTTGCAATCAAAGCAATTCAAAGGCTGAGTCCTCTCAAAGGTCATCCACACAGATGACTTCAACATCAGATGAGAAAAGAAGTAGCATAGCTTTCTCAGTTTGCTACAAGGCACATTTATTGCCAGGAATGCACAAATTGAGGAATACCCACTGTATTTATTCCACTGTAAATAGCCCGATAGCCTGTTCCTAACAGGAACCTAAGAACCTTGATGCTGTTCCTAATAAGCAAAATAATCTCAAATCCATTAATAGGAGGACAAGAAAAATTAACATTGTCTGTACATGTGGATTTGACCAAAACAAATATACAAATAAACAGACACAATTCAGTAAAGAGTCAAACAACAAAAACTGAAAAATCTATTGCAAATCAAACTACTTACACTCCAGCGCTTGTGGTTGTCATTGTTGGATCCTCAGCATTTCCCTTTTTTGATACTTTTCTTGGTTCATTTCTCCTAATTACTTGCTTTCAAGGACAACACTGAAAACTACAGAACCACTCAAAAAGCCAATTATTAGCCAATTATGCAATAGTCAATTACTAGTCACTTATGGAATACTGTGACTGTTGATCTGGTTTCTTCCGAATTGAAGTCATGATCCTGATACCTTAAAGTCATAGATAAGTCATAGAATTTTCAAGAGTGGAAATATAAATGCTGTTACCTTAGCCAAAGTCTAATCTAAATGCTTTTCTTTTTCCCTTTACATTAGGCATGGCAACAATATTTTTTTTCCATTTTCTGTCTAAAACTAACTGCAGTTCTAGAATACATACATAGTATGAGGCAGTCCTTAGTTTCAGTTCTACGCAATTTTAGAAATATTTGGAGAGCTTTGAATGTGGAAGGTTTATGCATATATAAATGTGTTTATTCATGGTTATTTGTGGTTAGAAACTTAAAAAGTAGGAAATGCTAGAATTAAGATTTTCTGTGAAACCATCAATTTGACTTACATTGCAATAGAATTCTGACAATTTCTTGATATTTAGGCAAACTTTTTACATTTGTGCTCAGATGTGTTGTCCTCTTATACAGTGAGAATGTGAATGTGAATGGTTTTCGGGCTTGTTCGGCCCAGTTCCATGACTAGTGGGGCGGAGGGATCCACAGATCCACGTGTCTGGAAAAGGGAAACAGGGGACCTCAAAATAATGAAAAACAGCGGCAACGATTTGAGAGGAAACAAACTAATTTACAAAATGTGATATTGGAACGCAAGATAACACACTATAATACAACATAATTAGAATTAAAACTAATAAATCAAATATAATGAGAGAGAGTGTCTGAAAGGTGGATAGGCCTCACCGTAATACTGACGTGAGATGTGCAGTCCAGTTGAGCAGCAGGAGACGAAGAAGAGCACACGAAGAAGAGCGCATGAAGAAGAGCACATCAGGTGACCTTGCCAGGGATTATATCTCTTCTCTGACCACAAAGTTCCCTGGAGAATGTAGTTCTTCTCTTCCGGACAGGTGCCCAGAACTGGAGCATTAGCACCTTAACTCCCAGTGCACTGCATGATGTTATGATGTGGAATATCGATAACCAAAAATCATAAAACCATGACAGTGAAAAATCTCACTCCTGTTTTTACTACAAAGGCCACTTTTTTTTTTTTTTCCCTGAAATGAGTATGTAAGGAATTACGTATTGTCTTTGTTTGAATTAACAAGTACTATTTAAAATATAGATGTTATTAGAAAATATTTGCTGTTCAGCATATCATGAACTTCTAATGAAGGTGATTTTAGCATTATGTCTCCATAATATATATGTATGCTATACATGTTTATGCAAATATCCTTATAAACACAGAATCAAACCGAAACCCATATACAAACATCACTGTTAAGAATAGATATACACACCTTCAAATGTGTTTATGATTATGTTTTAAAAATAGGAATTTTCTTTCTTTCTTTCCTGGAAATGTATTAATAAATATAAATATCAAGTTATTTTCTTTTCAGAAGGAGAATGAAGATGTAGGAAATGGGGAATTCAATACTAAGATTTTGATTTTATAGATAGTGAAACAAAACCAAATTGTTAATGTTTGAAGGAAAAAAAAAAAAAAAAACCTGCAACAAAATATAATCCACTAAATTAGTCTTTTTACCCCTCTAGATTTGAGAGGCTGCTGGTGATATTGGTAGAGAGAAGAGCTCATTATACAAGGAACACATATGGTGTCTTTAAAATATATCTCCTGAAGTACATTATTTTAAGAACCATCATTTACTGTGTATGTAATATGCTTTTATTATTTATGGTCAGGTAGTTTTTAATTGGAAGTGGGCTGGGTGCCTTCCAAAAGGTTGGTACCATTTGCAATGAGCCTTTGACTGATAATCAAAGAACAGACATTTAATTATATGCTGGTATTTCGTGTATCTTTAAAGGGGGATTTGGGGAGGAGTTATTCACCATTCTGAGGGCTAAACCCTTGATACGTTCTCAAAATCCCATTCTACATAAACACCTCTAGCTGAAACACAATTTGTAATTTATATTGCATGCTGTCCACTTTTTCAGGCTGCCAAATTATCTAGGCTAGAGAATAATAAAAATGATACAAAAATCAAATTGCTAACATTTTATGAACTTTCATGGAAGACTTTCCTTTGAACACTCATTTTTTTTCCTTCTTTCTTCTCATGTGCAACACAAACCAAAGAATGTTATTTAATATGTGTTTTGCAGAGAAAAATCCTTTTGCCTCTGTTAGTAACGCATACTTACTTTTATGTGTGTGTGTGTGTGCATGTGTGACTGTTTTTTGTTTTTTGTTTTTGTTTTTGTTTTTTAATTGATAAAATGAAGCGTGTCTGCATTCTTTCAGTCATGTTTAGCTGTCATGGGCTCACAGGGGAATAATGTACACTGACATGGGGTTGGCTGTAGAAGAATATGTAAAAGAGCAGAGACACTGACAGAAAAGCCCTGTGAGGAGTGCCTCTAACTGTGTTAAGCCAGGTCAGATCAGACTATAGTTTCCATATTGTACACTAGTCTGCTTTTGCCTTGATGTAAAGTATTTGCATTTCATAGCTCTTCAGATTTATAAAAGGGATCTCAAGAGAACTAATGCTCTAATGATAGAGCATTTGGAATGGACAACAATCCTCTACTCCCTGTATTTTCTGACTGATGGATTTTGCCTAGAGTCTGCGATTGAGAGGGACCATAAAAAAGTTCTATAAACTCATTAAGCACTGCTTAAAATTGAGAAGAAAATGAAACTTTTAGGATAAGAATCCTTGTTTTACACAAAGGAAATTATCCAACCTTTTTGTCAACCAGCTATTGCTAGTTTCCAGGCCAATGTGATTTGTTATGAAAGATTCTCTTTTTAAATATAATGTTAAGCTATTTCTGAAATCTCACATCAGAACTTACCCTCACAAACTTCCCTGCCCCTTTCTCTCTCAAATAGATCCTTCTTTTCAGTTTGGAGCTAATTAAATCGCTAAAGTATTAGTTAATCTCCTTTCTCTTTTCTACAAAAGTAGGTGCCTGAATTCATTGTTCAGTCATTTATACTGTCTTACATTGTGTGCCATGTCTTATTCTGTTCAGTTGGAACAGAAGTTTCCATTTCAGGGCCAAGAGAGATTAAAACTTTTATAGCTTCACCAGTTTAGTTTAAGACTAGAGCCACCAAGAGCTTTGAAGTACTAAAAATCCTACCTGGCAGCAAGAAAGTTTAACACAGACTCTCACATGAATGCACACACACACAAAATATATATAGATGGTTGGAAAGAATCTGATCCCCTGAGCAGATTATAAAGAATTTTTTTAGTTTGTTGAAATTAAAAGGCAATAATAGGCTGCCTGCCTCATGCCAGCATTTTTTCTCTTTTCCTTCTCTTCTCCCCTAAACCTAATATGTCATTTGGTAATACTCATCAGTTCTGGAGAATATAACAGAATAATTCATTACTTCACTTGATGCCCCCAAGATTGAAAAATACTTGTTACATACAAAGAGATGGTTGTGCAAGGAAAGATTAATAGGTGTAAGGATTCACCAGCTGTCCACTCTATTCAGAGAGAAGAAAACAAGTATATGTAAATCACTTTAGCTGCTGGCATAAGATGTTGTACAATATTTGCCTGGTGCTGGGGTCACTTAAATAAAAAATGTTCTGCTTCATTTAGGCCTTAGTACTATCCTACTTAAGGCTGTGCTGTGATGGACAGTGTCATTAGAACCTGGAAACCAAAGACTTAGAGGCTCACATCTTTAGCTCCTCATGCATATAAACCTTTTTCTATGTAACTGGCCATCTACGCGAAAATTTTAAATAGAAATGCTTTTATAGCATTTATTCAGGCAGGCTTCCTTCTATGCCACCTTGTTTTCTTTCTTTTTGTCTTGTGGAGATGTCTAGCAATGTGAATTTGAAGTTATTCCATATAAATCTATTTTTCATATCTTCCATATTATAGAACACAACATTCTTTTCTATATATATATATATTTTTTCCCCCACCAACTGCATTCAGTGCTTGAAAATCAATATTACATAGATTGCCTACAAAGTAATAGAAGAAAAAGTGTACGGAAAGATGCGGAAAGATGCATGAGCAGAGAATTTTATTTTATTTTATTTTACTTTTTCGGAGGACATCAGAAAATTGACAAGAGTATAAATGAAATAAATTACAAAATTTTTCTTTGATTGTTAAGAATGTTGGTTGTACTGTGAAGATCCATATGTTTGTAAGTCCCCTTTTGAAGCACAATCTCTAAGTGAACACTGAGAAATATTGTTTCTGTTTAGTTAAAACTTCATGGAATCACTACACAAAGTATTTGCTAAATGAGACATGGAAAGTGAAACTACAATTTTTCATGCCTTTGATCAGTAAAAATATGTATGGCTAGAGCAATCCAAAGGAAGAACATCATGGAATCATTGAATAACTTGGATTGGAAGAACCTTTAAGATGTTTAGTTGCAAAACCTGGACATGGGCAAGGTTGCTAACCACTAGATGAAGCAGTAGATCAGGTTGTCCCCATTTCCATCCAGCCTGGCCTTGAGGTCTTCCAGGGACAGGGAATTCCTCTCTACACAGTCTGTTCCTCTTCATCACCCACTCAGTGAAAAACTTGACTTCAAATCTTGATCTCTCTTCCATCATTTTAAAACTATTCCCCCTTGCCTAATCACTATCTTCCCATGTAAAAAAAATTGATTTCCGTCATGTTTATAATTCCCTTTAAATATTGGAAGGTCACAAAGGTCTCCCAGAGCCCCCTTTTCTCCAGACTCAGAGAACAAGCCTCAGTCCTTCAGCCTGTCTTCATAGGAAAGATGAACCAGATCATCTGGACCTTCTCCAAAATATCTATATCATTCCAGTCTCAGAGCTGGACTGTACTCCTAATGGGCTCTCATGAGAGCAGAGTAGAGAGAGACAATTATCTCCCTCACCGTTGGCTACGCCTCTTCCGATGCAGCCCAGAATACCATTGGCCTTCCATGTTGCAAGTGTACACTGCTGGCTCATATTAAGTCTTTCATGTACCAGGACTCTTAAGTCCTTCTCAGTAGGGCTGCACTCCAGGAATTCTTCCAGTGTGTACACATATCTGTGATTCCCTCTTCCTTCTATTGTATCAACCACATCATTCAGCTTGGAGTCATCCATAAACTTCCTGAGAGTGCACTCAATTCCATTACTGTCTTTGATGAAGATCTTAAAGAGTACTGGCCCCTAGACTGATCTCTGCAGACACCTCTCATCATCCACCTCCGGCGGACACAGAGTCGTTTACCACTACACTCTGACTGTGATCATCCAATCAGATCTTTACCTACCTCTTCATTTCCTGTATAGACAAATTAATATTCAATTTATTACAGAACTGAATATTAATTAAATGTTAATTAAAAATATACCTCATTAGGTTGCCAACACTTAATTAACCACAAATCCTACCTGAATATATAATGGAAATATAATTTCTAAATATATGGAATATAATTTCTAAATATAATGGAAATATAATTCCTAAAAGTCTTGAAGCATTTATAAATATGTAACTGGACACAAAAAGTCCAGGAACAGGAAGAAGAAATATCTCTGTCAGGGGCATACAATTAGCTGAGCTGGAAGAACTTAGAAGAAAATAGTACTATCCTAATTTTCTTGTCTGGTTACATTGTAACAGACTGTTCGTACAAGACAGATGATAATTGGGTGGCAAAGTACATAGCTGAGAAAAGACTGAAAGTTTACATTGCTAAAACCCAAGGTTGTGCATACAGAGGTTTTGTTGGTTTTTGTTTTTTTTTTTTTTTTTTTTTTTTTTAGTTCCCATTAGTGGAAATATTACACTGGATGAGAATGCACTGGATGAAGTGATTGCTGCTAGAAATACATTATGCTTAGTTAGTAATTGTGAAGATTTGAAGTGGTTAAGCTTAGGATAGGAGGAGAGTGGAAATAAATGCTTGATATCTTAATGGATGCTTCAAGCTGATTATGTAAACTATTCAGAGAAAGATCAAAGGGCTTGCCCAGGGATAGAACAATATATCCAATATATCAATACATTTTATCAAGGATATACTTCTCTATAAGCATGACTTCTGATGTGTTTATATATATGCTAACTAACTAACTAACTAACAAAAAAAAAAAAAAAAAAAAAAAGTAAAGAAGTTAATCATCTGTTTTGGAACTCCATAGCTTGTAAAACAAAGGAAAACAAATATTAAATACATCCAGAAGATGAACATATCTCTAGAGGAGTTTAAAGGACTTCAGTCTTGAAAGTTCATTACAGAAACATGAACTCGCTCTTACTACTTGTTTATTCCAATTTCTTGTGAACCAATTCTTTGCCTTTTCACTGAAGGGTTCTGCTAAAAAAAAAAAAAAAATACTGTTTTAGGCAGTTTTGGCATACAGGTGTATTTAAATGCAGAGAACAAATCAAGTAATTATTTTATCTCAGTAAAAATGGGCTACACTTTAAACTCTGTTCTATAGAACACAATGAGAAACTTGATATTTCATATAGTTTAACTGTTTTTTATTTTTTGTTTTTAATTATTATGATTTTTTTTTTAATCCTAAGATCTCTTAGGCTTAAAAGGGCTGAAAACAAACAAACTACAGTATTGCAGCCATCATTGTAGCAAGCACTTTGTCTATTACAATGCAATGTAATGTAATGAAATGTATAAGAGATACAAGGATGTTGAATAAAAACGTATCCAGGAACTAAATGTACATTACAGCTAGAATCATATTCCTGCTTGGTTTTGTTTGTTGTTGTTGTTGTTGTTTTTTCTTGGTTTTTATTTTTATTTTTTAATTATTTTTATTTTTAGGAGATCTGAGTTTTTTGTTGACATCTAAATGAATGCTTTATGATTAAAATCAACAAAACCAAAGGTATTATAATGCCATCCTACAGATATCTCTTTCAAGATTACTTTAATAATATTTAGACTGTTAAAACAAGGGGAATAATTTGAAGACTTATTTTGGGGTAATGAAAGTATTTTGAATTTCCTCCAGTGATAATTACATGTGCTGGATACACCTACATGTTCATCACACCCACATTTTTTACCTATTGCTATCCAAAATTCTGAAGATATCAGTCTGTGAATAAGTAAAGTTTTTGTCATTTTGTTGGTTGTAGTTGGTTAACCCAATAGCCATGACATCTAACTTTTACTTGATTACAAGAATTTTGTACATATCAGGTACAGTAGTATATATATCACCAGTGATCTTAAAGTTCCTTTTTTTTTTTTTTTTTCCAAGTGGATAATCCTTTAAGCTGGGCATCTAAGATTTGCTTTTTAAAGAAAATATTATTTTGATACTTTCTAGCATTAAGAGCACCTTCAAGATCAGATGTACATGTCTCTTGTCCCCAGAATGTACCCTGAATCTCACATATCTTTTTTTATACAGACAAAATCTTTTGTACACTAACCCATGGATTCAATGTTTTCAATGTATTCATATTAATGAATTTATAAACGTAAATATAGCCAAAGATCTTCATGTCTGCATTACGGTATAATAAAATGAGCTTTCTTTTCCTCTCCTCAGAAACCTTTTGGCTCAACTGCTACTTTTCAGATGAATGTGAAGAAAAAGGCTCAGTCTTTAGTTAGAGCTTTATTTGTCCCCATAAAACATATTTGTCCCCATTTATGGCTCTGAAGAGCTTCAGGACTTGCCTAAAGGTGAGCCTTACCCTTATTTTCTCCCCATACAATTCCACCATTTCAGGAGGCCTAGAGGCTGTTCACTAGCTCACTGTATGAACATGAGATAAGAAGGAAGGGTGAGTACGGAGAACTTAGACCCCCTCTGGGGACTTCCCAGTGCATAGTATAGAGAGAGCAATCAGCTTGGTGCCTCAGCTTCTCCGCTCATGTAATGATATTTCCTTTCCTTCCAGGGGTTTCACAAAGCTTAGTTCATCAGTGGTCTATGAGGGACCACTGTGAGGGTTTTTTTCAGAGATGAGTACCGCAGAATGGCCTAAATAATTTATCCTTGCTTTTTCTTCTACCCAGTAGGCTTCTCTTAAAAATGCTTCCAGCCCTTTTAAGTTTGGGTGCACACTGTACTTGCAGAAAGAAAAAAATATATTACAAAGAAAAATGCATAATGTATGATAATGTTGAAAGTAGCAAGAATTAAAGTAAATGGTCTGATATAAAAAGGGTTTCAAACAGGATTAATAATTCTGTAATTTGTTATACAAAGTCAATTTTTCCACTTCCAAAGCTAAGTTGCCTAGTGGGGTTTATTGGCTCACTCATTATTAGGTATATATCACTTTTATTATTCCACATTTTTATGTGTTTATTAAGAAAGAAAAAAAAAAAAAAGACATAATTCATGAATAAAATATTTTGCTCTAAGCATCCATATATGAAAGGTGGTCTGAAAGCCCATATTCTCTCTTATTTAAAAAAGGAAATACGTTGTATATTTATTGATCTATCTTTTTATCTATTTGTATATTTATAGGATGTATCTATGTAGGGAGGTTTTGTGTGTTTGTATGCACATGGACATATATGCATATGTATATATGGTAATATGTGTATACATATATTGTGTATTCTATTACCATACAAACATATATAAAGCAATCTTTGAAAAAAGGCATAGTAATGCTACTTCTATTCTTTCTTTCTGATAAACCTTCTAAAGTCTGCCCTCTTTTGCTCTCAGTGTGACCTATCCTGGATGGTGCCTTTCATAAGAGTCAGTTCCCTTTTCCCCTTTTCCTATTCTTCAGCTTTCTCAGCTGATCATATCCACTCTGCTAAACTCTGGTTTCTCTCCTAATCTGTGGCAGAATGGCTCCTATCCAAATGTCACCTTACAACACTAGATGTGATTGAGCATCCATGCAGTAGCCAACGAACTGCTACAGATGATGTGAGGAAACGTTAACTTGATAGATAATAGTTTTATTTTTGGTCTTCTTAATCACTCTGCACCTGGTAGGAGTTTGATGTGAACAGATAAGTAGTATTGAGAGACAGATAGAACCTGATGGGCAACATTTTTATGTATGTATCTATGTATTAATTAATTTATTTAGAATATTAGGGTGAGAGGCCTTTTTTTTTTTTTTTAATCCTCTTGCTAGATTTTTATTTTTATTTTTAATTTTAACTAATATTATCCTCTCTATTTTTTACTAATCAGCTCATGAAAGATAATTTGCTGTCGGTAAATTTGGATTGGAATTCTGCAGTATTGTAACAACAGAAATTAAAAGTCAAGAAACTCAAGAAATCATTTCATGGCAGTTAATGAAACAAACAAAAATGCAGTTTTAAAAATAGGATTTATAATAAGAGCTCAGCCTTTGACCTAAGGTCTCTCTCTGTCCTCTTTGGTGGTGAGAGGTAAATTACACTTGCTAACTTCATCCATGACATGGCACAAATAACTTCATAAATGTTCCATAATTGTACTGTGATTATATGGTTATTGCTGCATGTCGTCAACAAAATGATTACCTTGAGGCCTCATAGCTCCAATCTAAAGCACATGGTAATTAGCTAAGGAAGGATTAGGATCTAAAAGACACCTGAGGAACTCCTTCTGCAAATACACAGGATAATTAGTATGTTGAATGGACACCTCCAAAGACAACAACAGTGGAGATTGAAGCAACAAGCAAACTTTGAAAAATGTGAGGCTTTTGTAGAGGTCTTAATAGAGGACTTTATAGAGGGATGAAACAAATGCAAAAGGAGAGAGAGAAAAGTAAAGTAATGTCATGCTCCAGCATTCCATAGCGGAAGTTTTTGTGCTATTTGTGCAACTGTTTCCAGGAAAACATTGCATCAAGGCCTGGGAGAATTTTGTTCTTTAAAGAACTGTAGATTTTGGATCTTCTTGAAATGAACATGTATTGGAGCTGAGGAAAATCAGCTCTGAAGTAGAACTGAGAAGTTTTAACACTTCACTGAGACAAAGACTGAACAGCATCTGCTGCATATGTTCTCAGACTTTTTGGACCAGACAAAAAGAGAGATAATACTGTGTGTTCTCAAGTTTGGCCATACTTCCTTTCTTTATCTCCACAATAATCTAAACTTCACTATGATCTGTATCCACGATACAGTTAAAAATAATTTTTATTCAGCTTAAGTGGTATGACCCAGTATAATTTCAGATATTACAACTAGCTTCTTCAAAATGGTGTAGCTCCTTTGAGCCCTACCTACAGCTAGACTAACCTGCAGATAAGAAGCACATAGGCCATAGGCTTTGTTGTGTTTTGTTCTAATATCAATCCTGTTTAATTCTGAGTGAATATTTAGATTTTTCTTTTAAAATAAAATCAAGAAAAGTGGGGTGCACACGTTGAATGCACATGTTATCATTCCCTGAATGGTTTCTATACCTATCTATCTTTAAGTACCCAATAAGTCTGAAATTATGCTTCTGAAATTATGATTTCTTCTTACTGATTATCCATCCCTCTGCTTGGGCTGCTGGTGCTTTTTCTTGGACTTCAAGCTGATTATATATAATGTAGAAATTTTAGACTCTTTTAATATGTTTGAGTATTTTTCACTTGCCTGAAGTTACATATAACCTCTCAGTCTTTTTATGGATTTAATTATAAATGATTTGGCCATGTGGTCATGTGGAAAGACTGTTGCAAAGCAAGGAGCTGAACACAGGTCTGCAGAGTCCCAGATTACTGCACTAACCACTGATTCACCTTTCTTCCCACAAAATACCCCTTACTTCTCACAGGTCCTGGCATGGCTTCTTCCTGTATTTATGCCAAGGAAAAAGGGCATGAAGAGGAGAGCCAAGTACATCAGACTCATGCCACTCAAGTATTCTCTTGCAGTGTAAGCATTTACAGATATTCCTTTCAGGAAGATTTTTGGTTGCTTTTCATTGCCTCATTAGCACAAAGCAGCTGGAGTTGAGGCCTTGGCTTAACCCCAAAGTATAGTCTGTATGAGACTGCCATAGAAGTGAATTAATTGATTTCATAGAATCATAGAATCACAAGGTTGGAAATGACCTGTAGAATCATCTAGTCCAACCGTCTTCTCATTACCATTGCTACCACAAGCTACTAAACCATATCTTGCAGCTCCTCATCCAGACACCTCTTGAACACTGCCAGGGACGGCAACTCCATGACCTCTCTGGGCAGCCATTCCAGTGCATGATCACTCTCAGAGAAAAAGTTTTTCCTCATGTCCAACCTAAACCTCCTTTGATACAACTTGTGGCCATTCTCCAGGTCCTGTTTGTTGCCTGGGAGAAGAGGTCAAACCCCTCTTCACCCCAACCTCTCTTCAGGAAGTTGTAGAGTGCAATGAGGTCTCCCCTGAGCCTCCTCTTCTCCAGACTAAACAATCCCAGCTCCCTCAGCCACTCCTCGTAAGACTTGTGCTCCAGACCCCTCACCAGTTTCGTTGCCATTCTCTGGACACGCTCCAGGGCCTCAACATCTTTCCTGTAGTAAGGTGCCCAAAACTGAACGCAGTACTTGAGGTGCGGCCTCACCAGTGCTGAGTAAAGGGGGTTGATCACCTCCCTGCCCCTGCTGGCCACACTATTTCTAATGCAGGCCAGGATGCCAGTGGCCTTCTTGGCCTCCTGGGCACACTGTTGGCTCATGTTCAGAAAAGCACCAATCAACACCCCCAGGTCTCCTTCACAATCATCCAGCCACTCGTCCCCAAGCCTATAGCACTGCATGGGGTTGTTGTGGCCAAAGTGCAGGACCCGACACTTAGCCTTGTTGAACCTCATCCCATTCATCTCAGCCCAGCAATCCAGCTTATCTGGATCCCTCTGTAGGGCTTCCTTACCCTCAGGCAGATCAACACCACCTCCCAACTTGGTGTCATCTGCAAACTTACTGAGGGTGTACTCAATCCCCTCATCTAGTCATCAATAAAGCTATTAAACAAGATGGGCTCCAGTACCAACCCCTGAGAGACACCACTTGTAACAGGTCGCCAACTGAACTTAACTCCATTAACCACTACACGTTGGGCACGGCCTTCTAGCCAGTTTCTTACCCAAAGAAGGGTATACCTGTCCAGACCATGGCCAGCCAGTTTCCCCAGAAAAAGCCTGTGAGAGACTGTGATTTCTTACTGCAGTGAATGATTACCTGCACATTTTTGTTTTCTTGTTATTCATGTGAGGTATGTTAAATTTTGTCTGGACAAACTACTCCCAGGCTAGACATGTTTTCACCACTTAATACATCACATTTTCTTACATATATATTATATATATTTATATTAAAATATATATATATATATTATTTTTTTCTGTAAGATGGGAATCTCCATCAGAATCCTAACTTGTACAAATTAAAATACTGAGACCCAAATCCATCCTTTTAATGTATCCACTGACTGCAGCATTGAGCTACAGCAAAGATGAATTAGTCTGGAATATATATATTGAATATTTAATGCATATACAACATGCTATAAATGCTTGTCCTGCAGGTAAAATGTAATTATTCTAATTACACTTTGATTTCTGTACAGCTACAGAGTAAATTACCTGATTATTTGTATTCTGTGCCATAAAATGTCATTCTAATTCAACCTTCAAACCCATACAAGCCTGTTTCCCTTGCATAAGAGTTCCAGAGGTATTTTTGGTTAGCAGCCATTAACTTATCTTGATAAGATACAGTCAATTTTTTATCCCTTTTTCATATCTTTGGGTTCTTTTAACTTACTTATTGGTGGCTATATTTTAATTATTAGATAGAGAAAGGCATTCATTACATGCTGGCTTGCCTAGCAATGGGCAGGTATGTTGCTGTTGCTGATGCATCTGTACTGTAAGTTATTACCTTGGTAGCATACCATAGTGCACTTTGAGGATAACAGATCTTGGTCTTTGGAGATGTTTACTCTCTTTCCTCATACAGTTGGCTAAAATAGAGGACTGGAGGATGGATGAGCACCATAACAGAAGTGGTAAAGCTACCAGTGACAGAAAAGTTTTATAAAATAAAATGGGAGGGAGACTACTTACTTGAGAAGAGTACGGAATCAATTAAAATTTGATTAAAAAGGACTTCTGGAGGTCGCCTCATCTAAATATCTGTTTAGAAATGACACCATAACCAACATTAGATGAGGCCGCATACATCTTTGTCTAGTCAAGTGTTGAAAACTACTGAAGATGGAGATTTGATAACCTCCCTATATAACCCATTTCAGTATTGCACCGCCACGCTGTGGAAAAAAAAAAAAAAACACTTCCTATTCCTCAGTGTGAAACTCAAAAATTGCAACAAATACTCACAATATTTTGCTGTCTCACTGATTAGAGATGAGACTGGTTTTTTTCATATTTGAAACTATTCCTAAAATTGTTGAAGGCAAAATAATTGCCAGAGAGCTGGATTATATAAAAATACCACTTAATTGATTTGCTGTATGTATCCAATGTCATATGCAGATGACAAAAGCACATGTATCTACTGTAATGATGTTGTCCAGAATATACAGGTCTTGATTTCAGAGCCTAATTTCAGCTCTGACTGCTGAGTAATGTTAATCAAGTCTCTTCTCTCCAAAACAGGAGTGGTTAGCCAAACATTCTTTATGAGCTGATTTGATATAAGACACAATAATGAGATGAATTCCGTTGTCAGGACAATGGAACTGTACCCATGGCTTTTGCCTAAGAAAAAGCCTCCAGGAGGTCAGTGACATCCACCAGATGCAGGAAGGACCATCAGAGAGTGTAAGAGAGAAACTGACTGATGCAGTAACACCCTGGTATGCCAGAGAGAAAGGTTCCAGAGAGATGCTCCCCAAATACTGATGGGTTCCCTGCCTTGACGCAGTTGGGTGGAGGTGTAGGGGACCTGAGAGATGGGGGGAGCTGGAAGACAGTTGGGCTCGGTATCATGGGTGAATCCCTTCCCTACCTACCTTACCTCCCCAGGTACCCCTAAGTGATAGGTTTGAGGCACTGGGCACTGAAGGATTGATGAGAAAGGAGGCGAGGGAAGGTTCACCTACGATATTACCAAGGGTGATTCTGTGTCTCGAGGCTGCCTCTGTCAGGAAAGACTGAAAAGCTATTTCTGTAGGTGATACCCTTCTTACAGGAGTGGGGAGCCCCATTTGAAGACTGGACCTGACGTGTGGGCATGTGTATTGCCTCTCTGTGTCCTGTGTCAAGGACATAACCAGAAAATGCCCAGATCTGGTTCACCCCTCTAATTACTACCCATTACTGATAGCTCAGGCAAGCAACAATGAAGTTTCTCATAGAAGCCTGTGAATTATCAAGAAAGGCTTCAGGGTTTTTGGGTAGTTGATTGAGAGGGTGGGAGCACAATTGATACTTTATTCTTTCCCTTTTGGGGCAGCGAGGCATGCAGAGAGTGCTAGGAAAACTGAGGTTACTCATCGCTGAGTGGCTCATGCTGTCACAAGAACTTTGAGTTTTTTGACTACTGGATGATTTACTCAGCACCTGGTCTAATGGCTGCAGACAGGTGTCACCAGAGTTTTTTGCTTCAGTTTTCACCAGCACCCAGGCAGGATTCTTGTATTACTCATTTACCTGAAACTCGCATTCCTGAACCTGTAGGTGGGTACTAGGGGAGTAAATCCCTCCCACTGTGAGGGCAGAGCAATTCCAAGACCTCCTCATGAGACTCAATGCATACAAGTCTGTGGAGCCGGATGACATGAATCCCAGGATCATAAAGGATCTAGCTGATGTGGTTGCTGAACTGCTCTCCATAGCATCTGAAAAATCATGGCTGTTAGGAAAAGTCCCAGGGGACTGGAAAAAAGGAAACATCACTCCCATTTACAGGGAAGGGAGGAAGAAGGAACTACAGGCCTGTGAGCCTCACCTCTGTGCTTGGGAACATCATGGAACAAATCCTCCTAGAAGACGTGTTAAGGCACATGTGGGATGAGCAGGTGATTTGAGATAGCCAGCATGGCTTTACCAAGGAAAGGCCATGTCTGACCAATCTAGTGGCATTCTATGATGGGGTGATGACATCGGTGGACAAAGGGAAAGCAAGCATCTACTTGGACTTGTGCAAGGGCTTTGACATGGTTCCCCACCACAGAGATAGAGCTTTGAGATGTGAACTATTGAATGGATAAGGAATTGGTTGGAAGGCCATAGGGAGAGGGTTGCAGTGAATGGCACTTCATTCATGTGGAGGCTGGTGATGACCGGTGTCTCCCAGGGATTGACGCTCTTCATCCTCACATGATGGGCTCAAGTGCACTATCAATACTCTGCTCACAGAAGTTGTGGATGCTCTGTCCCTGGAAGTGTTCAATACAGGCTAGAGAGGTCTCTGGACAACTTGTCACCATCTAGTACCAGATCTGGTGGTTAGTGGCCCTGCCTATGGCAGGATGGTTGGAACTTGATGACCCTTGGGTTCCATTCCAACCCAAGCCATTCTATGATTCTATGATTATGAAAAGCTAGGTAAAAATAAAGTAATACAATAGCATGTTATTACATATTACTATGTGTGATATGTAATATATACCAAAATTAATAAACCTGTGAGATCTCCATCCCACAGTTAAGAATAAAATGATTTACTAGGTACTGAGCAGGTATCATGGATTTCCTCACCCACCTCTTTGTCTAGAAAACTGTTTGAGGCTTTGCTTTTAACATTCTACAAAGGCAATTCAATTGGAACATCAGGCCAGACTGAAACTGAGGTCTCTAAGGTGCACTGGAAGCAGTCTTTTAAGACAGCCAGTCCTGCTAAAACAAATGTCTTTCTTATTAATTTGGGAACAGTGTGTCTCTTCTTGACACTTTGGGCCCTGCTTTTTATTGATCAAAATTTGTAGGCATCATTTTTGTTGGGCAGAAAATTCAAGATGAATGCTGTTTTCTTGCTTTGGTTTCAGTTGGGACAGAGTTGATTTTCTTGATAGTATCTGGTATGATGCTATGTTTTTATTTTAGGAGTAAAACAATGTTGATAAAACACAAATATTTAGTTGTTGCTGAGCAACACTGAGAGGTGTTGAGCAGTGCTGTACAGAGAAAAGAATGCTTCAGTATTTCTGTGTCTTGTGCTGTCCTGCCAGCGTTGGTGCTGAAGAGGCATAAGGAATGTATAAGGGGACAGAAAAAGGACAGCTGACTTAAAGTGGCCAAAGGGATACTCCATGCCATACCACAAAATGTTAAAATAATAATAATAATAATAATAATAATAATAATAATAATAAACAAACAAACAAAAAAGCCATAAACCAAATCAAAACAAGTAAAACCTATAAAATTGAAATTGCTTTGTGTATCGCTTGTCTTCTATATATATACACACATACATACATATATTTCTATATAACTGTATTTACTGATATCTCCCTTCTTTTTCCTAAGCAAATAGCTTTTATCTCAAACTATGTATTCTGCTTTTCTTTTCTTCCCCCAGTTCTCTTCTCCATCTCACTGGAAGTGGGAGGAGTGAGCAAAAGGCTGTTTGGTGCTTAGCTGCTGACAGTTAAACCTTAACAGTCCTTGACAGTCCCTGATGCACCCAGTGTGGCAAATGAAGGTTTGAGATAACAGTAAATCTCATCTGAATATTTTAAAACAAATTTTTTATAAGCAGTATACTAGCTTAGTAACTGGTGATCACAAAATGAACCTTTTCACTCAGAGTATGATATTACTTGCTTTCATTGCATTTTTTTTTTTTTTTCCCCTTAAATCCATCCCCATTTTTTATTACCTGTTAGGGTTGGCCAAGGCTTCTTTACAGTCTTGCCATTTGTATAGACTCATGTTATACTGGTAGTGGATTTGATTTGGTACTTGCACTCAGTAGTACCATCTTTCTCACATTTCAGCAGCCTTCCAACTGAAACTCATTACAAACACACTCTCTACTCCAATGCAAGTTAAAATAGTTGTGGAAAATTTTGAATATACCTGGCATATTTTATACCTGACATAATCTTTTTTGCTTTGTCTTCTGCATGTGTTTCCAATTTTAATTATAGTTAAGAAACTATTCAAAAACACCAAATCAGAGGTGTACCCTGAGGGGGGATTGTTGTGGATGGAAGATGTGTGGGAGAATACAGGCAGGTATCTATCACGATTATCACCTCTGATGAGTCTGGAACTTCCACTTGAGCAACTACAGAATCCTAAAAATGTCACAGAATGTTTTAAAAAGCTATGCCTTGATCCTGACAATGTCATAGATCTTCTGCTCACTACATGTGTCGGGCATATACCAAGCCATTCAATATTACTTAACACTCTCTGGAGGTCTGAGTCCAACACAACACATTGCAGAACCTCCTGAAGGAGATGTTGAGTTAAATCAATTTGCAGAAGTGAAGGCCATCTTTACATTTTGCTGAAATGTTCAGTGTACTATCTCTAATCTGGTTCACAGATGGTGGCAAATGCACTGTGGGAGTGGTTACAGCAATAGAAACTGAACAACTTGACAGTGCAGAGGCAAACCCATCTGAGTCTCTGCGTTGTGGAAAAATACTACTGCCTGAGTAGAGAATATGTTGTGCATCATGTAGATACCTATGTACCCAAGAGTTGTGCCACCAAAGTTCATCAAAATAAGCAGAAGGTGTATTGGGCCTCTAAAGTTAAATTGGCTCAGGAAGATTTAAACTGGCAATACAAGGATGGATTATTTACACCTCAGTGGGACCATGACACCTCAGTCAAAAGCCCATTCAGGGACCTGGGTACACTTAGTGAGTAATGAGGAAGATTGGGATTGTCCAGTGCGTACATCAAAGGAATTTGATGTTTCATGAGAACAGCCAATAATTTGAATTATGTGATGGTACTTGCTATATAATACTGCATAGCATCATCACTATGATTGTTATATGCCTTATCAACATAGTAAAAATTACAGTAAGAATCACCCAGATTAACGAAGAATTAATTCTGATAGAAACAAATCTAGCTTCAGCATGGAGTAATCCAGTACTGTACATCACCTCTCCTGGCCTGAAGGACTTTTATGACTGATGGAGCCTGAAACTATGGTCTAAATGAACTCCACAGCCAATTTACAGGGACTGCCTGTAGACCAAGGTAATTTTATACATATATATATAATATATATATGTATTATAGAGAGAGAGAAATAGAAAGACAACTGATGACAGTTAATTAAGAAATATGGGAATAGTGGGACCAGACCACAGTGTAAATGGTATGGAATAAGGGGTGGATATTGTCCTGGTTTAATCTGGAACAAAGTTAATTTTCTTCATAGTTTATATTATGATGCTGTATTTTGTCTTTAGGAGAAAAACAGCACTGATAACACACTGATGTTTTGGCTGTTGCTATACAGTACCAAGTATTTTTCAGTTTTTTTTCTAGTACTGTCACATTAGCAAGCCAGCTGGAGGAGCACAAGAAGCTGGGAGGGAATGGAACCATAACAGCTGACCTAAACTGGCCAAAGGAATATTCCATAACATGAAATTGTATGAAAAAAACTCTAAGACTGAGGGGAGTTGGGTGGGCAGAAGAGAGCAAAAGGCAGTTCAGTGTTTAGCTGCTTGCCAAATTAAACTACAACATTAAGGCAGGCTTATCATTATAGAAAAGATTATGTGAACTGCAAAATCATAATCAAATGATAATTTGTATTCTCAAATTCAGTGAATTACAGACCATTGGATTTTTATTTTTCATATTGACTACATATACATATTTATCCTTTGGTATATATTTTAAAATAAAATTGTATGTTCTTTCCAAAGTCAGAACTTGTTTTAAATGTTCCAGAGGCATCCAAAGATATACAGTATCTCTTGCAAATTCCTGGTGAATTTCTGAAATCATTCTTGCCATGCAAATAGAACCTTGATGTCAAATTACAAACTGTAGGTAACATTAGCAGTAGCTGAGGTTTCCCAACACATTTTATTTGAGAAAGGCCCTTTTCTTGGCTTCAGTAATACATTATTTTTCATCTACTGTAACTTTACTTCAATTTAAAATTGTTTAGCTTAATTCTGTTCTTTCTCACTCCTTCCTCATCTTCCCCACACTCTACACTGGCTATATGGGGCCTTTTTTTTTTTCTTTTTTTTCTTTTTTTCCCCATAATATTTATTTTATTTTCATTAGCTAAAATGGTTTATCAATTTCTATTAACAAGGTAAGGGAAAAATAATTAGGATACTGTTGTCAATATTACAGAAAAAAAAAAAAAAAAGACATGAAATAATACTAATTTAATCTGTGTGTAGTTGTGAAATCCTGCCCCTTCTATAGTAAGGAGTACAATACTAAATTTAACAATACAAGTATGACTGTTTCACAGTTTGTTTTTTCATGCTCCCTCAGTGGTGACTAACAAATAGGCTTCTAATTTCCGAAGTGGTAAATATAGACTGGCAGCAATTGTTAGCAATTGTTTCTGAAGTTTTGTCTGTCTCTTGTATGCTGGGCCCTTATAACTTCCCTACACTTTTCTAAAGATTTTTGTTTTAGACCTGGAAAGATTAAGCAGACCTATAATGCAACATCTCTTTAGTCTTCTACAATGTTTCTGATGGGAATTACTTAAAACAAGTAAAATATCTCATATGAACTTGTTTGTGAAGAGACACATCCCCACATAATAAGCACATGTAAGATTACAAATTTAGGAAGAAGTAAAATAACAGTCAGTTAAGTATGTATTTATAAACATTAATTTTTGAAAATATTTCAAAATGTATATTTTGATGTGTAAACTAGAGTAAGGATTTATAATTGGGAAAGGGAAATCTATATATCAGGCATCATATACTTCTATTTACCAATTGCAAATACTTATATGTAACAAAATATATTAAAAACTTCTTTTCAAAATATGGAAATGAGGCTAGAGAAAGGAAGTATATTCTGTTTTAACAATCACATCTTCCTTTAAAATATTTGAAGGCAAACCCTTGACACTGAAGCTGAATTGTCTTCTGACAAACCATCTCAGTACAATATTTATATGCTGTTCAGAGGTTTCAGCTGATGGAGAATACGTGAGACGCATTTTTGCAGCCAAATGAGCAACTGAACATTTCAGTTGACTTGCACTGGACCAGAAACTGAATCAAATTTTGCACAAATTTAAATTTAGTACCAATAGATAGATATCTAAGCTTAACTGTATGATTTCACTGCTGTTTTTGAACATGACACTTAGAAACATGAATCTCACCTTTTCAGATTACCATTTTGCAATTCTTTAATTCAAAGAATGATGGATTTAGCAGCTTGCAGTTCAGACTGTCTCTTTATAGATTTGAACAACTTTAAACAAATCCTTAAACAGGTGCTTACTGTTTCCTTTTTTTCTGGGATTATGGTTAATGTTTTATCTAGTATAGCAAGGGGAGGAGTTATCATGAATCTTCCCACACCCTTCTTTTCATGTTGATTCACAATTTATGTTCATTTGCCTATAATGAGATGATTAGAGTTGAATCAGATCAGATTTAATCTGCAGTTAAACTGTGAAGTTCTTTTTTTCCCCCAAATGAGGTTGTAAAACCACCATCAAGCTTAAACTACTGTGTAATTTTTTCCTCCTTCTTCATTCTTTCTTTAAAACAACAACAACAACAACAAAACTTCAGTATTTCACAACTGCAAGACAAGGCATCAGTTTGAGCATAGTAAATACTGGCATCTGGTTTTTAACAATTTACAAGCTACATCAGTTGGACTGAAACTACCTAAATATAATATTCAGATGAAGAATAAGAACTGATTTCATGCTTTTTATAATAAAATAACTTTTGCCATGTTAGATATAAATTAACTGTAGTAATCTGGTGAAGGTCACTAGATATCACATCCTTTTCTTGTCCAGTAGTTGGCAAATGTGTGCTGGTATTAATTTGCCTTGTGTGGATGTGTAATGTGTTAAATATTGGACATTAGTACCTCTTTATCAAGTAGGGCATTAGTCAGTTAAGTAATCACATGCAAGACTCTAACACTGAAGCTCACATCTCTCTTTCCTGTATTTCCCCTACTAATCAAAGCATATATGACAGATTAGGACAACTGAATCATTATCTCTTTATGTCTGCTACTATTAATTTAAGAGCAGAACTGATATTGTTGACTAATTTTGCATATAGCTTTTTTAATATCAAATTGTGAAGGTCTCTGCCTTCAGGACTAGATTTTCACTCCATGACTTGTAAATGAAATATCTAGAAATGAAGTAGTAATAATACACACACACACAATCTACTGTTAAAGTCTGCTGGAGCTGCAGGGTATCAGGAGTCTTCTCTGCTTTATGTGCATGAGTTACTTTAGTTAACAAGCCACAAAGGGAGGATGTGTATCAGAAATTGTACCTGTACAGCACAAGGAATAGATTTCAACATCTCAGACTCACACTATGAGACACTAATAGCTTGAAAAACACGATTACTGCATTGTTCAAGCAACACATAAAACCTGGTCATCAAATCACAATCCTTGAGTCCATATCAATTCTCCATGGTATAAAATGCCACCTAGTAGTCTTTTCTAGAACAACTATTGCAAGAGTCTAACCTTAGAAATCAAGGTCTTCATAAATGAAGATTTAATCAAATAACCAAAAGAAAATATATTAAATGTCCTTTTTGCAGCATTTCTATCATATTATATTTATAAATATATAGAAATTGTACACTGTACGGTCTGCTTATCTGTAGCTTACCCAATGAAATATTATTAGTTTTCATATCTATAAGTTTTACTGTTTTATCTTTGACATACTCTGAAATAGTACACCAGTGACATTTTTTAAAAAATTAGTCTTCTGTGTTTAAAGACCTCTCATCATTTTCATCTATCATTGTTCTGGAAATGTCACACTGATTTTATCCTCTTTGCAATAAATGGTAACATCCAAAAAAAACAAATAACAGTCTGAGACTTCAAAATCAGCTGCCACTCTTGCAGAGAGTGAAAATAAATAAAAGGACAATTTTCTTGAAGGACAGGAGAGGGAAAAAAGTGTGTAAGAGAGTATTAGAGAGAAGGAAAGCTTTATCACTTTCTGGAAATACGAACAACATCCTAAGTAGAAAGAATAATAAATAGTGGGCTTCCTCCCCCTCCCCCCCCCCCAGATATGAATTGCAAACCTGATGCTCACCAGTGAAGATGCTAGTTAGCTTATCTTAAAACTACTAGTAAAAAATCCTCCTGTATATAGATATATACTTATTTATTTTTTTAGGAATTTGTCACTGACCTCACTGTCTTCAACTTTTTGTGCCTAATTGCAGGAAGGGTGTGCTAGACAGTCTGAGAAGATAGGGCTGAACCACACAATTGTTCACAATCTCACTGATAGTGTAACATTATCTTTTGTGGCATTGGATGGTGGATCAGCTACCTTTATCTGCATACATATGGGAAAAGACACTGGGAAATGAAAGACAAAGGTCCCAAAACGAAGAGTTTGTTGCTGGACTTCTAGAACTGTGCAAAAAGTGATGGAAATGTCTAAAATGGTTTGAAAACGTAGGGAATCCAGGAGAAGTTAGGAGGGGAATTCCTAAAAACTTCAAGGAAGGGAGAGAACAAGTTTACTGATTTTGATTTGTCTTCATAACCAATAATCCTACTGAAAATAAAAAGTTTTTTCTCTTTATTTCGTCACAACTTGTCATATTGTGACAATGGAGAGAAAAATCCACTCAACTCTTTTTATCCTATCAAGATTTTTTTAGATCCTGTTAAAATCAAAAAACAAAACAACAGCAAACAAAAAAAAAAAAAAACCAACAAAAAAACAAACATCAAAGCTGTTTTCTTTTCTTGGTAGACTTTGAAACTCAGACAAAAATATGATTTTAATTTAGCATTTCATCCTTATTAGCAAAGCTTGTAAACTCTCACTTAATTTTAAAAAATTCTTTAAATCCTATTCCAGTGGCACTTAATCAAGCACTAAACTTAAGTATGTGTTTAAATGCTTTGATGATTTGAAACCTAAACAATGAGGAAAGTAATGACTTACCAAGATTACTCTGCATTAGTAAATAATGATTATCAAAGAAGGGACACTGTGGTACACCTTATCCCATTTCACAGTAAAAGAAATGGATTTCTTTCATGTTTTTCTTCAGATTTTCATCTCCATTAAAATAAAATAACACCAAAGAAAGGGAAAGCATCCTTTAGAAAATTTTGAAGATACAAATTAATAATGAACCATACAATATTTCAATTTGTAATCATGATTTATGGAGGTAGTAGATACTGTAATAAGAATGCATTTGTCTGTCATGTACATGAGCAATAAGGCCGTGTCATGAACAATGAGCTATAAAACAGGATCATAACAGGAAGAAAACTTTAATATACATATTTTTCAGATGAAGATATAACACAGCAAGGCACTTTTTCCCCTCTTAAGTTGAGTATTGCATGTATAATAAACAACTGATGGAATGATTTTTTAAGTGTTTTCATGTAGAAAGAATATTTAGATAAGTATCTAGCGTTAATGGAAATGAATGTTCCTCCTGCCTGATTCAGCTGTGAAGCATTTTTTAAAATCTAAACATTTTACACTCATGAGAAAACACCTATATGAGGCATGCTTCTATCTGCAGGACAATAAGAGCTTTTCTGATTTAATATCACTCACTGAATTATAGTGTGAGGATATCAAAGAAAAGTAAACATCATATTATTGAAAATAAGAACGTTCAGTATTACTGAATAAGAACACATATAAAAACACATATTGAACAGAACATAACCATTTGGGTTCAGGGCCTAACTCACTCAGAAACTGGAAGAGTCAGAGAGAGTCTCTGAGGTCTAACTATTCTATAAAACTTCACTAAAGAGTTTCTTGCTCTTTTCCTAAAACTGCTAGTGAGTGATACAGAGGAATTAGGTGTACCATTAGACAGAGGTCTATCACTGGAGTTTTTGGATTCCATAGTAGAATACCTGAAAAATAAAATCATTATTCAGGAGATGTAAGAGGTGAAAATAATATTATAAATGTATTAGCTAGAGGTAAATGATATAACTGATTCAGACATTACTATTAAAACCAGAAGATTTAGACAAATAGTATTTAAAATCTCATTAGTCACTTTCTTTCTTTTTTCCTTTTTTTTTCCTTTTTTTTTTTTTTTTTCCCTTGTCTTGTTAAATGACTATCTACATTTATGATATCAGAATAACAAAATTCTCTTTCTTAATCTAGTTGAAGTCTTTGGATGAGGAGTACCAAAATAATACACTTCAGTTCTATCTGAATAATGTGTAAATTTTACTTTCTATATCCAGATGTGCCTAATGTTACCTAAATTCCCATGGGAAAATAGAGATTGCATATATTAAAATATGTATCCTAATGCTCTTCTACATTATCAGAAAGGATATTAAAGGAGAAGGGGGAAAAGAAGAAAAAGGAGAGGGACAGGAGAGGCAGAAGGAGATGGAAAGGGAAAGGGGGAGAAGGAGAATAAGGGGGAAGGGGAGGGGAAGAGGTAGAGGGGAAAAGAGAGGAAGAAGAAGAGGGAGAAGGAAAATGAAAAAAAAAATGAAAAAAAAAAAGGAAATCTGAACAGTTGAAGGGCCTATGATGACATAATTGCATCAGTGGACAAAGAAAGACCCAAAGAACGACTGTTATTATCTACCTGGAACTCAGTATATTCTTTGATAAGGACCTCCAAAGAATCCTTCACTCTAAATATGAAAGGTAAGGTTTTGAGTATTGAATTGTAATGTAGACAAGAAACTGATTGTGGAATCATACCTAGAGAGCTGTGGTCAATGACTCAATCTCCAAATGGAGACTAGTAATGTGTGGTGTCCTTCAGGGGCTAGTACTGGAACCGGTGCCATTTAATATCTTTATCAATGACATCAGCAGTGGGGTCAAGTAAACTCTCAGCAAGTTTTTGAATAACACCAAACCATGTAATGCATTTGAGATGCTTGAGAAATGGGATGCCATCCAGAGAGACTTGCACGTAAATCAAGGCAACACCCACTAACATCTGATCCTCTACTCTGTGCTGGTGAGTGTTGTGTCCAGTCCTCCCAACAGCAGAGATATGGACTTTTTGAAGCATATTCAAAAGAAGGCCATAAAAATGATCCAATGGATGAATCATTTCCACTGTAAGGACAGGCTGAGAGATCTGGAGCTGCCCAGTCTGGAGAAGGCTTCGGGGACAACTGACAGTGGCCATATGGTATTTAAGGAGGGTCTGTAGGAAAGATGGGAGCTGACTCTTCAGCATCCTCTCTTGTGATCATGATAAATGGCTTCCAACTAAAAGATGTGAGGTTTAAATTGGACATAAGATTTATTTTTATTTGTTTGTTTGTTGTGATAGGGGTGGTGAAGTGCAGGAACAGGTTGACAAGAGATGTGGTAGATGCTCGTTCAACATATTCCAGGTCAGCCTGGGACTCTGAGCAACCTGATCTATAGCTGTTTCTGTTCATTGCAGAGAAGTTGGATTAGATGACCTTTAATGGTCACATACAACTGTTTCTGTGCTTCCACAGTGATAAAAGACGAAAAAAGAAAAAAAGGAAAAAGGAAAAAGGAAGAAGGAAGGAAGGAAGGAAGGAAGGAAGGAAGGAAGGAAGGAAGGAAGGAAGGAAGGAAGGAAGGAAGGAAGGAAGGAAGGAAGGAAGGAAGGAAGGAAGGAAGGAAGGAAGGAAGGAAGGAAGGAAGGAAGGAAGGAAGAGAAACAAACTATCAATATATTGCCACAGATAGTGTCCTAATCAGATTGTTCTCAAGCGGGGAAGCACGACAGTACTCAATATGAGTGATCAAGCTTCACTTTATTGTTGCACACACAGAGTTTATATATGATTCTAATACACATGTGTTCACCTACTATTGGAGCACAAGGTGGGCGTCTAGGTGGGCTGCCTAGCTTCAACCAATGCTCAGCCAGCATTCACACCTGCCACTGAGCTCATCTGCTCATCGGCCCCCCACATATCCACAGAGCACAGCTGCGGATGTAGGCCTGCTGTTTATGGCCTGCTGTTTACAGGCTGCCCAAGGATGTTGTGTCTCCTATCTTAACTCCTAATGCTTTCTCATGAGAATGCACCCTGTGCTGCCGCACTAGTTATGCTCGTTCACAGCCTCATGTCCGCCCTGCTCTCGCAGCCATTCCCCAACAATACATCTTTCTCCTGGTATGGGTTAGAATCACAGAATCATAAAATCACCAAGGCTGGAAAGGACCTTCAAGATCATCTAGTTTAACCATCTTTGAACACACTCCAGGACCTCAATATCTTTCTTGCAGTGAGGGACCCAAAATTGAACACAGTACTTGAAATGTGGCCTCACCAGAGCTGAGTACAGGGGGACAATCACTTCCCTGTTCCTGCTGGCAACACTGTTTCTGATGCAAGCCAGGATGCCATTGGCCTTCTTGGCCACCTGGGCACACTGCTGGCTTATGTTCAGCCAAGTATCAACCAACACCCCCAGGTCCATTTCTCTACGCAGTCTTCCAGCCAATCCACCCCAAGCCTGTAATGTTGCCTGGGGTTGTTGAGGCCAAAGTGCAGGGCCATCATCCCACTGGCTTCAGCCCAGCTATCCAGCCTGTCCAGATCTCCAGAGGTCTGTAGGTCCTCGCTACCCCCAAGCAGATAGACACTTCCAGCCAACTTGGTGTCATCTGCAAACTTACTGAGGGTGCAATCCTAGCTCCCTCAGCCTTCCCTCACAAGGCCTGTGCTCCAGACCTATCACCAGCTTCACTGCCATTCTCTGGATACTCTCCAGGGCCTCAATGTATTCCTTGTAATGAGGGACCCAAAACTGAACACAGTACTCAAGTTGCAGCCTCACAAGTGCTGAGTACAGAGGGATGATCATCTCCCTGCTTCTGCTGACAACATTATTTTTTGTACAAGACATGATGTCATTGGTCTTCTTGGTCATCTGGGCACACTGCTTGTGCAAGTTCAGCTGAATGTTGACCAAAATCCCCAGGTTCATTTCTTCTGCACAGTCTTCCAGCCACTCTGCCCAAGCCTTTAGACAGTAGTTGTGGCTAATGTGCAGAACCTGACACTTGGTTTTGTTGAATATCATCCCTTTGGCCTTAGCCCAGGCCCTGTACGGGTCTCCTTGTAGGGCCTTCCAACCCCTAGGGAGATCAACACTTCCTGTTAACTTGGTGTCATCTGCAGACTTACATAGGATACACTTAATCCCCCCAACCAGGTCATCAATAGATATTGAACAGAACAGGTCCCAGTACTGACCCCTGGGGATTACCACTTGTGAGTGGTTGCTAGCTGGATTTAACCTCACTCACGACCTCCATCTGGGCTCAGCCCTCCAGCCAGTTTTTTACCCTGCAAAGAGTGTATCCATCTAAGCTGCAGGTTGCCAAATTCTCCAGGAGAATACTGTGGGAGACACTGTCAAAAACTTTGCTGAAGTCCAGATAGGCTATGCCAAAAGCCTTTCCCTCATCCACTGGGTGAATCACTTGATCATAGAAGGAGATCAGGTTGGTCAAGAAGGACCTGGCTTTCATGAACCTAGATGACGGCAGAACAAAGACTACATATTTAAGACTAGCAGATGCTACCGTAATCATTAACATAAAAAATTAGAAGCATTTGAAATTGTCAGGAACTTATGTGCTTTTTCTTTTCATTCATTGTTGATATTCATAAAGGAAGTAAGTGAAGCTTAAGAACTATGAGGTTCCTTCTTGAATATCTCACAAAGGCATATACCTCATAAAGAAATTGTCTTAATCATATCATCAAACAAAAAGACTTGAAACATGATCTCAGATGAAAACTCTGACGGAGAGAAGCAAAGCTTAAATTCCTCAGCTCTCAGATTTTGGAAATTACAGCCACGACTCCATATCTCAGACTCTGAAAGGAATAATAACTATTTGCAATTTATCAAGGTGAGGGTTCCACTGGAGGAAATATCTTATTTGATTTAGGAGCTGAAATTACACAACTAGAGAGTTATTAAGTAACAGCACAAAACAGGAAGAATAAGCAAGGAAATGGATGGAACAAATCTGAGGAAAAAGTAACAAACTCATAACAAGTTTGCAAGCCATCCTCTTTGATTACCTCTTTATCTATTAATATCTTAATGTTTTGCAGCAGAAAATTCTTGATAGGACATTGACCCAACCCAGCAATGAAATAGTAGCAGAAACATAGAGAGAAGTGTAAGGCAAAAAAAAAAAAAAAATAGAAGCAGAAGTACAATATCCAACCTGATAAATCACTCTGCTGGTGATTCTTTTTCTAGAGAGACATGTAGTTGTTATGGATTTGTCTCCTTCATGTGTCACGAAATTTCTTTTGGCAATACTGTAACAGAATATGTTTATATATGTGTTTTAAGAGAATTATAACTACATTACCTGTCAATTAAAAGTTTAACTTTTATTTTTGCTTGTCTTATTGCAAAAATTTGGGACTGCTGTTTCAAAATTTTACTGCCCCTTGGTTAACATGCAGAACCTGACTCCTACTTCACTGAAAATGAAGTCAGGCGACGGGGGAAGGGGATAAAACAGGGCTCATCAGAGATGACCCTAAGGGAACAATGCTGAAGCTAGGATTGAGGCAGATGTCTCAGCTGAAGTGCATCTACACCAGTGCACGCAGCATAGGCATCAAACAGGAGGAGCTGGAAGTGATTGTGTGGCAGGCAAACTATGACCTAGTTGTTATTACTGAAACATGGTGGGACCACTCCCATGACTGAAGTGCTCTGACAGATGGCTACAAGCTCTTCAGAAGGGATAGACAAAGGAAGGGTGGTGGTGTGGCCCTTTATATTAAGGACTGTTTTGATATTGAAGAGCTTGGGGTTGGGAATGATAAAGTTGATTGTCTATGGAAAAGGATGAGGGGGAAGGCCTGTAGAGGTGATGTCTTGGTGGGGGTCTATAATAGACTGCCTAATCAGGATGAAGAGAAGGATGAGGCATTCTATAAGCAGCTTGCAGAAGTTGCATGATCCCCAGCACTTGTTGTCATGGGAGACTTCAACTTCCCTGATATATGCTGGAAATATAATATGGTGCAGAGGAAGCAGTCCAGGTTTCTAGAGTGCGTGAAAGATAGCTTCCTTACAGCTGGTACAAGAGCCTACGAGGGGTGATGCCCTGCTAGACCTGCTCTTCACTAACAGAGAAGGACTGGTGGAAGATGTGAAGGCTGGGAACTGCCTTGGGCAGAGAGATTGTGAAATTATAAAGTTCTCTACACAGTGTCAGAAAGGTGACTAGCAAAACTGCTATCTTGAACTTCCAGAGGGCAGAGTTTGACCTGTTCAGGATGCTTTTTGCAGGAATCCATTGGGAGTCGCTCCTTAAGGGTAAAGGCGTCCAGGAAGCCTAGATGCTCCTCAAGATGGAAATCTTAAAGGCACAAGAACAGGTTGTTCCTGAATGCTGTAAGGCAAGCCAAAGAAGACTGGTGTGGATGAACTGGGAATTTTTGTCAGGACTCTGGGAGAAAAAGAGAGTCTATGTCCTCTGGAAGAAGGGACAGGCTACTTGGGGAGACCACAAAGAAGTTGCTAAGATATGGAGAGAGGAAGTTAGAAAGGCAAAAGCCTAGCTTGAACTTAGATTGGCTATTGCAGTAAAAGAGAACAAGAAATCCTTTTACAAATGTATCAATGGTAAGAGAAGAACCAAGGAGATTTTCCATCCTTTACTTGATGCAGCAGAGAATGTGACCACTGAAGATAAGAAAAAAGCTGAGGTTCTCAATACCTGTTTTACATCTGTCTTTAATAGGCAGATCAGCTATCTTCAGGGCATTTTACACCTTGATCTGGAAGTCTGAGATGGAATGCAGAACACATCTCTGGTGATTCAGGTAGAGATAGAGAACAGCTCCTCCATCTGGACTATCGCAAATCCATGAGGCCAGACAAACTGTACCCTAGGGTGCTGAGGGAGCTGGTGGAGGTGATGGCTGAGCTGCTTTCCTCCATCTATCAGTGGTCCTGGTTATCTGGAGAGGATCCAGAAGATTGGAGACTTGCCGGAGTGACTCCCATCTACAAGAAGGGCCATAAAGAGGATCCGGGGAACTACAGGTCTGTCAGCCTGACTTCCGTACCAGGGAAAGTTATGGACCAAATCATCTTGGGTGAGATCATACATGTACATGTTTGGCATCCAGGGGATCAGGTCCAACCTGCACAGGTTCATGAAAGGCAGGTCATGCTTGACCAACTTCGTCTCCTTCTACGACTGGGTGACCAGACTGGTAAATGAGGGAAACGCTGTTGATGTAGTCTACCTAGACTTCAGCAAAGCCATTGACATGGTCTCTCACAGTATTCTCTTGGCAAAACTGGCTACCCATCACCTGGACAGGTATACCCTTCTTTGGGTAAGGAACTGGCTAGAGGGCTGTGCCCAACGTGTAGTAGTTGATAGTCTATCTGGTGATCCATTGCAAGTGGTGTCTCCCAGGTATCTGTACTGGAGCCCATCTTGTTTAATATTTTTACTGATGACCTAGTTGAGGGGATTGAGTGTACGCTAAGTAAGTTTGCATATGACATCAGTATGGGAGGTAGTGTCAACCTGCCTGAGGGTGAGGAGGCCCTCCAGAAGGATCTGGGTATGCTGGATCACTGGTCTGAGGTGAAGGAGATAAAGTTCAACAAGGTCTAGTGCTGAATCCTGCACACTGTCCACAATAACCCCATGCAGTGCTATAGGCTTGGAGATGAGTGGCTGGATGACTCTGAAGAGGAAAGGGACCTAAGGGTGTTGACTGATGCTTGGCTGAATATGAGGCGACAGTGTGACCATACGTCCAAGAGGGCCAATGCCATCCTGGCCTGCATTAGAAATAGTCTGGCCAGCAGGAGCAGAGTGGTAACAATACCCGTGTAGTCAACTGTGGTGGGTCCGCACCTTGAGTACTGTGTTCAGTTTTCGGCCTCTCACTACAAGAAAGACATCAAGACCCTGAAACATATCCAGAGGTCAACGTAACTGGTGAGGTATCTAGAGCACAAGTTTTATGAGCAGTGGCTGAAGAAGCTGGGATTGTTCAGTCTGGAGGAGGCTCATGGGAGACCTCATCACACTCTTCAACATCCTGAAGGGAGGTCATGATGAGGACAGGGTCAGTCTCTTCTCCCAGGCAACAAATAGGACCCAAGGAAATGGCCACAATTTGCACCAGGGGAGATTTAGATTAGATACAACGAAAAAAATTTTCACTCAAAGAGTGGTCAGGCACTGGAATGGCCTGCCGAGGGATGGGGTGGAGTCACCGTCTGTAGCAGTGTTCAAGAGGCATCTGGGTGAGGAACTACAAAATATGGTTTAGTAGCTTAGTGGGTTGTAATGGTGATAGGAGGATGGTTGGATGATGATGGAGGAGGTAGGTGATCTTCTAGATCCTTTCCAGCTTTATGATTCCATGATTCTATGATAAGTTAGATTTACTTAAAGCTTCTTTTTCAGCTGTCTTTTGCAAGAGAATAAGGTTATATATATCATTTGGAACATGAAGAAGCCACTCCTCTAACAGAATTTACCAGAAAAAATCATTGCTTTATTGGCTCCCTTCATCAAATAGAAATATATTTGTGGAATTTTATATCAAACCTCTAAGCAACTTATTCAAAATTAATTTGGATTTGTTATGAACTAAGACTAGGGGATCTCCTGAGGTCCCTTCTGTTATTTTTTTCTGATATTCTATTAATTCTATGGTTAATTGGAAGGAAACATAAATCTTACCTTCTTCTAATCATCTTGCCATTAATAGGGACACCTCCTGCTAAATAAAGATGCCCAAAGTTCCTTCCAACTTGGACTTGAACACTTCCAGGAAAAGAAATTCAACAATTCTGCACAAACTGTTCCACTGCTTCATCATCTGTCCATTGGTTAAAAAAAAAAAAAAAAAAAAAAAAAGATATGTAATCTAAATCTACCTTCTCTTAGTTTAAAGTCTTTGTCCTATGCACCTTGGTGAAGGGTTTCTTCCCATATTTCTTGTAGGCCTGTGTATGCATTGAAAGAAAATTATAAGGTCTTCCCAGTATCTTGAACAAGCCCAACTCCCTCACCTTCTCATCATAGGAGAGGTCCTCCAGCTCTCTGATCATCTTCACTGCTCTCGTCTGGAATCTCTCCAACAACTCTTTATGTCAGAGGCTCTAATGCAGAAGGCAGTAGTCCAGGTGAGTTTTTTCAATAGGAAAGTAGAGGGGGGCAATCATCTCCCTCAACATGCTAGACCACCCCTCTAGGTAACATGTTCCTGTGCCTCACCACTTTCATTGTAAAGACCTTCTTCCTTACATCCAATCTGAATCTTCCTGCCTTTCATTTGAAACCGTATCCCTTTATCCAATCAACACGAACTCTACAAAAGAATTTGTCCCTTTATTTCTTATAGCCCCTCTTCAGATACTGAGAGGCCACTCTCATATGTTCCCTGAGATGTTTTCAGGATGAACAGTCCAATTCTTTCAGCCTCTCCTCATAGAGCAGGTGTTCCATCCCTTGGATCATTTTTGTGGTTCTCTTCTGGAGCTTTGTAACAACTCAGCATATCTTCTGTACTGAGGACTGCACATCAGAACACAGTACTCTAGGTGAGTCTCACCAGTGCAGAAAAGAGGGACAGAATCACCTCCCTTGACCTGCTGATCACATTTCTTTTGATGCAGTTAAAGGCCAGTTGGCTTTCTGGGATGCAAGGGTGCACACTGCTGGCTAAAGTCCAGCTTGCATCTCATCAGTATTTTTGACATGACAGTGCTTAGTTTTTCATTCACCAATATTGATAGTGGGGGTTGTCACTTAAGAGAGATTGTATCTTTGGATTGCATCTTTGGATTCAATCATCCATTTCATTAACTATCCACCAAGTGGTCAGTTCTGTGATTTTGTTCCTCTGGTCTGGTTTTGATATCTACTTTATGATTTAGCAAATCACATTATGAAAGTATCAATTTCCATTGACTATAGAAGGCATTTAATGTGCTCAGACCAGATACAAATATTTGGATTGGTTAGATGAATTTCATAACATAAATCAACAGGAATGTTACAGTTTCTTTTATTGTCCTAAGACACTGCTTATGTGAACATCAGGATTGTAACACTGAACATATGTTTTCCTCAGTCTGAAAAACTGTATAATGAAGACCAGCCTAACTTATGTGTTTGCATTTTTTGGTGTGTGTAGACAAAGTGAAGGTGTCTTTATACTCCCTTTTTTTTTTTTTTTTTTTAATTAGTTATTTTGATAATACAAATGTCTTGTAAATCACTCATGAAAATCTAGCTAATAATCAATCAAATGTCAATTGTGCTTTTTATAGCTGATGCTGCATCACCGTATTTCTGCCCCTGTATCCTCTCCAGCAGTGGACACCTGAACCAGAGGCACAACTGATACAATGAATTTATCTTTTCATTAGTATATTTAGTTCAAATTTCCTGTGTGTTTGCTTAATCTTAAGCATTTTCAGTGCAGTTCCCAGGCCAATATATGAATTACTACAAAAATGTTTAGGCAGTGTAATGCTTTACAAACCAGATCCTTGAGCTGTTCAGTATGGGTTAAACCAAGGACAGAATGTTTTTCATGACAAAGGTATTAAGGTATCTATTATGAACCCCTGACTATCAAATTGCTCACTGTTTGTCATAGTATTTTTAATTTACGTGGTGCAAGGGGCTTAAATGTCAGCATCCCTGTTATAATATAGACTCCAGTGTCTTTAATTAATTCTTCATATTTGTCCTATGGTTATTTAGAATTTGCTGAAACCCCAAGAGTCATAATTTTTTTATTTTATTTTATTTATTTATTTTTATTGGGTCTTTGTAGTATGAAGTTTAACAAAATAGCTATAAAGAGGTAATAAGCATGAACACTATATCACATAAAGCAGAGCAAAGAAGGAGGAAAGGTAAGAATAAACTCCAAACAGATTTCAAGGTTTCATCTTTTTTAGGCTAAGGTTCATGATTTTTATATTACTTTTTTCAGGAGCAGAGGTGTTAGTGGTGGTTAGTAGAAAGTAAATTGTGGATAACATCCTTCACATAGATTTGTTTCTTATTCACACAGGAATTACATTAATATTTCTTAAAAACTTATATCTAACTAAATCTGAAAGGAGTCAATCTACTTGCATACAATATACTTATTTTTTAAATATGGTGTGCTTGGTGAATGTCTGAATTCCTTGAACTGGTCATTCAATCTATTGACTATTATGAAAAAGATGATAGAGAGGTCAGGGAAATTCAGTCTAATAGTTTTTATTCACGAATAAGGAGACTCGTTACAGAGCTAGAATGAAGATGGAATTCAGAAAAAGTCAGTGAAGCCCTATCAGTGATAGTAGAGGCTGTCCTTGGCTTCCAAATATGTCTTTCCAGAGTCAACATCGTCTAAGGTAATGACTTTCTACTCCTGTTGAAATCACATCTTGTTTTCTTCTGGATGGCAATTGCTAATGAACGATAGTTTTAAGTGGGAAAATGTAGTCAGGAACAGGATACATAATTAAAGTAAAGGGAATTGTAAATGAATTCAAGAATATGTGTCAACAGGCTGCTTGGGCCCAGGTCTGTGACTAATGGGATGGATGGATCCGCAGATCTGCATCTCCAGAAAGGGGAAACATTGGACTTTGAATAAATAAAATAACCTGCAACGATCTGAGGAGAAACAAACTAATTTACTAAATATGGTATCGAAATGCAAGATAACTATAATACAGTATAATACAGTATAATTAGAATTGGAGCTAATAAATGAAATAAAATGCAAGAGAGTGTCCAAAAAAGCTGAAGACCTTACACTAATGGTGTCAGGACAAGCATGGACAAGGACAAGTGAGAGACCCTGACAATCGCAAAGAGGTGACCTACCGAGGCCTTATATATATTCCCTCTGAGCAGGAACGATAACAGAACAGCAAACAGTCTTCTGGGGAATGTAGTTCTTCTCTTCTGGACAGGTACCTGGAACTGGAACATTAACTCTTTAACTTCCAGTGTACTACGATGTTATGATGACTATGATGTTATGATGTAGAATACCGATAACCAAAAATGACAATATGACAAAGCAGTTAAGAAACTGTTTATGAAGAGTAAGTTTGAAAACACTATGACTAAGAAACTTCAGAAGTGTAACAAATTGGAATTCAGTCTCATATAGAATCATAGAATTGCTCAAGTTGGAAAAGACTTTGAGAATCATCAAGTTCAACCGCAACCTAACCAAACTACCCTAACAACCTTCCATTAAATCATATCCCTGAGCACCACATCCAAACAGTTTTTAAACACACTCAGGGATGGTGACTCAATCATCTCCTTGAGAAGCCTATTCCAATGCTTAACAATCCTTTCCGTAAATAAGTTTTTCCTGATATCCAACCTAAACTCACCCTGGCACAACTTGAGGCCATTTTTTTTGGTAAAGAGTAAGCTAACAAAATATGAAATATGTGAAATACTGTCAGAGCTGACTGAGATCCAGAGCTTGAATATGAGGGTTATTTTAGAGATATTGGAAATGCTATGCAAGTTTTCTTCTAGTTTAGATAGCAGAGATGGAACTGTACTTTCTTAAAAGTGCAGGGCTGGTGTGTCTCACAATGGAGTAGCAAAGTGGCATCCAAAACATTCACAGAATCAAAGAATCACAGAATGGCCAGGGTTGGAAGGGACCTCAAGGATCATGAATCTCCAACTCCCTGCCATATGCAGGGCCACCAACTTCCACATTTAATACTAGACCAGGCTGCCCGGGACCCCATCCAATATGGCCTTGAACACCTCTAGGGATGGGGCATCCACAACTGTCTCGCTCCAATTTATAGGAGGGAGAGGAGGTTCTTTTAATATCTGCATACCCAGCATGAGATTAAGAAACAACAGTTCAAATGTTGGTCCAACCAGATCATTACAGACCTTAATCAGGGAGATGGGGAAGGGGAAGATGGACACTATTATGAATTAGGGTAATGGGGAAGGGAAAGAGGGTGATAGAAAAAATAGGAAAGAAGAAGCAAGGAGTCCTTATAGGAAGCAAGAGGGAGATTGTCACCACCATGGATCCAGTGTGGCTTGTAGTTCAGCCATTGGTCTTCAGTAGTGGTGGGTCGTCGGGCGTTGTTGTTCTGTTGACAACGATGGTGACCACAGCGATGGTGGCCCCTTTTCAATGGTTCCAAAGTGATTGAGTCAGCTGTCTTTGGAGTGACAGCTCAAATCCAAAGTCGTTGAGTCAGCTCTCCTTGGACTGGCAGCTTCTGGCTCTGGGATCTCAGCAGAAACTCCTTTGTTCCTACTTTCCGGGCCTTCTCAGCAGATAGAGGGAGCAGGGACTCATCTGTATCCTCTTTTTCACAGGACATGATTCTCCAATTTTCCCATACCAAGCTGGAGCTATTTAGTCACAGAACAGATTTTCCACCAGTAAACACTCCTCTCTTCTGGAGGCAAGCAGCTCTGGAGGAAGTGCTTTCAAATGTCCACAAAGTGATATTGATTGTCACACAGTAGCACCCATCACTTGCCTCCTCAATAAATCAGTCAGAGTCTTATCACAAGAAATACCTCAGGAAGCAAGCTTTGAGCCAAAAAGCAAAGAAAGATTCTCACAACAACCTCTCTCGACAGCCTGTTATATACACTCTAAATTTCAAAAATCTGGATGAATTCATAATGTATGTGTGTGCACCTATTTCTGACAGTATAGAAGATAGGGAAAAGGAAAGGAATAAGATATGCTATGCATTTGACAAAACCGTAGAGCTTTAAATCTTAAGGATTAAGATTTTCCTTAAGTATTCTTAAGGAAAACAAAACAAAACAAAATATTATGAAATGTTGTGCTATACAATCTAACCTGCCTTGATAAAGCCTTGTGGGAGATGAGCTGTTCTCCTGAATAAAAGAAGATAGTTATCCTAGAAGTAAAAGATGATGAACAATCAATATGGTTGTTATTTCTCATCATCTTCAAGACTGGAGTATCTGCTTCTCAAAGACTGAGAAACAATCTATAGCTTTTCCTATATTGCATGTTTAATTGCAAATACAGGCATTTGTGAAATATTACAAATGCATAAATAAGGCCTCATGTTTGTTATATTGAAATTAAACATTTGTATTACAATTGCGATGATGCAGACTAGTAAGATAAAACACAACAGTCTAGAAAAATCTGTGAGTTGATACTATGTTCTACAGAAAAGTATCAGAAGTCAGTTCAGTAGGAAACTGACTTCTCTTTCCTCAAAGGCCTGGGAAAAAAAAACAAAAAACAAAAAACAAAAAACTGATTGCCTGAGTTTAAGGTTTGATTTGAATTTGATATTGAACTCTGACTAGATAAACAAACTCAAAGGATGTTGTACACAAATCAAAATACATTCACATCTCCTTTTTTACATACTCATGACATTGTCAGTGACAGTTACACCCACCAAAGCAGTTTAGATCTAAACTGTTATGCTGGGTCTTAAGGGCTCTCATCTGAGGTGTGTATTTCCTTCTTGCATATTATACACTGATGGTTTAATGCCTCCATCATCTGAAACAGATGGAAGTCCGACTGCAGCAGCTGGTACTAACATTTTCTGTCTTTATCTGCAATCCAGCTAGGCTAGTTTTTCCTCTTGGATCTGTGTGAGAAAGCACGTATGTGGACAAGAGGAGTTATAGCTTAGATGAAGGAGTGAGGCACAACATGGGTTCATCTGGGGGCGAACTTCTCGCCTCCCACATGTTAAGTTGGGAAGGAATAACGTCAGAATCAGGGGAAATGTTATTAGTTGACATTTCCTACATCAAAACAGAAGCTATTATTTTAGCTGCTTTGTTCCCAAAATAAAAAAGGAACTTAAATTATAAAATCATACAATGGCCTGGGTTGAAAAGGACCACAACGATCATCTAGTTTCAACCCCTCTCCTGTGTGCAGGGTCGCCAACCATCAGACCAGGCTGCCCAGCCTGTCCTTGAATGCCTCCAGGGACATCCACACCTCCTAGGGTGGTGCTTCACCACCCTCTAAGTGAAAAACTTCCTCCCGATATCTAACCTAAACCTCCCTTGTCTCAGTTAAAAACCATTCCACCTTGACCTATCACTATCCATCCCTGTGAAAAGCTGTTTTCCCCCTCCTGTTTATATGTTCCCTTCAGATACTGGAAGGCCAAAATGAGATCTTCCCAGAGCCTTCTCTTCACCAAGCTAAACAATCCCAGTTCCCTCAACGTTTCCTCGTAGGAGAGGTACTCCAGCATTCTGATCATCTTACTGGCCCTTCTCTGGACCTGCTCCAAGTGCTCCACGTCCTTCCTGTACTGGAGGTCCCATGTGAGAAAATGCCCATCACAGATTTCCAATACCTTGACAATACAAAATATGTAATATTTTTCTTCGATATTGATAGAATAAAATGCAGATGTAGATCTGAGTCAAACACAGAGTACAGGCATAGCAAAATGTAGTTGATATTTTAGAAGATGAAATCTAGGCCTTATTTCATGAGATTTATATAATCTTTGAATATCTATGAGTTTTAGAGTACAATTTTAATGAACTGTAAATCTGTTTTGCAAATAATCATAAAAATTGCACTAGAATTTTTGTGGAGTCTCAGTGCTGTGATCTGTCCCTTACTCTGATGTATTTATCTTCTGGTAAAGATTCTCATCCTCTTCCTATCACCAATCACTGTCTAGAAATTTTGGAAATTATTGAAAATCTTTGTAGTTCTTTTGAAGAACATTTATATCTCACTGTGAATGATTTCCTTTGTCATCTGTATAATAATTATTCAAGAATTCTTGGTTGCTTGAGAAAGTGCTGAAAGAGCCATCCACTCATTTCTTCTCTTGTAAAAAGTATATCCAACTTCCCTGCTGTTGATTTGCCTATTATCAGCTTTTATTCAGTTCCCATATTCTCCAGCCCAACAAATCCCTGTTTTTTTCTTATTTTCTTGCAACAAACTGAACACTCTCCATATCTCAATGCATGAAGTGACCATCCATGAACAATTGCAAATAAACTGGGAAGAACTACCTATAGAGCAAGATGAATATTCACTCTTAAGTGCAGTAATGGAGCTTACTGGTCAAAAGCTGGGAATGCAGGAAGAAGTGGAAAGTGAAGAAAACTAAATCAAGAGAATAGCTGGTATGGGGAGTGCGGATAGAAAACCTGCCATTTAAAAACAAGAAAATGTATATATCCCCAGTAACTGAAATCTCAGTCTTGGTATAAAGAGGGGAAAAGACAAATGCAAAAACCATGCATATAAAAATGTATGTATATATGAATATATAATATATGTATATTCTTTTCAGTATACTTTTTTACTAAAAGTACCTCCAGAGACAGCTACCATGCCTCAAAGGATGGCAAATGCCTTCTGTCATCATTTCCATCCACTGAACTGTACATTAAACAATTAAACACTACAGAGTGAAAATTGGGGGGAAGGTACAAATGAAAAACGAAACAAAACACCAAAGTCAAAACTTAGCCCACTAAAGAAAATATACTCTTTTTTATTTCCTCGAAGTTAAAAGGAATTATTTGTCCTTAAAACAAGCTAGTTTCCTATCCTTTCTCTCTAGAAAGGCCACAAATATACACACAAACATGCAGGTTTCTAGTTTTGTTGTAGGCATCCACTTTCTGAATAACCGTTTTTGTAAGTAAACAAGCTGCACCAACTGCAGCATAAAATGAGCTTAATAACAACTGAGATGAAAATGAGCCAAGATAGTAGGAGAGAATAGTGGGGGATCATTCCTAAGACTGTTTGCCCCTGAAGGGAGAATTATTATTATGACCTTGTACCACCGAGCGGGCATGTGCTCCTAGCAGGATCAAATGTAGGCCTTGGCAAAGCTCTGTGCCTGAATATGTGGTTGCAGTATCTAGTTTTTAACACTACTGGAAGTGTTGCTATGGGCACTGAGGCACAGGAGCCAAATACAGGGGAAGGGAAATAATGAAAAATGCTGATTAGGAGCTCAGAGAAAGGAATGGAACATTTGTGCTCAACAATAAAATGTAATGCTCTGTTAATCTGTTTCTTGGCTGTCTGTATTCCATAAGCATTTTAATATACTTTCTCTATATTACTATATAAGTTATTAAACACACTTGTTCTCGATGGGATATTTAATATCCTCCTCTATTCCCTGTTTAGCTACCTATATATACCCTTCTCAAAAATCCCAGACTTTTCAAATGTATTTTTATTAAGACTAGTGTATATTCATGCTCTAGGAAATATAAAAGCAAACTCCTGTGTTGATTGGTTTGATGAACAGACATTTATTAAGACTCTTAGATACACTACAGACAGAAGAAAATGTTTTCTCTTACATCATCCATGTGGTATTCTTAACCTTTTTCCCCAGATGATAGCAGATGATAGATTGTACTCATAATTAGTTTTCAAGAGGGTTGCCCAAACAACATCAACTTCAAAATTTTCTGATTTCTGCCATTTCCTTTTCAGGTGGCAGTGACTCTCACAACTTTTTGACACTGCCAAAAAGGTAGCTGATATATTAAAAAACAAAACAAAACAAAAAGAAACCGAAGTGACAGGTTTTTAGTGGTGCAGGGAACAGAGAACTCTCTTGAAATTGAATATAAGTTTTTTAATCAGAAGTAGCGTGCACTTTTAGAAATACTAGAACTTTTAATCAGAAGAAATTCACACCAAAAACTTCCAGCCAAGTCAGACTCCATTTTACAACTGAAAGTCTCTTTCTCTTCACAGCTCATCTTTCTTTCTCCCCTTAGTCTTCTATGATCAATCTCTAATAGTTATGCTACAAATAAAAATGGAGATGCAGGGTAGAGTTGTTTTTGGCACTATAGTTTTTACCACATGAATATCTGATGAAAAACGATCTGTAACTATTATTCATTTCAAATATAACTTTCTCTTCCTACTCCCCTCAGATCTATATAAACATAAACAAAAGATGCAAAGGCAACTTAGCAGGGTGTTGTTAGGAATCCTAATCTCTCAATAAAGTAAATAGACAAAGTTCTTACCCATCCTAATTGTAGTACTGGATTAGTGTTAAGTAAACTGGGAAGAACTACTGAGAACTGATTTATCCCTGTTTATTTCAGTAGGAATGGAAAATATTTTCTCTCCTGCTCAAGCAGTCACAATGTGGAAACATAGTATTTTACATTACATAGATGATCTTAGAAAATGAAGTTTATTATGTATTTAGGGATGAATTTGAAGTAAAATGCAACTGTTTCTCCTACTCTGACACATTTTAGTCACAATCTGTTGGACGCAATGGGACCACAGATTAATTAATAAACAGTGTATGCGAATTTCTTCTCTTTCTCCCAAGGATAATATCTGGTCCTGTGGTTTTTGCACCTGCATAAATTTCACTGGACAGCAATTCTGCTCATTCCAGAATTAGAACTTTGAAGTTAAAAATACCAGAAGTCATAGTGGAAGAAGCAGATTGAAGAAGAAGAATTTTTGAGGGGAATGAAAATGCATACATTCTTCTGAGCAGAAGTACGCATGTGAAAACTGAAATAATAATTAGATTGGCTAATCTACCCTTGGAAAACTGTGAGGCTGTAGATTAAACACAGATAGACCCTGATAACTTTTCCAAAGAGGTCAGTTAGTTTTAGCTACTCAGCATGAAAAAGGCCATATTGAGAACACTTAAAACCTTATTCTCCCACAGTGTTTAACCAGCTTCCCTCCACACCCACTTAGACTGGTGAGAGGGAAGAGAGGAATGGACAGAGGGAAAGATGAGACACACAAATGCCATACTTTGCCACTGTCAGGTGTTGCAGATTTAATCTCCCTGCTCAAAGCTCTTGATTTGATTTAGGATAGCAGTTGTTAAGAGCAGAAGGAGCTACTGGCACAAATGGCAGCCCTTTCAGCCAGCTATGCTTTCCAAATGTCCAGAATATTAAAAAAAAAAAAAAAAAAAAAAAAAAAAAAAAAAAAAATTGGAGGGGGAAAAGGGAGTGAAAGAGAGAAAGAGACTCAAAGACTGAACCTACTGAAGAGCAGTGGCTGCAGTTCACTCAGAGGAATTCCATTAAATGAACTCATCCGTCATTTTGCTTTTTATTGATGAGTGGCATTGCTTGGCGGCAAGTGACATGGCAGAATAAATAGCATTGGAGCCCTGGCTTCCTCTTCCATTGCACACCGAGGCACACAAGCCCCAAAACAATGAGTCATTACTTATTACATCCATTATTAACTCAGCTCAGGCTCATTAGGCATGGAAATTGAGGAGGCAAAAAAAAAAAAAAAAAAAAATTTGGAACTAAGTAACACCAAGTACCCACACATTTAGAAAAAATGTGTGGTAAGAAGTGGAAAGGGCAGTTAAAATCAGCTACTCAACATTTGTGACATTGTCAAATCCTAAGGGTCATGGATAGTTGATCATATGTTTTTCTGACATGATTGCATTGAGAGCTGCAGTTTAAAGCTACAAAGCAACAAACAAACAAACAGAACACCAGAAAATAAGAACTAAAACATTAACTACAAGATAATAGGAAGATATCAAGACTATCAGGATACAGTTTATCAAGAGTGGTATGGTTTTATTAAAGAAATCACAGCTGCCCACCTTAAAACAAAACAAAACAAAACAAAACAACAACAACAACAACAACAAAAACTTATTGAGAAATAAACTGAGTCAAATAAGCTGCTTGGTTGTTTGCTGGTTTAGGGGGAATCAGAGCATCTTGGAATTCCTGTGTGGAATTCCCCTATTTGTGACATTGTATTAATTTCATCTACTATTGTCTAAGAGTTAGATACTTAGCCTAAGCATTGTCTTGTCTCAATTTCCTTTACAATCAATGAGCATCAATAATGTTGCTGCTGGGTGATTCATCCAATCTTAAAAGAATTAAGGTAGATTAAATTAGCTGCTAGATGGAGACATTGATTGCTCTGGTTTTATTAGCAAGGAAGCCTAGAATCCCAGATTTGTTGGAGCTCATACCTTCTGGATACCGAAAGTTAAGTGAAATGAGTCTAATTGTAACTGTCTTAGGTCATATCTTATCTGACTATACCAGCAATTGCATTTTGAAACTGTCTGGAAAAAAAAAAATAAAATAAATAATAATAATAATAACAACAACAACAAAAATCCACTTCATTCTTTTTCTGGTCTAGAATCACTTCCTGAAACACGTGTGCTTGTTAATAAATAAATTAATAAATAAAGTAATAAAGTAATAAAGAATTCAGGAAAGTAAAGAAAGATAGAAATACTACTAAGTCAATGGAGGATGAATAAAACACAAATAGAACTAAAACCTCATCAAACTGGTCTGAAGAAACAAGAGATATGTGGACCCACTCAGATAAAATGAGACAACAGTGAAGCAATTCCAAAAAAAGCCTACTGTCTGAATCTCACACCACATTACTATCTCTGAACTAGAGAAATAGTGATTTGAAGCTAGGACTATTCAGTGGTTAAAAAATTGTTTGGATGGTCACAGCCAGAGTTGTTGTCAACAGCTCTATGTCTAGGTGGAGGCTGGTGACAAGTGATGTCTCCCAGGGGTCACTCTTGGGCCTAAGTGAATCTAATGAAGTTTGCCAAGATCAAGTGAAATGTGTCACAGCAGTCTCATATATGCATACAGACTGGATGGTGAGTGGATAGAGAGCAACCCTGCAGAAGACCAGCTAGTCCTGGTGGCTGAAAAATTGAACATGAGCCAGAAGTGTGCTCTTGCAGCCCAGAAAGCGAACCGTATCTCAGGTGTCATCAATAGATGGGTGATCTGCAGGGAGGGGGAGATTAATGTCCTCCTCTACTCTGTCTTTGAGAGGCACCATCTGTAGCATTGCATTCAGGTCTGGTGTCCCCAGCACAAGAAAGGTATGGAGCCACTGGAGCAGGTACAGAGGAGAGTCATGAAGATGATTGGGGTACTGGAAGAAAGTCTCTTCTGTGGAGAAAGACTGAGGGAGCTGGGCTTGCTTAATGTGAAGAAGACCTAATTGGGGCCTTAAGATATTTAAAGGAATTTTATAAACAGTAAGAAGAGTGACTTTTTACATGATTTGATGATAATAGGACAAGAGGGAATGCCTTTGAACTGAAAAAGGGGAAATGTAATTTAGATGTTAGGCAACAATTTTTTACACATAGTGGAATGAGGCACAGGAACGGCTTGTTCAGAGAAGTGGTGGATTACCCCACCCTTGGATGCACTCAAAGTCAGGTTGAATGGGATTCTGGGCATCTTGATCTATTAGCTGGTAACTCTGTCCGTAGTAGGAAGGTTGGAACTAGCTGATCTTTAAGATTTCTTCCAACTTAAGCCATCCTATGATTTTATGTTTTATTTCCTCTAGAGGTTTACTGGGAACAGGCAGTAGTAGGGAGCAGAACAAGATTCCTTCCAAGTTCATCTTGGCAAGAACATGTGTATGTAAATTAAGATCTCTTCTTCTGCTAATTAATTCTGCAAGGAAGCATAAAAGAAAGTTGTGTTACTTGACAGCTGCCCTAAATATCTCAGTGTCAGAGTCAGTTAGCACATGGCACTGATTGTATCCTCTCAGTTCAGATTCATAAATGGTAGATACCTTATGCAAGAGTTAACAAAACAGAAAATTTGGAATTTGTCCTCCCTTGTACGGGAGAAAAAGTAGAAACATTAATAGAATTTCTTTAAATGTATTTCATTAAACAGAATAGAAAATGTCTCACTCGTGTTTCTCTTTTCTCTGTCTTCAATTTTAATGTTTTCTGTTCTTTATGAAAAATAAAACAGGAAAGGAAACCATAAGCAACCAACAATTTAGGAAACTGAGATAAGTCTTTCTTCGATTTTTTACATTATGATGAGTTGCATTCACACGCACAAATAAATAATTCTTATATAAAAATATTTTAGAACTATCATTTATAATACAAATTAAAATACTTAGACACTATAGCAATACATATTATTCTTAATTTCTGAAAGCAGAATTTCTTAAATTCCTTCAGCAGAAATAAAGAAAGGGAATTAATTGTACTAGATGTTCTGAGCCAGTTGCCCATATTTAGCCCATCTTTCTAGGAAGAGAGAGGAAAATATGCAGCCATAAGCATTTCAAGTGAATTCATGGTGACTTTAAGAGCTGACAAAGTCAACTATATTATAAAAAAAAATACATATTTTTTCTAGTAGTTCAGATTGTGTTAAAAAGCAAGGGAAAAAGTGCATGCAGGTAATGTTATTTATTTATTTGTTTTCTGATAAACTCTATAGAATCAAATATAAACATTAAAGCACATTCTGTTTGTAAATATATAACTATTATAAAACAGAACTTTGAGACCTTCTTACCTTCAGAAATGTATGAGAAATATAGGAACTCTTAATTAGCTCAAAAAAACTAAAATCTTTCAAATAAACTGGTTTCTGTGAGTGCTCAAGCAGTATCACTAACATTCCTACCATCTACCTCTTTTAGAACCTACTGTGGGAAATCATTGCTCATAACTTACAGTACACAGTAAAATCTACAGGAGACTTATGGAGAATCATCCTCTCTCATTCAAAGTATTCATCTCTGAGGATGCAGTCCTGTGATAAGCTTTAATTATTCATCAGCTTTCACTTCACTTGAATCCACTCCAGGGCCAGGCCAAGGGATGGGATTCATTTCACCTTGCATTAAGTTTCTATAGAGTAGAAACTTAAAGGAGTCCATACTTCAGTCTTACTTCCCATTAATAAAGAGTAATAGGAACATTCAGGGCACAATTCAGTGACCTATTTTTGACTTGTACCTTAGGATTAGATGAATTGTGCCTTAAATGTGCTTGATTCTCCATCGATTACAGAGCCTCAAGTAACTGGCTCAGGTTTCAACAGCTACATTTGGGCAGATGAATCTCACCCAGGAGGTTTACATTTTATTTAATGACTTTGCATTAAGAAATCAGAGACAAGACTTATAGGAAAATGCAGCCAATGGAAGATAATCTTCCCCTGTTTGTGGTACAGTGATATTTTGTGCTAATGTTTTACAACTGTTGTTCAGTGCTTGTGTCTTTTCATTGTCTGCAGTAGTGAGAGGGCTGAAGGTATCATATTAACCTGTCTCCATTCTATTAACTGATGCCATAGTGGAAGAAATCCTAATTTTGTACTATATCCCAGTAGGTGAGGTTAGCACAGCAGCAGAAGCAGCAGTAAGAGAGAGATGCGAAATCAGTAGCTGATGACTTCATACTGGGAGAGGGAAAATTAAATCAATGAGAATGATTGATCAATGAGAGTTGCCTAAATTCAATGAAGAAAACCATGTCAATGCTTATGTTAGAAAGGTTTTTTTTTTTTTTTTTTTTTTTTTTCTCTTTCAAACTGAGATTATGATTAGAAACTAAGAACATCTTAAAAGAATCTTGCTTTAAGCAGAGGTTCATGGTATCTGGAATGCAATATTTACAAATATTTGCATTCTGCATTTTACTGAATATTCATGGATTAGGACAGTCTACAATATTACATAAAAAAGAAATTTTTAGTGCTGATTTTAAATGATGTTGCTTTAGAGGAATGCAAAGAATGTAGGTGGGGAAAAAATTATAACAGAAAATCTTTTCCAAAGAGAAAGTCTTTTTTTTTTTTTTTTTTTTTTTTTTTCCTGAAATTAATTTTAATTCATTTAAATACATTATCAAAATTCATAAGAGAATAATATATGTATTTGTTAAAGATTTAACATTTTATTTCCCTTTTTTTTTCCCCCCCTTCTACTTAGCCCTTCTTCCTAGGAGAAATTAAAAATAGAAGAAAAGAAGGGGAAAAGTAAAAGTGAAGAAGAAGACACACTGCAACACTATTTTCTCTTCTTTCTTCTTTCTTTCTTCCTTTTTTTTTTTTTCATCTTTGTTTGAAAAAAATAAAAGTGAAAAATTGAAATAAGCCACCTTCCAATGGAAAAGATTTTGAACTCAGATTTCTGTTGTCTCTATTGTTGCTTGATAAAGGTTAAGAACATGCTAAACTTTAATCATATGCTCCCAAGGAAATCTCAGTAAAGCATTCAAATTCATGCAGAAGGGACCTTGAAACTTTCAAATTTAAAATGTTTGCATACATATTTCTAAGTAAGCTATTTCATAGTGTTCCTTTATAGCATTTAAGATTCTGTGTTGTTATATAAAACATCCCCCTCTGAACCCTGTCCCAGGGATTTATGTGTGTCTGAGTATCTCCTTTGTATGATGTGTGATCAGACATGGACTGGTAGATTACACAGTTTGGGTTTTTACCACTGTTAACATCTACTCTTATCTCTTTCAATGTTTTAAAGAAAATTAATTTAGGAAAATGTCTTCATTACTCATGTGTTTTATTGTTTCCTTTTAATTGAAAAGATACTGTAACCTATGTGTGAACAAATATAATTGCTATAAGCACTTGTATAAGGGTAGGTATATATATGTACTTCAGATAGTGATATGGCATCTGCCTGCACTTTAGATACTAAAAATCAGTGAATTTCAGACTGTCTCTTTTCTAGGAGTAATGTGTTATTTTACATATCCTTGGTTAATATTTTTCAGTGTTTAATTCTAAGGGAAAATGCCTCCTACTGCTATCAGTAGTTAATTTCCACTTGGTTGAGAGCAATGCTAGTTAAGAACTGTAATTCAGAGTAAAATTTGCTGTCCTTTTCTGAAAGGTGCTTGGATTTTTGTTGGATGCATCATCCTCTGGAGATCTCTGCTTGAATATTTCTCTGTTCACTTTCACTTAGCTGTCCACACACCAAACTTCAAGCTAGCAAAATGTAAGAAAATTATTCTATCTACTTTTACAGCAACAGTATTTTCGTGCGCTTAGAATAGGAAAAGTTAGTGTTTTCTTATGTTATAACATTAATGGCTTTCTAGTAAGGATGGAACTCATACCTATATCCATTCTAAATAGAAAATTAAAGACCCAAATTTTGAGATTCTTCTGGATAAAAAAGACTTTGTTTTAAACTCTGGAGCTTTAGAATTCATTAGGGAATCTGCAGCAGTGGAATAATGTTACACTGTTAATACTGAGATTTTGCATGAGATGCAATGTTTGGAGAAAGCAGGAATATTATAAGGAATTATTCTTAGAACAATATATTTAACTATTTTAATATATCTAAAACATTAAGGAGAGAGAAAAATGAGTAAAATATATTGTGCTTTACTGAAGAGAGTGGATCTTTCAAAACCTTTAGTATGTTGAAACATGCAAATAAACATGCATAACATAGTATAAAGTAATTACTCAGATGCTCTTTTGTTAGATCCTTCCTTTATAGTCACGGAAGGCATACACAGTGTCTGATATGTGCTATTAGTTCATATGTTCCATGTCTAGTTTTACATTTCTTCCCAAAATGAAATTAAGAAATATGATCTCTCTATCCCACAGTTTTAAGATTCAGATTTTGGATGTGAGCTTTTAATTGCTATGACAGCAATATGTTTACCATGTCTAAAGATATGCAAACTGCTTTATGAGTAATTTGATAGTCTACTATGTGTTTGTTTGTGATTTTATTTTGTTAGGGGCTGATCCAGAGCTCTTTGAAGTCCATGGTAATTTTTTTATTGACTTCAAAGGGCTTTTGGCTCAGACCCTTATCCTTAAACACTGAATAGATTAACAACTGATTTGTGAATAGTTTGCAATGCCAAAAAGAAGGAGGAAAAAGCCAACAATTACAGAATTAGATATCTGGCAAACACTATTTGACCATCTTCTATTAATATGTGTATTAATATTAAACCAATACCATAATGACATATGTACACTCTTGGGCTGCCAGAACAGCATAAGAAAAATGTAGTGCTCTATATACAGAAATATTTAATGATATCCATGCGTTTTACACACAGCTTCACCTAAACCTATTCCAAGAGTGAGGCCACTGGAGTATTGAAGGATGCACAACCATTTCCTGGGCAGAAGTTCTTTCCCAGATGTTCAGTTTGACCTGGGGCAACTCAATCAAAGTCTGTAAGGTTTCCAACATTTCTAATGGGGATTTATTTTTAAAAATGTGGCATATGGATTTTTCTGGCAATAATGAAATATAGCTGTGCACACTCCATTAAATAAAATGAGACTGTAATCCTTAAAACTATGTAACTGGAATTGGAAAGCTGGGAGCTGGGAGAAAGGAAGAAAGGTCAGAGTGAAGAAATGGAAGTACATTTGAAGAGGTGACCCTTACAGAATATGAAATGAATCATATGAAATAAATGCACTCAGATAATGAGACATAAAGCTGTTCCAAAAGGATGGGTGGATGCAGCATTTCTTGACATAATTACCTTTTTAAAACATCACATGAAGAAAAGAGTAGTGGCTCTTTTGAAAAGCACATTTTTTAAAACACTTTCTGTGGAATTCTATTGTATCTCACCGTCTTGCTACTTGAAAACGTAAAAATCCTGCTTTGGGTAATTAAATGTTTTGATTTGCTCTACAGCAGTTTCAGGAATTCAAAACGGGGTGAGAGGCATAAGAAACAGTACCTCAATAAATTCAGTTCCAGTTTCAAAGAACTTATGTAATAGATAATAAATAATAAAGTGATGGGCAAGAGAGGTAGAAAATTACTCAGTAAAATTTCCCCGGGCTTTATTAAACAGGCAGGACCAGATCCTCCAGACTGTTACCTTTTATTCCTGCGCAAACTGAGAATATTAAGACTCAGCAGAAATTTTGCACCCCCTTTCCTTCAAAAGTTCCTCATTACAAAATGTAAATTATCTGTATGGGACAGCTGGAACTTAGCAGATCTATCTTTTCCTGGTGCACATTCTTTTGCTTTGTTCATCTTGTGGTTCTAGCAAATGCATCCAAGAACATTCCCACCTTCCTATTGCTTCTAATCTTCAAAATAACTACTCTCTGTTTTAATTGTAAATATTTATTTTCTCTCTCTCTCTTTATTTTTATTTTATTTATTTTTTTAATAATAATATTAAGAAAATATTTCTCCTTTCTTTATCTTCTTTTCAAAGTCTCATTTAGGAGCTGTTTCTACAGTGACCCCTGATAGAGCATCATGACACTTTCCATCATCCACAAGTGACCATGTACATGTAATGGCTGTATATGTGCTGAAGTGTAATTCCTTTTCCTCCCCTTAATAGATATGAACATTACTGAGTGCAATTCGCAGTTAGTAAATAATAAATAAAAATAACAGTAATCTAATTCAATTTAATGGAATAATTTTCTGTCTAATCACAATAATAAAAGGAGTCCATTATGCCACAAAAACTGTTTGCTAAAGATGAGGCTTTCTACAAAGCAACTCAAGCAGCTCCTGCTGAGGTCCTGTTGCCTTTTGGAAGTATTTGGCTAGCCAATAGTTCCTGGTGTAGAGAAATCAATCTCTGAGTTCACTCTACTTAGATAGTATTCACTTTGTGTTTTGCAGATGTCCCTTCTTATTGTCAAGGAGCTCCAATTTAAAATTGCCACAACTCATAGAATGTCCTAGCTATTAACCTTGATGTATTATTATTTAACTGATTTCACAAGCCCTGAATTACCTGAATCTGTTTATTCCTTTTTTATTAATATTATTATTATTTTTAATGTTTGGGAAAGGGCAAACAAGATAGTAAGAGGGAAACTATGGTATAGATGAGCATCTCTGTAGAATTTATTGTATCCATATTTGTAACAACCATCATATATCTTACATTTCACTTCTAGGTGAGAGAGAGATTATCCTTGTTTCTAAGAGATCATCCACAGGCATTTATCATTATCTATATTGTAAATTTAGCCCCTTTCTTATATAATGATATTTCAATTACACTATCAAATCCTGCACATATATAAAAAATAATAGAAGATTCAGTATTGCAGTGTAGAGTTAAAATGGCTCCAATTAACATAGTTAAAGCGTGAAAAGTTAACAACACATGTATGGGATCTGTTGCACTCTATTTCCTAGGCTCAGTGGTAAAAGCTGGAGAAGGCTTTACTGATCTTCAAAGGTAGCTCCTTGCCTTAGTCTGAACAAAGCTGAATGTGACTCTGGGCACATCAACAACATGGTGATTATATTTAGATCTTTTTACTAGCTGTGCAAATTACTGTGCTCCATCTCTCCCAGTAAGCCAACAGCTTTCCAGAGTTATTTTTACAATTCTGGCTTCTAAAATACATTGTCAATATTAATATTCTGAAGAATAATTTTTCATCAAGTGATTTAGAGAGTGAAAATGATTCTTTAAGAAAGTGATAAGAAAGCATAAATGGAAACACAAGTAGATCTTGGTTGTTCATAGAGAAATTTTTAGGGAGAAGTGGAAATATAGATTTAACTTGTTGTAATAAATTGAACTTAAGAAGCTGGAGAGAGCTGTGCAGCCAGTCTAAGGCACAAATGCTTGCCTATAAGCATGTGTATATATATATATATATATATATATATATGCATATAATCTCTTTTCCCTTTTTAACTTTGAGGCCCCAGAAAGTAAAAAATCTAACATTTAGAAAGCATAGCAACTGACAGTAGGCTCTGCCAACATTATATGTAACAGAAAAATTGACAGCTTAGTAAGTAACTTTCATCCTTAACCACAAACGTCTGTAAATGACAACTGTGCTTTGCCCTCATACACATAGTAGAATTTTAGAGTTAAAAACTACACTGTGTTCAGAAAACTGGGATCTTTTTATTATTATTATTTAAGTAGAAGGATCATATATATTCTTTTCATAGTGTTTCCATTTCAGCTCAGTTTTGCTAAATCACAAACTTAACTGCATTAGAATTAGTGACATGCAAATAAATCCCTTAAAAATCCACCCCCTAAACTCCAGAGACATGTAGGCTGTATTGTAAACAGAAACTAGAACCTCTGGGTTTCATCTTTTTCTAGTTCTCTCATAAGTGACATCCCTGAATACGAATGGATATCTTTTTCTCCTCTCCCTTAACATACTGATTTGCAGACTGTAGCTTTGCAAGTCTTTGAAGTGGCATCTACAACTAAACTGCCACCTACACTTTCCTCTATTTAGGTCAGAATCAATTCAAGCTAGAAAGAAAAAAGCCATGAATGCACACTCTCACACGCACACACAAACAAAACTGATACAGAGAAAATCAAATAATGAGGTGCAGCCACCCAAGGCTGGTGTGAAAATCAACATATGGGGAATTATAGCAAGTGTTGGGCTCTGCTTCAAATGGGCTTGTTTTGCCTGGAACCCTGAGATGAGCTGAAAAAGGCAGAGTCAGTTGCTTCACTAATCACTGAGATACCTGCAGAGAAACAGGAATGCATACAAATAAACAAAACAGTAGAGAAAAAGATAGCGAGAGGGCCTCTGCTGAATGGCATAGGATGAGATGGCTGCTGTCTCTATGAGCTTTCCTGAAACTGCAGGATAAAAATGTCTTCTGCAGCAGTCATTACAAAAACAAGACCTTGCTTTTCAGACAACTTCCCTGCAAGGTACCTCTGTGGAAGGCTTTCCATGGCAATTAAAATGATGGACAGATGTGGCTCCATGACTCTGAGTTGCCCACTACCAAGACCAGAGGTTCTCGTGGTCCACTGCTTTGAATGTTCAGGTAGCAAGCAAAGCATGGACAAAAAGACAGGTCTTATAAATTTCTAGTTCAGAGATTTCAAAGCATATCACTAGAAGAAAGGCAGGTTTTAGCCTGAGGTGCTGGGAAAGTAGATAAATAAATAAATTTGCTGACATAAGTCAACAGAATTGCACCTATATTCTTAGTGATATAGAAAAGCATGACATCTTTAAGGGACACTTTCTAAAACAGATTAGTAGATTAGTTTGTAGAGCTCTAATCTCAGATTGCGGTCTAGGACTGGAAAAATGAAACACTGTTGGAAGATACTTCTTTCTTTCTGTTCAATTTGAAAATATTTTTTAATTTATTTTTTTTAATAAATCATTTCATCTTGAAAAGGTGAGAAAATTTTGATGTAGTATTATTGTTTTGAGTTGTGATTTTCTGGCTATTAAGCTACATTATTGTTGAACCTAATGATATTCAACAAGACCAGCGCAAGCGGAGTGCCTGTGTTTGGGCAGTTCTAGATATGAGTATAGACTGCGTGATGAGTGGATTTAGACCAGCTCTGTGAAGCAGGACGTGAGGCTTCTGGTGCACACAAAGCTTGACATATGTCAGTAGTGTGTCCTTGCAGCCCAAAACACTAAATATATACTGGGCTGCATCAAAATTGGGTGGCCAGCAGTGTGACTCTTCTCCACCCTTGTGAGGCCCCATTTGGAGTACTGCATCCGTATCTGGAACCCTCAACAAAAAATGTGCAGATGTTGGAGAAAGTCCAGAGGAAGGCCACAAGGTTGATAAAAAGTGCTGGAGTACCTCTGCAATAAAGAAAAGCTAAGAGAGTAGGGCTTGTTCAGTTCAGAGAAGAGAAGGCTCTGGGGAAACTTAATTATGGACTTTCAGATTTAAGGGAGGCCTAGAAGAAAGATGGAGAAAGACTCTAACAAGGTTTGTAATTATGGCATAAAAAGTAATGAATTTAAATTAAAAAGAGAGATATAGATTTGAAAAAAAGGAACAAATTCTTCACTGTAAGTATAGTGAGGCACTGGAACAGGTTGCCCAGAGAAGGTGCTTGCTCCCAATCCTGGAGGTGTTCAAGGCCAGATTGGATAGGGCTTTGAACAACCTAATCTAGTGGATGACTACCCTGCCCAAGGCAGGGGTTTAGAACTAGGTGATCTTTAATGTCTCTTCGAAGCCAAGCCATTCTATAATTTTATGATTTAAATGTACGTATAGTTTTGATGTAGTGTAATGGTTAACACTGGATATTTTCTGTTAGAAAAAAAATAATAAATTTGGAAATGTGACAATATAAAGAGATGTTGAAGATCACAGCTTTTTTTTCCAAGAAAATGTGTAATATATTTCTCTGCAAGGCTGCATGTGAACAAAATATATGCCAAATTGTGGTAGAAAACTGAATCTTCAAAGTAAACTTTATTATACTCCTGTAGAGAAAACAGGATTTGAATTGAAATATGATATGAAGATAAAAAGACAGGTCAAAACTTTTTTAAAAAAATATTTTTATCTTAGAGTCACTACAAAACACTTAACCCACTTGGAAACGCTTAACCCCCATACGTTTGGGATCCAAATAGAAATACAGTGCTAAAATGTTTCTGCGTATGTAGACCATAATTATCTAAAAGCAAACAGATGAAATCCAAGATGAACTGAAAATTTGTCTGTGCTAATGTTTAGTTCAGATTGAGAGCATGCTTTTTCAGTGAATCATCTGATGCTCCCTGTCTCAACACATTTGAATAAGCTGATGTGCTCCAAACCCCAACCCAGTCTAGTCCAGCTGCTAACAGTTGTACAGTCTGTAGGACCGCAGTGAAAAAGACCCCCAGAAATCAGCATACTGATGTTGTTTGCCTATTGATTGGTTTTAAAGCCTTAGCTCAATTGATATAGGTCAAATACTGAATTGTTGGTGGAACTATTGTTCTGAGAGTCATGATGTACTAAAATGTAACTGTATAAGTTTTTGTTTGTTTGTTTGCTGTGATTTTGTTTGTACGTGCAATAAAGATACAGCCATGTCAGCAAAGAAAATATTGTCAGAACTTAACTACAGAGACCCTAGCATCATACCATACTGTGGTAAATATTTCTTCCTTTGTATCATTCTAGTTTTATGCGCTTCTTAACCACATTATTAAGAGTGGTTCCCATTTCCCCTAGTAGTGATTAGTCAGTCATGAATGAGAAATTCAAAATAAATTGTGTATATACACAATAAAATATTTTTTTTTCATTTTTACAACTGTAATAAAAGCAAGGTGATGGTGGGGGGAGTAGGGTGGTTAAGGTAGAAACAGGGAAACGAAAACAAAATACAGCCAAACCAAAAATTAAATAAAAACAATGAATGCTATTGTAAGAATAAATAAAAGACAAAACTATCACAGGCAGGTCTGGATTCAGGTAGAGTCTTCAAATCATACAGGAAATGTGAAAAGCATTCAGCACCAGTACTCAACCAGCAACATGCATAATGCAAAAAGAAACTAATCCTGGATGATGCACATCTCTTACCTGAGGCAGACTCAAGCTAACTAGAAAAGTCAAGTACTTATCATGAAAATTACATGTAAAATTATAACACCAACATCTCTATCATTCTTATAGAAGAAACATGAGCTGTAAAATCTCTAATGCTTGTTATTTAGTGAGATGTAGGGTTCATTTTCTCTCTCTTTTGGTTTGACAAAGATAACTTGTCTAAATAATAGAAATACCTCCTATGCTATTCCACTTTCTACATCCAAAATCAATCTAGGTAATAATGTGGTTTGAAAAACTATCACAGAAACTTGCTGAAAATATTACTGAACATACAACCCAGAGAGATAATATGACTTGTGGTTCACATCAGGGAGACAAAAGTCAATATAAATTACAAGTTAAGTGACGTGCCTGGGATCTCACCAGTACTCTGACCAGGAGCATGAAACATTCCGATCAGAAGTAGTACTTTGATTTAAATATTGTTAGTTACAGAAGAGGTAGTTTAAATCCCGAATTTACAGCTAGGAAGCTGAAGCATGGAAGGAAGAAATTATTTATATGTAAGTAAATTTCTGGAAGATCTGGCAATTAACTGTATAATTTCTAAAACTGAAAGCAGTGTTTTAATCACAATACCATACTTACTGAGCAGCAGAGAACTATTTTTTTGCTTCCATTCTACTCCTAGACAAGTGCTATTCAGCAAGAATGTGGGAGACATTATCAATCTGGAATGTGCAGAAGTTAAAGTTTCCTACACACTTAGCAGGAATTTACACAATGCTAGCTTATCAGTGGGATTGATTGAAAAATTCAATTTGGAAGACTTGGCAACATCTGGGGTCACTGGAATTAAAAATGTTTGAATTCAGGGGTAGACAAAACAAGTGAAAATAAAGGTTTGCAAAAGCAGACATCAAAGTATTTATCAGCCACTTCCCTGAAAATTCTTTTAAGTGTTAATTTGTTTGTTTCTTATTGTATCCTACAGTAGCCCTCAAAGCTTGCCTTTGGCACAGCTGGTATACAAAGGAGAACATTCCATATTCCATCAGTTGTGAAGCTGTGAACTCATAGCACTTTTGTTCTGCTGTATGTTTCCTTAAATGGACTTAAAATCTACTGTGACAACCTGAAGCTAGCATTTTTAGAGGCAGAAGAATATAAAACACATTTAAATCTTTTTATCAAGACAGTACAGAATACAGAAGGCATAAGTTTTCCAACCAAATGGATTAATCATGAGGAAGCTTTTGTTAACTTTTTTTTCTTCTCATGGGATTTCTTGTTTTTTAAAAACATTTTTCTGTTCATCAATGTTCCTAAAATCTGGTGTTCAAATTGCTTTACCCTGTCCTTTTTTTCCCCATTTATTTATTGATAGATCAACCAAGCAACTGTTTGTATCATCTTCTCTCTCTTCTCAGAAGGCTTTCATACACTACTCTACATATACATCAGTTGCTCCAAAAATCACATCTCCTATTTATTTCCATGTAAAACTACAACAGCTACAAAAAAGCACTAGCAATATTTGACAGGGAAACTCATCAGACACAAATCAATATTTTCCAACATAGTCACCACCATTAGCTATGCATTTTCACCAGTGATAAAAAGGAGCCTGAATGCTGTGCTTGTAAAAATCAGCACCTGCTGAAGCAACTCACTGTTTCACAGCAGCTATGGCATTGTCTTTGCTAGGAAAATACAGAGCACACAGTCCATCCCTTATTGGCTCAAACAGAAGGTGACAAAGCTAAACTATACTATAAGTATGCTAGAACAGTTCAGCCAAAATTGACAGTGTGTTCCAGAGCCTTCAGCCTCCTTTGCGGTCTGGTGCTATCGTGTAGCAAAACAAAGGTTTTGTTCTCTGACCAGACTGGAAGTTTGAGCCTTCACCTTAGTCAGATGGAAACATTCTTAGTGTGTCCAACAGATCAAGAGATTCAGATAGTATAACTAGACTGTTGTTTTGCTGAGAACCTTTTGTTAATACACAGTTTGCCAGCTGTCTCAAACAAACAAACAAACAAACAACAACAAAAACAGGAATCTGGGGATTCACTTCCGCATTTTTCAAGGAGGAACTTAAAAGCTGCTTCTAAGTTAAAGGCTTTGGGATACCTGATGTGGGTATGGATACGCTCTCGATGTACATTAAAACTGTCCATTTTGCATGCCATTGTATCTCAGTGATCTCGAAGATCCTTTTTGTGGAAGTCAAAAATGTTATTTCAGTTAGGATAGTTAGAGTTTGTAAGTGTCTGAACTGAACTTTTACAGAATACATGACAAAAGTGCCCAGGTGGTCCATGGCATTGCCAATGTGTTGTCCAATCAGATATGGTAACACTATTTGTATATATTTAGAGAAACAAACATAAGCCCCTTAGATAGGCTTTTAAATAAGACTCATGTATAACCTCTCTAGAATACTCCATATTATTCATATAAAGAACCTGAAAGCTGAAGTTCTTGGGCTCACTATGGGGGTAAAGGAGAAGTCTGTACACTGAAGTAAGAAGTATAACTGAAAATAGTACTTCTCTAGGTCAAAATACACAGCTACCGTGAAAAAAAAAAAAAAAATACACCCCATAATTAAATATTCAGTGCTTCTCCTCTCTTTTCTTCTCCATTATTCCCTCAGCTTTCCCACAAACATAGTCCTTTTTACTGGATACACTGGAAAATAAATTGCTAGATTTGTGCTATCAGGGAGTCTTTCACTGGGGCGATATTTGTCTTTTTTCCCTTCCCTCATGGTTTCCATCAAAGATTCAAGCATGTTAGCTATATCTCTCTTTATCTTCATTGTGTTTTAACGTACAAGAGAAAGAAAACGAGAGATATTTTATCTTCCTATGCACCACATAAGGATGAGTGGCACTGAGGCAACCCCTATATCTCTCTCCTACTTGCCTTTTCCATGGATTGTTTGAGCCTGCTGAGCAAATTGAAACAAAAACAAAAACAAAAACAAACAAAAAAAAAAGTGAAGGTGATGTAGATAAGGTTACTAATGAAAGTTTATGTTGAAAGTCTAGGTAACGCTGCATGTTTATGCAGGTACTTTTTTTTTTTTGGGGGGGGGGGGAGGGGGGGGGGAGACGGGGGAAGAAAGAAGAAGAAGAAGAAAAAGAAGAAAGGGAAAGACTTATTTTTAGCAAGGAGAAATTTGATGTTCTTTCCTGGTCCCCTGACCTGGACATGCAGAGATAGGATCAGGAAAGCCAAGGCACAGGTGGAACTGAATTCGCTGTGGGAAGTGAAGAACAGCAGGAAGAGATTCTACAGTTATGTGGGTCAGAAGAGAAAGCAAAGAGAATTGTCCCCTTCTGATAAATTAGAAGGGAGAAATGATAACAACAGACATGCAGAAGATTGAGGTACTCTACAAGTTCTTTGCCTGTCTTCACTGCTAGTGAGACTTCCCACATCTCTCACAACTCTGCATCTCTAGGTGGGATATGTGGGAGTGAAATCCCTCCCAGTTTGAGCCTTGCAATAAATAAATAAATAAATAAAATAATAATTGAAGACCACCTGATAAGATAGAATGTTTACAAGCCTTTTCTTCTCCAAGCTGAACAGCCCCAGCTCTCTCAACCTGTCCTTGTAGGAGAGGTATTCCATCCCTTGGATCCTGTTTGTCACCCTTCTCTGGATGCTCTCCAACAAGTCTGTGTATCTTCTGACACAGAACTCCAGGTGAGGCAGAGTAGAGAAGCAAGGTCACCTCCCTCAAACTGCAAACCATGCTTTTTTTGACACAGTTCAAGATAGGTTGGCTTTCTGGGCTGTGAACACATATAGCTCTCTCATGCCCACCCTGCTATCCACTGATACCCGGAAGTCCTTTTCGTTAGCACTGTGCATAATCATTTAATCTCCCAGCTTCTACTTATAGCAGGGGTTGCCATGACTGAGGTGCAAGTCCTTAAATTTGGCTTTCATGAAACTCATGATGTTCACCTGGGCCCACTGCTTAAGACCGTCTAGGTCCTTCTGGATGGCATCCTGTCCCTCAGACATGTCTACTACACCTCACAGCTCGACATCGTCTGCAAACTTTTATTTTTTTTTTTTTTATTTAGATATTAAAGAGTATTGGTTCTGGAACAGACAACTGAGAGGCACCATTCCTCGTTGATCTCCTTCTAGACATTGAGCCATTGATCACCACTTTGTGGATTTGATCATGCAGACAGTTTCCACACAATTGGACAGTCTTTCCAATTTGAATAGAAGGATGTTGTAGAGTATCATGTCAAAGACCTTACTGAAATCCAGATAGATGTCATCAGTGACTCTCTTTCTTGTCTATTGTTGTCAATGGAACCCTAAGACCTGCATTCAGTGCTCTTGAATGAACTCGCTGATGTTGTTGTCAAGACTCTATAAATCATATACAGAAAGTCATGGCTGTTAAGTGTCAGTATCCAGTGACTGGAAAAAGAGAAATATCACTCTCATTTTTAGTAAAGGAAGATCTCTGAATGTACAGGCTATTAAGACTGGTGCTATGAAAGATAATGAAATATATCCTTCTGGAAGCTATGTAAGGCACATGCAAGATGAGAAAATGATTCAAGATGGCCAGCATAGCTTCACCAAGAGCAGATCATGCCTAATCAATCTGGTGACCTTCTACAATGGAGTGACAGCATCAAAGCACCAAGACAGAAGAAATGATACTGTCTTTTTGGGCTTCTATAAAGCCTTTGATATGATGACACGCCATATCCTTATTACTAAATTGGAAAGATGTGAATTTGAAGACTTGACTATTCAGTAGATAAAAAATTGGTTGGATGATTGCTGCCAGCAGATTGTGGTCAATGTCTATGATCGGATGGATGTCCATGTGAATGGTGACCCCAAGTGGTCAGTCTTGGGACCAGTGCTCTTCAAAATCATTGAAAAATGTAATTAGTAGGACTGAGTGCACCTTCAGAAAGTTTGCTGATGATACCATGCTGAGTGGTCCAGTTAACACAAGTGAAGGGAGGGATGTCATCCAGAGGGACCTAAACAAGACTGATAATTTGGCCCACATGTAATTGGTGGAATTCACCAAGGTTAGTGTAAGGTGCAGTACTTGTGCTGGGGCAGTTCCAGGCGTGAGACAGGATCATGAGCAGATTGAGAGCAGCTCTGTGGGGAGGGACTTGGGCTTCTGGTGTACAAAAAGCTTGCCATGAGCCAACAGTGCACACTTGCAGATCAAATGGCCAACAATATCCTGGGATGTATCAAAAGAGAGATGGTCAGTAGGGAAGGTGAGGTGAACGTCCAAACCCCTCTTCTCTCCCTCCCTCCCCCCCCCCAATGCTATGGTTGAGGAAGCTGGGCTTGTTCAGTCTGAAGACAGGAAGACTCTGGGGACACTTCTGGGAAGACCTCATTGTGGCTTTCCAGTACTCAGAGGGAGCTTATAATCAGAGTGGAGACTGACTTTTTACATTGGCGGGTAGTCATAGGACAAGGGACAATAGCTTTAAACTTAAAGGGGAGAGATTTAAACTAGATGTTAGGAAGAAATTTGTTATTCAGAGGATGGTGAGGCACTGGAATAACTTGGCAGGAGAAATTGTGAATGTCTCATTGACAAAAAAATTCAAGAACAAATGGGGTGCTGTTCTAGGCAACCTAATCTTGTATCTAATTCAATAGTTTTCGACCCCGCTCATGCAGAGGAAATGGAGCTAGATGATTTTTCAGATTCCTTCCAACCCAAACCATTCTATGATTCCATAATTCTATGGTTCTGTGATGTAATTTTTTCTTTATTTTGAAGAAAAAATAGCTGAAGAATGAATTGTTAATTCTGGATTACCTTGAAACCTCAAACTTATGGAGTTAGACTTGAATGGTCTATCAAAGATGCTTCTTACTCTGCCTGTGTCTTCATCTATCAAAATGCAGGGAACAATTCCACAATACAAAGTCTTTGTCTCAGTTTTCAAAGATCTTCTAAGGCCAATTAATTGGTGACTTCTCTGGGTGGAGTATGTTAGCATTTCTTATTGTCATGGTTTTATGATTTTTGGTTATCAGTATTCCACATCATAACATCATGTAATGCACTGGGGGTTTGACTGCTGATGCTCAAGTTCCAGGTGCCTGTCCAGAGGAGAAAAACTACATTTCCCCAGGAGGCTTTGTGGTCAGCGAGGAGATATAACTCCCGGCAAGGTCACCTGATGTTCTCTTTGCCTACGCTTCTCTGTCTGCACTTCTCCGTCTGCGCTTCCTCATCGGCTCAACTGGAACGCAGTTCTCACCTCAGTGTTGTGGTGAGGCCGATCCACCTTTCAGACACACTCTCTCTCTCTCTCTCTCATTATATTCTGCTGATACTATATTTAATAAATTAGTTTGTTTCACTTCAGATTGTTGCCGCTGTTTTCAATTATTTTGGTGTCCCCTATTTTTCTTTTCCGGGGGCGTGGATCCGCGGATCCCTCTGCCCTTCTAGTCATGGAACTGGACCGAACCAGCCCGTAAACCGTTGACACTTATTAGCCTTTACCAAATCCAGAGCTTTATGGAAAGAACAATGACAAGAACAGCAAAAAGAAAAGCACCAACAAAACACTCGGAAACAAATAAATCAGTTCATATAACTCAAGTCTAGTGAATACAATCAGAGTGCAAAACATACTTAAATGTTCTTCTTATAATCTTATCTGACAAAATACTTAAATACTTTTCAAAATTAACTTTATGGTGCATGAGCAATACATGTACTATGAGTGACACTGGTTACAATCGGTAGTGCTTTTTATTGTCAAATATGAAATGTGTCTGACCACTTTATGTATGCAATATCCTTCCTGCAAATTTGCATTCTATATTATAATGATTGAATTTTCTGTATCTTTTTTTGTTTTGGGGTTTTTTTTTTTTAATTATTTTATTTTGTTTTTCATAAATGGACAAAGAAGAAATTACTTGCTTGGAAAAAAAGGAAGGAAGAAAGGAAGGAAGGAAGGAAGGAAGGAAGGAAGGAAGGAAGGAAGGAAGCAAGGAAGCAAGGAAGCAAGGAAGCAAGGAAGCAAGGATACAACTTACATTCTAAGCTGAACATTAAAGCTAATTCTGAATACTCTAGTCTTGGATAACTTTTTTTCAGAAAGCAAACAGCAAGAAAGGGCAAGATTCTGACTGAAATGAAACCAAAAACATATCCAAAGATGACTTAAGTGTTGATAAAAATATAGAGGCTAGGATAGACTTCTGAATTATTCATTTTTTTTGATACCGTAAACACAATACAGGACAAGCTGCAATATATATCTTGGAGATCAGAAAGATAATGTAATCAATCTTATTTCAATAAAAATCATAGGAAAGAGTTTTGATTAAATAAAAGGACATTTTTACCATTATATATTTAAATACTTCTATGGGGGAGGTTGAAAAAGAACTCTTTTTCACTGAGATACAGCACATTTTCTCTTAAGGAGAACTTCGCATTTGCGAAATGGTTATTTCATTCCTTTATTCTGACTGAAAAAATGTCACTTTCAAAAACTGAGGTATGTGGAAGTGTTAATCTGCTCCTTTATCTTCATCACCGAGCACTATTTCCTAGATTTTTCTGTATTACATTGCTGATGCTCACTTATATTTATCACATAAAGTTGTGTGCCCCAGAATAAGTTCTAGCACAGAATCCAAATGTACCATCCTGCAAGAAGCTCAATGAGTGTAGAAGTTAAATATTTTATGGCCTCTCAATCCACATTAAGAGAATAGATATGTCCTGGGGGAGATGCTCGGTGTTCATTGTGCCTTGTTAGAGCATTTCCCATTTCATCAAGTCATGAATATCTCTGATGGCTTGTTCATAAAATGCTGTAAGATATGAAAATATTTTCAAAAGGTGGAATTTAAGCTTCTAATTTCTAATTTCTATATTTCTAATCTAAACAAGTCTGCTGTGAAAACAAATATAGGCTGTCAATATAGAGAGAACATGTTAGTCTGTCAGTGATACATGGAAAGCAGCAAGTGACTTCAATAAATATAGGCTGTCAATATAGAGAGAACATGTTAGTCTGTCAGTGATACATGGAAAGCAGCAAGTGATTTCAATAAAACCTTTAACTCTTACAAGACAGCAGATATTAGCATTTATGAAGCACATTAGGTTTTCAGTGGAATTTGAGTGCTTAAGTACCTCAGGAGATTGTTGTATATAGAAATTATCTCCCAAATATTATCCCAGACTGAATTATTGTCTGTGTGTCTAGGTTCATTGTTGCAGACCTACAAAAAAACACTGCATTGCCTCCAGCTCTGATCACCTAGGCATATCCAGAGGACATCCACATAATACACATTGAACAAGCTCACAGAAAATTGTGAGGGAAACAAAAAAGCATGAGATCTTCACCAATAAACAAAGAAAATACCATTTTCCTCAGATGCTGATGAGACATTAAAATATTTATTGCAGTCTGAACCTAGAGTCAGTCTTTTGGGGACCAGGAAACTCAGAAAATCTGAAGTTCATCAAGTATTCCTTTTTAATCCTGACTACCACAAAGTTGTTTTTATTTTTACAGCATATTCTCAAGATTGCTTTTGCCACCCAGCTCTTGAATATACCTCTAGTGTACTGGCTACTTCTGTAGGTAATCTGTTTTGCTGTCTCACTGGTTTGCCTTGGAAGAGAACATTTACAAATGTGTGAAGATGTGGATAGAACAAAAAAGGTTTTGGTCATACATATTTAAAAGTGAAGTTGTATGAGGCTTCAGCTTAGAAGATAACACTGTATATTTATTTATCTTCTTAAAGCATTGTTGTAGTTCCTGGAGCTCTCCTTGACATCTTATCTATCACGGTGCTTCCACTGAATATTCTAACACTGTGCCGCTTTTAATCTTCAGATGTAAACAAAAGCTTATTTTTTCATACCACCGTCACAAACTGACAAAAGAAGAGGGTGAATGTTGATTTATCTCCTCAAAGAAACTGTCCAAAGATAATTCAAAATATCCCCCAATCTACTAAATATCCATTACACACTGTGCTCTTTTTTACTTTTTTTTTTCCTCACAGAACGTATTTGTAGATAGCATACTCCAGGAACTGAAAGCTGCAAGCTTGCTTCATGATTGTAACTTTTTGATTTGCACTAGACACCATAACAGGAAGAATTACAAATCAGTATTCTTTCCTTGAATATTATGTTCCACTTTGGCCAACTTGACATGGCAGGAATAGAAAAGTCTTAAGAAAAATGAAAATTACTAAGGTTTCCAGATGAGGAGAGATTAAAGATTCTGGACCTATTAAGTCTCAATTCCTACAGTCCACACTCCCATCTGTAATTCACCTGAAATTATGAAAGGGTAACCAGAGCTTGCTTAGGTTTGAACTACTGACGTTTATCTGTAGAAGCATTTCCATGTCCCTTATCGCTGTGCATCTATGTGTCCACTCTTCCTTTGATGAAATGAAGTCAGAGGCACAAACACGTCTCAAAGAACAGCAGGACTTAATATAAGGAGTAAAGAGTAACAGAAAATATTTTAGATTACAAATCTATTGGGAAATACATTTTTTATCAAGATACATGGTAACTAACACTGTGTGTTCTAATACACCTGAAAGTAAAATGTGAAATATGAAGAAAGACCGAGCACTGATATAAAAATTATAAGCAACATGGAAAAAGCCCATTAGGAGTTCTCTTAATTTAGTTCTGTCTTAATTATATATTAGGATAAATGTGATTAGATGATGCAATTATATACAGTTTCCAATTTTTATTTTTTATTTTTATTATTATTATTATTGTTTTTACTGCAGTGCATGGAAAGAATTTATCTAGAGAACATATGGTATTATTAACCCCATATACTGAAAGCTTGAGAGATTTCAGGAGTTCGCTGTCTTTCTGCTTTCTCTTTCATTCAGTTTCTATGACAGCGTTGGACTGGAAACTGAATAACTGGTATTTGGATACAAGAATTATCAACATAATTTTTGACTACTTCTGTTCTAAGACTGTTGTGTTCGTATCAATTAAATATTATATTTAAAATAATGTTTCATGTCACTGATTGGCAATTCCAAATGTGAGGTTGCTCTCCGCAGTGAGACATGATAAAATGACTAATAATCGAACTAACTTAGGAACTAATAATAACTCATTATAAAAAACAAATGAGTTGATATTTGTCTCTGACCCATTGTACCTAGGAAGTTAGTGTCAAATCTATAATTTCTCTTTTCATAACGTGGATAGTTTATGCTTCCAGTAGAAATATGCAGATAAGACAAGAACATCAAAATTCAAAATTGCTCATTTCTTTTTTCTTAGAAATACTCATCAGTTTTAGAGAAAAAAATCTTAAAAGCTGACCTCTGTGGGTAGAGATCAAACACAACAATGAAATGCTGCTGTTTGTTACCAAAGTAACCTCACTGAAAGTCTCATTCTTAGACTTTTGCCAATGATATGACAGGCATGATAGTTCTTTAGAAAATCAAATCAAAAGCAAACAGTTAGCAGCAACAATAGAACCCAACTTTTATTTATTTATTTATTTATTTATTTATTTCATGTAATTGAATAGATTTAGACTTTTTTCTTCTGCTTGCACAGGGTGACAGTCATTCAATCTGCAGCACAGGTGAAAAAAGTTAATATTTATCTACAATTGTTATTTGATCCTGAATATAGCATCATAGAATAACAGAACCTTTAGAGTCGGAAGGAACATTTAAAGATAATTTAGTCCAAATCTCCTACAATGAATAGGGACATCCGTAGCTCAATCAGGATGCCCAGAGTCTGATCCAGCTTCTTTTGCATATCAAATTTGAAAATATGTTTTGAAAACAATCAGTGAATGCTGAGTTCTTCAAAAGCCTGGCTTTGAACTCCTGAGAAAACAAACAAATAAACAACAAACTAAAATGCTCTTTGGTCTTTCTGGTGTTGCACATCTGTGATGTGTAATGTCATGGGAGTGACCTTTGTCGTTCTGAATTAATAGTGCCTGTCAGGTGCAGAGCTCTAATACCTTATTGTCAGACTTGTGACCTAGAACATCTATCTTACAGATGACATCTCTGCTCATACCTGAGTTTGCCTGTATATATTCCAAACCGAGTTTTTAAAATCCATAATGAAAACCTTTTTGCAGGATTTTGGTATGCAGCTCCTGCTGTTGTTTTTCAAATTCAAAAATCATATTTCTTGTATAGTAAGGAAAAAAAAAAAAAAAGCATCAACTCACCTGGGAATCTAGGCAGCCACCCACTACATCATCTATCTTCCTCGAGCTCTCAAGAAATCCAAATTTTAATATCTGCTAATGGGCTGAGTACATGCAAACCTTCATCTCTGTCATGTCCTGAGCAGTCAGTATTTGATAAAGCACTAGAAAAAGCCCTTAGGTGCAATTGAGGCCAGTGGGATATAAATATATATTTAAGTGTATTTCTAATCTGTTTAGCTAAAATCTAGACTTGCTCATATCTCCAACAGGTCTCTGCTGCAGACAGAGTGAAGAAAATATTATTGCCCAGAACTTCTGGAGATCTGTCCACAAAGGGAAGTACAAAAGCTTACACTAGTGCTTAAACACTTTGTGTGCGTATGTGAATCTCAGACAATATAAAAGTTCCACCAGGAATTTCTCATTATCAAGCCCTCAGAGAGCAAATGGAATAGAAATTAAAAGCTGAAAAATGCAAACTACTGCAATGGAAGATGGAAAAAAGTAAGCTTATGTAAAAGCCACACAAAATGGATGAAAATACAGTTTCCTGCTTTCAGAAGTAAATAAACTAGGATGATTTATAAGAAGAAGAAGAATCCTTACAAATTTCACTTCAATTTCCAATTTTGCAGCATTAAACATAAAGAACAAACAAAAAAAATCTGAACAGTCACTTACTTATATTAAATTTCATTTTATCAGTTTTTTTATTTACATATTTCAGAACTTGCTATGTCTTTCTCCCAAATTTTCTTTCAATTGTCATTGAAGCTCACTCTGCCTCTTTATTCTTCTTCTATTAACAACTCAACTTCTTCCATTAAACAACAATACGATACAAGTGTTTCATATTTCAACAGCCTTGGTATTATTTCCAATTTATGTTTTTTAATAGTTGAGTAGATGAATACAGTAGTAACTTAATAGATGATGATAAGCATTTGGAGCACATTTTCACCTGAAGATATTAACTATTACTCGTGGAATCTCTTTAGTTTTCAAGTTTAAATAGAATTTCTAAATATACATATTTTAGTCCTATATTTAAACTAAATTATCTATGTTGATTTTAGAAGCAAGTTTATGACATAAATTTTTGATAAGCTGTTCAAAATTTGCAAATTTTAGCTCCAGAAGTAGCCAAGGTCTTGGTGGCCTTTGTTATGCTTAGCTAGAACCTGTTCAACTCTCTGTGTGAAGGAAAATAATGATAATAAAACACTGAAAGAAAACTGCTTTTTACTTCTAACTGAATATTTCACTGAAATGCACTCTTTATTAATAATGTTAATCCACATGATACAGACTTAACTTTATTGATGGCAGAGACACTATGATCTTTTTCCCCCTATGATTAGATCATAACTTATTTTAGTCAAGGATCAAAATCTTCCTGCAGTAGAACTTAAGCAATCAGTTTTAAATGTGTCATATCAGATTGGCCTTTTGCTACATTAACCTTAAACTAGAATGAATTACACTACTTACGTGTGTCCTGGCCTAATCTAATTTTACCTGTCTGCCTGTGTATTATCACCTCTGGACTGCAGCTCATCTCTTCAGTGACTGCCTGTTAGTATCTCTAAACCTGAGACAACTCCAACTTCCTGATGAATTACAATGAAGAAATACATGTCACACTGGATAATTTAGTGTTTCTAATTTATGTGAAATGGTGAAATTTGCCTTCTAACATGATTTAAAGAAAACAACTACCTAACTTTTTAACACCTAATATTATTCAGTGTATGCTTATGTAAAACTCTAACTGTATAGTTCACTTTCATTCTTATCCCATACAATAACTTCCAGTTTCAGTTTCAGGAAAACCCCTTTACAAATATATATATATATATATATATATATATTTTTTTTTTTCCCACTTCATATCCTTATAAAAATTGAAGAAGGAGATTTAGAGGCTTAGTCCATCCTTGCTTACCTTTTCCAGTTTCTTGGTCACTGTCAGTTAAAAATAAGGTGAATTCTGGCATTTTCATTCTTTCTTTTGTGAAATACATCTCAATTTTTAAAAAAATAACAACATTATTATTGGTAGATTTAGACATCTGACATTGTAACTTGATGTTTTTATAGAATCAAAAAATCAGTTTGAAAGGGAATCCTGCAGTTCCCATGAAACAACCACCTGCCCAAAGCAGGACAACTTGCAAATCTGAGAAAAGAATAGGCCAAGTAAAGTTTTGAAACTTTCCAGTAGAGAGATTTCATATCCCCCATGGGCAATTAATTCTGGTGCTTCACTAATCTGTATGTAAATTTTACTTTTAGTTATTTAGACTTAGAATTTCCTCTAATTTGAGTGTCTTGTCTCTTCTCTTCTTGTTTCAAGACTTTAGTTTTTCCTTTCTCTTATCCCTCTCTTTATATACTTGGAGACTCCAATTTAACCACTTATTATCCTTCTTTTCTTGATTTTCTTCAAATTTTCCTCTATATCATAGAAGCATAGAACCATAGAATCACAAGGTTGGAAAAGAGCTACAAGATCATCTAGTCCAACCACCCTCCCATTTCCATTGCTATCACAAGCTACTAAACCATATCTTGTAGCTCCTCATCCAGACGCCTCTTGAACACTGCCAGGGATGGCAACGCCACCACCTCCTTGGGCAGGCCATTCCAGTGCCTGACCACTCTCTGTAATGAAGGGCCCAAAACTGAACACAATACTCACGGTACAACCTGCTGTGAGAATCGTTCTTTGTGTTTTGGCTCAAAGCTTGCTTCCTGAGGTATTTCTTGTGATAAGACTCTGACTGATTTATTGAGGAGGCAAGTGATGGGTGCTACTGTGTGACAGTATCACTTTGTGGACATTTAAAAGCACTTCCTCCAGAGCTGCTTGCCTCCAGAAGAGAGGAGTGTTTACTGGTGGAAAATCTGTTCTGTGACTAAATAGCTCCAGCTTGGTATGGGAAAATTGGAGAATCATGTCCTGTGAAAAAGAGGATGCAGATGGGTCCCTGCTCCCTCTTATCTGCTGAGAAGGCCCAGAAAGTAAGAACAAAGTAGTTTCTGCTGAGATCCCAGAGCCAAAAGCTGCCAGTCCAAGGAGACCTGACTCAACGACTTTGGATTTGAGCTGTCACTCCAAAGACAGCTGACTCAATCACTTTGGAACCATTGAAAAGGGGCCACCATCGCTGTGGTCACCATCATCGTCGTCAACAAAGCAACACTGCCCAACGACTCACCTCTACTAAAGATCAGTGACTGAACTACGAACCACACTGGATCCATGGGAGTGACTATCTCCCTCTTGCTTCCTATAAATACTCCTTGCTCCTTCTTTTCAATATTTTCTATTGCCCTCCTTCCTTCCCCATTACCCTAATTCATAATAGTTTCCATCCTCCCCTTCCCCATCTCCCTATTTAAGATCTGTAATAAACTGGTTGGACCAACGTTTGAACAGTTTTTTCTTAATCTCTCACCAGGTATATAATATTGAAAGAACCTCCTCTCCCTCCTATAAATTGGAGTGAGACAATCACAGAATCACAGAATCACAGAATCACAGAATTGTAGGGGTTGGAAGGGACCTCTAGAGATCATCGAGACCAACCCCCCTGCCAAAGCAGGTTCCCTATACCAGGTCGCACAGGTAGGCGTCCAGGCAAGACTTGAATATCTCCAGAGAAGGAGACTCCACAACCTCCCTGGGCAGCCTGTTCCAGTGCTCCGTCACCCTCACCGTGAAGAAGTTCTTAGCACATTCATGCGAAACTTCCTATGCTGCAGCTAAATAAGAAAAAAAAATCCGGAGGTACTGCCATACCGGGACGATGCGCGGAGCGGAGGGAGCAAGCTCCGGGTCCAACTCCCGCGCCCAAAAATCCGTTTAATATAAAGTCCTCTCATCGAGGACGTATCAGATATTAAACTGATAAGAACAGATACTACACTTGATCTTAGCCAAAAGGCCGAGAACCGACAAGCCTCACCAGTGCTGTGTACAGGGGAATGATAACCTCACTGCTCCTGTTGGCCACACTATTTCTAATGTAGGCCAGGATGGTATTGGCTGGCACACTGTCAGCTCATGTTCAGCCAAGCATCAACCAGCACTCACTTTTTCCTCTTCAGAGTCATCCAGCCACTCATCTCCAAGCCTATAGCACTGCATGGGGTTATTGTGGACAGTATGCAGGATTCAGCACTTGGCCTTGTTGAACTTTATCTCCTTCACCTCAGACCAGTGATCCAGCATACCCAGATCCTTCTGGAGGGCCTCCTCACCCTCAGGCAGGTTGACACTACCTCCCATACTGATGTCATATGCAAACTTACTTAGCGTACACTCAATCCCCTCAACTAGGTCATCAGTAAAAATATTAAACAAGATGGGCTCCAGTACCGATACCTGGGAGACACCACTTGCAATGGATCACCAGATAGACTATCAACTTCTACACGTTGGGCACAGCCCTCTAGCCAGTTCCTTACCCAAAGAAGGGTATACCTGTCCAGGTGATGGGTAGCCAGTTTTGCCAAGAGAATACTGTGAGAGACCATGTCAATTGCTTTGCTGAAGTCTAGGTAGACTACATCAACAGCGTTTCCCTCATTTACCAGTCTGGTCACCCAGTCATAGAAGGAGACGAAGTTTGTCAAGCACGACCTGCCTTTCATGAACCTGTGCAGGTTGGGCCTGCTCCCCTGGATGCCACACATGTGCATGTATGATCTCACCCAAGATGATTTGGTCCATAACTTTCCCTGGTACGGAAGTCAGGCTGACAGACCTATAGTTCCCCGGATCCTCTTTATGGCCCTTCTTGTAGATGGGAGTCACTCCGGCAAGTCTCCAATCCTCTGGATCCTCTCCAGATAACCAGGACCACTGATAGATGGAGGAAAGCAGCTCAGCCATCACCTCCACCAGCTCCCTCAGCACCCTAGGGTACAGTTTGTCTGGCCTCATGGATTTGCGATAGTCCAGATGGAGGAGCTGTTCTCTATCTCTACCTGAATCACCAGAGATGTGTTCTGCATTCCATCTCAGACTTCCAGATCAAGGTGTAAAATGCCCTGAGGATAACTAATCTGCCTATTAAAGACAGATTTAAAGAAGGCGTTGATATCTTGTATGTGTCATATATTTCAGTCTCTTAAACAATTTCCCTTGCTTTTTCCCTGGATTATCAGTGTCTCTCTTGTACTGAGGATGTCCCAGTCTGGACACAGTAGTCGATATGAAGACGCACAAATGGAATATGCACTTCCCTCAACATTTGGTTATGCTCTTTATTAGACATTGTGTTTTTTTTTTTTTTTTTACCACAGTATTTTTTCTATTATTTATCATATTTGAAAAAGATTGCCATGTTATCCTTTGGCCATCTTAAAATACTCATGCCTTCTCCTATCTCTGTACTGAAGTGCATGAATGAGGGAAAGGTAATCCATATTAATCTAAAGTGAAACATACGAGCGCTACTGTATCCCTTCTCTTCTGGAATTCTCTACAGGTAAATTTCAGATACAAACTAGTATCTTAAGTAGAACTTCACTCAGAAACCATTTCCTTGATTGAGGACTTCAAGATTAAAATTCACTTTCAAATCTAGCTCATAATTTTTCAACATTATTTTCACAACTACATGAAGTAGAAAAGCATAATTTAATAAGTTTGCCACAACTATAAAATTTACTTACTTAGTTTTTTTTTTTTTTTTTTTTATCTGACAACACTGATATTCATGTGAATAGATTGTTGAATCACAGATATTTACAGATAGGCTATCTACAGATGATGTTATTCAATATAAAATAAAAACACATTTTAACAGCCAGCAGGTCATGCAAATTTGCATTTCTTCAACACCTTTGTTTTTCATGAAGTACCTAAAATATTTCCCTTCAGAACAGAAGCAATACTGGGGGATGGAATCCTGCAGTAGAATTTCATTTAAAATCTTTAAAGAAAAGACCTTAAAGAAAAGATGATCTGGAATATATTGTCTATGAAGATTGTGAAATCTTCAACTTTAGTAGAGTTAAGGCTATTAGATAAATGTAGACTGGTAGTAAAGTAGATAGCACAATTATTCAATCCAAATTACAGATTTGATCCATAAATAAAATAGCCACTTGATAATCTCTCCAGTTCTAATATCAATGAGTAAATGAAAATTTAGCATGTCATATCAATGAAAAATATTGTTAGGTATTATTTCAGGAAATGCAAAATCACGATGCTAACATTACCCATAGTATCAGTGATTCATACTTTGATCAAGTTGGAACTTAGCCTTGGAGACAACAAATAATAAAAGATATTCATATAAGCTAAGCTATTTTTATTCTCTTGAGACCATGGCAGCTTTCTTATAAACAGAGGTAGGAAGATTTTTTTTTTTTTTGCAAAGATGATTCATGAAGACTATCTCAAATTCTTACTACAAACTACCTTCTAGATTTCTAAAAGTGCTGCCCATAACAAGAACATCTGATGAAGGTATGTGATGTCTGGAAGATAGTTTAGTGATCATAAACTTTCAAATATGAACATCTCTGACTTCTGAAGGCTGTAGGGCTGAAATCTTTTTCACAGTTCTATTTTTAACTTTGGATATAACAGACATTCAGTTATACAGAAATAAGAAATTTATCAAATGAATGAATGAATCAATCAGTCAGTAAGAATTCAGTAGGGAGACAAATCTTTTCTGTTTAAAGTAAGTTTGAATGGCACAGAGATTCTTATTCTACCTCCATTAGTCTATCAACATTATGAAAGCTCAGTTAAACTTGTCTTCTGATAAGTATGGTTGAAAATCAAGGTGATTTAGAGTTAATAATAATAATTATTCAGAATTTTCTTTTTCTTCTAGTGCATTCCTGAGTTCACAACAGTGTCCTTCATCTGAAATAATTAATCACCAGTGTCATAGGAGAGAAAGAGAAGAAGCGAACAAAGAAAACCAATAAAAATTACAAATCCTCTTATGGATTCTTGTTTTCATTGTTTTCTTTGTTTCTTGTTTTCATGTTAATATATATAATTATGGAGGTTAAGGGACATTTCTAATGAGATATACAGAATGTATAGCAAAGCAGGAACAGTGTCTTCACTGTGCTAATGACATTTCTGTTGTACAAGCATCCAAGGCCTCTATATATGTCAGAGTGTTGGTAAAGAATTTTACTTTCAGGCTTTGGGGAATTTAAATTCATATGAATTTTAAAGAGTACAAATTATCAGTTTCCTGCTCTCACTCAAGAAGGAGTCCTTTCCAATTATCCTTTTCAGAGAAACAGACATTTTATTGTGGCAATTAGCTAGTTTACTTAACTGAGAAGCAAATATTCCTGTGATCACTCAGGCTAACAGTGAAAGCAAGCAAGAACTAATCTGTAGTCTAATGACTGCAGATGGCAATACCATTCTATATCTCATCTCTTCTGCATTGTAAATTCTCTTGCTAATACCCTTCTATGTCCATTTTAGACTTATGGAATTTTTTTTCATGTTACACCACATTTCCCACTGGGTTTAATAATTAAAAGTCTCCAGAGCACACAGGTTTATCTGAATTCTTGTTCTTCCTCCGAGTTTCATAATTATAACTTGCTACATTCATAATGATTTTGTTTGTTTGTTTATGCAAATCCTTATGCTTTATTCATTGCCATAGAGTGTTGCTTTTCTTTTTCAGGTTTGCAAGGACAAATTTGTATCTCACTCATATCCTAGGAGCTGACTGTTTGTCAGCTTGAAAGCAGCAATCTGGAACACATAAGCTACAGATGCAAAATGGAATAGATTTCTTGGCTTTCCAGCATGGGGTCAATTACAGTAGCAATTTTGTCATAGCTTTAGCCAAATTCCTAATTTTGGCATTGAATCAAATCAACTGCTGCTGTCCACTATCGGTGGCTTGATTTCAGCTCTAAAATATCCAGTGTAATTTGGGTGACAATGGGATGCAAGCTCAAAACAGCATGAAGAATATTACACCTGAATTCTATGACAGGTTAATGCACTGCCTGCTCTGATCTGCACAACAGGTCTCCACATAACTTCTATTGCGTGCCCTAGTGTGTTTGAAATGCTTTATTCCCACTTTCTAGGAGAAAGCCTAATTTTCAAAAGAGGGAGAAGAGTCTGTTAGAAGAAACATGTCATGAGTAAAATACAACTAGCCAGAAGTCATATAGCTCTAGGTCCAGAGAAGACCAAATCTGCAACTATTCTAAGGCAACTGTTGGAAGAACCTGAACTTCACAAACGTAATCTGTTCTCTTGACCTTCAGAGCAACTATGTATTTTGTGATATCCCAAAGGTCTAAGCCCAGGTTCTCTGCATTTTAAGGTAGTTTTAAACAGAAGAATTGAGACTGAAGATATCACCACATCTCCTGAGAAGAAAGATTTGACATATGACTGTATTCCTCTCCATTACCAATTAAATACTTAAAACAAATAGAAGTATTGACAAACTGAACAAAAGCCTAATGAAAATGTTGCTGAGTGGCAAGTATGTTGCAGTATCTTTAATATTTATCTTTTCACGTGAAGATTGTTCAGGGTTTCCAACTCTTACATAAGGCTGATCAAGAAAAAGTCATGACAGAAGTTGCAGCCCATTGGAAAAAACACTGCTGCATCCTGGCTTCTACTCATCTGAGTCTCAGGGCTTTTCACATGTGTATTTCTCTCTTTCCAAGTACTAAAACCAGAGCATGGTGTCAATTTGGGGAAAAATGTGCAATCAAATATTTATGTGTTAAGTTCTAGAGGGCTACTATGCTAAGTTGCTCCAAGGAAGAATGCAAACTTGATAGCTAATGTAGTGTTTTCACCCTCTATGCTCAGTCCATGAGACATCTAAGCCTCTTGAGGAACATGAATTTGCCTATTAAGCAGAAAACACAACTACACTTTCTATCTTTTTGTACAGAATTTCAGAGAGCCTTATGCTATCCTTGGCAGGGCTGCCCAAGAACTCAACAGCTGTGACCTCTCCTGGTCAGAATCTGCTCAGAGCTAGATAATGCCTCTCAAACAAGTACCTCTTTACAGCAGTCAGAAATGGATAATCAAGCAAGATAAAAAGCCTGGTCAGAGAAAAGTGACTTTCTTTCATCTCAGCTAAAGTTTTGGCTGCTCTTAAACCCGAAATTTCTGGGCCTTCACACTCCAGTTCCTCGAGTAAGGCATGATGTGGGCTTTTTATTTATTTCTCCCTCCTTCCAGTCTTTCTGTCTCTTTGACAGAAAATACAGCAGTTCCTTTTTTTGTTTGTTTGTTTGTTTGTTTGCTGTTTGTTTGTTTGACATACAGGTCCAGTGATTTAAACAGTTTCACAAGGCAATATATAAGTAAGGCAAGTAAGAAACAGAAGAACTATCAGATAAAGAAGCTTCTTTAAAATAAATAAATAAATAAAATAAAAATAGATACATGTACCCGGAAAGCCTACGCTAGAGCAATTAATGTAAAGATGCCATCCCAACCCCATTCCACCTTGCCTTTATGATGTCGAGGAATAGCATTATTTTCTTGTTGGAAGGGAGGATGGGCTATCTAAGTCATAATGGAAAAAAAAAAAAAAAAAAAAAAAAGTATAATCTCTGCTCTTTTTTTACATATCAGAAAGGAAAATTGTCATTATTAGTCAGTGTTCTCAGAAGGCAAGCACACCCCAGTGTATATGGAATCATAGGTATAGCCAAATAAACACTGTTGCGCAATCACATTTCCACGGCAAAATGTTACATTAAGCAAGCCTTGCTAAGTGGCAAACAAACATGACTGATTTGCATCTGCAGCTGAGGTGGTACATTCAAATGCTAGGGTAAGTGATTTACCTGATTTAAACAGTTTCAGGTCATTTATATCTCAGGCTACAGTGAGATAGAGATTTTCTGTGTTGCTTACTTTATCTCCTTTTGTTCCTAGAGACAAGTTCTGAAAATAGGGTGTATTGGATTCCAACTGGGGGCTTCACTTAACCTTTCCCAGCTTTTGCGTGACAGCAGCTTGTAAAACTGCTACTTCTATTTCTTTCAATTAAATCAGAGCTAATATAAAACAGCCATTCTGTTGTGTTTTAAGTCTCAGGTTAAATTAAAAAATAAAGATCCAGCAGACAAAAAAAAAAAAAAAAAAAAAAAAAAAGAAAAGATTTTAAAATTTACATAAGCAATATTTCAGAGATTAAAAAATAACAGAAGTTCACAATGAACCTTGGGCAAAGATTTGAGTGGTATCTTATTTGATCAGAACCTGTTTGTTTATCCCTAACTTTAACCATATGGGAACAGTTTTATGGAGCATGCTCATAAAAAGAAAATGACAGAGCACTGAGCTCAATCTGAGTTTGCTTGGGTTGTAAATATCCTGTTATCACCAGCTATGATGCTCTAAACCTTAAGTCCTAGATTAGCATACTCAGTGCTGTGCTCTTGCAAACTGTAAAGGTAGTTCAACCTGAAGAAATGAAGGATGCAAAAAACACACATGGATACAGAAAATGTCTGTTTTATAATACTGGGGCTAATATTAAGGTGAGCAGCACCCTGAATAATTGAGGAAAAAAGATGAAAAAAAATAAAATAAAATAAAAGAGGAAAGGGCAAAAGGACTAGTGAGGAAAGAGAAAGAAAGAGAAAGAGGAAGAGAAAGAAAAAAAGAGAAATAGAAAGCAGAAGGGCAGGGTGGAGGTAGGGAGGGGGGCAAGGATTTCACTATTTAAATATATGGCATTTGTAATAAATTCTAGTCAGATGCAGAGTAAGAGGAAATTCAGTTCTTATAGACAATATGACTTTCCCAGGCAGCAGAACAGATCAGTAATATGGTGAAAACATATAGTTACAGATCTGTTTTGGCATGACGGTTCTTATTCTCTTTTTTATTTTGTTAGATTTAAGAAGAAAAGAAATTTACTGAAAACATGCGTACAAAACAAATAAATAAATAATAATAATAATAATAAAACCATCTGCTCCTCACAGAGGGTAGAAAGAGTTAAAATGTCAGTTTTGCTGTCAGGATGTATGCAAACAGTCTTCTGTCCAGTCCAATGGATGTCCATTGGATCATTTCAGTTACATCATCCAGATCAGCTTTAGCTGGTCATCTGAAAACCTCTCAGAGTTTTACTGACCAAAAAACTCTTGCAGAACTGATGCAACAGGCTCTGTATCATTGGGGTTAAAAGAGTTAAAATTTGGACCTAACCAATATGATACCTGCTTTCAGCAGTGCCTAGTTGCACATCAGATTGATTGTAAAGCTTTATTGTTTTATAAGTCTCTTCTTGGTCTGTTAACAAGTCACATTAACAATCTGTTAATGGTTTTCAGTATTCCCAGAGCATCCACAATAGGTGTCTACGACCTGGAAAGAGTCCTTAGAGAAGAGAAGAATAATGGTGATAATACTGTTGATCTGTTCCTCATGTGACATTTCTAATGTACTGGTAGGGAGATTTCTAAACATGGTTTCTGCTCCCTGAGCAGTGACTGGCCTATAAACGAAGGGATGTTAAGAAAATGTAAAAGCACCTAGTGACAATATGGGGAAGGAAGATTAAAATTCATTCCTGTCAGTGCTTACCTTCAAAGAAGAAAGGGATAAAGTTAAGGAAAATGTAAGGCTATCAGGAACTGTTACCTGAAAGTAAACTCTTATCCATATTTAATGGATGTGGAGGAAGCAAAAAAAAAGGCTCACTTTCTTTTTAAATGTAAATCTAGCAATGAAGAACCTTTGAGAAAAAAATCCTATCATAATAGCTTGATGAGACTTTGTAAACACTGTCCAATTTAGAGCATTATGTAAGGAGATGGTGTTAAATAATCATTAGGATATTAGCTAGCAATTGTGAAACATTACTATTTTTTTTTGCTAGTTTTACCACTGACTTTTGATCCGACATTGATCAAATAACCTCAGTTCTCTATTCATCTCTTTTCCATTCATCTGTTTTTCATTGAAAAATAACTTTTTGATGCCAGTGATGGCTGCTTTTGATGCATTCAGGCAGCAGAATCAGACTTTCAAGCACAACTATGATCAAAAATAATCTAAGATTATATTTCTGGAACTGAGACATTTCAGGGAATCCACTATCTGATCACTTGTTCCTATGGAAAAGAAATTCATTTTCCTTAGTTTCCATAACGTTATGCAAGCAGATATAATTGCTGTAGTCTTTCATCACTGATAAAAGAGAGTATATCTAAAGGGGGAAAAAAAAAAAAAAAAAAAAAAAAAAAAAAGCAAGTTACTAAAAGAATTTTTTTTAAATGTGTTTGAGACATTTTTATATTATTTGTAGTCAATTAATATTTTAACATAAAAGCACCCAGTTCTACTGAATGACTATGAATAAACAAGAAATACAATATAAAATCTAGTTATCTTCAAGTGCAATTTGAACAGTTCAGAAAACAAATGAACAAACAAACAAAAAAACTTCAGTTTAGAAGATTAGGATTCTGCACCAGCCATAAAGTTCTCATTTATGTCTGTACACATTTTATTTTCTATTCTAGGCAAAATATCCCCTCTTCACTCTTCACTCTCCCTGAAGGCCTCCTGTGGTTCCTATGGAAAACAAAAAGTGGGAGGGTCACAACAGAACTTAAATAATTAAGTCAGATTTTTGCTCAGGTTTAGAAATATTTCAAAGATATTTTTAAAATTCTTTGGCTCATGTGGAGTATTATTGATGCACTTGATGTATGTTAATGAAGACAATTCAACATTCAGTGAGCCTGCAACTCTTTTCACAGACTGTCTTTGATCACCTGGTCAAGTCAGGTCCAAATTAATATAAGAACTAGGGCCTAAAAAAAACTATTCAAGCAAACAAATAAACAACAATGAAACTACCACTTGAAATTGATAATTTGTTTTTGAAACTAAGGTTTGTCCAAATCTAAGTTAAACGATAAGCAGAATTTACAATACTAAATCCCAGTTAGTAATCTTGAGTCTTTAATGAAGTTACTTGTTTTTGTCCAGGTATTAATGAAAATGTGTTGCTTAGATCTCATGTCTGAATACCACTAACATCCAAAAATTTTTTGGCTCTCTCTCATGAAAATCTCTTTTCTGTATTTTTCCTAAATCTCATGTTAAATGAACAATTTATTCTGCATAAATCATCAGATATGCCACTGCCTAAATGAAGATCATGGATCTAGATCAGAGTAAAAGACTGAAAAATAACTGGCTACTGCAATGTTCAGCTCTGAAGTTTCTAAATCCAATTTTGCATTCTCATTTAAGAACTGCACTGTACTGGTTTACACACAGCAGGAATTTTTCTTTTTAAAGACTTACATCAGTTGTTACTGATTTTAAGTGGGTTTGAAGAGGCTTAGTTTTTGTTAGTAAATACTCACTTGTCAGTCATTTGAACTCATACAACTGAACATACCAGACCTAAAGCTGATATGTTCCCAGACACAGAGCTTACATGGCTGTATATTTATAGTTCTGATTACTCATCTGTTGCAACTTGCAACTTAAATTGAAGTACAAACTCCTCCCCTCCCCTCCCCTCCCCTCCCCCCCTCCCCCCCCCCCCTCCTCCTCCCTTCCTTCCCTTCCCTTCCCTTCCCTTCCCTTCCCTTCCCTTCCCTTCCCTTCCCTTCCCTTCCCTTCCCTTCCCTTCCCTTCCCTTCCCTTCCCTTCCCTTCCCTTCCCTTCCCTTCCCTTCCCTTCCCTTCCCTTCCCTTCCCTCCTTCCCTTCCCTTCCCTTCCTTCCTTCCCTTCCCTTCCCTTCCCTTCCCTCCCTTCCCTTTCCTCCCTTCCCTCCTTTCTCCCTCCTTCCCTCCCTCTCTTCCTCCTTCCCTCTCTCTCTCCCTCTCTTCCTCTCTTCCTCTCTTTCTCTAACTTCTTCTCTTCTTTTTATTTTTTTTTTTTTTTTCCTTTTATTCCTTTAGCTCTTTCTCACTCTTTCTCTTTCTCTCTTTGGAAAAAAAATAAAGGTCAGTTGTTAATTAGTGGTTTTCTGAAAGTATCCATTAATATTATATAAATTACTGCTTCAAAATCCAATTAGAAACCTGGGCCATATTGAAACTAAATAGATCATTTAATTTTCAAGGCACAATATGAGATGAGGTCAAGGGAAGAAATCAATAGTGGTTCAGTAAGGAAATATCAAGAGAAGAGGGAGAGAGTGTGTGTGTATATGCATACTCATTCAATGCAGTAATGTTCTTAGGAAAACCTAATTATATCCGATGGATATGTATTTACATGTGAAACAATGCTGACTATAAAAAACAGAAGAGCACTTTCTCTTCACCTGCCTGCACTTCTTTACCCCACGACTTTTAGCACTTCCACTTCTGTCTTTCTCTGTTCCTCTCTAAGGAACAGAGTGTTTGTATATGTTTTTTTTGTTGTTGTTGTTGTTATTTTTTATTTTTTATTTTTATTTTTTTGTAGAAGCATAGAATCAGAGAATGGTCTTGGTTGAAAAGGTCTTCAGAGATCATCTAACTTCAAACCCCCTGTCACAGGCAGGGCTGCAAAATGACTAGACCAGGCTGTCCAGTGCCACATCCAGCCTGGCCTTGAATGCCTCCAGGGATGGGGCATCCACAACCTCCTTCGGCAACCTGTTCCAGTGTGTCACCACCTTCTGTGTGAGAAACTTCCTCCTAACATCTAACCTAAACCTCCCCTGTCTCACTTTAAAACCATTCCCACTTGTCCTGTCACTATCCACTATTTTCCTTCTCCTTGTTTGTTATAAGCTGTGGTTATATAATTTGACTACAAGTAACTAAATGAAGCACTTTGTGCACGGATCTGGTTACTATTTAACTAAGATCTGTGATTCATTCATTTTTAAACTGTGTCAGTATTTTATGTATATTTGCGAAAAGATTAATTTGACCTGGGTGCCTTAGTAGTTCTTAAGATTTGTAGAGCTTTTGAAGAGCCGGAAAATGAGGGCTTGCTTTTAGCAATGAGCCCTTCTCTGTACCATAGTGAACAATAATTGATCAGTGTGGCATGCAAAAGTTTCCATTCTTATTATTTTATTTTCATTTTTTATTTTTATTTTTATTTAACTTCTCCTGTGGGAGAATGAAAGGAGTGCAAGCAATGAGTGTATTTCTACAAAGGTTGTTAGGTAAATGGACTAGAAGTAGTAACTGTTAGTTTGAATCAGTAACTCCAGAACTTGAAGTAGTCAAGTTTCAAAGCAATTAAATTCAGTATATGGTATCATATCCTCTTAAGCAGTATAAAGGATCTAGAGAACAAATTGATTCAGAACCAAGTTGCCTTAACAGACCAAGCAACTAATGATAGATGAGTAGGAAGATGAGTAATGGGAGAGTAAAGACTGAGGAAAAAGATGTTGAAAAAATCTGCTAATAGAAATATTAGTCATTTTTATTGATTAAGAATTAGATCTGTAAGGAGTATCACTGGAGACTCATCTGGTCAAAAGGAAAATGAGTTTACAACGTGAATTTGGATAATTACTGATCCCCAACTCTGAACAAATTAATCTAAAAGAACTATCATAACAATTGTGGAACATAATTGCTGTTTAAAAAAATAATAATAAAATAAAACAAAACAAAAAATAACAAAAAACTTGTAATGCTAAAATATTAAAATTCATGGAAGCAAACCATTTAGAAAGGACTCATTCTGCAAAAGGATAGACACATTGGCACTCTCTGTAAAAATATTATTTATACCTTAGTATGATTCAGGAAAACAAAACAAAACAAAACAAAACACGCACAAAAAAAAAAAAAAAAAAAAAAAAAAAAACACCATTGGTTCAGGTGAAGAAAGGAAATAGTTGTAGGAAGATTTTAGAAATAAATTTCAGATTTGCTGAGCTGTATAAGCCAAAGTTGATTGGGATACTGCTTTTGACGTTGTTTTACGATTAGATGTGAGTAGAAGGAAAATCTTCAAAGCTCAAAAAACACAAGAAGTACATTGTAAAATATAGCAAATTGTTGGAGAGACCATCTGGATTACTCCTGAGTAAATGCACCAGTGCAAAATAAAAAAAAAAAAAAGTGAAAAGCAAAGAATCCAAACATTCTCATTGATTTTGCACAAAATCAAAATAGAATGAACACAGGCAGTGTAATTATTTTCATTGCTGTCTACTGTTACCTTAGTCTACACAGGTGTAGGAAAAGAGGCACTGTTTCAATGGGCACAGAATATTTGAAATTCTGATTAGAAATCAGGAAAAATACTGGGAGAGGATCATATCTAAAACAGCTTGGTCAGAAAGGTTGTGGATTCTCCGTTTTTGGAGTTATTCAGAATTCACCTGGGCAGGGCTCTGAGCAACATAATTTAGTTGGATGAGCAGAGTGGGGTGCAGAGATGGGTCCAAAGACATTCAGAGATTCCTTCCAACTTCTAAGATTCTTGATTTTCTAGTAAAGATAGCAAAAGTTTACAGTATGCTACAGTCTTGGACGAGAAAAAACGAGGAACTGGGATTTATCATTCACTCAAGTACTCTTGTCTTAGATCTTCTTAATGAAAACTCTTGTCAAGATTATAGTTTTAAGCCAGTGTTTATAAGCTACTTCAAAAGGACATCATAGACAGAAAGTGAATATTATCATTTTTTTTCTGAATTATCAACACTTCAGAATTAAATTGGGATGATTCATTGAGCAAGATGATAGAGTAATGTAAATTGAAAGGGATCTCTGAAGTTCATCTAGTCCAACCTCCTGTTCTTAAAGATAAAGCAAAAGAAAAAGCAGTAGTTGCTATCTCTGACTAATCATCATCATCATCATCATCTGTTCAGGAAGATAAATTCTATTGATTACTTTTTAGATGAGGATAAGTAGAAGTGCCAGAAACAATCCCCAAAAGGCCAATATTTTGAACAGACATTTTCCTTCTGCCATGAAAATATAATTAATTAATTAATTAATTAAAAAAAAAAATCACAGCATAACATGACAATATGCTTTCTTTTGCAAGAAAGTGCTAAGAAGTATGTTAAACCACTGCTGTTAAGTTAGATGTTTTTGTATTAGCATATCTGATAGCCTACACCAAAGGTGTTTAGATGAATTGTCTATGGTCATCTCTGATTTCTCAGTTCTCATGTCACTTTTCACTGAATTTGGGAACACAAGATAAGTCAGTGAGCTGAATTAAAAGTGCTGGTATTTTCAAAAGGGTAAACAAGAAACCTGAATAATTCTATGTTGGAAAGGCTTGCTCTTGCTTGTTTTATGGAAAATACATCCCATCTAAACTAATGTGACATCTTCATTTGAGAGGAACATATGTTAAGTTAATAAATACAGCAGTACTGGTACAGAGCACTTAGATGTCTGTGAGGCATTTGATTTGGGGCTACACAATATTTGATTAACTAATTAAAAGAGTTAGAATCAATACAATAAATAGGTTTAAAAGAATGAACAGATGCCTTTTATTGTAAATAGTTTTGTTTGCAGTGAAATCCCATGCTATTTATAATGTTTATTATTAGTGACAGAACTGAAGCTTCGAGACTTCAACTCAAGAAGAGTTGCATAGCTTCGAGTACCACTGAGCAGCTCGGAAGGGAATCTTATCCATGTGTATCATCAACTGATGGTAGGATATAAAGAAGACAGAGCCAGACGCTTCTCAATAGTACCTAGTGAACAGGAATTAGAGGCCACAAAGTAAAACAAAAAAAGAAAACAGAACCATTTAAACATAATCAACAAACATACAAACAAACAAACAAACCCAAAACATGTTACTCAAGTACTGAAACAGGTTCCTCAGTTTCCCTGAGGTTTGGATTCTCCACTGCTGGACATAAAAACCTAACGCAGAATCACATAATGGCCAGGGCTGGAAGGGACCTTAAGGGTCGTGAATCTCCAATTTCCCTCCATATGCAGGTCCACCAACCTCCACATTTAATATAAGACCAGGCTGCTCAGGGCCCCATCCAATCTGGTCTTGAACACCTCTAGGGATGGGGCATTCACAACCTCCCTGGGCAACCTGTTCCAGCACCTCACCTGAGAAAACCTTTCTGTCTAACCTGGTTTAAGAAAGGAGGTTGGAAAAGTTTACTTAAAGAGATACTTTCAAACCACAGAGGTTTATAGCATTAAACTGATTAAAATAAATCTCGTTACCACAATAATAATCAGAGATCATGAAAACCAATGGAAGATTTTACCCAGATAAAAGAAAAGAGGTTAGGTGATTTTGCCATTTAGAAAGCACAAGTTAAGATCGTAAACAAGGAGGAAGACATATTGATATTCAGAAAATAATTCAGAGTTTTAAGCAAACATGCATCCCATCTTAGGAAAGTTGTTTATCCTAGATAAGCAGGACACTTTGAGCCTAAAAGCAAAACTTTGACATTCTACCAGCTGTGAAGAGTAATACGGTACCCTGCTTGGTTCTGCACAGCCCTGAGTTTGTTAGGCAACTTACCAAGTTTGACATGATAACATGAAACCTAGTCAGCAGCTGATTTATGTGAAGTATTTTTTTACCAAATGAGGGGCCAAAAGTTCTTAAAATACAAACTTTTGGCCAGATAGCACTTCCATGTGGAACCCCAGGGCCAACAACTCCTTGTAAAAACCACAAATAAAGCAGCACACGCATCCTAGATTTTATATATATAGCAATTCCCAGAACAGTCAGGAACTTGGAGGAAAATGTACAAATATTCATATATTGAATGTATATGATGAGTGTGTTGTAGCTCCTGTGTGTGCATGCTAACATGAGATATCCCCCATGCACCAGCACTGCAATAAAAGTAATGTCAGCTTTCTAACCTGTCATTCAGGTTGGCAAGTTTTATTTCCGGATTTAGGTGACAATATCACATTAATGGCTTCCTCTTGAAGATAGAGACTTTTTTTTCTGGATTATGTTGTGCCTCGTTCCTTTGTTCTGAAGCCTTTCAGGATGGCATATGGCCCTACTTTTTTTTTTATTATTATTATTCAGACATAGTCTATTTAATCTTTTCAGTAACAATTAAGTTTCTATCTTAGCTGGTTCACAGATTATTATATGAGAACTATTACACTGGTAGGTTGTTTTTCTTCCTCCTCAGTTTAGCTGGTTTTTGTTGTTGTTGTTGTTGTTGCTTAAAACAAACACTTGTCTCTGTGGTGCAGCACATACCAATATGGAACAGAATTACAATGTACTTCCAGCCAAAATCACTTTATTGTCTATTTCAGTAGTTTTCTTATGGTAGCAATTATTCTCTGTAAGCCTGCAAGCGAGCAGCAGAAATCTGAAATCATCAAAGAGTTTTTATCTGCAGCAATTTCAAAAATGGCAGGTAGCTGATAGTTTAAACTTTAGTTCTCTGCAGTAGAGCAGTGAGAACCGGATAATGCCATCTGCCTTCACCAGCTAGTTTTAAATGTTCAGGAATCAGACAGGCCTGTGTTGCCATTGTTCATATGTGCTAGTTAAATCAAGCTGACGTGGCACGACAACCAGTGAGTTACGCATAACAAATATTGATGGATGAACCCCAACACTTTGATGACTGTGATTTGGTTGGAGAGGTACCAAGATCATTATTCTCAGTTCTAACAAGATAACCTTTTGTATTGTTCTCACACATTGCTATTAAACCAGAAGGGATTCACTGGAACCATAATTAATAGTGCCCTTATTTAACATACCATTTTTAATACATACCCATAATAATAACAGACTTTGTGTGTGATGGTTTTAATGCAGTCCAACAATATATCTTCTTCTAAATTCACAGAAAGAGGATTTAGAATTTGTAATACATAGCACCATGGTGATTGTGTACTTGAAATCTAAAATATCTTGATTTCCTACTGTTATGTATTTATCTGTGATGACTGACTCCCTTTCAGGAATGTGAGAAGAAAATCAAGTCATAGATCAATAAAAATGAAATCTAAAGGGAGAATCTTCTGGGTATTTCCATCCCTTCCAAGAGAGGAATCAGTGATCTCTTTCTTGTTATCACGTTTTTTTTTTTTTCTTTCTTTCTTTCTTTTTTTTTCTTTTAAATCTATTTTTGAAGCATCAGAATCAGTCCATGATAAAAAAGAGAGGAATCTATGCTGCGCACTGTCAACAAATTCCTCTATGAGCAGCATTTGCTCATTTGCCCAGGTTCATTCCAGAGTCCAATCCCTCTTTTGTATGGGACAGATAAACAGAAACTCTTTGTTGGCTTTTCTCCTCATAATGGATCTATTGAAAAATCTAGCGCTACTTCATGACATTTCACAACATTTTTTTTGAAACACCTTGGTTTCTCTCAGTAATTGTTCACAGCACAGAATTAATTGAATATAATGCTAATAAGTTAAGCCTTTAAGAGAAAACTAGAATACACAAGACAAAGCTAACAGGCGGTACAGTCTATAAAAACTACAGAACATTTGTTTTTGTTTGTTTGTGTGTTTGTTTTGTTTTTAATAATTGAACAGTTCTTTCTAATAGACACTGGAATTTTCTTGGAATATCTCTTTTCTCAACCAGGATACCTTCCTGCACTCTCATTGTTCTAGCAGTTTTCAAATAGATTCTGAAGATTAGTTTTTATTTTGAATTTGGATTTTGTGAGGAGTCCTTTGTTTAAATTTTACCTAAACTTAAATAACATTGTATATTTCAAAATAGCTACTTAGTTTTTTTTATTGTGATTCAAATAATTAAAAACAAACAAGTAAACAACAACAACAACAGATAAATATTTTTCACTTCAAAATTTTTTACTCTTTGTTACTACTTAAAAAATACGTTCTGTAGAAATTTCTATTTTTGAGTAAATTATTTTTGTGAGGAAGGGAGATAAGAAACTGTAAATGTCTCCAAAATTGTGCAGCTCAGTTACAATAGTAAGACAACAAATATAATCAAAAAGTGATGTAACAAAATAAGGTAAAGGACTAATAGGATGTTGTGTTTTTTTGTTTGTTTTTGTTTTTGTTTTGTTTTTGTTTTTTAATCAAAGAAGAAAAAAAAGAAGACGACAAAATAAAATAAGTAATATAGAAAAGAAAGGAAAAAAGTAAATTTTTCCTGTATTATGCTGGAGTTTAAATAGAAGTAAGAAAGCATCCTGGTTATTTAGGTAAATGACTCAACAGAAAATTTCTCATACCACAGAAATGTTTAGAAAAGCCACACTTGTAGAGAAGATACAAGAACAGAAAATAAGATCTTAGCAGGAATGTTGCATTTTAGATACCTGATAAGCCAAACGAATTGTATTGTGGGAACAAAGTATTCAAACTACAAGAGTATGAGGCTTTCCTCCCCAAAATATCTGCACTCTTCTATTTTGAACTATATGCATTCTGAAGTGAATAATGTATAGAAATGAATAAATAAATTGTTTTTTTTTGTTGTTGTTTGTTTGTTTTTCTTTAATAGAAACATGGGAAAATACAAAGGCAACTCATTTAAAACTGATTAAAAAATATGAAACTCATTTCTACTCAATGCAACTTGGTGAAAACATTTTTATAGGGATAGTATAAATACCTACAGTTATATTGAAAAACTTAACATGTTATGTGTTACCTGAACTTAAGCAAAATATAAACTCCAGTTTTCCACAGGGAAAAACTTTACTATTTCCAAGAAAATATATAAAAAATATTTTTTAAAATCAAACTTTATTTGAAAAGCAGAAATAAAACAGCAGCCAAGTTTGTGTTTATCACTACTTTTATATTTAAATAGAGGAAAGGGGGGGGGGGGGGGGGGGGTGGAAGAAAAAAAAAAAAACTAATAGCAAAATATCCACAAAATTATTACTAGTAGTATTTTCACAAAAAAAAAAAAATTTTGAACCTCCATTTCTGCATTTTGTAAGAGCAAAAAATATGTTCAGTTTTCTCATGTGGCTTGCACTATTTTCAGTTTCATGTGTTAGAGATACAGCTAAAAACGCTACCTTCTGTCAAGTGTTCTTTCAGGAGCAGATGACAGCAGAAATACAGGAAAAGACAGGCAGTAAACAAAGCACACACACCATAAACTTTCCTAAACTTTCTTAAATATCATAAAATCCTGAGTTCACTTCAGTGTTTAGAAAATGTTTTTAACTCTATTGCTCTTTTCTGCTGCTATCCCCATTGCCTAAATATAATGTGATTCCACGAACCCCTCCAAAAATATCTGAAACCTGTCACTTTATGACTCACCCAAAACTTCCATCATTACAATTCTGTTTCCTTTCTTTATGCAATACCTTTTATCATATGCTGAAGGGTGATAGCTTAAAAGTTGGTGCCTAAGGGTTGAATTGCTTAGACTCCCTCGAGCCACAGGTTCAAATTCTAGCAGAGTTGACTTGACTCTGCCTTCTTTCAAGGGAAAGAAATTGAATTGTGAGCAGGTCACTCTGCAAGAGTCTTTCAGGGAAAAGAAAAATTGCACTAAATATCCAGGGTTCTTTCTGGAAACATGAAAGCTTAAAATCAGAAGGAAGTTTACAGTAGCATCTTTCACTAGTATTTCCTCCTCTTTCATTTGAGTGCTGTAGCTTCATCGGTGCAGTTCACTTCTCAGTCAGACTCAACCGCAGGTTTTGTAAATCTGGTGATGTGACAGCCAGATAACACACTATCCTGTACTCCAGAACACCTCCATTTATCAGAACTGGTAAAGTTTTGATAAAAAAAATAAAAATAAAAATAATGCTACTTCTATTTTTTTTTTCTTCAAAAACAAGGAGACAATGTCAATATTACCTTTATCTACAATAAACATTTTTTTTCTTTTCTTTCGGACTTAAAAACAACAACAACAACAACAAAAGATGAACATATCTTGAAACTGTGCATAAATACACCTCAAGGGGTCAGGAGTAGAACGATAAATAAGAACAACCTCAAAGTATCATTTTTAAATGATGTGGTTTTCAGCACTTTTTCATGGTTCATAAATGCTTTGGACTGGCAGCTCTTCTCAGTGAAGACCTAGAAGCAATCAGCAGCAGAATGTAGCCCACAGGTTATAAAAGTTGTTGGCAACCCTAGGAAGAATGGTACCATGAAGCAGGCAGCTTTGGGAGCAAAGTGAGTTCTTAAATTTCCTGACATTTCCTTTTTCTTGATTCTCTTTCCAAATTATGGTAGGAATTTTCCATCCTGGCAGCCTATGTGAAGCAGATATTGCGTGGAAAATTCCATGAGAAATATAGTTGTATCCTGTCTGAAAAAAAGCTTGGAGAAAGAAAATATTAATAATAATAAAAATCTAATAATGTATTTCTCTGAAAAGCACCATAACCTTTCCTTTGATTAGAAATTTTACAAATGATTTTTTTTCTAATCATTTGTGTGAAAATTTGCCTATTTTTTCTTGATCCATCAAAATACTTTTTAAGAAGTTCAACAAAAACACTCTGAGGCTTTCTAGCCCCACTCTCTGGTAAATGACCTGCAGAAAATGTACTTTATCCAAGTACAGAATTTCTGTTTTCAAGAGTGAGGTTGCTTCATTTCCTGAAATCACTGAATATATTCCACTGTGGAGCACAAGTTTTCCCTGGAGTGGTCAGTCACCAGAAATGAAACTGTGCTTGTATCTCCTGTGCTTGTATCTCCTGTCTCCTAGAGTGCTGACAAAGAACAGTTGCCTAAGGCAAATTCAGAGGGGTGAAGTTCACGGATTGGAATAAAAAAGTAAACATAAGGAGTAACTGAGAAAACACAACATATGGTTACAACATATACCATATGTGAGTGACAGGTAATGTCTACCTCTCTGTTCAGGGGGTGACAGCTTCCTCTGCTGTTTTCATACATTCCAAACTCAAAATGGATATGCCTTCAAGAGTCCAAGTGAAATCACCCTTCTAATGGCTAATGATAGTTTCTCTCTGCCACTCTCCTGAAGTTCCCATGTTTTCTTCTGTTACATTAGGTTTAGTACATAAAAGACTTCACATATTTATGAATGTTTACTTCACAGAGTTTGGTGATTTCATCAACAAAACACTCTCAGAGCTGTAAAGAAGTCTGGGGACTATGGTCATATGAGATGATTTATCTAGAAAAGATATTGTATGATATTGGTTAATAAATCTATAACTATTGTTAGATTCTGTATTTGTCTATATGTGTTTGTGTTAGCTGTAACAACATTTTAGATAAGCATAATGTTTTCAACCCATAGGCCAACATTTTAAAAAGTTTTTTCTGCTCTACTGTGAGAACAGTGCTTGCATATGACTGTTTTTGGTACTTGTTCAAATGTTTTAAGACCAACAGATGTCCTTTTTTGTGAGCATAGGAAATGGAGAAAATAAATAGGCTATTTAATATGATCTGATTCTATTTTAAAATACAATTAAATCAAGGGAACGCATCCAGAATAAACATTTAAAGGGTTTGGAAATAGAATTGAGAACTTCCTTCCTTCCTTCCTTCCTTCCTTCCTTCCTTCCTTCCTTCCTTCCTTCCTTCCTTCCTTCCTTCCTTCCTTCCTTCCTTCCTTCCTTCCTTCCTTCCTTCCTCCCTCCCTCCCTCCCTCCTGCCTTCCTTCCTTCCTGCCTTCCTCTCTCTCTCTCTCTTTCTTTCTTTTTCTCTCTCTCCTTCTCTCTCTCCTTCTCTCTCTCTTTCTCTCTTTCTTTCTTTCTTTCTTTCTTTCTTTCTTTCTTTCTTTCTTTCTTTCTTTCTTTCTTTCTTTCTTTCTTTCTTTCTTTCTTTCTTTCTTTCTTTCTTTCTCTCTCTCTCTCTCTCTCTCTCTCTCTCTCTTTCTTCCTCTCTTCCTCTCTTCCTCTCTTTCAGGTAAATTTGCAGGACAGTAGGGAAAGGTCTAGCACTATGATTACTTCTGGTTGTGGGTAAAAAATTTCATGGTTGCTTCTCTCATCTGTTCATCAATTACCTTACCTCTTTGAGCCCATGAAAAGGAGGATAAAGCTTAAATAAATCATCCTTCTTGACTCACAAAAAATGTGAGGATTGCACACATGGCTTTAAGATAATGTTCAAAAGTTGTAATTGATTTTTTATTAATGATACATAGCTTAAAAAACAATGCATCACCATTTCTTATCCTTAAATTTTGAAATACTTAGGATATAGAAGATATATTGGAGCACAAGGGAAAGTGTTTTGGGAAGGGAAGAGAGAGCAGAAAGTGCAAGACATTTAGATATATCTGCAAGCTTAGAGCTTACAGTGAGTAATTGCTGTTCTTATCGTATTTTCTCCTTCTATTTGATTATCTATTGCAATTACAAAATGAAAATGACAACCATGTTACAAAAAGTCTTTATTATTATTATTATTTTCATGTATAGTAATGCACAGTATAGTAGTTGTGAGATGGAAGATAAGGAAGAAATTGAAAAATGTTGTAGATTAACCAATCTATGCTAATAAATTATTTTTTTAAAAGGCTTCCTAGGGCTGCTTACGTTAACATGAATAACACTTTACTTTCTGTTTATTTAATACCAAGCTTATTTTGTACTTGCAGATAGTGTGGTTCCAAATGGCCACTATTAAAAAAAAAGGTCCAGTACTCGGAAGGACATAAAACCCTGTTTACATTGTTTTGCTGAAATTTACCACAGTACATCCAGTTATTAGAGAGACGAACAGGACAAAATCTTTCTTTTTTTTTTTTTTAATCTTTACAGTTAGCCTTTGCAATGTCCCCCCAGCACTATATGTAAAAAATAAAGCAACAACAACAACAACAACAAAAAAGAACACAACAGGATAGTACTTTTTTCCTATATCCTAATGAGAGCTGAGAATGCCAGCATTCCCTTGGCTAGCTTTTTTAGCCAGCAGCTATTGCAATATGCCTATAAGGGGAAATTAAAAAAGATAGAGCAGAGCCTGAAAGACGGAAAGATACATAGAAAATATCTCATCATCATCCAATTTCAAGAAAACAATTTAAAGATAACTAGCTTGTAAGTGATTGGGGTTGTATAGCTTTTAACTGCAGCCACCTGTTTTCAAAAGAACAAGTTCTTGGCTAAAGCTTGGCTAAAATAATACTTATCTAAAGCTGAATATCTTGTTCCTCTTCCTGGAAATGCTGCAAGTTTTCTGCATGACCTCGTAACATTCCTCATATTTCTCGAGAAGTATTTTCTCATCTCTGCCTGTCTATGCCCTCGTCATTCTTTAATCAGAAGATTTCCAATACAATATTAGAAGAAAAACTGTTTTTGACAGGACAGCCAATCTGGTGCATGAATCAAGGCATTAGAATCTGTGGAGATAACAGTCTTATTGTTGTTTTGCTTCAATAATAAAGTCACTATTTCTGACCTTCTGGATCACTGAAGAGACGGATTTGTTTTGTAGCAGTAAGATCAGCATATATGCAATAGCAAACACGTATATTTAGAGAACACTTAGTACTCATTTATACTTCTGAAATTCAATGCATCTAACAGTGAAAAAGCACTAAGGAGGAGAAACTAACCAAAAAAAGAAAAGCCTTCCCCCAGAATCAAGGCTGTATTCCCAAAGAAGAGATGTCTATTAATTATACACTTCTCCCTACAGGGATCTGAATGCATATTACGCTGGCAGAACCTCTTAGAGAGCTCTGTTGTCTCTATGGATCTCATGTGAAGGACATAACCAAGAAAATGCCTACTTTGGTATGGCCAACAAATGATTCAGTGGAAGGAACACCTCCCCTGTGAGAACAAGATAAAAGAGCTGGGGCTGTTCAGTCAGGAGAAAAAAGGGTTCTGGGGAGATCTGATAGCAGTCAACCAGGTTGCTGTAAGAAGGAGGCTGTAAGAAAGAAGGAGATGGACTTTTCAGCAGGGTCTGTTGTGACAGGACAAGAAGAAATGGTCTCAAACTAAATGAGGGGAGATTTAGATTGGATATAAGGAAAAAGCTTTTTGTAATTGGTGGTGAGGAACTGGAACAGGTTGAACAGAAGACTGGGGGATGTCCCATTCTCAGAGACAGCATGTGCTGAGCAACCTGATCTAGATGTAGATGCTCTTGTTCACTGCAAAGGAGTTGGACATGGACATGGACGATGATCTTCAAAGGCTCCTTCCAATTCAAATGTTTCTATGATTCTGTGAGGATTCTGTGATCATTTTAACAAAATCCACAGTATGATGTTAATGATTTGAAATGCATTATGTTACGGTTTCTGAAGGATAAGAGTTGGATTTGGAGAAAAACACGTACTTACTGTTCAAGCCACAGTTATCTTCTGTTTTGCTTTGTGACTCTAGAAAAGTAGTAGTAAGATAGACTGCTTTAACTATATATTTTTAAATACTTCGAAGGAATCAGTTCTTCAGTCTGTTGCACATATCTTGCTCTGATAACTCCTTTGATTCTCTAATATAACCCATGAAGCAAGCTTGTGATCCAGCATCATGCAGGCTACAAAATATTTTGTCCTTTGTTCTAGTTTGTGCTTCAGACCTCTTCCTAACTCTTGTACTTTGTTGGCTGAAGTAGTTTTCTGAGCATGCACAGTGCTAGAAGGTGACAAAATGAAAAAAGTGTTATTTGTAAATGTTTGTTTGAGCTTTGAAGCATGAGAATTAACGACCCTTTCGAAATGAGTATCTGCAGAGCAAAGCAAATGTAGAAGTTCAGTACTCAGTTTATCCTTGAGTCAAGCACCTATGTTTACATTGAAGAACCTTCATTTATTTAAATAAACTTTGAAAATATTTGCTTAAGTGATTTTTTCTATATTGATTTGAGAAGTTAATGTCAGAGACGGAAGACAATACTTTATCTACCAAAGTACAGTTCCTCTTTCCTGCCTCAGGTTGTTATTAGAAAGATACAATTATTTGCCATATTTGTATTTTTATAACATCATTTTCATAATTGTTTAGGTATAAATAACTGCATTGCTTACAGAATTCTAGAAAGAATCCAAAACCTAAGATCTATCAAATACAAGGTAGTCTTATCAATATAATCTTTCTCCTGTTAAAACTTGGAAGTGCTTCTGCCTTCTGCACTTTCTTTGAAACATTTCCAACTATTTCTAAAATGTTTATGTTTTATTTTATGTAATAATGTTTGTAATAATGTTTGTAATTTAAAATAATACTTTTTAAATATAAGATTTACAAGAGTTTGCACATGTTCTTTTAAGTTGAGGCAAAAATAACATCTAGCTGTATATTCATATTCACAATGAAATCATCATGAAAACAACAAAAGAAAAAAAAATAAAATTCAGAAATTATATATGTTAAGAAAGGGGTTAATATATTGAATAATATATGTTAAAGTCTATTAGAATATATGTCAGGAGATTTTTTATTTTTTTATTTTTTTATTTTTTTATTTTTTTATTTTTTATTTTTTTATTTTTTTATTTTTTTATTTTTTTTTTCAGTTGAGAGTTTTTCTTCACAGATTCGTAGTATCATAGAATAACTTAGCTTGGAAGGGACATTAAAGATCATCTAGATCCAACCCGTGATGCAGGCAGGGTTGGCATCCACTATTTTGGGCTTCCCAGAGCCCCATCCAGTGAGATCCTGAACATCTCCAGGCATGGGGCATACCCAACTCAATTTCTTAGAACAATATGTTCCAGTGCCTCTGTACCCTCTGAGTAATTTCTTTCCTCCTAATATCTAATTCTAAGTTTTAACTGCTGTAATTTGAAACCATTCTCTTTTGCCCTATCATCATCAGAGTGTGTAAAAAGTCACTATCCCTCTTGCTTATAAGCTCCCCTCATATACTTGGCCACACTGTAGTCACCCCGTATCTTTCTCTTCTTCAGACGGAACAAGCCCAGCTCTTAACGTTTTTTTTTTCACAAGGGAGGTCTTCCAGCACTTTGATTGTATTCATGGCCCTCCTCTTAACTGTCTCCAACAGCTCTGTGTCTTTCTTGTGCTAGGGGCCTCAGGCCTGGACACAGTACCTGAAATGAGTCTTCACAAGGGCAGAATAAAGGGGGATAATCTTAACCCTTGCCCTGTTGGCCACTCCTCTTCTGATGCAGCGCAGTGTACAGATGGCTCTCGAGGCTGCAAACAAAGACTGTTGTTTTTTTTCCAGATTTTTGTTCAAGAGAATCCCTCATCCTATGCAGAGCTGCTCACTATCTACTCACTATCTTCTAGTTTGTTTTCATATCTGGGATTGCCCTGATCCAAGTGCAACAGCTTGCTCTCAACATTGTTAAATCTCATTACATTTCTCTGTGCCCACTTCTTGAGCCTGTCCATGTCCCATTGGATAGCGTTCCTTCCTTCTGTTGTTTCAGCTGCAGCACTCAATTTGATATCATCACTCAATCTCACTGTCATGTCATTGATAAAGATGTTAAAAAAAGCATCTGTCTGAAGATGGACCTCTGGAGGACAAAGTTTGCTTCTGTCCTCCACCATAACATAGACCTGTTAATCAAAACACTCTGGTTGTGCCCATTCAGTCAATTCTTTATCCAACCTTCAAATCCATATCTCTTTAATTTAGAGGTAAAGTTGTGCTGTCAGACCATGTCAAAGACTGTGCACAAGTCTCTGTAGATTATATCAATCACCATTATTTTGCCCACGGATGCTGTTACTGTGGTGGCAGCAGATTGATCAGATAATGATCTACACTTGGTGAAGGTGGTAGTGTCTGATCACCTCCTCATCCCTCATGTGCCTTAACAGTGTCCAGGAGGATCTATACCATGATTTTCACAAGCAGAGACATGAGTCTCCCCAGCTTCCTGTTCCCCGTGTCTTCCTTTCCCCATCTCTTCAAAATGAGAGCAATCTTTCCCTTTTCCCATTCTCCAGGGACTTATTCTGACAGCATGACTTTTTTCATATAAGGAAGAGTGTTTTGGCAATCATATCAGCCAATTCCTTCAGAACACAGATGCTGTCTGACCCTATAGACTTTTACACATTCAAACTCCTGAGGCAGTCTCGAATTTGTTGTACTCCTACAGTGGGAGATATTTTGCTCCTCTGAGACTGCCTTGGTGTGAGAAGTGTGGGAAGTGTGAGAAAATAACTCCTTGAGTGCTTCAGCTTTCTTCATATTTGGTGAAGACATTATTCCTTTCTCATTTATAGAATCTTAGAATCACAGAATGGCCTGGGTTGAAAAGGACCATTATGATCATTGAGTTTCAACCCCCCTGGTATGTGCAGAGTCGTCAACCATCAGACCAAGCTCCCAGAGCCACATTTAGCCTGGTCTTGAATGCCCCAGGGATGGGGCATTCACAACCTCCTCAGGTAACCTGTTCCAGTGCATCACCACCCTCTGAGTGAAAAACTTCCTCCTAATATCTAATTTAAACCTCCCCTGTCTTAGTTTAAAACCATTCTCTCTTATCCTATCACTGTCCACCCTCATAAACTGCCGTTCCCCCTCCTATTTATTCGCTCCCTTCAAGTACTGGGAGGCCACAATGGGTTTTCACTGGAGCCTTATCTTCTCCAAGCTAAACAGGCCCAGTTCCCTCAAGCTTTCTTCATAAGAGAGGTGCTCCAGCTCTCTGATCATCTTAGTGGACCTCCTCTGGATCCACTTCAAGAGATCCATGTCCTTCCTGTACTGGGGCCCCAGGCCTTTGAACAGTACTCCAGATGGGGTCTCACAAGCCGAGTAGACGGGGACAATCACCTCCCTCTCTCTGCTGGCCACTCCTCTTTTAATGCAGCCCAGAACACAGTTGGCTCATGTCCAGCTTCTCATCCACCAGGACCCCCAAATCCTTCTCCACAGGGCTGCTCTCAAGGAGATCTTCCCCCAATTTGTATAAATTCCTGGGATTGCCCTGACCCAAGAGCAGCATCCTGCACTTGGCCTTATTGAACGTCCTCAGGCTTTCATAAGCCCACTTCTCCAGCCTGTCCAGGTCCCTCTGGATGGCTTCCCTTCCTTTTAGTGTATCGACTGCACCGCTCAGCTTAGTGTCATCCGCAAACTTGCTGAGGGTGTATTCAATGCCATTGTCAAGAGGCATTGTTATCAGAGGGTTACTCTCTCTTTAGCCTGTCTCTTCTGACCAACGCACCTGGAGAATCTCTTGTTAATTTTCACATCCCTCACCAAGTTTAGTTCCATCTGTGCCTTGGCTTTCATGGTCCCATCTCTGGATGTATGGATGTCAACATCTCTGTATTCTTCCAATGCCACATGTCCCATCTTCACTGCCTGTAACATCTCAGCTATTCTGATTTCCTGTCTCCTCTGCTTTTTGTTTGTTTGTTTGTTTGTTTTTTGTTTGTTTTTGTTTTCCTATACCAGGGGACAGAATGTTCTTGTCCTCTCAGAAAATAAGTATTCAATCTCTGTTTTGTCCTACTGTCCTATGTCTGAATCAGGCCTCTGGTTGAACTACCTAAACGTGGTCGTCTCTTTCTGGTTCTTAATCATTATCCACACTCTCTTCTCCTTCTATACTTAGCGATCTGTATTTATTGGTTTGGGAGACATTCTTATATTCTATAGAAAATGCACCTTTTATGTACTTAATATTATGTATATCTTCTCAAACAACGGAAGATAGCTATACCAGAATTTATTAATAGTTGATTTTTTCTGGACCAATTTTATTTGCCACTTGGACTATACTTTTCTTTGGTATGTATATTTTCTCTTGTAAGAAAGGACATTTATTATCATGACTGGCGTGATCTACAACAATCTCTACAACAGGTATTTTACTGAATTTAAAACTTATATTTGGAATGTCCATAGCTCCCACAGGCACATAAGGCATGCAATGCTTCACAAAGGAGTGACAAGATGGCAATATCTTTGACAAACCAACCAATAATCAGGCTGGTCACTGATTTTGAATACTTCCACTTTCTGAATGGCCAATAAAAGGCTAGATAAATTGAAAAAATAAACAACAACAACAAACCAAACCAAACAAACAAACAAAAAAAAAAAACACAAAAACATGAAGAATGTTCTGTACAGTTTTTAAATTATTTTGAACCAAAATTTCACCAAATCTGAGATTTGATATAAACCAGGGAGGTGAGTACTTGGTGCTATATGATGCTAAAAGATGACCGTGCATACATTCAAAATTTCTGAGTACTTAGGTTTTCAAATAAATGAAAAGTATTCTACAAGATATTGTCTTTACCAAGAGTGTACAGAAAATATATTTATTTTCAGTATGGTGCTGCTAAATTTAAATGTCAATTTTATTCTGATACTTCTAAGCAAGCAGTGATTTTCAGGCTTTTACATGAAGACCGCTCTAAAATGAATGATTCCTAGTTATTTCCATGGAAACTACAACAGATACAAAGAGGACAATAATACTAATCGATATATCAAATTCTCATCTACAAATCAATATTTTTCAACGTAGTCACCTTCTTTAGCTATGTGTTTTCATCAGTGATGAAAAAGAGTTTCATGTTGCATTCATAATAATCTGTGTCAGTAAAGTTGATCCACTGTCACTGTCACCACTACTGAAATGCTCTATCCACTGCATCATTGTGCTGACATTCACTGTTTGATCTCTATAAATGTTCAGCAAGCATCCATGTATTTCAATATGTCAATGACATATGTCAATAGGTACCATTTTTTCTGCGTGGAGAAATTCAGTGACACACCTTTGCTTCATAGGCACTTCTATGTCAGACATCATTTAGTAAGACTGCCCTTCTGCAGTCAACTCTTGCATGGCAACAAAATTTAATTGAATGCTTTCAAGAAGATTAATCCTCTACTGCCATACCACCAACATCCAATTCTGATGGTGTGGGCTAATGCAATAAAATAGGAAGCATTAATTTTGGAGCAGACCTTATACTTGCATCCATCACTAAAGAGGGTTTATTCAAGAAATTGTAAAGTTGACAGATATTCAGAATTATCTAGATGAGTTCGTAACCTAATGTGCAAATGTGATGTCATCTTAGCTAACATATCAGGTTGAACTGAAGATTCTACGTAAACAGACAAACATCACTGCAGTTCAAAACACTAACAGTTCTTATAAAGCAGAGATGGACTTATATTAGTTACCTACAAGTTGATGAGTACTCAGAATACATTTTAGTTAGAGCATTGGAAATATTTTGTTGATAGTCTCTAGGTAGGAAAATAATATATAGATACCTGTCTTTTAATTTTGGATTTACTATATCCTTTGTATTTTTTAATTATGTTTTATGTTGTTATATTATTATTGTTGTTGTTGTTGTTGTTTGCTTTGGTTTGGTTTGGTTTACTATGTTGTTTTATTTTGTTGCTCTTGGCATCATGTTTTTTTTTTTTTTTGGTAGAAAATTATAAGATTTTTGTATTACTTTGTAGGGCGGAAAACAGTTGTGATGGTGATGTGAGCGAACTACTCACTTTGCTTGCTGTGATAAGAAACATGTTCCTCTTCTCATATTGCTGGCAAAATCAGAAAGAAGAAAAATCTTTTCTTAGCTCTGTTCGCTCTTGTGAGTGTGCCTTGATTTGTTAGAGATAAAACATTGTGATGTAATTAATTGTTTTTGGACTGTCATTGCTCAAAATTATTAGTTCAAAAGAGGATTCTCCAGAAGTGCTTAGTAGTTTATATATATTGTTTTCTTTGATAGAAAGCAGAATTCCAAGTATCACTGGGCCACTATACACCATTAAAGAAATCTTTTCATAGTAAGATATTCATCTCAGAATTCCAATTTTTTTTTTTTTTTTTTTTTTTTAGTTATAATAATATAGGACAGGGAAGGTGCATTAATCATTAATCATTAGTCTTTTACTTCTTCCTACCCTTAGCAGTCAATATACTGTGATGTACTGTCATCTTCTCAAAACAGCTGGTAATTTGTTCTGTATCATGCTATATTATACTACTTTTCAGAGGCATTCCTACCTTGACTAAAGTAATAATGCAAAGATGACAAAAGTTTCTGTCATTATGCAGAAATTGCTATATTGTCCTTACATGAAGATAAAATGTTTATTGTATAAATATGTAAGATGATAAACTCCTCTCTTCATCTCTAAGATTGCTTCTCTCTTCACCCTATACTTCCAAGAAAAATTAAAGACATCTGAGCAATTGGCATTTTTCCATGTCTTAAGACACTTTCTGGCAGAGCTACACCTCATCTCTCTTTATCAAACTGGACATTTGTAATAATATAAATAACCTGGTACAGAGACGAGAATATAGCAAGTTTCACCACACATTACAAGATGATATGAGCTCGTTCTGACCTCACTGGCTATGGTTCAAGAGAAGAGTACATTTATTCAGGACAAAGGAATTTCCTGACTTATCTTCCATAAAATAAAAATTGACAGTATTAGTTCTGACCTACACTAGGACCTCGTTTTCTATTATGTAGAATAGTCCAGTACCTGTACACAGTGTTCTCAAAGGAAAACACCAGATGGAAACCTTCAAAAATAATAATAATAATAAAAAATAATATAAATATTGATCGTATCGGTTGTTTCCTACAAAGAAAACACTGCTAGAGCATGAGATTATTAAAAAAAAAAAAAAAAAAAAGAAAAAGAAAAAGAAAAAGAAAAAGAAAAATAATAATAAAAAAGAAACAACAACAAAACAACCCACCTCCTTTAGTGCATTTAAATTGAATATTTTATTCTGGCTATCTTGAATCAATGCTGGCTGGGAATCTGCTCTACAGACTGTGGCAGATGGCATCTGTTTTGTTTGCTTGCTCAGGTTTATTGGTGTTTCTGAATGTTACACTGTGTTCTCCTCTGTTCTGCTAAAAGGCTAAGTAGCAGAGGAAAAAGTGTTGCTTTTTCACTTTCTGATGGCGCAAGTGAAATTCCCAAAATGGACAAAATATTGGACCTTCCCTGATTGCAATGAATTATAATCTACTGCAATGTTGTCTGAAGTGCTGATTGGGAAAAGCAGGGAGTGAATGACAAGTCTATTAGAGACTTGGAAGAACAAATGGAAATAAAGAAGGTTCCTAGGAAAACATATAAACATGTTTCAGAGTGAGAAAAAAGAAATATGAACAGGAAACATACAAGGTTTGTTGCAATACACAGTTTCTACAGTGTAGGAAATAATACAATTAGCCAAGTGGAAAGCACCACTGAAGAAAGAAGACCTACTAGAAAAGAATATGCACTTTTAAGAAGGATTCTTCAGAAGTGTTAAAGACACACATTGTTTACCTAGACAGATTTAATCCCTAGAAGTTAATGACACAGAAATTATGAAGACCCAAAAAGTCCATTTGAAGAAGGTAAATTTGGGGATAATGGCCTCTACTTATAGGCAAATCAATGGAATTTACTTGAACATAATGGAAATGGAGTCTACTGAAATTCACATTTTGTTTTCCTTACTCAAAAACTAATTGTACAGAGAAAAATAGAGCCCTCTTCACTAGGGAGTCTTAACAACAGTTTTTGGAGTATTTAGGAACTCAGTGCTTGTTGTTCTCTGGAAACAAGATAGGCTCCATTAGTAAGTGACACTGTTTATATTCACTGTAATTTATTTTTAAAAGAAATTCTTTAACATAGGTACTGATGATTTAGATAACAACTAATAAAGTCAAAGAATGAAGAAGCAAGAGGATGTCTTGCTCCAATTTATAGGAGGAAGGGGAGGTTCTTTTAATATCTGTATACCCAGCGTGAGATTAAGAAACAGCGGTTCAAACGTTGGTCTGACCAGTTTATTACAAATCCTAATCAGGGAGACGAAGAAGGGAAGGAAATTGTCCCACTGTTCTCTTTAGTGCAGGACCATTATAACACTCTGTCTCACTCCAATTTATAGGAGGGAGAGGAGGTTCTTTTTAATATATGTATACCCAGCATGAGATTAAGAAACAACTGATCAAATGGTGGTCCGACCAGTTTATTACAAATCCTAATCAGGGAGATGGGGAAGGGAAGGACAGTGATTGAAAAGATAGGAAATAAGCACGAATTGCATGAAGAGGGGATAGTCACCACCAGGATTCAGCAGCGGTCCTGTTGCATGCCGTTTCAAAGATCCAAGGCAAAAGCAGCAGGGGGAGAGCAGCAGCGTGGCCAGCTTTGGGCAGGAAGCAGGTAGCAGGAAGAAGTCGCAGAGCCAGTCCAAGAGGAAGCAGCAGGACTTAGGTAGCAGGCCCAGAAGAGTCCATCAGCATCCAGGAATTCCGCATGCTGGTAGACTGCAGAGCAAGTCCAGGAGAGAGAGAGGCAGGTCGTGAGGCTTCTTATGTCAGAAACTTCTTCTTCTTCATGAGGAATCTGTTGCCAGAAAACCTAACCCCTTTGTTATAGGTCCCCTTTTTATCCTTCTTCTGCCAGTGTGGCCTTCCTGGGCATTTGGGTAACAGTCATGTGCAGCACTCCTGAGATGGCCATCTTCCTCAAAATAAACACACACCAAGAGACTTCTTCCTGAGCATTAATCTGCATCTTGTCTCTCTCTCCTTGCCCCTGGCCTTGTCCATCACTGTTCTCCAGACAAAGGATTTCTCAGTCCTTGCCCACGACTTTCTTGGACTTGTCCATCTATGTCCCCAGCAAGCTTTACAATGATGTAAAAGAATAATCTCTTACAAAGGAAAAAAAAAAAAAAAAAAAAAAAAAAAAACCTTTTTTGTTCTGTTTTGTTTATTTTGTCAGTTTGAACTCTCTTACACTCTTCTGATTAAATCTTAAATAGTGGTATCTAGACCTTCCACAGTGGATGACCAAAACAGAATTTATTTCCTGAGGGCCAAGCAGGCTTGGCAAAAATTGTCAATATGGTTAAAGATAGCTAGTGTTATGGTTAACTTATATTTAATGCAAACATCCCTCATGTGTTTCTTAGAAATTGAGTGCTTTTCTCTCCTGTACAAATGAATAGTTTTTCATACAGCTCTCTGATTGAGGAATGTATTGATAGAGTAATGCCTGACTAAGAATGCCCCAAGGATGATGATTTCTTCTCTTTGAAGAGTAACCTTTGAAGAATAGGGAAAGTTTGTGTAAGATACAGCATCCTTAAAAACTGGCAGAGATGACCAAAGACAAAGCAAACTCCAAACACTGATAAGATACCTAATAGAGAAAAGGAACACAGGGAGGTCCTGTTATCCAGTTAGGTTTAGGGCCTCTGAAGTGGTGATGGCAATGTCCACTGAGATCTTCATAACTGCAATCACTGTTACATGCCTTTAAGTCCATTTTTGAAGGTGAAAGGGAGCCCTTCTTCTTTCTGTGTGGCTAAGAAAGAGGTTGGTCATTCATCTGCCAACACAGTAAGTTTTGTAGCCAGTCAGCTACTTTACACTACATTCTGCCATCCACGTTTGTTTCAGGATGGACTCGCACTTTATCTCTGGTGGCAAATACATGATGAAAAAGATTCTTCATGCCAGACATACATAGTTTTCAAGTGACAGGTAAACATCTCCTCTGTTATGATGATTTCTCTGAGATTGAAACTAAAGAGAAAAAGTACAATTTCTGAGAAAAGTATTTTGGGATAAAGGTCTCTTACACAGGTATGTTTGGTTTTCTTGCTAAGGACTGATAATCTAGCTGTCTCTTATCTAGAGATGACAAACTGACAGAGAAGGAGATGGGATTTTCTAAATAGCTTGTGAAGCATTGTAATAAAGTTTTACACTTTACTTCACTATCTTTGTACACTGCTGTCAATTTTTTTTGTAGAGAAATCTTCCCACATAATTTCTATATTCCTATCTTTGATGAAAGGAAAAATGGTCTTGTTTTTAATTCACTACCACAAATTTGTGGAAGACCTATACTGGTTGATTGTCTCTTCTGATAATTGTTGATATATCATTAGACAATTTTTATGAGCATTGTTTGTCATAAGTTTTCCATCAGTAAAAATGTGATACTCCTTTCTTGTTGCACGGAGAATTGTGATTATATAATCAGCAGCTGTTGTATGATGCTCATGCACAATAGTCTGGGTGGCATGGAGTTAAGGTATCTTATTAAGCTCTCAGAGACCATGTGTGAACAGATATAAGGAAAATTTGTCTCTTACAGCAAAAGGGTTAGATCCAGTTGATGATGAAGAGATGGGAGTTTTCATACCATGAGAGACACATGATTTTCTATTTTCTCTGTTTTTAAGATACATAAAATTATTATTTCTGGCTTCCTCCAAATAGTTTATTTACTTTACGTATAGCAACAGATGATCCTTTTATTATTTTTTTTTCTTTCTGTCTCTACTAAATGATTCTACTTTTGTTCTTTATTCAAAAGCCTAATTTTTCTCCCCTCGCTACTGCCTTTTAATTACTGCAAGCTTGATTGAAAGAAAAACAGAACAGATGGATTTCTTTCTCTTTTTTCCTTTCCTTTCCTTCCTTCTCTTCCTTCCTTCCTTCCTTCCTTCCTTCTTCCTTCCTTCCTTCCTTCCTTTCCTTCCTTCCTTCCTTCTTCCTTCCTCTTCCTTCTTCCCTTCCTTCCTTCCTTCCTTCCTTCTTCCTTCCTTCCTTCCTTCCCTCCTTCCTCCTTCTCCTTCCTTCCTCTTCTCCCTCCTTTCTCTTCTTTCCTTCCTTCCTTCCTTCCTTCTCCTCTTCCTTCTCCTTCTTCTTCCTCCTCTCCTCCTTCTCCTTCCTCCTTCCTTCCTTCCTTCACCTTCCTTCCTTCTTTCCTTCCTTCCTTCCTTCTTCCTTCCTTCCTTCCTTCCTTCCTTCCTTCCTTCCTTCCTTCCTTCCTTCCTTCCTCCTTCCTTCCCTCTTCCTTCCTTCCTTCCTTCCTCCTCCTCTCTTCCTTCCTCCTCCTCCTCCTTCCTTCCTTCCTCCTTCCTCCTCCTTCCTTCCTCCTCTTCCTTCCTTCCTTCCTTCCTTCCTCTCCTTCCTTCCTTCCTTCCTTCCCTTCCTTCCTTCCTTCCTTCCTTCCTTCCTTCCTTCCTTCCTTCCTTCCTTCCTTCCTTCCTTCCTCTTCCTTCCTTCCTTCCTTCCTTCCTTCCTTCCTCTTCCTTCCTTCCTTCCTTCCTTCCTTCCTTCCTTCCTTCCTTCCTTCCTTCCTTCCTTCCTTCCTTCCTTCCTTCCTTCCTTCCTTCCTTCCTTCCTCCTTCCTTCCTTCCTTCCTCCTTCCCTTCCTTCCTTCCTTCCTTCCTTCCTTCCTTCCTTCCTTCCTTCTTCTTCCTTCCTTCCCTTCCTTCCCTCCTCCCTCCCTCCTTCCTTCCTTCCTTCCTTCCTTCCTTCCTTCCTTCCTTCCTTCCTTCCTTCCTTCCTTCCTTCCTTCCTTCCTTCCTTCCTCCTTCCTTCCTTCCTTCCTTCCTTCCTTCCTTCCTTCCTTCCTCCCTCCCTCCCTCCCTCCTTCCTTCCTTCCTTCCTTCCTTCCTTCCTTCCTTCCTTCCTTCCTTCCTTCCTTCCTTCCTTCCTTCCTTCCTTCCTTCCTTCCTTCCTTCCTTCCTTCCTTCCTTCCTTCCTTCCTTCCTTCCTTCCTTCCCTCCTTCCCTCCTTCCTTCCCTCCCTCCTTCCTTCCTTCCTTCCTTCCCTCCTTCCTTCCTTCCTTCCTTCCTTCCCTCCTTCCCTCCTTCCTTCCCTCCCTCCTTCCTTCCTTCCTTCCTTCCTTCCTTCCTTCCTTCCTTCCTTCCTTCCTTCCTTCCTTCCTTCCTTCCTTCCTTCCTTCCTTCCTTCCTTCCTTCCTTCCTTCCTTCCTTCCTTCCTTCCTCCCTTCCCTCCTCCCTCCCTTTCTTTTTCTTTTTCTTTCTTTTTTCTTTTTATTTTTTCAAATATAATAAGCTTATTCTACTTCATCCTTAGTGACACAATGTAGCTAGCTATTAACAGGCTTTGTGTGTCTGTAAGCACAATAGCAAGAGAGACAAGGAGTCCGAGGACATCTGATGATAAAATTTACAGCACGAGAAAAAAAGAAAAAAGACAAAAAAAAAAAACCAGGTATTACATGAAAAGGGAATATTAATTGGTCTAGAAAACTAAATTCACTGTTCGTTGTGAACTGTCTTAATGTTTTAATATCTGCCAATTTTGTGCACAGGCTCTGTGCAGTTGTAATAAGAATTTCATCCTCAGCTCTTACAGAGAAAAGATAAGGAAGCAAATATACTGTGGCCACTGAATGCCCTAGTACTGTGTTTTATTATGTTTACTTTATAATCCCATCATCCCCATGCCACCAGCATGCTTGAGGGGTAGTGGAGGCAGCAGTCGGCACTCCCTGTTGGCTCCCTGTCTTTCACTGCTACCCTAAGGTACTTAAGAATGACAGTATAAAGAATTTCTGTGCAGATGAGCCTGTAGATTTGGGGAATTGGCTGCTTATAGACAGGGATTCTGTTGGTAGACTTAATTCCTTTAGCAAGGGTGAAGAACCATCTGTGGGGATTCTTGTCATGTATAAGGAAGTTAGTCATGCTCTCTGCGGAGTTGAGTTTCTTGAATTTTAATGAAACCCATGTCAATCTGTCTCTTCTATACCCCTGTGCTGAAATCAGTGGTCAGCTAGTCAACAATCACAAGAGTAAATCATAGTAGATAAGCCATGCAGGACAACATGAAGAATTTACAGACTTTTCCTTTGTCCTCTTTTATTCTCATTCTTTTCTTTTTCTTTATTTTTTCATTTTCTTTTACTTTTTTTTTCTTTCTTCCTTTTTTTTTTCTTTCTCATACTTTTTTTTTCCTTTCCCTATATTTATCTTTCTCTAGCTTTTTTTTTCTTTTTTTCCCCTCCCCTCCCCTTTCCTCCCTTCCTGTCCCATCCTCTCCCTTCCCTTCCCCTCCCTTCCCCACATTCTCTCCTTTTTTCCCCCTTCCTCCCTGCCTGCCTCTTTCTCTTGCATTGCCTCTCCTCTCCTCTCCTCTCCTCTCCTCTCCTCTCCTCTCCTCTCCTCTCCTCTCCTCTCCTCTCCTCTCCTCTCCTCTCCTCTCCTCTCCACTCCTCTCCTCTCCTCTCTGTTGTATCTGATACTTTTAAATTTAGTTAGAGGGCTCCAATTAAAAAGTTCCTTTGATACACTTTTGCCATATTTTGGAAATTTCTAAAGCTAGTCTGGTCTTTTTTCCAAGTATTGGATATGGAATTAATGCCTATGTTAACCTTGAAACGATATTATATTAACAGTAATTTAACTTATTGTAATAGTGAATTATCTAAATTTAAGATCAATCATCCATAATTAGAAATGTAAACAAATTAAGTCCAATAAATACAAACTTATAAAATAATAGTATATCCAAAATAAATCATTTCAAAACTGACAAGAACTTCTCTTCCCTCCCTTTTCCCTCCTTCTCTACTTCCCCTTACCTATTCCCCATTCCCTTCCCCAGTCCCTTTCCCTCTCCATTTTATTTCTTTGCAGTTTTTTCCCTTCTGTTTTCCTCTAAGCATTCTTTCTTCCTCCAAAAACACAAAAATTATAGTCACTTTTTTTTTTTTTTTTTTTTTTTTTTTTTTTTTTTGTCTATGGGGATAGATATTTTGCAGATTGAGGAGAGGGAATATAAAATCAAAAATTTTAGAGAGATTTTATCTTTTCCACTCTAGCTATGCTTTTTTTATTGTTCCTTTCCATGGTATTGCATGCTTTTAATTTGTCTCCAGTAGCTGAAATATAGAGACTGGTTTTTACTGTTCTAATTTAAAAATATATATATATTCATATATATAATTGATAGATGATAATGAATCTATAAGCAAAGCTTATGATAGGAAAAGTGATCATTGTAAACCACAGTATGATGGAGCAATCTACTCTTAAGTTTTAATGGCTGTTTACATGAAGCTGTTACAAGAAGAACGTATTTTAATATACTGCTTTATTAAAATTGTTCTTCCACTGTTGTGAGAGAAAATTTTCAGACTCCAGCTATAAATATAACATAATGACATGTTCCTTTGACATTTTTTTCATTTTATTTTTCCTTTATCTTTTCATACTGTTAGTCATCGGGATGTTTTTTGTTTGTTTCTTTGTTTTTCTTTCCATTTCTTAGTTACTTGAAAAAATAAAAGTCTATTTTAGGGTTATTTGCAGAGCCTTTGCTAATATTCTTTGAGGGTTATTTGTAATTGAAAATACAGATTTACATTTGGGTACCTGTTTGGTGCTAAATGGGGGGAATACATTGAAACAAAAGCATAAAAGATCACTCTTGAATTGTAGAAACTAATCTTTCCTGCTTTTGGCACCATGACACATAACATCTTTCATATTGATTTCCATTTTAGAAGCCAATAAAAGACATTTAAGGACAAAATATCTCAAATTGTTGAGAGCTCTGTTCTAATTCTGATCTTAAAGTTTTATTTATTTACTATAGTCATTTGGTTTTGTTGGACTTCAGCCTATGTGAGCTTTTTATTTCCTCTCAGATGTCTACTTCTTAATATCTAGTCTCAGACTTGGTTTCATTAGGCTAATCAGCCCATTATCATGTATGTGTTAATCCATATAGCTAGAGTGACTCTATATACTTCAATTTTTTTCTCAGTTCATGTAGGTATGGAGCTGCTTTTATACAATGCTTTACCTATATAGTAAAGACAGTACAAAAATGGCGTATCAGTCTTCCAACTTAATCTTTTTAAATCAGGAATGACTATGTAGTAAACAGTCAATTGAACAGACCCCATAGGTATTTTAGTCTGATGTTACTATACGTGCTAGGCTACAGAATACCTGCTGAATGCAATATGCATGAGAGAAGAGTGAAAATTGCTGCAAGATGAGATGAAGAATAATCACTTGCATCTCAACTAATAAATTATTTGTCAAATCATCACCCTGGACGTTAAACTGTAGTAATCCCATTTTACTACTGGTCTTATGAGTTCTTGAACACATCCGTCTTCAATTTCTGGTCTGTTCATGCTTTAACAGGAGGAATGAGTGTTTGTTCAAATCTCTTGATCTCTTCATTTTGAGAGCTTTTTAATCTGCCTTTCAGACAACAGCTACTGTTCTTTGAGTAAGTTATTTTTTTTTCCCCTTGTTTTTCCTGACGTTGAGTTTCTACTCTGAAATAGCTAAAAAAAAATATACAATTTTTAATAAATATATTTATATATGTATATATTAATAACCTGAAAGAAGCATTAAGTTTGCAGAAAAATGTTTATATGTCCTAACATATATTAAAACCATGGAATCATAGAATGGTTTTGGTTGGAATGGACCTTTAAGATCATCTCATTCCAGCTCCCCCACTATAGGAAGGGACACCTTACTTGAAACCAGGTTGATCAAAGCACCATACAGTCTGGCCTTGAATGCTTCCAGGGAAGGGGCATTCACCAGCTCACTGGGCAACCCGTTCCAGTGTCTCACCACCCTAACAGTAAAGAGTTTATTTCTTATATCTTGTTTAAATCTACCCTCTTCCAGTTTTAAACCAATTCCTCTTCTGCTGCTGCTACCAGCCATCATAAAAATCCCCCCTCTAGTTTTCCTAGAAGGTCCCCTTCAGGTACTGGAAGATCAGTATAAGATCTTCTCAGAGTCTCCTCTTTTCCAGGCTGAAGAGCCCGAGCTCTCTCAGCCCATCCTTATAGGGGAGGTGCTCCAGGTCTCTGATCATCTTTCTCTGGACTAGCTCCAACAGTTCCATGTCCTTCTTATGCTGAGGGCTCCAAATGGAGAACTGGATGCAGTACTCAAGGTGGGGTCTCACAAAAGCAGAGTAGAGGGGCAGAATCACCTCCCTTGACCTACTTGCCAGTCACGCTTCTCTTAGTGAAATCCAGGAAACAGCTGGCCTTCTGAGCTGCAAGCATATATTGCTGGTTCATGTTGAATCTCCAAATCAACCAGCAGTCTCAAATCCTTCTTCTCAGGGCTGCTCTCAAGCTATTCTCCTCCCAACCTGTATCTGTGCTTAGGATTGCCCTAACCCAGGTGCATTACCTTGCACTTGGCCTTGTTGAATTTTGTGAGGTTCACATGGGCTCTCCTCTCAGGCTGTTTTCATTCTTCCATAGAACTTTGTAAAAATATCTAAAAGCATGCACTGCAGAAAAGAAGAAAAAAAAAATCAATTAAATATCAAACTGTTATGAAATGTATAATTTTTAGAACGATGTCAAGAGATATTTATTTTCTTAATTAAGATGTGCTAGGTTTTACTTCTTTTTGTTTATCAAAATTGCAACCTTTGATAACATCTGTATGCTTAACAAAAACTACAGTGAAAGATTTGCCTTCAAAATTTCTTAATTGGACTTTTTTAACTTTCCAGGTGACTAAATCAGATTTTTAATTTTCTAAATATACAGAATTGTACAGTTCTACATTTTTGTAAATGAATATCATTAATTACAAAGGAAAGTCACTCAGTTTTGAATATCAACACATAAACTATGTATTCAAGCTCGGTCTTGATAATTGTTCAGTTTACTGCTCTTATGGAAAATTAAACAAAACTTTCCTTTCTTGGTAATAATCTATCTTTATAATTTCTTTCAAACTTGGATGAAGAAGATAAGTTATCTAGATATGGAACTTAATTTAGTTGTTTAAAACTTATTTATTTATTTATTTATTTATTTGTTTATTTAGAGGAGTTTATCTTACATTTCACTGTGAGAAATCAGACACTTCTAATCAGACCACTATGCACTATAGAGCATCAGAGTCACAACCCTGAGTCTGGTAGAGATATTAGAGGACTTGCAATAGGACTGGTGTCTCTTATTTTACTTACCTAAAGGCCCCAAGAAACAGGTTCTGCTCTAAGCTATTTATGTTGAACGCAACAAAACTGAGTGAAATAAAACTGGCAACTCAACAGCCAGTTCAACAAACTTTCTGAACAAACTGTTCAGAAGGCAAAAAGTTTATCCTGCTCTTGCTAGCATCTAAGATAGACCAAGAAAATTGCCACATTTTTATATGACTAATGATTCATGAGGTGAAACAAATGGTGTTGAACATGTAGTTTTGTTACTGATGAGAGTAGCTGTCAGGCTGAAATACTTTTCCTATGACTGTTCTTTTCAAAGAATTTTCTGTCTTTTACACAAAGCTCATATTATTTCAGAAGATGAGGTGTCCCCTTGAACTTTAATAATTGGTCAGAAACCATAATGCTTAACAAATTAAGATCTAGAGAATGTAGACTGAAATCTGAAATACAAAAATACTACCAAATTGAAGCTTTCTGGGAAACAAAAAAAGAGCAACCAAAGACCCAGAATATTTATCATGTGTATTTTTATATGCTGTAATTTGTTTGCTGTTGAAATACATTACCCACACATGAATTACTGTTGTTCTATTCTCAGCCATAAACATATATATATATTTTTTTTTTCCCAGTATCAGCTCTTCAGAATACTAGCTAGATTATTCACATATACCACATATACTCAGGACTTGTCTGCATCACAGAATCACAGCAAATAGCTTGGGTTGGAAGGCATGTCAAACGTCTCCAAGTTCCAAACCCCCTACCACAGGCAGAGCCATCAACCTCCAGATCTGGTGTAAATTTTGTTGTCTGCATCCTGCCACTTTATATTCATTCATTGTGCTTAGTATAAAATTTTCTGATTTATAGATATCCTCTGTCAAAACTGATCAAGAATTTGTTCCTTTCCAAAGGATGGTTATTAGAGAAACATCTTTCTAGTGTTATTTTAAAATGTTTGTAAAAACTAATGGAACATGTTTTCCTAAATTGAAGTTGTTGAATTTTTACAACTGAAATATTTCTTGGTTTTTTTTTTGAGAAAGTCTTAATCATGAAGGAAAAAAAAAAAAATGTATGGATATTTTCTACTATAAGGAATTACAAATGTGATATGTAATCATTTTGTTTAGCTTTAAATTGCATATCTTGAAAATCTTAAGGAAGTATACACTTACACTACTGATCAAGTAATACTAATCAATTCAGCCTTGTTTATAAAATAAACTAAACTCCTGACCTGAGCATCTCCAGTTTCTGCAATCAAATTTGCATCAAGAATGGATGATTTGAAATTTTGTCAGTATATTGAGCTAGAAAAAGCACTGAACAAACCTGATCTAACTTTCTGTCTGTAAAAGGAGCCACAGTTAAATGCCTTTGCTTATAATCTGATACTTTATCAAAAAAAAAAAAAAAGCCTTTTTTGCTTACCCTTTCATGAGCACTTTTTCTGACAGTTGTTGCCCTATTGAATTAATCATTTTGTATTGAATAATAAGGCTTAACTCAATGTTTTCTCTCTGTTTTTTTTTTTTTTAGTTGTTGTTTTTTTCTTCTTTTTTCTTTTTTTCTTTCCTTTCCTTTGTTCCTTCCAAATAGGTTTGCAATCTGGTTTGACTACAGTCTCATTCTAATGAATGAAATATAATGTAAAGAAAAGAAGACATCCATATTGCCATTTAAACATGGTAATATTGAAGGATTCTGCACGTAAATTTTAAACAGCTAAATCCATGTACTCTCACTTAGATACTAAAGTGCCCAATCTAATGCACATGAAGATGAACATTTTCAATGTTGTGGATTTCAGCAGGGCACAGCCAAGTTTAAGAACACATTTGAAATTTCACTTCTCTGTTGGACTGAAGATCCTTCACCTGGACTGAGCAAGATTGTTCCCAAGGCTGGGATTCCAAACTTCAAATCAAATCCAGGCTAAATTTCACTTTAGTTTAAATGTGTGAAGGTTGGAATATTTGATTTCTATAATAACTACATGATAAGGGTCCTTATGAAAGAGGATGTACACTCCAGTTTCTAGATTCTTTTATCTATAAGAGCTTAAAATTTCTGTTTACTCTTAAAAATGACTCTAAGCAAATCTCCTAAGTACTTCTTTATGAGTGGTTTTATCTCAGAAGTGAGGCATGATCACCAGACTATGATTAGAGTTAAGATAGATAGTTTTTGTTCTTCTTTTTGAGCCACAATGTGGTAAGAATACTAACATTCACAGGCACAGGGTGTGAACAAGCAAGGATCAGCATGATTACACATCATAATAACTTTCCCAGAGATAGGAGGAAAACCAAATGTCCTAGTCCAGAGCTGAAATAGGAGACTGTAGAGGAGCCAACTGCTTTGTCTGGAAACAAAGAAGTTAAAAATAGATGGTAATAGAATCAAGAAAACTGTTTTTAGTATTTTCTTGGAAAAGAAAATTACTTCAGAGATGATGGGAGATTCTCCATGTGTTTTCTTTATGCAGAGTAGTCCTTCTCTAAGATGAGTTAGTTATGGAACAAGCTGCTACATTTTGTCCCGCTACCAGAACAAAGCATGATTCAAGAAGGAAGATTTCCTGTCTGTCATATCATAGCTTTGGTAGTTTGAACTCTGTGCAAAGGATAATATTCATCACTATTCTGCCTTCATATACCAGAAGTTGGATAGAGAAAACTCTTTTTATTCTATAGTACTGGCTAATAAAATTGTTTTGTTAATTTCTGGGGGCTCTCTTCTAAAGCTTAACTTAGCTTAGGTCACATGCCAGAGCAGTAATGGGAAACCAGATGAAAATATATCTGATTAAGACCAATCTCAAATATATACTTCTGATTTAAAAAAAAAATAAATAAATTCACACAAAAGATAATATTCAGTATAAATGCTTGCAGAACATATTACTTTAATTGCACATAACATTAACCAAAATACACAAGTCCAGAAAAAAGTGATTTGATAAAAAATTGGAACACATTTCACAATATACCATTCCCTGCATATAGATATGTGCACATGTGTTCCTTCTGCTAACATAAAAAACAACTTGCTTATTTTTAGGTATCTAGAAATACATTTGGATATCATACTGAGCAGATCAGTGTGAATATTTAGTTTGATTAAAGTGCCAAAGAGAAACACAGTATGTAAGCAAGTTTTCTTGATACATCAAGACGTGGTAGTGGGCAACATGTAATAATCAAACACCAGCTTAAATTTTTTAATAAAGTAGGAAATTTATTTTTCAAAATTTCCTCATTTCATTTTGGAGCCAATGTCACTGTGTCATACTTGCACAGGTGTTGTGGAGAGAGATGGTGGATTTTGCACTGGGTTGATGTATTGTTTGAGGGCCACTAAGATGATCAGAGGGCTGAAGCATCTCTCTTATGAAGAAAGCTTGAGGGAACTGGGCTTGTTTAGCTTGGAGAAGATAAGGCTTCAGGGAGACCTCATAGTGGCCTTCCAGTGCTTGAAGGGAGCGAATAAATAGGAGGGGGAACGGCAGTTTATGAGGGTGGACAGTGATAGGATAAGAGGGAACGGTTTCAAACTAAGACAGGAGAGGTTTAGGTTAGATATTGGAGGAAGTTTTTTACTCAGAGGGTGATGACGCACTGGAACAGGTTACCTGAGGAGGTTGTGAATGCCCCATCCCTGGGGCATTCAAGACCAGGTTGGATGTGGCTCTGGGCAGCCTGGTCTGATGGCTGGCAACCCTGCGCATTATGATCCATTTGTTTAGTCCAACTGAAAGATCTATAGAGGAAATTACTGGGGCAGAACGTAGATTAAATTGTGCATTGTTCAAAAGGAGAAAATGATTCCTGTTCTCATCATTTGGATCAATAATTTGCTAAAGCACCATTAACAAGAGTAGCAACTTTACCAGGTTAAAGGGTTTTTGTACTGAGTAATGACTGCCTCGAGAAGGGAAGTACAGAGGGAGTAAATCCCAGCAGCCTTTTACTATTGAGGTAGCACATGCAAGTGAATCAATAGTGGCTGTGGTAAGGTGGTGCAGTAAAGATGCTTTATTTGTTTGACAAAGCAGATTGGCAAGAAAGCTGCTGAAAATGTCCATACTAACAGTCAAATCTAGTCCAAACACAGCTGAAAACAAGCAGTCTTCACTTTCTTGGAAGCATGAAATAGTGTTTTGGGCATTCCAACTTTTCCTTGCATCTAGGTGACCTGCCTAGACACTTCAAACATTTGTTTTGTCCTCTTTCCGCAGCCATTTACAAAGGAATTTCTCATAGGAGGTCAGTAACTGCCATTAGGCAAGTCCATCTCAAAGGACAAGCAGAAGAGAACACTGAAGACCTCAGTTTTGATTCACAGCACACTAGACCTCTTCTTAACCAGCTTTGCACACCTATCTGAGTCAGCTAATGGAAGTCCTTATGCTTAATCCCTTTGTAGCTTAAGAGACTCCTCCAAGGGGTGCCTGGGTCTTCCTTAGATCTACATGGCTCTCTGAAGCAGTCTCCCTCCATTTAGTGTATAGGGAGCCTATTCAGACTAGGCTATCAAATCAAACCTTTTGCTTACCTTACTAAATTTGGAACTCCTGAAGCTAAAGCCCACAAGTGACAGATAGTAGGTTTTCAGTGGATAGTCCAAAACTTGTTAAAGGATGCTGCCTTGATTCTTTGGGTTGTTTTTGAAGTACTTCAATCACAATTTCACCCAACAAAAATATGGTAGCAAGACTGAATTTTAAGATTTTTTCAATAAAGTCTGAATAATAATACAGTCTTCTAGCATACTTTCAGCATCATAATCTTTGCCCATACAAAGGACACAAGAAGTCTTAAAAGTCCTTTAATTAATAATATTTTTATACATGTTAGTAGTAGCAGTACACGTAGCAGTAATAATAAATAACAACATATGCACACATAAGAAAAATACTAACAAAATGGTTTTAAGAATGCCCCTTGACATGAGGAAAGATAACAGCATTTATTATTATTATTTATTGTTATTATTATTTACATTTGCATTTGCATTTGAACTTGTATTGTCGTTAAGCTTAAGAAAGAGCTGCAGCTGGATTTAATTTAACTATATAATGTGCAAGCATAGGAGCTAAGTATAAAACAAAGCTAACAAACACACACAAATGGGTTTTCTTTTTTTTGTTTGTTTCTTTGTGTGTGTGAGAGTGGGTGTAAATGTATTTTCTGTATTAAAAGAACAAGGTGATGATCAAATTGCACTAATCACCTAAACAGAATCAACAAGCCTAGAATCTTAGATTTGTTTAAATCTAAAACTCAGAGCAAATAAAGATATGAAATTGATAAAATTCCCTGGAATTCACTTGAACTGAGCCAAATGAGATATACATAAGCCTCCTCTAAATGGCAAGAGGTTTATTTCTACTCAAAATCAAAAACAGAAAGGATCTGACCTGCTTTACAGCCAAATGTAGGATGAAATCCCATTGCAAATATTTCATAGGAAAACAGAATGAGAGACTACTTATCACCAACTCTTCTGCTTAGCAACTTTGTTGATTCCAAGACATACATTAAATATTTTAGGGATTTCAGTCTTCAATGTTTTGTTGTTGTTGTTGTTGTTGTTGTCGTTGTTTCTTCTTTCTTTCTTTCTTTCTTTCTTTCTTTTCTTTTCCTTTTTTCTTTTTTTTTTTTCACTGACAGTCAAATGACCTTCTCTACTGCCAAGATGTTGATCTGACATTAAGACACACAGCTAAATGTAATTCACAGTTCTGGTGGTGTAAAGTTCCAGACAGATTTTAAATCAGGTATTTTAGGAACCAAGGAAGGTACATACAAGAATGATTTTATCTAATTCTGGTCTTCTTCCAGGATTTCTGAAAAAGAAGGGAAAGAGAGGGGAAACAAAAAGACTTCCCTCCTAACAGTCTGCTGTGATAGATATATGCCCATAAATAACAATGGCCATTGTTGAGTCTGGATACATCTCTGCAAATTAGATATCTAAATTATGAGAAAAAACTGTCCTTGATCTCTTCTAATGTCAAAAAACAAAACCACTTCTACAGACTTCATGCAGCCTGGAGATGCCTCACTCCTTTTCAGAGGCTGCAGCGTATGGACACTTGTCACAGAATTCTTCCTTACACATCGAACAGAGAAGGCCTGTTTCCTTTGTAATCATAGCTCTGGTTCAGGCTATTTGAGTTTGAAGATTATCTAACAGCACACTCTTAGTTATATACATAAAATACAGCACTGACTATGGATTAGAAAGCGGCTGCCAAGTGCAGCACTCAAACACCTGGCAATATTGATTTTACACTTTTCCCATGATTCTACATCATGTTCCTTTAGTTTCTGGCAATCTCTATAACTTTTATACTGACATAAATTGTGATAAAAAAGGAATCAAATAATCCCCTTTTCCCCTGCAGAAATAGTTAGGAAAGCTCTATAGCACCATTAATATTTTTGTTAATGGAGGTGATCTCAAGGAGGACAAAAGTACAAGGAAAGTTAAAGCCAAACTCTCTGTGGTTTTGTTGTTCTTTTTTCTTTTTCTGTTTTTGTTTCTGTGTTGTCTTTAGACCTGTTCTCTGCAGTGACAAATAGAAGAAATATAATCATATTTTCTTTAATTGCATCTAACATGAGGTAATTTGGGCATCTTGGGTGAAAGTTCTAATTCACTTAGTGACCAAAGATAGAGACCGTATGGATAAAGGTCATCCTTAAGAAAAGAAGTGGGCTTTATTTTTATTAATGTTGTCCCTGAACTTTGATGAACCTCTGAGAGTATGAATATTGGAATAATGATAAGAACTTGATGCTGTCCTTTGTACATTGCTGGCTGATGTTAAGTTTTTCATCTACTGAGACCCCCAAGTCCTCTCCTGCAGGGCTGCTCTCAAGGACCGCTCCTTCCAGTCTCTATGGATGCCTGGGATTCCTCTGGCCCAAGTGCAAAAGTCTGCATTTTGCCTTGTTGAACCTCATCAGGTTCATCTGGGCCTGTCAAGGTCCCTCTGAGTGGCATCCCTTCCTTCTACTATGTCAACCGCACCACTCAGCTTGATGTCATCAGCAAACTTGCTGAGGGTGCACTTGATTCCATCATCGATGTCATTGATAAAGATGTTAAAGAGCATCGGAGTTCCTTTAATTTAACTAATAGTACCGTTCTAGACTAAAAAATTTAATATGAAGACAAAGGCATAGGAGAATATTCAGTGTTTTGACAAAAATTGTTTAGATTATGAACATTGTTTCTTGAGAACTACCTTAGAGCAGAGAAAACATTTTGCCATGCCTCTATCATGAATGGAGATTGTGGAGCACCGGCTAGAGAGGAGCTGTGATAACAATGTAATTCAACTGTCTGTGACTCCACGGTGCTATTTTAATAAATGTATCTGTCATCTACTGGTGTCACTTATCACTTTTTCCCTAAAATTCTTTATTAATTATTCCAGTAAATACTTTGTATAGAGACATAAAGATTAAAGTGCTATAAACCAGCTGGTATTAAATAAACTTCACAGAAAGTATTAATAACAAAAAGAAAAGGGTCAGGGGGAAAGACATAAGTGGCATAGAAATAGAAAGGTTTTCATAGGATTGGAACTGAGCTTAGTGGTCTGTCTGACACAGAAATGACTTAATTAGAAAATCAGCAGCATCATCAAGATCTGGAAGTGCACAGCTAAGCTTTCTGAGTAGTCTTTCTTCATTGCTTGGATCACAGATTTCTTTGGGGCACATTAGCATTGTTTATTTAAGCAAATCATCATCTGCTCCTTGGGGACCTCTGCCTCTTTGACTTCCACACCCAAAAATCAGACAGATCATCGTATATCACCTGCAGGGATTGAGATGAATTTTAATAGCAATGTAGTTCTATTTTAATTCTTCTACACATGAGTTTTACAGCTGCAAACCATATGACATTAGAGACCATAGTGGCAGCTTTGAATTTTAAAGGCCTTAAGTTCCTAAGAAGGTGATTTTTAAAGCATTCTTAATGAATTGAGCAAAATCTGCTTTCCAGCATAAGCATTCTTGAGATTACTTCTGTGAGGTGTTCCACTGAATAAGTAAAATAAAAGTTTGCTTTTATAAAATACTTTCTTAGGATTCTACTACTTCCACTGTAACCAAGTCAAAGAAAGAATAAAGTAGATATTTAGGAATGGTTATATTATATGCGTCCTCCAAAGGCTTGGAAAGTAGCTTATCCCTGGCATAGATACTGTCAACGGTTTACGGGCTGGTTCTGTCCGGTTCTGTGATTCTGTGACTAGAAGGGCGGAGGGATCTGTGGATCCACACCCCTGGAAAAGGAAAATAGGGGACCCCGAAATAATTGAAAGCAGCGGCAACAATCTGAGGTGAAACAAACTAATTTACTAAATATAGTATCAGCAGAATATAATGAGACAGAGAGAGAGTGTGTGTCTGGAAGGTGGATCAGCCTCACCACAACTCTGAGATGAGAAGTGCAGTCCAGTTGAGCCTATGAAGAAGTGCAGGCAGAGAAGCGCAGATGGAGAAGCGCAAGCGAAGAAGCGCAGGCAAAGAAGAGAGCATCAGGTGACCTTGCCGGGAGTTATATCTCCTCACTGACCGCAAAGCCCCCTGGGGAAATGTAGCTCTTCTTCTCCTCCGGACAGGCACCCGGAACTTGAGCATCAGCAGTCAAACCCCCAGTGCATTACATGATGTTATGATGTGGAATACTGATAACCAAAAATCATGGAACCATGACAAATACATAAGCATCAATCTGTGTGAAAACAATTTTTAGGGAAAAAAATGATTAAAAAAAAAAATGGAGAGTTAAAACTGAAGAAGTGAGAGGGAAGGAAGCAGTGAACACCTTAGACAAGGGACAAATTTGCCAAATAAATTAAGAAAACTTCATTCAGGCTAAACGTCTTTGAAGATGCTATCTAGGCAGTTTAAAAGCCAGCTAAGTGTGATTTTAAACATAGTCAGAGATTAGATACAAATTGGAGGGAGAGATCTTGCTTTGTCTCTGACAGTGCCATACACAGTGACAGAGATACACAGATTGTTAGGAAGATAGTGTCCAGAGAAGAAAAAAATTATTTGGCATACACAAATCTTAGGAATTGGTATTACCAAGATGTTAATAATATATTATTCAATAGGAATAGCACCTGAATGGAATTAAGTGGAGTGGATATGTCAGGGAGCTGCATTTCAAGAAAAAATATATGCATTCCGATAAAGAACACCGGGTAGGAATTCATGAATTAGCCATGACAAAAATACGTGCAAATTTCTTTACTCGTTTGTTTTCTGGGATTTCCTTCAATGCAACATTACCTTGAAAGCAAATGTAGTACAATTATTGACAAGAAACTCATGATAAATAATAGATCACTAAAAATGTTCAAACTGGATATTGGGAATTCAATGCCAGTTGAGAAGATTAGAAAGAAAAAAGGATTTCTAGGTAAACTCCTTTTTTATTTAGTAGCCTTGCTGGGTTTGTTTGTTTCTTTGTTTGTTTTTTAAACTGAACTACTATACATTCTTCATAGCTTATGTTTGCATCTCTGACAAACTTAGAGTAAAGCACACTTTAATTTATCAGTTTCTGTACTTGATTTTTGCTCTTGGTTGACTGTCATTTGTTAGAAACTTGCATTGCTGTAATAATTGAAATATAAACTTCATTTTTTTTGAGAATCAAAGAATGATTGAGGTTGAAAGGGATCTTTGGAAATCATCTTGATCAACCATTTGCAGAATAGAAGTATAATTGCCATTACTGTAATTTAAATAGCTTTTGTTTGCTTTCAACAAACATTCAGCTGTAGGAGAAGAAAGAAGCTGATTACTCATATTCACTGTCATACTTAGTAAGGAGAGGCACTATGGAAAGACAAAAAAAATATGAACCAGAAAACCTGAGAATGGAAAACTATCTCTTAGCAGCTTAGCAGAATTTCTAAAGAAGTGAAAGAAAAACACAAGTGGAAGTTCAAAACTGATACAGTGGGAAGACAAAGGAAAAGAAGATCTCACATAGGGGGGAAAGAACAACACAGAAACATAATTGCATATTTGAATGAAATTGAAAATATGGAAATCATGGAAATTAGGTGACTCTTAGTGATGATGAACAAAAAAAAAAATTACAGATGTGTCTGCAGATTTTTGTATGTGTGCTGCATTACTCTATATTACTCTATATTACTGTATATTTGCCGATTCATTTAGTCAACTTACTTTACCAAAGTCAAGAACTACTTATGCCTCACAGTTTTTACATCCGCATGCCAGGAGTGAGGCTTGATGAACTGGCTCCTTGTTTACCCTAGGAATGAAATCCTTTGATTTTGTGAAAGCAAGGCTTGAATGGAAGGTGCCAGGAAATGAAAGACATGGGCTTTATCAACTCTCTGTTTGTCCCAGTGTGACAACTCAAAAGCAACATTTCAAGAAGGAGCTGTTCAGTGAAAACCTTTTTTACCTTGAGAAAACAATGAAAATAAAATTCACGTGCAACTTCCATCTGTCTTCTTGAGAAACCCTCTCTGATTAGAATAGCCCAGTTCATTTAGAAGTCATTTGAAAGAAGAAAATATGTTACAATGTAGTGAAGTAGAAAATGGTTAGACTTGAACTGTCTGTTGAATATTATCATTTTAGAAGTAACAGGGCATGGTTGTTGTGCTATCTGTATTGCCAAAATAGGAGAAGAAATTCCCAGGAATCCTTGTTCTCTTCTTATGCCTTACTTCTGAGTACATATGGAATGATTTCCTGTGAACATCCCTTTTCAACAGAGCCATGTGCTTTCTGAATAAAATGGAGACCTTTTGCCAGAGAAATTTTTGTGGTTGGTAACCGGGAAAATAATAGATTACATTTTCAACATCTATAAACCAGAGATTTATAACTGGCAAGGTCTGTTTTGTCCCATTAACTGCCCATTAGTGTTACAAAAAGTAGTAACTTGCAAAACATAAAGAAAAAAGAATTCCAAATATAAGAGACTGATTTATTGACAGCTTCAAATTTCAAAAAATCTCTTCACAAGATATTCCATTAGGACTAGTAGACACAGTGTAAGGGCATTATCCACCTGCTGGCTATTTTCAGTCACAAGAGGGGAACACCTCCTGACTATATGTGGTCTCCTTTAATTTCTTTACATAGCAAACACTTTGCTACATTTTTTAGGCAAGACTTGAGTCCTGTTTTCTAAACCTTGATGCTCCCTTGATTAACAGCCTGTAATCTATAAAGACTAACAAGACTGGAGAGCATATAAAGAGGGAGATCTAGGCTGAAGCAGTGGCTCCACCAGTCTATTCAGAATTGGAGGATAGATTCTGTTCAACGTCACATTTTTGTAAGAAGAGTAGCTACAGAGATTTCACTCAAACTGCTGAAGTGTAAATCCAGAGTAGAATTTGTCTACCTGTGACAGCAGCTCTAAATTTAATAGAATTGTGAAGATTGAGGGGTTAAAGTAATGAGTTCCTCAACCGTTCACCTCTTACTGCCAAGTACTCATTATGCTTGTACTGGATGTCTTAGACAGTCACCTCTAAAGTGTCTGACTTTCTGGTGAGGATACAGTCAATCTTTTCCATAATGTCCTCAAAACTTATATCTATGAAATGTGCTTTCATTAGATTGCTCTACAAATCACCCCTTTAAGACCAATTCTAAATATGCTTTCTGAACTGTAGAGTGATTAGTGCTGAATGCAGTACTTTGGGTGATGTCCTAACAAAAGACACTGTATTTCCTTAACAATAATTGAGTTGAAGTCTTTAAGGTTTTTATTATTATTATTATTATTATTATTATTATTAAAATAACTCTCATATCTCTCTCCAGGTCAATATGCTGTAGTACCTTCCCATTAAGCAGATATTATGTCCTTTTATTGCATTCTCCGAGACTCATTATTCTGCATTTATCTGCATTGAATTTGCTATCTATTAGCTCAAGCACTTAAATGATCTAAATCCTTCCCTACCTGACTGTATTGTTTCTCACAGATGACCTTTCCTCCCAATTTAGTATCATCTTCACACCAGAAATTTTTCATTTAAATATTATGCTCTGAGTCATTTAAGGTACTGAAAAAGCAGTGTTTTCAGAACTGATCTCTTGCAGTGCCCATGACAGAAGTAACTTTGCTGCAGCTTAAAAGCATAACTCACAATGTGCAATTGCAGTAGTTACAGTTTTACAGTCTGGCATTCTCACTTTGAATGAAAGCTGAAGTCTTGCTTAATATGTATCCAATTTCTACAAAGGGTGTTAAGGATTTCTTGAAAACAGATGGTTAACATTTCTATGAGACTTCATGTCTAGGCTTTAGCTACAAAAAGCACCATGATTGCTAGGCACATCTGGACATGTGCTCCACTGATTCTAAGCAGGTGAGCTTCAGCCACTCTGTCCACTCCAGCCTTTATACAATAATATGTTTAAACCAAAAAGCTCCATCAAATATTTTGTTACAACATGTGATTGTGCTGCAATTAGAAATGAGTTTGTACCTACTCCTTCTAAGTCCTCTACTGCACACTGTCAGTCATGATTCAGAGGGCCTGATACCTCACTCCTTTACCTAGGTGGATGCGCCAAGTTAACTACAGAGGGGAGTTAATGCTAGGATAAAAGCTGGGATACTAGTTCAGTCAATACCCTCTACGCATGAGTAACACTGAATCTAGATGAAGCAGGCTTCACATTGTTTTACTTTTAATATCTGGTTGAGATACTTAAGCAGTCTTGGGCTTCCTTGATGGTCACTGAGGAAGACAGGCCTACTGAACTGTGGCCTCTACACTTCTCATGCTGGCTGCATATGCATATTTGAAAAGTGTCAGATGAATTCTTTATTCTTGCATGGGGAGACTTTCCTATTCTACTGTGACTTGTTCTCTCAAAGCTCACTTATTTTGATAAGCTTTGCTAAACTCTCTTCTACTTGGGGTTTCAGAACTGATTATTGCATCCAAAAGGCCAAAGTGTGCCTTAGGCGTTTCTTATTCTTAAGTCTGGGTTACCACTACAGTGATATTTGTGTTCCCTGTGGCTGGGAGATAAAGAACTCGCTGAGGACAGGCAAGGGCGCATACAGAGCTAAGCCTTATGTTTCCATGAAAAGGAGGGGCAAAGAGGTGCTGGTGAGAAAATCAACACCAATATTTCAAGAGCTCTCTTTTACTTTAGCAATTGAAATGTGACTTAGCTATCAAACGTGTTCTGCTATTTTCCACTTACTGCATTTTTTAATTCTTACCAAAAAAAAAAAAAAAAAAGGTTGCTATGACTTGTTAGATTTTCTTTTTCCTAAACGAAGAAAAAGAAGCAATTATATAAGCATAACGTTTAGTTATTTAAAATCCATTGACCCAAAAATGGTCTATTCTCTTTCCCTGAGACATTCCAAGAAATTTCATGCAGTCAAGGAAAGCTTAGATGCTTTTTTTTTTTTTCCCCCAACTCATTCCCCTGAGGGAGTCTGAAAGTAACACCAAAGTATGCACAAAGCACTGCTAAATACAGTGTGGAAAAATCATAGGTATTTAATGTCGTCACAGTAGTGGCATGCTGAATAATATGTCATCATCTTGCTCATTCATATGGCATGAATCAGCAAGAAAACTTTTTTCAGAAACCAGTATTTTTCTATGTGATTTTACAAAATTAAAAGCTGTTTCTATTCCTTTCCTACAAATTATATCAGATTGTTTGAGATGAAAGAAAAGATAGGAGCTAATAGGTCTCATAGGATAGATATTTAGAGCTTTTTGGCATCTCAGTTTTTCAGACATGTAACGTTTTAAAAATGTTTTATTTTGAATTTATAAAGCTCTAGAGAATGAAATCTTCCTTTCAATTAATAATATAGGTCACAGATTTCAGCTTCTTCATAATATCAGACTAAAGTATTTGCAGCTGTTGATGTGGGCTCACCCATATATATGTTGGGGTATTTTATACTTTATTTCAGTTTGCACTCTTGTTCTCCTTTTGAAACTGTATGAAAGAGGACATATTTCATTCACAGTTTTCTGACAAAGTTTCTATGGATTAGAAAGTTAGCAAAAGCATTAACACTTCATTTAAAGAACTTAAAGATATCACACTACAGCATTTTTCAGAAGGTTAATTGGACTGATACTTCTTAAAGCAACAGCTAAGATTCTTTCATTCTACAATTGCTCTTAAAATACTCATAAGTCTGTAGCTTATCATTTTTCTCTTTCTTCTTTCATATAGAAGAGTACACATAGACTTCAGCATGTTTGATGTAAAATAAATTAACACAAGACAAAAAAAAAAAAAAAAAAAAAAGGAAAGAAAGAAAATTCAAAAATGAGTTTTTCTTGTGTTGTTTTAGACCTAGGCTAGGCTAGTAAGCAGGCAGACAAGTAGAATTTTTTTTATTTTTAATTTTTTCCCCTCAAATAGTTGGTTGATTAATTGATTATCTGATAGATTACTTCTGTTGCAATTTGAAGGAGTTTTTAGGTTTAGAATACTTCTGCTGAAACACTAGATTATTGAAGTAAAATATAACTCTTTCTGCCTTCTGTGGTAGCCATTTGCTTTGTACTGTCACAGGTGTTCACAGAATGGCCAGGGTTGGAAGGGACTTCAAGGATCAAGAATCTCCAACCTCTACCCACCACAGGCAAGGCTGCCAACCTCCATATTTATTGCTAGATCAGGCTGCCCAAGGCCCCATCCAATCTGGCCTTGAACACTTCCAGGGGCAGGTTATCCATAACCTCTCTAGGCAACCTATTCCAGCATCTCACCACTGTCACAGTAAAGAACTTCTCCCTGATATCCAATCTAAATCTTCCTTCTTTCATCTTAAAACCATTTCTGCTTGTCTTGCTATTATCTACTCTTTAAAAGAGTTGACTCCCCTCCTATTTGTAGGCTCCCTTTAGGTATTGAAAGGCTGCAATGAGGTCACCCTGCAGTCTTCTTTTCTCCAGGCTGAACAAACCCAGCTCCCTCAGCCTTTCCTCATAGGGGAAGGTGCTCCAGTCCCCTGATCATCTTCATGGCTCTCCTCTGGACCCTCTCCAACAGCTCCCTGTCTTTCTTGTACTGGGGGCTCCAGATCTGGACATAGTACTTCAGATGGAGCCTCAAAAGAGCAGAGTAGAGGGGTACAATCACCTCCTTGTCCCTGCTGGCCACTGCTCTTTTGATGGAGCCCAGGATATCATTCGCTTTCCAAGCCACAAGGACACACTGATGGCTCATGTTCAGTTTTTCATCCATCAGGACCCCCAGGTCCTTTTCTGCAGGGCTGTTCTCAAGGACTGCTCCTACCAGTCTGTATAAATGCTGGTATTCTTCTGGCCCAAGTGCAAAACTCTGCACTTTGCTGTGATCCTCCACTGAACTGTCCCTGGAAGATGCCTGTCTTTTTTGAACTGAGGAGCCCAGAACTGGATACAGTATTCCAGATATGGCTTCACCAGGTCAGCATAGGTGAGAAGGATAATTTCCCTTGACTTGCTGGCCACAATCTTTTTAATGCACCCTAGGATACCAAGTAAGTGCGCTATCCCCTTCTGAACTCAGAGGAGCAGCTACTTACATTTCAGCTGAAAGAAAAAAAAAGAAAAAAACAAGGAACCTAGAGTTTCATAGAATCATAGTCTACTATAATCATTCACGTTGGAAAAGACCACTAAGAATATCTAGTCCAATCCTTAATTCATCACCATAATGCCAATTAAACCATGTCCCTATGTATCACGTTTACATGTTTCTTTAACATCTACAGGGATAAGGGTAGTGTCTCCTCCACTTTCCTGGGTAGCCCAAAGCAGCCTCCAACCATTCTTTCAGAGAAATTTTTCCTAAAATCCACTCCCTCTTGTCATATTGCTAGTTACCCAGGAGAATAGGCTGACTCCATTTTTTCACAACCTCCTTTTCCATTGCTGTGGAGAGCAGTAAAGTCACCCCGAGCCTCTTCTTCTCTGGAATAAATAATAATCCCAGTTTCCTCAGTTTACTGATCTAACTTTAAAGTACAAATACAGTAAGTATTTTAAGAAAAAGAACAATTCAAACAAATAAGAAAATAATCATATGATTCTATGAATTAAGAAAAATGTAGTATTTTTTTCTTAATAAAATATATTTTATTTTCCATCTACATTGTTTTTTAAAATAAATAGGTAGATTTAAATAATATTTTAACAACATCAATCGTGACTTCTACTTTTGAAGTAGAAGCTGTTGTCTTTTTAAGGAAAAATAGGTTTCTGATATTGAAGGTCTGAACTAAATCTTGCTGAAGTCACTGCTGTATGGGGCTGCTGAATCACGGCCTGAACCTCTGATTAATCACCTGAAGCGAGCAATGAGTCAGCCATGGGAGCACAGGTGAAGGCAATTCACTTGTGCTGCAGGAAGGAATGGAGCCTAACTCCACCTCTCCTAGAACCATTTAAGAGATGACTGCCAGTGGGGAAGGATCTCTTCTGGAGATCCACTCTATTGGAGTTTATTTCATGAGCCCAGGATAGGGTGGGTGTTTTTCTTTTCATACTCCAATATAATAATTACATCAGCCAAGCTCCTGGGTATACTATACCATCTGTATATCCATTGACTGTACACTGCTATACCATAACATAGGTATATTTGTTAACTGTACAAACTGCATATGAAGCTATTTATATAAAAGAAACTGCCTTTTGCATAGAAACAGTTTGTCCTTGTGATAATACAAATATTATATGGATTGATACCTACCTGTGGAACTTAGTATAGAGAACCTGCTTTAGCAGGGAGATTAAAATCAATGATCTCACGAGGTTCCTTCCAATGCCTCCAATTCTGTGATAATACCAGAAAGCAGGAAACTTAGGTTTGGGACTTTCTTAGCAATTTCACATTAGAATTCCAAACTGGACTTGAAGTGGTGGGTTAATGAGTTAGTGTTTGAGGTGAGAGTTCCCCCTCCTCTTGATGACTTACTGAGTAGTTTTGCATACACAGCATAAATGTACAAAAGGAAGTCTGAGTATGCAGTTGAGAAGCTTAGCTGAGATTATGAAATCTGCTTCCTGGAAAGCTCATGACAACTGATCACTTAACTGAATAATCGGTAGTTGAAAAAAAGGATAAATTCAAGTGTGAACCACAATAAAACAATTGATCTTGATCCATTTCTTCTCTAATTACACATCTGGAACCAAGATCTCTTTGAATGATTTCTTGATCCTTGTTGAACCATGGATGGGAGTCAGCAGAATTGCCACCTTGGACTTCTGTAGGGCAGACTATAACCTCTTTAGGATCACGGTTGAGAGGGTCCCTTGGAAGGTAGTTTTGGAGAGCATGGGAGCCCAGGAAGGCTGGAAATACTTTAAGGAAGTTATTTTAAAGGTGCAGGAGTTGACCTTCCCTAAGTCATGGAAGACAAGCCGGTGGACAAGGAAGCTGGATTGGCTGACCAGACATCTTTGGTTGGAACTCAAGAACAAAAGGAAAGTTTGTGGTCTCTGGAAGAGTGGACAAGCTACTTATGATGATTGAAGGTAAATAGTGAAGATGTGCAGGGAGAAAATTAGAAAAGCCAAAGCTAGAACTGAACCTGGCCACTAAGGTAAAGCAAAAGAATAAATATTTCTATAAATACATCAACAGCCAGAGGAGGGCTAGGGAGAATCTCCATCCCTTGTTGGATGCCAAAGGCAACGTGGTGACCAAGGATCAGGATGAGGTTGAGGTGCATAATACCTTCTTTGCCTCAGTCTTTAATAGGAAGACTTGTTACTCCCTGGGAACACAGCCCTCTGCACTGGTAGATAGGGAATGAGGAACAGAATAAGCCCTGCATAACCCATGATGAGATGGTCTTGGACCTGCTTTGGAAGCTGGATCTCACAAGTCCATGGGGGCTGGCGGATGTGGTTGCCAAGCCACACTCCATCATTCTTCGGCAATCCTGGCTAACCAGAATGTCCTGGTAGATTGGAGACTGGCAGATCTGACATCCATCTTCAAAAAGGGATGGAAAGATGATCCTGGTACCTACAGACCTATCAATCTCACCTCGGTGCACAGGAAGGCTATGGAACGGATAATCTCGAGAGCTATCGTGGACCAATTAAAGGTCAACCAGGGGATCAGGCACAGTCAGCATGAGTTTACGAATGGTAAATCCTGTCTGACAAACCTGATTTCATTCTATGACAAGGTGACTAGCTTAGTGGATGAAGGTAAGGCTGTCAATGTGGTCTACCTGGACTTCAGTAAAGCATTTGACACTGTCCCCCACAGCATTCACGTGGAGAAGCTGGCTGCCCATGATTTGGATGGACATACTCTCCACTGGGTGAAGCACTGGCTGGATGGCCCGGCCCAAAAAGTTGTAGTCAATGGAGATAAATCCAGTTGGCAGCCGGTCATGAGTGGTGTCCCGCAGGGCTCAGTAGTGGAGCTGCTTCAATTTGACATGTTTATTAACGATCTTGTTGAGGGGATTGAGTGTGCCCTCAGTAAGTTTGCAGATGACGACAAGTTTGGAGGGAGTATTGATCTGCCTGAGGGGAGAAAAGCACTACAAAGAGACCTGGATAGACTGGATCTATGGACCGGGTAAACTGTCTGAGTTTCAATAGAGCCAAGTGTTGGGTCCTGCATTTTGGTCACAACAACTACAGGCAGCCCTAGAGGCTTGGGGAGGAGTGGCTGGAAAGCTGCCTGATGGAAAGGGATCTTGGTGTACTGACGGACAGTCGGCTGAATATGAACCAGCAGTGTGCCCAGGTGGTCAAGAAGGTCAGTGACATCCTGGCTTGTAACAGGAATGGTGTGGTGAGCAGGACTAGGGAAGTAATTCTAACCCTGTACTTGGCATTGGTGAGGCCTCACCTCAAGTACTGTGCTCAGTTTTGGGCACCTCGATATAGAAAGGATATGGAGGTACTGGAGCAGGTCCAAGGAAGGGCAACAAGGCTGGTGAAGGGCTTGGAGAAAGTACCCAGTGAAGAGAGACTGAAAGAACTGGGGCTGTTTAGTCTGGGGGAAAAGGAGGCTGAGGGGAGATGTTATTGCTCTTTTCCAATACCTAAAATGTGCTTACAGCGAGAGCAAGGTTGGTCTCTTCTCACCGATAACAGGTGACAGGACGAGGGCAAATGGCCTTAAGTTGTGGCAGGGTAGATTTGGGTTGAATATTAGGAAACATTTCTTTACAGCAAGTGTTGTTAAGCACCGGAGTAGGCTCCTTAGGGAGCTGGTTGAGTCACCATCTCTGGATGTGTTTAGAAACCGTTTGGTTCTGGTGCTCAGGGACATGATTTAGAAGAGGGTTGTTAGCATTAGGAAAGTATGGTTAGGTTGTATTTGGACTCAGTGATCTTAAAGGTCTTTTCCAACCTGAGTGATTCTATAATAACAGTCATTATCGTTCTCCACTTGGACATTGAATAGTTGGCCACAACTCTGAGTGAGACCATCCAGCCAATTCCTTATCCGCCAAGAAGTCTATCCATCAAATACATTTTTCTCCAAGTTGGCTACCAGGATGTCATGTGGGACAGTGTCAAATGCCAAATGCAACAGTCCAGGTAGATGATTCCAGTTTTTCTTTTTCTTTATCAGTACACTGATGCTGTACTCCATTATAAAAGGCCACCAAGTTTGTGAGGCATGATTTGCCCTTGGCAAAGCCATGTTAGTTACCATCAGTTACGTTGTCTTTATTATACACGTGCCTTAGTAGGGCCTTCAAGGGTCAAGGATCTGCTCCATGATCTTAGCAGGCACAGAGGAGACTGACTGTTCTATAGTTTCCTGGATATTCTCTTTTTTTCCCTTTTTGAAAATGGGAGTAAAGTTTCCCTTTTTCCAGTCAGTGGGAGCTTCACCAGACTGCCATGATCCTTCAAATACAATGGACAGCAGCTTGGCAACTTCATCTGTTCATCCCTCAGATCTCACGGATGGATCTTGTCGGATCCCATGGACTTACGTACCTTTAGGTATTTTAAATGGTCTTGAACCTGATCTTCACTTACAGTAGGTGGATATTCCTTCTCCAAGTTCTTATCATTGCTATCTGCAACTTGGGCAGTGTGGCTAGAGCGCTTGCCAGAGAAGGCTGAGGCAAATAAGTCATTGACCATCTCAGCCTTCTCTGCATCCCTCGTGACCAGATTTCCAGTTTCCTTCCTGAGAGAGCCCACATGTTACATGACTCTATCTTTATCACTGATATACGTGTAGAATTTCTTCTTGTTCCCCCTTATGTCCCTTGCTGATTAGATCCTTCTGAGTTCTCCCAGTGCTTGAGATTGCCTGAATGTCTCTGGACAACATATTTACTACTTAAGCATACTCAGGGCCTGATGCTTTGATTATATTTTGTCTTGAAGTAACTGCTATTTCAACCACCTTTTCATCAACCATATTCTGCCTCTAGGACATACCTTGGATGATAATTTTCTAGATGCTGAATAATTTATACAGTTGTATTATACTGAATAGTGCCACCATTGTTGCTAGAAAGGGTTAGGCAAAGCCTGAGCATACTTAGTATGCCAATATCCTCTGAGGACTTAGCAGTTTAAATCATGAATTTTCCACAAAGTATGTAAGCACCCAATTCAGTAAAGGTTGACATGCTGCTGAAAATCTTCCTAAAATAACCTTGATTATCCCAGAATCATCTTATGGAAACATTCAGTATGTGGGGTGTTTCAGATGTCTAAGCAACTTAATTATTTTCTTTCTAACTTTGTTTCTTGAATGTATGAAATTCCACAGAAACATCACTTTAAATGCTTGAGTAATTAGTTGAATGGTGGTCTAAGTAAGATATTTAGGTGGATGGGCACATATGTAGCTGTCTGAAGGCACTAAAATTTGGGAATTGCATCTTGCCAGTAACAGAGACTGAAGAGATGTATAAAAAGGCTAAGTATACATCCTACATCTGACTTTGATAGTACTTTTATACTTTTAGGTTTTTGCTTTTTCAATAAACAAATGTCTGATAATCTCTAAACATGTGATGAATATTATTTATTCACTGACTTAGTTTATTAGTGTAGAAGTACTTGATTTAAACCTTGTCTGCTGACTCATTTTAATAGACCTGGTGTGATCTTAATTACTGGAGATGTTTTTACTTCTCTTCTTCAGTGTTTTTGCGCAGTGAAAGGAAATTTCAACATGATTTGAGCTGAAACTTGGCAATATATCTTTTGGTCTTTTGTTTTATTTTCTGATTGATCTGTATCTAATGGACTCAAAGAAGGACTTTATCTCAAAAGGTGCAAGCTCAGAAAAATTCTCTGATTTTCTTTAGAAAAACAGTAGCACTGCCTACAGCTTTGTAGATCATCTCAGGCATTATGAACAAGAAACATGATGTAAGAAGAGAGAGAGAGAGAGAGAGAGAGAAAGAGAGAGAACAACAAAATAGAAGAAAGAAAACATTTCCTTTCAACAGATCTTTTCAGTGATGAAACCTCTAAACTTAGAAGGTTTCAAAATGTTTTCTAGTCTATGAAAGATTTCATCACTTCAGTGCCTCTTGACAGCTTCTTTATGACATTAGTGAAATGACTACAAAACTTCTTTCATTTGTCATCTGATATATATTTTCTGCTTTATTTTTGCTTAGGACACACTTCTGTTTATAAAAATACCACTTTTAAGATCGTCATGATCTAGTATTCATCATTAGATTTTGATCAGGCTCAGATTTCACCGATAAATTCTGTTCTGTTCAGTGTTGTGGTATTATGGCACTCCTAAATACTAGAAGGATTCTGGCACTGGAGCAGTTAAGTCAATTCTATGCAGGCTAAACTAGCCACCAAGGTAAAATGTAAAATGCAGTGCACTGAAACACATCAGTACTCAATATTATTTATGGAGAATGCCTGGGCATTCTGGTGGATAATAATTCTGTTGTTTAAGTTAAATTACTAATTTGTCTCTTTAATAGGAACACTATAGATATCCTGTGAATTTGTATGTCATCAACACTTTGAAAAGATAGTGTGTATATAGACAGACTGACTGAGAATAAACTACTGAGAGCTGTAGTCAGTAGCTAGAAAGATGAACCTGAGAGTAAAATATTTCAGAACTATTGTGACAACAATGCAAGTTCATGAAATGCTTGTGTTGGAAGGAAAAAAAAAAAAAAAAAAAAAAAAAAAAAAAAAAAAAGATTATAATAACACTCTGCAGGAGTTGCACTCTTCACTTGGGAAACCTAGAGTATTTTTCAGACATCAGCACTCCCAAGAGGAAAGTCTTATGTTATTCTACAAATGGATGAACCAAAGTACAAGGGCATCTACCACCTTTCCAGCTCCCTCTGAAGTAAAGAATTTTCCACTGGGCAGTAAATGATAGCTTGCATTCTACAATAATTAAAAAGAAAGGGAGAAGAGTAAAGATAGGTAGAAAATATTTTTTAATATTTCAGTGAGCTGGATTGAACATAGCTTATCAATACTAATTTTAAGAGAAATGATAGAAATTGTTTGCTTTTTTAAGAAAGTATTAGTATAATTTATAATCAATACATCTTGATTTTTTTTTTTCTAAGACTTAGCATACATCTTGTATTCTCACTGCCATTCTTGTGAGAGGATTACTTTTGTCAAAAAGTGACTTTCAGAGAACTGTATGCACATATTTGTTAACAAAATCAGGAATAAATGGGCTAATATCTGACAACTTTCTCCCATCTCCTATTAATAATAAAAAACTTTTTTTTTTACATTACTATTAATGAAACATTTATTAATTTCAAATCATCTAATATTTTTATTTGGAAACTAAGAAACCTATTAACCAATCAAGTGTAATTAATTTCTATTCATTCTTCAGATTTAATCCATTCTGCCAATATATCAGTAATATAAGACTTTATCAGGAGGAGATAAAGCAGATAAACCAGAAGATAGACTGGGTGAAAAATGACATGTTTTAAAATCATATTTCATGATGTACATCTGGAACTTCCATTAGTGCAGACATTAATTCTGAATTGATTGACAGGTACGTAATCTAGCCCTTCTAACTTTCCACCTTCTTTCTATTTGCTTTCATGATTTGTGATTGTATGGGAACTGTTGAATCATGGCCTGAATCTCTGATTGATCACTTGAGGCGAGCAATGAGTCAGCCCTGGGAGCACAGGTGAAGGCAATTCACCTGTGCTGCAGGAAGGGATGGAGCCTGGCTTCACTTCTCCTAGACCCGTTTAAGAGCTGACTTCCAGTGGGGAAGGATCTCTTTCTGGAGATCTCTCCTTTTGGAGTTTTACAGTGAGCTCAGGACAAGGGTAAGCATTCTATCTATTCTCTTTTTGGTATAATAACCTACTCAGCCAAAACTCTCTTGTTTATTTCATAATTATAACATCTGCACATTCGTTGATTATACAGTGATAAAGGTTTATAGAAAAAGTTGTAGGTGTAGAATTTTGAAGATTAGTATTTTTTTAAAAAAAATTGGAATTTTATTTGTTTATTTATTTATTTTGTTGGAGAAACTGGTGTAATGACTGACAAGACATAATTCACAGGGAACAAAATCTTGAGTTGAAGTTTCTCTGGGACAAAGCCCTCCTCCATAATATTTACTATTAAGAAAGTAATAAAGTCAAGCAGTACCAAGAATCTTTTGCTTCTGCGGGTTTGTAAACTCTTTAATTTAAGGAAATTGTAAACTCTTTAATTTAAGGAAATTGTAAACTCTTTAATTTAAGGAAATTGTAAACTCTTTAAGGAAATTAAGATCACTTCAACTTAGTCAAACATATTAGATAATATAACTGAGGAGTAATAATCCCCTACAAGTGCACATATCTTTTTATCTTGATTTTACAAGCTCAAAAAACCAGTTATGAGATTCCTGGCTCAAAACATATTCTGTGTGGTCTCTTTTAGGTTGTCTCACCTCTTTTTCATATTGCAGTGACAGAGAAGTCTCTCATCCACCAGTTTTCCTGTGACCTATTCACACGTGCAAACATACCCACGTAGAGAACTGCAGCCATGATTGAGATAATTAGCAAACTTACTTATGTCCTTATATTGATATATTAGGACACCTGAGCAGACACAGTACAGAATATATCATAGAATCATAGAGTGGCACGGGTTGCAAAAGACCCCAAGGATCATCAAGTTTCAATATTCAAATTGGAATATATTTAGTAAACCCAATAAATCAAGATGGATCAGAGTTCAGAGACATGATAAGGAGACTGTCAGTGAACAAAAAAACTTTACAAATATGATAACGCAAATAATAAGATGACTAAGATCAAAAGTATCATAATAATGCAAAGATGTAAAGAAAGGGGCATAAAACTTGCTTACATAGCGGTATTAGCACAAGCAAGAAGGAAACATTTATCTAAAGTTATAAACTTAAGATTATCATATTACTCAACATTTTAGATTTTTTGATAAAAAATTATGGCTTCAATATATCTATTCTGTGTTCTGAAAACAGAAAGGAACAAACAGAAGCTCAGCTAGAAGAATTTCAGCGCCATGCAGACTGAAGTATTCCTGGATCACATGGGCCATGACAGAACCCCCTGAAGACCTGACAGCTAAGACTTATCTCATCACCCCAAAGAGTGTACACAATGCCCCTCTATGAACAGAGATGGACCACAGCCAGGCCAATGTGTTTTGCCCGTGGTGTGGGGGAACTAAGATCTTGATCTTAGTCCTATGTCCAAGCATGCCTGTGGTTGATCAGGAAAGCAACATTATCATAGAATCATAGAATGGCCTGGATTGGAGGGTTCTCAAGGATCCTTAAGCTCCAACTCCCTTGCCACAGGCAGGATCGCCAACTTCCATATCTAATACTAAATCAAGATGCCCAGAGCCCTCTCCAATCTGGCCTTGAACACCTCCAGAGGCATCCACAACCTCTCTGGGCAGCCTGTTCCATGTTCCAGCACCTCACTACTCGCTTGGTAAAAACTTTCCCCTGATATCCAACCTGAGTCATAGAATCTTAGAATGGCCTGGGATAAAAAGGACCTCAAAGACCATCAAGTTTCAAATCTCCTGCTGTGGGTAGGGTTTGCCAACCGCTAGACCAGGCTGGTCTTGGATGCCTCCAGGGATGGGGCATCCAGAATCTCCTTGGGCAACTTGTTCCAGTGCATCACCACCCTCTGAGTGAAAAACCTCCTCCTAATATCTAACCTAAACCTCCCCTGTCTTAGTTAAAATCATTCCCTCTCGTCCTGTTACTATCCACCCTGTAGATAACCATTCCTCCTCCTGTTTATATGTTCTCTTCAAGTACTGGAAGGTCTGGAGCCTTCTCTTCTCCAAGCTAAACAAGCCCAGTTCCCTCAGCCTTTCCTCATAGGAGAGGTCTGATCATCTTAGTGGCCTTCCTCTGGACCCACTCTAAGAGCTCTATATTGTTCCTGTACTGGACAGAATACTCCAGATGGGGTTTCACAAGAGCCTAGTAGAGGGGGACAATCTCCTCCTTCTCTCTGTTGGCTACTCTTTTAACATAGCCCAGAACATAGCTGGCCTTACAAGCTGCAAGCACACACTGCTGGCTCACGTCCAGCTTCTGGGTCCAAGATGGTTGGTCTCTCTTCAAGAAGGAAGTCTTAAAGGCACAGGAGCAAGCTGTCCCCCTGAGCCACAAAATGAGCTGGAGGGGAAGAAGACCAGCAGGGATGAATAGGGAGCTATTCTTTAGGCTCTGGGGGAAAAAGAGAATCTACCTCCTGTGGAAGAAGGGATGGGCAACTCAGAAAGAGTACAGAGAAATTGTTAAGATGTGCAGAGAGAAAATCAGAAAGGCAAAAGCCCAGCTTGAACTCAACCTGGCCATTGGGGTAAAAAGGAACAAGAAACTCTTTTGCAAATATATCAGCAGTAAGAGGAAGACTAAGGAGAATCTCCATTCTTAACTGAATGAGACTGGGAATATGATCACTGAGGATAAGGAAAAGGCAGAAGTTCTGAAGGTCTTCTTTATGTCTTTCTTTAAAGGTCAGATCAGGTATCCTCAGGGTACTTCACTCTCTGACCTGATAGTCTCAAATGGGGAGTAGACTAAACCCCCCACGATTCAGGAGGACGCAGTCAGAGACCTACTACTCCAACGGGACTATCACAAGTCCATGGGGCCAGATGGGATTCACCCGAGAGTGCTGAGGAAACTGGCGGAGGTGATAGCCAAGCTGCTTGCCATTATCTATCAGTGCTCCTTGTTGACTGGTGAGGCCCAGAAGACTGGGGCTTGCCAATGTGACTGCCATCTACAAGAAGGGTTGTAAGGAGGACCCGGGGAACTTCTGGCCTGTTAGCCTGATCTTGGTGCCAGGAAAGGTTATGGAGCAGATTGTCTTGAGGGAGATCACGCGGCATGTGTGGGTCAGGCCTAGTCAGCACGGGTTCACAAAGGGCAGGTCCTGCTTGACCAACATGATCTCCTTCTATGATCTAGTGACCCGTCTGGTGGATAAGGGAAAGTCTATTGATGTAGTCTACCTAGACTTCAGCAAAACCTTTGACATTGTCTCCCACATTCTCCTGCAGAAACTGGCAGCCTGTGGCTTGGACAGCTACACTCTTGTCTGGATAAGGAACTGGCTGGAAGGCCGGGCCCAGAGAGTGCTGGTGAATGGAGCTAAATCCAGCTGGCAACCGGTCATGAGTGGTGTTCCCCAGGGGTCAGAGCTGGGGCCTGTTCTCTTCAATATCTTTATTGATGACCTGGATGAGGGCATTGAGTGCACCCTCAGTAAGTTTGCGGATAACATCAAGTTGGCTGGAAGTGTCAATCTGCCTGGGGGTAGTGAGGACCTACAGAAGGATCTGTAGCTGAACTGAAGCCAATGGGATGAGTTTCAACAAGAAAAATTCAAATGCCGGGTCCTGCACTTTGGCCCCAACAACCCCAGGCAACATTACAGGCTTGGAGTGGAGTAGCTGGAAGACTGTGTAGAGAAATGGACCTGGGGTTGATGATTGATGCTCAGCTGAACATGAGCCAGCAGTATGCTGAGGTGGCCAAGAAGGCCAATGGCATCCTGGCTTGCATCAAGAACGGTGCTACCAGCAGGAACAGGGAAGTGATTGTCCCCCTGTATTCAGCTCTGGTGAGGCCACATTTTGAGTACTGTGTCTAGTTTTGGGCCCCTCACTGCAAGAAAGATATTGAGGTTCTGGAGTGTGTTCAAAGAAAGGCAACAAAGCTGGTGAGGGGACTGGAGCACAGGCTTTATGAGGAAGTGCTGAAGGAGCTGGGATTGTTCAGTCTGGAGAAGAGGAGGCTCAGGAGATGCCTTATCGCTCTCTATAACTACTTGAAGGGAGGTTTGTAGTCAGCTGAGGGTCGGCCTCTTCTCTCATGTAACTAGCGATATTTAGATATTGGAAGTTTGCAATGGGGCCACCCTGCAGCCTTCTTTTCTCCAGGCTGAACAGGCTCCCTTAGTCTGTCTTCGCAGGGCAGCTGCTCCAGCCCTCTGATCATCTTTGTGGTCCTCTGGACCCTCTCTAACAGCTCCCTGTCTTTCTTATACTGGGGGCTCCAAACCTGGATTCAGTACTCCAAATGGGGACTCAGGAGGACAGAGTAGAGAGGGACAATCACCTCCCTCTCCCTGCTGGCCACTTCTCTTCTGATGGAGCACAGGATACCATTTGCTTTCTAAACTGCAAGAGCACACTGATGGCTCATATTCAGTTTTTAATCTACCAGATCTTTCTCTGCAGAGCTACTCTCAAGGACTGCTCCTACCAATCTGTATAAACGCCTGACATTCCTCTGGCCCAAGTGCAAAACCTTGCATTTTGCTGTGTTGAACCTCATTAGATTCATCTGGGCCCGCCTTTCAAGTCTGTTGAGGTCCCTCTGAATGGCACTCCTTCCTACAATTGTGTCCTCTGCACCACTCAGCTTGGTGTCATCAGCAAATTTGATGAAGGCACACTCAATTCCATCATCAATGTCACTGATAAAGATGATAAGGAGCACCAGTCCCAAGACAGACCCCTAGCAGACACCACTCATTACCAGCCTCCACCTGAAGACAGAACCATTGACCATCATTCTTTGTCTGTGGCTTTCAACCAATTCCATATCCATTGGATGGTCCACTTATCAAATGCACATCTGTCCAATTTGGAGATACGGATGTGATGGTGGACCATATCAAAGGCCTTGCTCAAGTCCAGGTGAATGACATCAGTCGCCTTCTCCTTGTACACCATTGCCATCACCCCATCATAGAAGGCCACAAGATTGGTTAGGCATGACCTTCCTCTGGTGAAGCCGTGCTGGCTGTCTCGGATCACACACTCACTCCTCATATGATCTAGCATGTCATCCAGTAGGATCTGCTCCACGATCCTCTGTTCCCAGGCACAGAGGTGAGACTCGCCAATCTGTAGTTCCCCCGGTCCTCCTTGCTCCCTTTCTTATAAATGAAAGTGATGTAACCCTTTTTTCAGTCATCTGGGACCTCATCTGACAGCCACGACTTTTCAAATATGATGGAACATTCTGGGACATCACTGGAGCAGGGTTAACTTTAGAGTTAGGACAACACACAAAATGACATCCTGGGTTGAGTGCAGTCTAGATAGGACAGTAAGTCTTAAGCAAGGAAAATCTTTCTGTGAGTTACAGTTGTTCTAGATTTGAATCTCTAAATGGAGAAATCTGAGGATCATCTAATCCCAGTGTATCTTAATTTCGCAGCCAAAATGGGATAGTCTTTTAATCTGTTATGTCTTTGCCTGAAGTTGAAGGAGGAAAAGTTATACAGGAAAGAAAGTGAAAATGTTTCAGGAGCAGTATGTACCAATATATACTTAAGCTGCTTCATTTTCATGAGGATTTACTTTGATTCATTTATCCATTTTCTATGCCAGTGAGGGAGTGTAGCTCCTTGGTCTTCTCTCTGTGAAATTAAAAGACAATAAATTTTAAACTAATAAAAGCAAATGGTTGTTGTTGTTGTTTTGTTCTGTTTGTTTTTTAGTATAGTTGACAGCCAGGCTGCATAATTCACTGTCAGATGAGATCAACAAAGGTAAATGCAATATCAGGGTTTTAGAAAAGATCTGAGTAATTCCGTGGTCAGTTAGAACAGTTTCGCTAGAAGAAAAAAAAAAAGGGGGGGAAGGGAGGAGGGAGGCAGGGGACAAAAACCTAGTGTGCACATCTGGACATAAATACACCATTTAATTATTGTGCTATTGGCAAATTGTGTTGTTAACAGATTATTTCTTGCTTTATTGATTGAATGAAATTTTCTCAGTGCTAAACCAAAAAGGAAGAGTCAAATCTTAATATAGTGAATTGGCAAAGAAGAGCTGTTCAAGTGAGTTTGAGGCTTAAGTAGAATCTCTTATCACCAAAGATGTTCATTTCCACCACATGATCAAGTCTACTGTAGTTTAAGAAGGAAAATCTAGATTATACCATCTTTGTAAAATCAAATCTACAAAAAGTACTTCCAAGCATCTAAGGTTAATTACATGACATAACACATATTTGGTGGAAGATAGCTTAGACATACTGTTCATACTTAACTTCATTACTTCCTTTAGTGCTACAAGTATGAAATTGTCAGATTTCAGAAAACTACAGTTATGACTTCTTAGCACTGTGAGAATTAGAATAGTTCCATTGGAAGATATGTACAAAGATTGTTAATTTCACCTGCCTAACCACTCCAGGGCTAAACAAAAATTGAAGCATGTCATTATGAGTATTATGCAAATTCCTCTTAAAACTGACTGTCCAGAAGCATTAACTATCTTGTTCCAATATTCCAATGTCTGACCACTCTCACAGTAAGGAGGTTCTTTGTTCTAATATGCAGTTATGCATGTGCCTCCCAAGGCACAGCTTTCTGATATTTTCATACATCCTATCATCAGTTATTAAAGATAAATGATTGGCACCTCCTTATCCCCTTCCTTTCCTCTGGAAGTTGAAGAGAGCAATGAGGTCTCCTGTCAGCTTCCTTTTCTCCACAATAGTCAAAACAAGTGTTTTCAGTCACTCTTCATATGATGTGTCTTCCAGCCTTGTTACCAGCTGTGGTCACCCTTAACATCCTTTTATACTTTGGAGCCCAGTACTTCACACAATATTCAAAGAAAGACCTCACCAACATTAAACATAGAAGGAGAATCACCTCTTTTGACTAGCTGGCTATGCTATGTGTAATGCATCTTAAAATACTTTTTGCTGTCTTGAATGCTTTGGCATACTTCTGGCTCATATGGAGCCTACTGTCAACTGGCTGTCAACTGGCATCCACATCCATTTCTGCAGAGTTGCTCTTCAGCCACTGTTCTCCTAATCTATAGCCATATACAGCACTACTCCATCCCAGGTTACTTAGCATTTACCTTTGCTGAATTTTGTGACATCACTGATTCAACGGCACTCTGATCTATCTAGATCCTTCTGCAAGGCCTCTCATCTCTCAGAAGAGACATCATCACCTCACATCAACTCATCATCAAACTTGTGACACGTGTGTTTAACTCTTGCATTCAGATCATTGATAGAAATGTCAGTAAGGCTTGCCTACCCTTGGGGAGCATCACTACAATTAACCTCCAGCCAGATAGCCTTACGTGCTTTCAGTCAGTTCATCACACAGCAGAGACTGAAACCATTTATCCCATAGTTAAACAGCTTGTCCAGAGGGATATTGTAAGGGACAGTATCAAATTTCTTACTAACATCTAGAAAGATTACATTCACACCCTTCCCTTTATCCACTAAGCAGGCGGACATAGAATATCAAATCATATAGGAGGACTTTCCTGTCAAACACCTAGGTGGACTACATCTGATAATAGTTTTGTTAAGTGCCTTTCAGTAGTACTTGATTTTACCAGGTACTGAGGTTAGACTAACATGTTTGTCATTTCCTCATACCCTTTTTTGTTGATTGGTATAATCTTACCTTCCAGTCTGTGAGGACCTCCCAGGACGCCCCAGACAATTGGTAAACTGTTTCTATAATGTTCACTAATTCATCAGTACTCTTAGAGAAAATCCAGTAAGACCTCATGGGCTTAAGAATATTCAAGTGATACAACAGGTCCCTTGAAATTTTTGTTCCAGTTCAGAGATTCATGGTCTTTGAACTCAGAGGATGGAGCAACTCAAGATCTATAAATCAGGCAAAAAGAAAAAAAAAAAAGAAAAACAACAAAAAACATTAAATTCCTCTATTTTTTAATTGTTAAGTGATCATCAAGTATCAGTCTAGTGATTCTAATGTTTTCCTTAGACCACATCTTTTTGTTGATGAATGTAAAAAAGCAATTTTCCTTGTCCAACAACACAATGACCAGTGTCAACTCAAATTGAAATTTGGCTTGTTTTCTCCATGAAAATTCCAAGTGCAACTCTGCAATATCCAAGTGAAGCCTGACATCTCCTCCAGAAGTCATATACGTATTTACTTTTTCTGCCCAAGTTCAAACAGAAATTTGCCATTCAAACATGTCAATCTTCTGATCTGCTTGTTTGATTTATGATAGAGTGAAATTACCTGCTCCTGGGCCTTTAAAAGTTCACCTTGAAAAAAGATCAGCTGTCATGGACATCTAAACCCTTGAAAGAAGATTTCCAAAAGATGGTGGTAACTACTCTAACTACATCTCTGTTCAGTATAAAGTTTGCTTTCTTAAAATGCAAGATGGTAAATATCCTAATATTTATTTATTTATTTATTTATTTATTTATTGCATTACAATAGAAATTTTGAATTCAACTCTCATGATCTCCAAGGCTGAGACAACCTCCTTCTATCACACCTTCCAGAAGACTTTCTCTTCTCTAAAACAAGTTTAGAAAAGCAGCCTTTCTAGCTGGCTCCCTAAGTGCTTGTGACAAGAAATTATATTCAACAAACTTTAGGAATTTCCCAGACTTGTTTGTTGTGACAGTATGATATTCCTGTTGTTTGTTTGTTTGTTTGTTTTCCTTTTTTCCTTTTTTCTTTTTTTCCAGGGAAATTGAAATCTATGATGATGAGGACAGCTGATCCTGAGGTTTATCCTCATTGTCTATAGAATAGATAATGTGCTTGGGAAGATCATAGAACGGGTCCTCCTGGAAGACAGGTTAAGGCACATGAGGGACATGTGGGTGATCCAAGATAGCCAGCATGACTTTACCAAGGGATGCCTGACCAATCTGCTACTCTCCTATGATAGAGTGATGGTATCAGTGGACAAAGGGAATGCAACTAATGCCATCTACCTGGATTTCTGCAAGGCTTTTGATTTGATCCCCCACCACATCCTTATTGCTGAGTTGGAGAGATATGGATTTGAAGGTGGATAGGGTGGATAAGGAATTGGTAGTAAATTCTCAACCAGATGGCTGTAGCCAATGATTTTATGTCCAGCTGGAGGCCGATAACAAGTGATGTCCCTCAGTGCCTCATCTTGGGATGAATACTCTTTAACATCTTTATCAGTGACATACACAGTGGGATTGAATACACCAAGATGAGTGGGGCTAAAGGAAGGGATGCCATCCAGAAGGACCTTGATGTTTATTAGACATCAAAATGTGGGCCCTTCTAAACATGATGAGGGAACAAGGTAAACAAAGTAAAGTGAAAGGTTTTGCACTTGGATTGGGGTAATCTCATGTACATATAAACTGGAAGAACTCCTTGAAACTAGACCTGTTGGAAAAGACTTAGTTGATGAAAAGATTAACATAAGCCAGCAGTGTGCACTTGCAGTCTGGAAGGTCAATGATATCCTGGGTTCCATCAGAAGATGTGTGGCCAGCAGGTCGAGGGATTTTCTTGTCCTCCTCTACACTGCTCTCACGAGGCACCAGTTGGAGTACTGAGTTCACGTCTGGGAACCCCAACATAGGAAAGATGTGGGGCTTTTGGAGAGGGTCCAGAGGAGGGCCATGAGGAAGATCCAAGGGCTGGAGCTCCTCTCCTAAAGAGACAGGCTGAAAGAACTAGTCTTCTTCAGCCTAGAAAAGAGAAGGCTGCGAGGACACTTTACTGCAGACTTCCAATATTTAAAGGGAGATTATAAACATGTAGAAAATCAACTTTACACAGGTAGACAGTGACAGGACAAGGGAGGATGGTTTTAAAATAAAGGAAAGGATATTTAAAATAGATGTCAGAGGAAAGTTTTTTATTGGGTGATGAAATTCTGGGACAGACTGCCCAGAGAGATTGTGGATGCCCTGTCCCTGGATGTGTTTAGGAACAGCTTGGATGGGGCCCTGGGCAACATGATCTAGTATTTGATCTAGTGGATGACATCCTTGCCTGTGTTAGGGGACCTGGAACTTGTTGATGCTTAAGATTCTTTTCAACTCAAGCCATTCTGTGATTCTATGAATAGCTCACCTGTGCTTGCAACCTGTGTGATTTATCAGCAGTAGACACTCAGGATGACATCATCTTAGCTATCCATCTCCTTAATCCTCACTCAACTACTCTCTATTACATCATCCAGCATGGAAAGGTCTGTACAGTCTATCTCTACCCCACTTATAGTATAGTGACTTTATCGTGCCTGCCCTGCTTATTCCTTCTAAACAGCCAACAACCCCTCTATCGCAGCACTTCAGTCATAGAACTTGTTCCACCAAGTCTAACCTATATTAGTGATAATATAAATTTGGGAAAGTATCAAAGCTTCCAGTTCATGAGCTTCTATAACCAATTCTATATTGTGTTTTATTGGCTTCCTACAAGACAACAAGTTCCAGAGTGCCATGCTCAGTCTTTCTGATCTCAGCTCCTAGGGGAATGTTCATTTTTCCAATCTGAGCATCTTGGTCATGAGCTCACACATACAGTAACTGGATGCAAAAGGAGGGAAAATTCTTTTTGCCTTTTTCAGACATCAGGCCAAAATCAAAACACAAATATAACTGAAAAATGAAGGGAGATAAACTACATTTATTGATAAGGTCCCTCTTTTACTTATTCATTTATACATTTATGTGAAGATGTAGATTTTCAACTTCAAATGCTCCAGTGAACTCCAGTCACTGTTTCTCACTCTCCAGAAAGCTCTGGACAGGTGTATTTCTAACAGATGCAGAGTACAGTAGTTAATATAAAGGCAAATTGGCCATATTTCATAATCTGTGATAAAGAAGAACTTGATCTGGACTACCTATTTATCCTTTTTTATCTTTTTCCTATAGTGTTGATTTTTTTTTTTAATTTTTTGTTTAATTTCTTTGTTCATAGCATTTTTTTTTCCTTCAAAATCCCCACAGTTCTTCACATACTTATATACATACATACATATCTACAGAGCAACATTCAATAGAAAATGTTGTCGGAGAAACAGAAAAAAAAAAAGAAAAAAAAAACAACTGTATAGATAGATCCTCCTCACATCATTTCACATACTCAAAGAAGGTGCTCGAGGAGAGAAATGTAGCATAACAATCAGTGTAGGAAGGAGAGGAATAACAATAAAATGTCTGTTAAAGAAATTGAGTAGTCTCAGAATTTGCAAAGGAGACTAAAATGATTAAATAAGATACTATTCATTCTTGTTTCATTTGAAAGTAAAGAGAATTTATTACACTGATGAGCCTGCAATATGTTGCTTTGGACTGATACACTAAATTGACACTTTGCTGTATATAGAAAACAACTTGCAGAAAAACATTCTCCTCTATTTTCCTGTGGTATATCTGAGATTAAAATTACTGAGATATCATACACATAAAATCCTAGAAAGTAAAAGTGCTTTATTTCAATACAAATAGTATTGCTGGATGGGATTGATCAAAGAGACAGAAAGTGTAATACCAATCTGACTAAATGTAGTGAGTTTCAAAACCTGAATCAGACATCCTTGAATCTCCTTAATAGTTAGTGGAGAGAGAACAGAACATGGAAAGTGCAACTTCTCCCCTGCTAAAATCTTCATCTTCTCTCGAATAATTTTTGTGATATTTTATTAAAAAAAAAAATGAAAAAAAAAGAAAGAAAAAAGAAAAAGCAACAATTAACAATCACGTAGATGTTGGAATCTGTTTTAATCACATTTAAAATACAACACATTTTATATTCTTTGCTGAATAAACGTGTTTTTGTAAGACTTCCTCAAATGTACACTATCCTACTTTCCTTCTCTATCGTCCATCAGCAGTATTTTTTTATACAGTTGGACAATTTCACTCAAATTTGAAAAATAAAGGTCTCAAATATATTCTGTCATATGCTACAACGGTGCTGCTTATACTAGTAGAACATACAGACTGAGTACCCACTATTGTCATACTCCCCTTACTGAAATCTTAAGGTACTCTACTTCAAGCATCAGAAATGTTGTGGTGAAAGTAAAGGAGATAGGAAGACAAAAACCTAGAATCAGGTACTTACTAGTTCTAGTACTCAGAACCAATTGTTCAGACACTGTGATTGTCTTTCACTGGAGTTTAATGGAAGAGTAGCTGCACCTTTTTAAAATGAGCTGCCAAATTAATTACTAATCCACAAGTTTTCTAAAGGATATGAATTGTCTTTTAAAATCAGAATAGGTATCTTCTCATCAGTATTGAATCATTGATTGCAAGAAACAAATTTTATTATGTTTATTTTTTTATATTATTATATTATATATATTATATACATTATATATATATTATCTGTATTATATATATCATGTTATGTCATACACCATACACCATATATTATATATTATATATTATATATTACATATTATATATTATATTTTATATTTTATATTTTATATTTTATATTTTATATATTATATATTATATATTTTATTATTTATTATTTCTGTTTAAAAAAACTTAATTCTCCATAACAATGCATCCATCCTTCACACTTCACTATGAAGTATGCTTTTGAAATTCAAAACACAAAAAATCTTTTTACTTGGGAAAGTAAAGAAGAAAAACTGAGGTGTAGTATAGAAATTTTCCTGAGCTTTTTTAGATGACCTTATTAAAAGAAAATGCAATCTGAAATAAAGTCCTTGTGTGTTCCTGTATGGAAGACACATATATCTGTCATGTGTCATCAGATTAACTATCTTACAGTGCAACTTGTATCTGAGAGTACAAAGAACATATCCAATATGTCACATATTAAAATTGATTACAATGGAATGAAAATCCAGCTCCAAAGCATAACATTTTTTAAGCTGGTCCTAGGGAAATTCTATAGCCTAAGTTGCAATCAAATCTCTCAGAGGGATTAGGCAAACGCCATTTTAATTTATCCATTCCAGAATTCAGTGCCAAGAAGTGCAACAAAGATGAAAATAAAGAAACCGCCGACTGTGCATTTTTGTTGTTGGAGCTGCTGTGGCAGCAGTCTCTCAGAAAAAGGAGAGAACTGCTGTGCTACCTCGATCCCACACATAATGAAAGCTCATAAGAAGCTGGATTCTCACATCCTTTTGCCAAATAACTGGGTAGCAGCTGAAATCCACCAAGTACAGCTTTGTATAAAGAAAAGAAGAAAAAGAAAAAGAAAAAAAAAATAGCAGATGTTGGGAATAGTGACTGTACTGCAGATTACTCTAGCGCAGGGAGCCTAAGAATGGAGTTGGCTATTTTTGGAACGCCTTACAAGAAATAAATAATGATGTAGTTCTTGGCAAAGAACTAAGCAGAGTACTATATTTGTAAATGCTCCTTCCTTCTTTGTAGACACAGATGCAATGTTAAGAACTAAAAAGCAAAATGCATTTTAAATCTATCTTTAACTAATTTTGCTGAGATGAGCAGAAAAAGATGTCATTACTAGATCGTAGAAAGTGAAAAAAAATATATTAAGACTCTCACCAGCCTTCAGCCATGACCGAGAACTTTGTAGTATTTGTTATTTCTGGGTCCTCTGCAAAATGGATGCAGTCTGCTGCCATTTTACTCAGATTATATATTACACTGACATAATGTTCATTTTGCATTTGCACTCTTAATGTAAATCTACAGTAAAAAGCTAGGCCCATGGTCATTAGAGTGGTCAAGAGCATGATAAAATTTATTTTGGGTGATGGTTAAAGTATTTGGAAGCCACTGAGACAGCTGGCTTGTTATCTCTCTGTGGACCAGCCTTACTATGTTTAATTGAATGGTTAGCCTGTTGTTAAGGTGACACAAAATTGGTTATGCTGCTTATTCAATGCATCACAGTAATGCTTTTCCACATGGGGAAACATACAATTACAACAAAAATGACCATGATTAGCAACTTAAAGCAGGAAGCACAATTTGCATACAAATATATTTTCCTATGTTTGTCTATATTTGAAGGTTGCATTTAACAAATCACTTGCAGATATCTATAATTTAAAGTTTGGAGGTAATCCCCTCGATTGTGTCTGCCCATATTCCTGTTGTTGTTCATTTGATTGAACGATCCTCTAGAGATTAGAATTTCTATGTGATATCCCATTGAAATCAGGAGTCCAGTTGTCTATAAGTTTTCTCTCTCTTAAACAAATCAGTTGAACTTTCACCAAGTAAACCATATGTTTTATAGTTCTAATTATACGATCCTTTAAATCTCCTAGTAATTAGGCAGGAATTATATATATATGGCATATAGATATTTGCATACGTTATCTATCATTTCTTTCCTATTATATGAATCCCTATTCCAGAATAACTTCTAGTATTTGGAAATACATAGTTTACAAGTTGATTTTCTTTAGAAATATTCAGTCACTACTATATGTTTACTTTCTGCATCTCACATGCAAAATATGTATGCATGAAATACATCTATATGTTTACCTACCTCTATGCATACATACATATATTTATTTATGTTTATGGATATAAACATAAAAATGCTCTAAAACAAAGCAAAACTAAAAAGCCCAACTCAATAACTTAAAAAGTGCTGAGAGATGAAAATGACTTAAATAAAATGAAACTTGCAAAAGTGCAAGCAGCTGCCATGAGTGTTCTGCTATAATTCATATATTTTATTGTTCTGTTTTGTTTTTTAGATAATTAGTTGGTGGCAAAGGAATAATCGTGTTGCATGAAATACTGTGAATTTAATTTCACATTGAAAGCTGTAAACTGTATCTACTGTGAGCTAGAAGGACAAACAAAATCTGTTAAAGGGCCAGACTCAAAATAAATTTCATGCCCGCAGTACACTGCTGTTTTTACCCCCATATTTTTTATCTATCTAAATGTTAGCACAATTTTTTGCTTGTTTGTTTCAAATGCAACAATGTAATTTTTAACCTTAATTTAAACCTTAATTGTAGGGCTCTATCTAATGTTGTTTTAATGAGTAAGATAATCAGCAAATGAAACAATATTTTAAAGAACTGCATTTCAATGGATTTTATGATCGAATAATAAATATTCTCATTGCCTTCAGTAAGACTAGTTGTCTAAGTATTAAAGTTAAATTCTTGCAAAAATTTCCAAGTTCAGACCGTTTGTTGTTCTGAAAGAAAGAAGGGTAGCCTGCTGACAAAAGAGGAAAAAAAAAAAAAAATCAGAAAAAAAAAAATAAAAATCTCTGTTAGTTACAGGCAATAATGCAAAACCAAACAAAAAGCACGTTCACACAAGAGAACTACATGAGTCCTTGATGATAACAGTTAAGCTGAATTTTTATATTACTTTCTTTTCCTATTTGTGGCTTTAACTACAGCCTTTCTGTCTTGATGTCACCATCATTTTAAATAACATCTATCAGCAGGCAGTTCATAGTGAGCTCCACAAAGAAAGTTGCACTAAAACCCACCAGCTACTGAAGCACATTTGTTTTGTTAAGTGGTGATGTATGCTCTGGCAATATGGATCTCACACCCAGGGAGGCAGCTTCAACAGTTGTCATGGTGTTATTTTCTATGGATGGCTTGCTTGTTCAAGCTAAAATGTCATGTCTCTGTAGTTTTAAGGGAGGGCAGGGGGCACGTGTCTGACCAATGTGCTGCAGCAGGGTGGAAGTCTCATTTGCCTGAAGCCTGAGATGCATGCTGTTAACTCTTCAAATGCTACTGTAGGCTCCACAAGGCAGGTAATTCCTGGGTGCTTACTCTGCATGCTCCAAAGCTGTGCCACCTTTCAGTCATGTCTCTGTTTTCAGGTGTGTGGCTTCAATAGGTTCTTCTTCTTTAGCAGTGCTTTAGAAACTAGTCAGTCCTTTCATCAACCAAATTATTATGTTTTATCGTTTGTGTTTTTTGTTTGTTTGTTTGTTTTTAAAATCTGAATGTGAGTTAGAAGGTCTTCCTTATTTAGTTATTTATTATTTTAAAATCATGATTCCATAAAAACATTTAAGTATAATTTATTTTTATACATAAATGTATATGTATACATAAATGCTCTTTTGAAGTAGAACTATCAAAATTTGCAGGTCTAAGTTGTGTCCCCATACCAGTACCTCACTTCAGGTTGTTTTGTTCAAATTGTTTGACATATTCAGTGTAAAGACAAGATAACTTCCCTTTAGTTGACAGGTATCAGTGCAGTTCTACTTAGCAGCTTAGAAAGATCACCAACTGCTTAGAATCTTTGTTATGTAGACTTTTCTGAATAATACAAGTACGTGTTCATCAGGAGAAAAAGAGGATGGCTGTTGGGCTGAACCGGAAGAAAAGAAAGTGGAACACTTATTTATTTATTTATTTATTCATTCATTCATTCATTCATTTATTTATTTATTTATTATTATTATTTTCTGAGACTCCAGATGCACCTGATGGAGTCCTATTGAAATCACAGAATCAGACTGATTATTTCTTGCCCCCACAAACGTTACCCTTTTTTTCATACAGATTATATTTTAAACAAAATTTCCCTAGTAGCAAATCTCTACATAAAAATCCTTAACTAACATCCTTTGAGTATTATACAGACCTTTCTATTAAAACAAATAACTGATACATCTAACTGGTTTAAGCAGGGAACAGAGGAGTAGGTGGTCTCATTAAGAACCCTTCTTCCATAAGAAAGGCATTTCTCATTGTCTTTACCCAATTATATAAATGACCTTTGCCATGGAATTGATGAATGTATAAATCTTTCATAATATATTTTAATGTCCTGCTGGTAGTAATCATTAATATAAAACAAAACAAAACAAAAAGATTTCCAAACAAGAGCTCTATTATTATTAAAGGGACATATTACTTGCAATTTTGTGAACAAGAATTTCAAATGCTTTTTATTCCCATATCTCATGCTGTGATAGAAATTCACATTTCTTTTCTATCTCCCCTCCCCTCCCTTATTTTCCTTTTCTTTTTCCTTTTCTTTTTCCTTTTCTTTTTTCCTTTCTTCTTTCTTCTTTTTTTCTTTTTTTCTTTTTTTCTTTTCTTTATTCTTTTTTTTTTTTTTTTTTTTTTTTTTTTTTCTTATACAAACAGCAGGATATCTCCTTGTTCTACATTGCTTTCTGACTCCAATTTGAGATGTTATCCTACTTTTCACTTGAATGTGTCTGCCAAGGGAAAGGAAAGGAAAGGCAAAGAAAGGCAAGGCAACGCAAAGCAATGAAGGGAAAGGAAGGGGAGGGAAGGGGAGGGGAGGAGAAGGGAGAGAAGGGGAGGAGAAGGGAGGGGAGGGGAGGGGACGGTAAGGAGATGAAGACACTGCCTCTATGTTTTAGATAGCAACTTCATAGAGAGTCCATGAACTCCTATTCAAATCCCACGATGTGATGAGGAAATTAAGCATTACAGGGAGCCTTTTCAGTGTGCCATGATGAGCAGAAAGAAGTAGCAGGCTCTTATTTTGCCTAACTGAGGCAAGGTGAATTCCATCTTCTATCTCAACAGTACCACTATTCAAATCTTTTTTTGTGTCAAGAGAAGTATAAATCCTTCCATCTCTAAGAGAGTTTCTAATTTTCAGAGTAAACATGACCTATTTTAGATGGGGAATGGGGAAGATATATGATATTTTCTCATGCCTTTAAAGCTTTGCCACTGAGCAGCAAATAACTTAAACATTATGGGAGAACTAATATTACTTATCAATCTTAATATATAGTTAGAACACATAACCTGGTAGAAGGTAATTTAGAATTCAGAAATCCTTTTTTTTTTTTTTTAATTTATTCATTTTTAATAGATAACATATTAATTGTTTTTGTTTTTTTTTCTCATACATAAGCATCTTATTGTGTTTTCTGTACTTTAATTTTCAGCATTTCTCCTTCCTTTTAACAATCTTTTATGGAAAAACACACCAGATTCAATATAATGCCTTATTTTTATCTAAAATTGCTGTACATTATAGTGTTCCATTTTGCTGTTCTCTCCTTTTTATTTATGTGACTTAAGAGTTTTTTTGTTACTTGTTTTAATATACTTTGAAAGGCCTAACTTAGCGTGGCTTTTCACAATTCTTACATTATTTCGACACTTCTTAACCTCTAAGGTGTTCTTTTATTTGCTGATCAATCTTTTTTTCTCTATATTTCTTGTAGGCTTTATGCTTACTCTTAATGTCATTTTTGAGATGGCTATACATCCAAATACATCTGGAAACTTTTCCTGAAATTTCTGTTCTCACTTGCTTGATATGCAAGCTCCAGATAACTTTTCATTGCTGACTTAAATAGTTTGAAGGAATCTGTTACACTGCAAGCCCCTGAACTTTTTGCTTCCATTGACCTTGCTTGTTTTTTCACATAATCTGTCAAAATTTTCCATTTTGAAATTGAGTAACTCAGCTGGAGAACTTGTTTTTCCTTATTTTCCATTTAATTTATATTCAGTCAACTTACAATTGCTGAGTGCAAGGGTATCTCAGTATTATGTTCAGTAAGTTCATGAAATTAGAGAAATATCTGGCAGGCTAGTTGAAATAGGAGCAGTAATTTCAGTAGGGCATCTGGAAATCATTGTTATGTCCCTTGAAAATGAGGAGGTCAGTGCTACTTCATAAGCCTGTCAAATGTTTTTCTTTGTAGAGATAGTTGAAATCATGCAAATGCCAAACTGCCTTGTTATGAATACAGAATTAATGTGTTTATGATACTGCTGCTTGATTATAAACAGATACAATTATGATTTTAAGATGGTCTAGATTTTTTCATGAGTGACTTACAGTTACACTGTGCACGTATGTATTCAATACAGGGAGAAAAAATTGAATTTAATGCAAAGTTATTTAAGGCAAATGTGCAACAGATTTTGGAGGACTTTATTTCCTAATCCTGCACTACATGATACACATATATGTATACCCATTTTTGTCTTTTTATTCAAGGTTATGTTTACATTGTCTGGTATAATGTAATTGGTATGGTGTGAAGAGAGAAGAACACTAACTAGATGTGCTGCTATAATAGAATCATAGAATCATAGAATCACAGAATGACTTAAATTGGAAGGGGACTTAAAGTTTATGTAGTTCCAAACCTCCTGACATGGGCATGGTTGCCTACTACCAGATTAGGCTTTCCAGGGTCCCATCCAACCTGGCCTTGAACATCTCGAGAGATGAGGCATCCACAGCTTCTCTGAGTAATCTGTCCCAGTGCTTCATTAAGTTGAATAAAAAAAATCTTCCTGAGATCTAACTTAAATCTCCTCTCTTTCAATTTAAATCCATGCCCCCTTGTCCTATCACTATCAAAACTTGTTAACAAGTCCATCTCCTTTTTGCTTAGAAGCTTCCTTCAAGAACCGTAAGGCTTCAAACGAGGCCTTGCCTGAGCCTTCTCTTCTCTAAACCAGCTCTCTCAGCCTTTCTTCATAAGAGAGGTACTCCAGCACTCTGGTTATCTTCACGACCCTTTTTTGGAGCTTAACCAACAACTCAATGTCTTTCTTGTGCTGGGGTGGGTCCCTAGGTTTGGCCATAGTACTCCAGATGGGACCTCGCAGATGTGGAAGAGAGTCACAGAACTATGGGAGTTGTAAGGGAGCTCTGGAAATCATGTAGTTCAACCCTTCTGCTTAAGAATTTTCTCTAGAGTAGGTTATACAGGAAAGTGTCCATGCAGGTTTTGACTATGTCCAGAGAAGGAGATTCCATAACCTTTCCGGGCATCCTGTTCCAGCGTTCTCTAACCTTCAAGTCAAGAAATTTTTCATCATGTTCATATGGACATTTCTGGGTTTCAGTATGAGCCCACTGTCCCTTGTTCTGACACTGTATACTATTTGAAAGTTCGGTCAAATCCACTTGATTACTCTCCTTTAGATATTTATAAGCATGGTAAAATCCCCTGCCAATTTTCTTCAGGCTAAATAGTCTCAGGTCTCCCAGACTTTCCTCATAAAGGAGATGCTCCAGTTCCCTAGCTACTTTATGGCTCTCTGCTGGACTCCCTCTAGAAAAGCCCTGGCTTTCTTGAACTAAGGAGCTCAGAACCAGACACAGTGCTTCAGACGTGACCTCCCTAGGGCAGAGCAGAGAGCAGGATAATCTCCTCCACCTGCTGGCCACGCCCTTAGTAATGCACGCCAGGATACCATCACCTTCTTGTCCACAATGGCACACTACTCACTCATAGTCCACCTGTTTTCCAGTAGGATACACGTGTCCTTCTTTACAGAACTTGTTAGGTCAGCCTCTAACCAGTACTGATGCACATGATTATTCCTCCCCAAGAATAGTACTCTAAACTTGTTCTTGTTGATCCTCGTGTTGTTTCTCTCCACCCAACTCTTTCCCACTGATGTCTACAAGGGCTTACCAAAGGTTTCTGCCTGTGAGATAGAGATGTTGTGAGGCAAGATAACTCCTCTCCCGAGCAATGTCTTGATGATGTGCTGAGCTCATGTGTATGACATGTTATCTAATGTCTTACTGATGTCAAACAGCAAACCAGCTCTCAAGACAACTGAGGAGATACATCAGAAATACGGAGGAAAAATCCACTAAAAAGATGTGAACCAAGTGGGAAATCCATTAGCTTAGCCATGGAAGAAAGTTCAAAGTTCTGAATGTGGGGACTTGCAGGGACATGGGGTGGCTCACAGCAAGGGGTGTGTCTGCCAGAGGATGGTTCCCAACTAGACAGGGTGCACCAATGTTTCACTTCACAACAAATGGGGCCAGGAACAAAACAAGAAATAAAATTGGAAGACTGGAACAAATCTAATCTAAGAAATCCACTACTAGTGGTTTGTGTTATATTCAAGCCAAACTAAAAATTTTATATGTTTTTAATATGTAGTATAATATATACACAAACGATTAGAGGAGTAAAATAAATATGTCAGAATTTTTAATTGGGTGAGCTTGTCTGTTCCTAGGCTTCTTTGCAAAATATATGCAACAAAAGAATATGGAAAATTGCCTTGTGAGGGTCAAAATAAAATTCCCATTTTCTCAGTTCATTCTTCACCTCTTGCATCTTCATAAACATCATGATATCAATTCAAAAGTATAGATATTTCCCACTGAATCAAGAAATTTTTTTTCCCCCTCATCCTTTCCATCTATTTTGTTCCTCTTTTTGTTTGTGTAGTTATTCTTTGCTTGCCTGAGATCTGCACCACACATACTTATCAGCATGATGAGAGGAGACAGGCTGTCTAACTCTGCCCAGTCTTAAAAAGACTGGTAAAGAAAAAGGCCTGACTAGATAAGTCAGATGACATCCCAGACCTGGGAAGTGAGCCAGGGTCCAGATCAACATCTGCTGTGGTCAGGCTGCCAGCCCAAAGCATTCATCCGTGACTGACCAGTTGCCTTGGATCCTGAGAACATCAACAACATTTTATTTCCCCCACCTTTACTGTCCCCTCTTTTTTATCCTTCTGTTGTCTGGTGTTTTGACAAAGGCAAAGGAAATGTCCACACTTCACAACTCAAGATTAAATGAGAAGGGTAACCCTTTTCTCTGCACCAGGAAGGAGTACTTGACAAAATAAAACAATGTAAACACATGCTTTAGTTTAAGCGAAGACATTTGGCATCTTTTGAGTCCATACATTTTTCATATCCACTCAGTTTTGGTGTGCAATTTGTGTGTTTGCAGCTAATCCATCCTACTCAGGGACAGATGCAGGATGGATTGAAATATAAGGATCTTGTCCCAAGGTGTGTTTGAAAATGTTGCATAATAGGGATACCATCTACTATACTAAATAGAACGAGTATAGCTGATCTAAGATCCATTATTCATCTGGTAAATAAACACTTACTGCTCACACAGTATCTGAAAATGAGGATGAATTTTTTAACATATTTTCCATCAGCTGAAATCTGTAAGTCATGCTTCACTGTTTCTGTGACAGAAGCATCTTAAGATATTTTTCTGTCTTGAGATAATTTATTCTAGCTAAAGTAGACAAATTTAAGAATCCATCACAAACTGCTTTCTGTCATTTGTTCTTATGACACAAAATGCATAAACTAAATTTTATCCCTGAGGGAATATATGCAGGGAATATATGAAGAAAAAAAAAAGATGGGATGTGAGTAGAGGTGAAATTACTTAGTTATAACTTTGATCCACTGACGATTTATTTGTCTTATGTAATAGATCTAATTTGGAATGCTACTCTTTGCATGAGGGTTTTATTTAAGCTTGAACCCGTGCTGCTAGGACATCTGGTTGTGAACTGTCTCCTTGCCCAGTTTTATTCAAGGAGAAAAATAAGTCTCAGATGAAGCCATGCAGCTCTTTAGTGTGGGTGATCAGGGGAAGAGGACTGTGAGACACCAACCACAAAGGATATCATCACAGGGCTTCAGCCCTACTGTCCAGTCAAGAGAAGAAGGACAAGAGAGGTAAACTTGTCCGTTAATCACAGTCAAGGCACACCTTGCAGAGAGCCCAGATAGAATGTGAGTCTACTTCTGATAGTACTTGAAGGTTTGATTTAAGTTGTTCTGAGGCCAATATAAATACTGAAATTGTTCTCAGGATGTTCTTCATGCAGTATGAACTTACCACACCACAGAAATAAATGGGATTAAATAAGTTATAAGAACTTGAGAGGTGAGAGAAAGGAATCCTGAGGGCCTTGAAAATACTAAGAATAATCGAAAGGATGGGGACAGAAGGGCAGGAGTTGGGTGGCAGATGTTTGCTTGCTCTGAAGAATAAAAGTAGCAATTGCAAAAATCGATAGCAAGCTTTATTAAAGGTGAACTAGGTGCTTTCACTCTGAGATTTTTTTTAGTTGTATCAGTTTTAGATACCTCACAGGTCAGGTATTTCAGACCCAACATCTCTAGAGATCACCCTCTTACATTATAAAGCATTCCCTCCAGAAATCTCCCACTGTTTCAAATGTAGTTTCTAGTGCTGGTGTACTTTCTGATGTCTGAGTGAAAAAGAGAGGAAAGGAAAAAGAAAGGGAAAGAAAAGAATAAGAAAATGAAAGAGTGAGAGAGAAGGAGGAGATCAAAGAAGAAAAGGAGGAGGGGAAATGGGCAAAGAGGCTGAGAAGGAGACAGGAAAGGAGAGAGGAACAGGAGAAGAGCATGTCTTCTTGTGCCATGGTGGTATATATCTGCTTATTTTCAATGTTCAGATTAATTCAGTTTTTTCTCTCAGGCAGTGTGTCTCTGAGTAACTTGTACAATTTCCTTAAGGTAAAAACTTCCTCCTACAGGACTGTAGCGAATATTATCCCAGGGTCTTAAAAAATGCCAATAAGAGAACGAATAATATTTGTTCATAATAGCATTCAGTGTAAACCATGACTGATCAGTGTTATGTGTGACATCAACAGGGACAGTAATCAAGGTTGTTTTAGCATTGATTTTTTTTTTTTTTATACATGCGTGAAGCCTCTGATGTATTACTCCATCAACACCTTCAGAGCCGAACTTTGCACATGAAATTAATCCCAATTAATTAGACTTATTTGTAGGTAGTGCCAGGCTCTTTTATGTTACAAAATAAATATTAATTCAGTGGCATTTTTTTTCACTTTTTTCAGTTTGTGTGGTTAGGAAGAGTAGAAGAGCCCTATTGATCATGTACTGAAATACGATAGAAATTTTAGGTGCCTGAGGTGGTCTGAGAGGCTGCTTACCTGGAATCAACTCAAGACCTGGCAGAGAAACTCAGGAAAACAGATTCAAACTCCCCTGACTTTACTGATAGATGTAGTCATGGAATAAGTACTGCCTCTAATGGAAAAAAAATTGCCCTTGAGCTTTTTAAAAAAATGTACATAAACCAGTACCCTGCAGGGAAAATGTTCACTGGAGGTGCTGATTCAGAGATAGCTTTCCAATTCAGAGACATATTCAGGGACAGAGTTATAATGATTTCATGTTTTATCTTAATGATTTATTATTATTATTATACTAGTCAGTGTGATGAGTAAATTCCTGTAGCTTGTGTTGGTCTGTGTTCAAATAACCTCCTCTGGAAAGGGAAGAAGCCACACAGAACACCACTATTCCTTCACATAAGGACCTCAAATCTTATTTTCTCGTGAAGCATCATTTTCTTGTGATTTCCCAAGTCTGTAATGAAGACTGATTTCCAGAAGAAAGTGATATGTGACTAGGAGGACAAAAGGATGACTATTTTATATTTTTATACATAAGTGTTCAGTATCTACTGTTTTATTTGCTTCCTCTCTTTCTGATACACGATTCCTCCCAGTGAATGTGTAGAGAACTTAGTTTGGGAAGTTTCACGTGACTTCGATCCTTGAATGTGCTACACTGTATAAATTCTAGTCTTATCCTCAAATCTAAGCTGCTGTCTTCATTATTTAGTACTGAGGGGGGCATCAGGAAACTGCATAAATATTTTAGTACGTGGCTATAGTCAGTCTCATTGTTCACTACGTCAAAACTGCAAACGAAGAACCAAACAAATAGTTAAAAACATTCAGCCTTAAACATCAAATAAGTTGTCAAAATTCTGACTAGGAAAAGTAACAATAAAGAGTCTCTAACTTGATTAGGCTCTTAGGAACCTCATCAAAGGATAAATAAATCAGTATTTGCATTATTACAGTAATGCTTGGATGGCCATTTCCTTACTAAATTTAGTCATCACATATCATTATCCCAGGAACAATAAACCTTTTTCTACAGCCCATTATTTTCTGAAAGGAAGAATTGGAGACCATTCTGTGCTCACATCCCAGGCTGTCTGAGTGGCATTAGAGAGGTGAAAAAGCTGTTCCATTTGGGAAGGAAATGCAGGAGTGAAAAGTGACGTGGAAAAGCTAAGTGCAAGAGAACGCGGCTTCAATGAGGACATGCTTCCTCTTAAAGTGGAGGGTAAGCTTCCAGTGACTGCAGTAAGCATAGAAACCTGGCAACTGTCTGCTCAGGCCCCTGCTGCTGTGCAGTGACAGCTGTGGCAAGAGCTCCGCAGGAGTCTGTGCTGCTGGAGGCACACAGTCAACACTATTAGCATTAGCTTGAAGCAGCAGTAACTCCTGTTTAGATGTCTGTCCCTATATGCCAGACATGATAATGATGGCAAGGATCCTGGGCTGCTTACAACTTAGTGTTTCATTTTCATCCTTCATGGAATTCCAGATGCAGAGGTGGGTAGAACAGCCAGGCACTGATCTCCAGAAAATCATCCATTCTTTCTTACTATCAGTGAGCTTCCTTAACAAGTTGAGACACTAACTTTAGTTGGAGATGGGGATCACAGGGCCCAGTCCTATTGCTGAGTAGGGGCTAATTATTCCTGAATCCAGAAGGAATCCACCATGGATTATTTGGATTTCTATCCTTTGCCACTAAGTATCCCAAGATAAATAAGGTGGAATAAGGGGTCTACTACAACATTCATGGAGCTGATTATATTCTTGTGTAGACCACTGGAACCCGTAGTCAAGTCAAACTGATATAGAATGATCGTGAGAGTAAATCGGGATAGTTAGAAAGATGATAGATAGTGTGTCTATCTGTTTGTTTGTATACAAATGAGCTTTCCTAGTATAACCCTGGTTATGTGTTCACATTGTATCCAAAACAACAGAGATCTATATTATATTCCAGTTCCTAGCCACACCAAAATACAGCACATAAGTTACTGCTGATAATAAGGATAATGAAAGACAGAGATTGATGGTCTGAATTTCTTTAGCGTCATAGAAGTTTTACATTTTAGACCTCTTGTTAATTTACCTCTGTTTCACAGTGGTGCAAACAAGATAAAAACAAAACAAAACAACAAAAAAACACTTTCTATGCACATACATTGCATTAGTATTTTGAGTGTATCTGTGTCTTTGGATTTGCATGTGAATATGAAATAATTCTATGCAAGTATGGGATGGGATTTGATTGTTTTCTCCAACAATGCGTCCTTATCTTTCTGGAAGCAGTTCAAGCCATCAAAGAGTTGTTGCTGATGAACTGACTAATTAGTTTCCAATACTTAACCTTGTATTTTACTTCATTACTGGTACTCTGTTCCCTCTAGTTTTACATTTAGTATCAGGAAGTTCGTTTAAAATCCAGTCAATCTTCCAGTGCCAATTCTTCACTTTAAATTTTTCATTCAGTGAGGACACAGTGGGAATAATATTTGTATCTCACAAGGAGACACAGGAAAACATTTGAGTTGTATCGTCTAGAGGAAAACACACACACACACACACAAAACAGGAAGATGAGACTTGCAAAAGAATAAAGGAGAATTAAGACACCAAGACTGTTGTGGTAAGTAGTGTATAGGCAGCCAATAGGTTGGACAGCTGAAATGCTAAGATTAACATTTTATGTTGTTTAAAATTTGACTCAATCAAATAGTTGCTCTTCTTATATATTATGTCTTGTAGTATTTCTTTATTTGTATTATGATCTTAGAACCTAGGAGATAAATGTCATCAGAGAGAAGAGACAAATAAATTCAGTGAATAAATATTATCTGCCCATGCATGACATGCAGGGCATATGGATTTCTTTCTGAGTTAAACAAAGCTTGGGATCTTTTGGACAGGCTTGAGGGGGAAATGGTACAGAAATGCAAACATCTTCCATGCTGGTCATGCTGCCTAGTTAGTGTAAATTCATTCTTTAAAACCTAATCATGTAAGAAACAGAATCTAAAAATACGCAATGAGACTAATTAATCAACAGAACAACTTACTTAAAGTTCTGGTGAATTATTTCTTTTCTCAGTAGAGATCTTTATGTGGAGATTAGGTGTTTTCTGTTTTGGCTACAGAAAGACATAATCTTGAACTTGTGTCTTGGTTTCAGTTGAGACAGCGTTAAGAGCAGAACAATGATTTTGTTGTTGTTGAATGATGAGAGAACACTCAGGTCTAGGACACGCCTGAACCTGGTCAGAGAAAAGCCACTGCCTTTTTTGCTGTTCAGCAAGCATGTAGGACAGAGCCAGGACAGCTGGCATGAATTAGGCAAATGTGTTGTTACATACCATGCAGCATCATGGAGAAGACTGTAAAGCTGTGGGGAGTTAGCTGGGGGTGGCTGCTGCTCGGAGATTGGCTGTGCATCAGTTGGTGCGTAGTGAGAGTTTGCTGCAGTAGTGGGCATCAGTCAGCTAGCTGCTGGATTGTTTGCTGGATGGAGAGTTGTTGCATTGTGCATATATGTATATATTGTTATAATCACATTTTTATTTCCATTTTCCTTTTCTATCTTAGTAAATAATTTTTATCATGACCCATATGTTCAGTTTAATCTTCAGTTTTCTCTCTCATTTCACCTGGAGGAAGCAAGTGATCAGCTGTGTGATGCTGAGCTGCTTCTGGGTAAGACCACCACAACTTACAACTGGATGGAAGACAGCCATTATTATCCTAGGGATTATAATACCATCCACTGTCCTTTCATTTTATGGATTCTTATTTTATCAGAGTCTATCAGCGCATTTACAAGCACTATTGTTTAAAATGATATTCAGCCTCCTTAAATGAGCAGTATATTTGCTACAAACAGATTCTGTGTCTGCAAGGTTACCTAAGAGCTTTTCAGAGCTCGGGTAAAGATATACATCTTGGCTATATTTTGCCTCTCTGTTGGAAGATAACATGAATTTGTCCCAGTTCTTTCACTTTGTCTCTTCTCTTTCGTGCACTGATTTTCACAGAGAGAAAGAAGGACTGAATCATGGTGGGCCTGGCTGTCTTTCCAGTCCAGACGACTGGAACCTGGTGCACCTGGAGGCTCTACAGTGGACATGCCACAAATACTTTTAGTTCTATCTATATCCAAGCACATTCTGTGATTCCTAGACAAGTGAGAAAAGAACTGAGGTGACAGGTGAGCTGGACAAAACAGAGTAAAAATGAAGGATATGAAATGCAGTATCAAGATTTTGAGCAATCTTAATTTGTGGAGACAGTCTTACTGACTCTGACCAGTACTGAACTAGATGATTTAGGTACGGTCAGCAAGTTTCTGCGCAGTTTTTAATATAGAGATATCAATAAGAAATTATTATGAAGCAAACATGTCTCTTGGATCCATTCTTATTCAGAAGGGGGGAAAAAAAAAAAAAAAAAAAAAAAAAGTACTATCATAATGTTAATAACTCCCTAGGCAGTTTCTGTATGAGAACAACTTATTGGATCTGACTTTGGGACTTTATCAGCACCTCTGTGCTTTCAGGAGATTTTGTATTTGAATTCATTCCATCTTTTCAACCACATGTAATATTTTTCAGCTATATTTAGTTAGTTAGTTAGTCTCAGTGTTTGTATGTTCTGAGAAAAGAAGTATCTTGTGACTTACTTTCTAACATACTGAATCGTGAATTTGATAGGTTGGATGCTACCCATTCACGGTCTACCAGGGACTGTGCAAGATTCTTCTACAGACCAGATAGTCTAATATCTGGCTGTATATAGTGTAGAGAAGAAGGCATTAACTACATTTAGGGAAGAGAAATGATCTCCTACTGAGCCAGATATTCCCTGATTTCATCAGTAGTGCTTAGGATATTCTCTTCAACCACTGAGTTTTGAGAGAATTTTTTTTTATTTCTGATTTTTATAGTAAATGCAAAGTCATGTATATTATATTCTCGAGGAACAAATATTCACCGGTGATATGCCAGTCTTCACATTTGTTCATTTTTCCATTATACAAATTCATTTTTATATAGATCAGAAAGAAAAATTTTGGATTTGTTTTAGAATGATTAGTATTCTAGGACTTGTCTTAACCAGACTGGAAGATTCTAATATCATCTTTTTCAAACTGAAATTCATCTTTTCAAGAAGAGAAACTCTGTTAGAGCCATAAAGCCTGATGCAAGATCAGACACAGCTGTCACTGAGGATTGCAAAATAAAATGCTCCAATTAGTTGGATGAATTGAAGAAATATCCTTTTTGTCTTCACTTTTTCTGAGCATTCAGATATGATCTTTATTGGCATGGATGTAAAAGCATAATATAAACTTGGATGCTTGAAGTTGCACAAAGTGAATTTGAAATTGCATATTCATTTAGAATAATCTGAATTTGCAAATCATGCTTACATAGCTTACATGCAAATCATAGCTTACAAAAGGGAATGATATGGCAGGAGGGATGTAATTATCGAAAGCAAACAACCAAATGAACAAGCACAGATTCAAAGTAAAAGCAAATTACCATGGACTGTGCAAGATCCTCATATAGACAAACAAGTTTCACAAAAATAAAGAAATACAAATGCCAACCATTTGAAATAATAAAGAGAAAGAGGCCAAACTCAACAAATTAGTTTTTTGGGGGGAATTAGATAAATATAATTCTACTGCTTTATAGTTTCCCATCACATACTGACTACAGTTATCATCCAGGACTACTTATTTGTGCCTAATGAACCACTGCTGTCCAAGAATCACAGATTTACTAATACAGACATAATTTAGCCATTTCTTTCCCAATCAAAGACACTGTATTTTACTTTTGTGTTTAGCTTTAAAACTATCCACGAATTACAATTCAAGACATCTTATTCCAGTGCTTTACTCTCTCTGGAACTGATTGCCTAGGAAAATTTTGTAATTGCTACCATAACATAAGCAACAACTTTGGAATTGTGTATACCTAAGTTAGCCAGAAAACAGCATGTCAGGTCTGGAGCTGTAATCAGAGTTTCTCACTGTTGTATATATGTACACATATCCTGTTTGAATTGTTGTGGGGTAGTACACATCATCTATTTAGCTCTGGATTTATGAGTAAATTGCCACAGTACTCACTGGAGAAAAGAAAGAAAATCCTTTTTACTTTAGTTAGTATGCATGCTGCTTAGTATATTGATAAATGGTTTGTAAGAAGAGCTAAGAGTGAAAGAATTTCACATGATACCCAAAAATCCCTAATTAGTAGTGTTGGACTGTAGCTGCCTCTGAGGAATTGTACGAACATCTCACAGTGCTTGATGGCCAGGCAACCAACTGGCAGATAAAATTCAGTAGTAATTAGTGCTCATGGGTAGTACCAGGCACACAGGGTCAGCTATGTGCAAGCACTTGAGCATCTCATTCATACAGGCTCTAAAGAATGTTATATCATCAAATCCTTGGAGAATCCAGGCCAAAATAAATTGCCCAGGGTCACAGAGAAAACCTGCGGTGAAATGGGAGAGAAAGCCTAGTTCTGCGGAGGCTTTCCTTCAGCAAACTTAAGAATAAGCCCATCTTTCTTGTCCTTCAGACTGCTAAAGTTTGGGTGCCCAGTGCAATTATTTTTGTACAACCAATAAAATTCCATGACAACATTCCAAACACAACATTAAAGAAAATCTGTTTCAATTTGTCCTCACTCCAAATAAAGTAAAATATCTCCCAGAACTTTATTTTTGCTAGCAGGATTCTCTCTTTCAGCAGCACATTTCAGACTCAGTATTTAATACTACTGATGCAGTTGAATTTCTATAATTCAACAGTTCATTTAAGGGCCTCCATCTTTTAAAATATGTGAATCATAAAAATAAAAATAAAATAAACAATAATTTAATAAAGCATGCAACCTCTGCTGACTGATTTAAAAGTCTTAAAGAAACTTTCCATGCTATGAGCACTGTGAAGAATTTGGCAGAAATAGTGCTAACAATTAAAGCGGACAGAGACAGATTAAATTTGCTGATGACAGCTCACTTCTAAGATGGCTACAGCAAAAGTCTGATAAAAGCTTATCTGAAATTCACAGTTTTGATGAGACTTTTGCTTGTACCAAGAGAAAATGAAACACTTTAAATTGCATGTGATGATCCTAAGGAAAAGTTTACTTGGTATAACAGTGGAAAGTTGGGCATTCCTGCTGCATTTAAGATTGTGAAGTATTATGAACCTTTGTTTTCACAGCAGGAAAGTAAGTCTGAACTGAGTATTATATGTGAGATCAAGGACATTTTTCATCTCCATAAAAAGTATTTAAACGCTCAAGAACGAAGGAAGGAAAATGTTTGAACAAAAAGGAAAACAAATGTTTTTACTGACTTTGGAGGGAAAAGAATTGACCAGAGCAATGTGTTGTAAATTCCTTGCAGTCAGACAAGTTCACATATGTAGTGAAACAGCCAGGACACTGGTGTGAAGTACATGTGCAAAGTTTGGAAATGGAAAGTGGAAAGTAGAAATGGCTAAACCCCGAACTGCATACTCTACTTATGTTAACTTAAATGGGGGTGTGTGGGTTTTGCTCTGCAGTACTCTACAGGATGTGCTGGAAGATAACTTAGCAGCACACTGAAATCTCTGTGTCTGGACCCTCTGGAGAGAATAAATACAAGGTTTTAATCACCTAGTGTTTCTTATGCTGTTTTCATAGGTGAAATTCTGGGATACTGTAGAGCAGAAACAGCTGTCTGAAAATGCCAGAAATATGCAACAGGGCTAACTAAAAACAAACTGATGAAGCAAAACAGATCTACACAAAGTGTGAATAGACAAGGGACCAAGGGTTAATTTTCAAAGTTATTACATATTTAAATAGATAACATGAACTCTGGAGGCTGTCTTTAAAGGACTACCAGCAAAATATTAAATGCTGGTGACAGAAATTTGTAAGAAGTATTTTAAAATATGTTTTGTTTTGTTTTTTATTTTTCAAGTCAGAACAATGTCTAACTTAGAGGCATTGGGTAGAAAATATGTATGGAGAAAAAAAAAAGTGTGTTTTGTTGTTGTTGTTGTTGTTTGTTTTTTAATCTTTCTTTGCTTGGCCTGGTTTGTTTCTTGTCACATTAGTCTGAGCTCTGATTCAGGAAATCAAAGGTTGTTCTTATTAAGTTCTGTCCAAAAGGATCTAAGGAAGAAAGAAGAAGAAGAAAAGGAGACAATGATCTTTTCTAGCTGAAATTGTAAAATTTGTTAAAGCTGTAGAGCACGGGCTCATTGCTTTCTTATACTGTGTTTTATATATCAGATCACTCACATAGGGATTTAACTAGAAACATATCTTTTATTAAAATCATGTAAATAAAAACATGTCCTTCTGCCCTCCAGCATGTTTAGAGATGCATTTATTTATTTTAAAATATTCTATTTAATTAAAGATTTGCTTTTAGAGGAATAAAACTTTCTGTGATGCTTACACTTCCATGATGAAACCAGGCAGATTCACAGCAGCCTCACTGACAATGAAAGCCAGTCTGCATGTGAAATTTGTGCAGAAACTAACCTCTGTGAGGAGGTAAGAGCAGCCAAAGGACAGCTTACAACATCAGCATTAAGCAAATGTGGATGTATCAATCATATTGGGCCAATAATCAGGCTTAATATCGGAGTTAGTTTAGATCACTTTCTAAATTTGGACTTTAGGTCCTGTGGAAATAGAAGGATTTTTATTTGTTCAAAAGAGATTAACTTCTTTACTCTGCAATGGAACCAGAATTTCAAAAGGAAAAATCAAATGCAGATGTAAATTTCAGTTTATTTGGCCCTCTGCTTCCACGTGAGGAGAAAAATGTGAATGTGCCAAATTGTTTCAAAGCTCATGACATTCAGCTTGTTTGGCTTTGCCCTAGGACTGCCTTCAACTCCTATGTTTATGTAGCCATTGGAAAAATATTTTACCCACACTCCTGTAGCCATTTACTTCTCTGCAATTCTGTCACATTTGGATCCAGAGCCATTGTCCAGTTCTGCCTCTTCTGTCCTTGCAAAGTGATTTTCCATTGTAATGCTGTTAATTTGTTTCATTATTAATTATATTTCTTGTAAATGCATATTGGTTTCAGATTTCTGTTTGGAGCATTTTAGACTAGTTTGATGCCAAAAATATTTATTTTTGACTTTTTTTTTTTTAATGTAAAATTATACAGGAATACAGGGATTTGTTCTTCTTTATCATAGATCTGCTGCTACATTATGTAATCACAATTAAAAACAATTATTGCTTCCAATCCTATTTGCTTGATCCTTGCTTTTTCCATAAGTTATAATTCAGCTTTCTATCTGATTATTTATATGCATGAAAACAATATCAAGATTACAATTTAATAATACTAGAGTAGTAGAAAAGTAAATTAACGTTCTCTACGTTGCTCTAGTCAGATACTATATTATGTAATCCATATTCTATTTTTAATTACATTACATTGTTTGTTTATTTTCAAATTCTGTGGGATGAAGAGAATGTAACTTTCTCCATTTCTTTCCCAAACCAGCTAAATGAATCACAAATATAAAATGAAATGCATTAGCCTCAGAAGTCATCTAGAAGTAGCAGTAAAATTCAGGTTTATAAAATGCTAAAACCTCTGCAGATGTTTATATTTTAATAGACATTTATCCATTCAACTGTAATTATAAAGTTATGTTATAATGTTGTAACGTAGTAGTTTTTTAAAAAACTTTGTAAGGGTTTTGTAGGAAAGTGTTCTCAGAAAAATAAATCACCAGTTTAGCTTTCCATGCATATTTTCTACAGAAAGTCATAAAGAATAAATTCAACTTGCAAGCTGGATCGATCGATCTATCTATCTATCTATCTATCTATCTATCTATCTATCTATCTATCTATTTATCTATTTACTTGATCTCACAGAAATTCAGATATAGATTGATTTTTTTATTAACTTTTTCTTTTCATTCTTTTACAAACAAAACCTGAAATTACTACTTATGATTAGTTCACTTCCACTTCACAAGTTGTTTTGTTTGTTTGTTTTGTTTGTTTGTTTAAGAAACATACTTATAATAACATGATGGGCATGCTCCGCTTATTGCTGTTTCCTAATAGTCTGTTTTCATAAGCATGGTAAGCATGATATCTGTACACAAATCGAAGAAGTTAATATTTTGAAAAATCGAATGATTTGGTTGCATCAAGATGTTTTTAGTGTCTCATTATTTGCTGCTATTTATGAGAGGGCAGACAGCACTTCAACAGTCCAGTGATCAAACAAATTCATATGAATTAAATAGTGTAATTGTCATTAGTTGATTAAGTATTTGCACAGGAAAGTGCAACAAAAATACAGATAGTATTTTGTTTTCAACTCTGGTTTTCTGTTTATCATAGATTCAGTAGCCTTAATAACATCACAACATACTGCAGTCAAATTTTATCATTCCTATATGAAATCACGATTGGAATAATTCTCTTGCTGACGATTATGAAATAGTGTAATAGAAGTGGAAGTTTACTGACACCGAGAAAAACATAATATTGAAAATAAAGCCTACTGAAAGTTTTCTTGGGGTCCTAGCCCAGAGATAATCAGATTCATTTGAAATATTCCATTTATCTATTTCTTTGGAACTTATTTATTGCCAAGTAAAAAGATTTTATTTTTTTTCCTTCTCCTGAAACAGTCATATAGACATGACATCATTTAAACATCTGTAGTCTGATAATAGACGTATATTTCCTGTTTTTTTATAATACTTTTCCAAATTGAATTGATTGACCCTAATTTCATTCTAAAAAATAATTTTAGTAGAGACAGCTAGTGGCAAAATTATATTTGTTCACAGAATCACAGAATCAGAGAATGGACTGGGTTGAAAAGGACCATAATGATCATCTAGTTTCAACCCCTCTGCCATGAACATAGTTGCCAACCGCTAGACCAGGCTGCTCAGAGCCACATCCAGCCTGGCCTTGAATGCCTCCAAAGATGGGACATCGAATCCTCCTTGGGCAGGTTCCAGTTTGTCACCATCTTCTGTGTGAAAAAACTTCCTCCTAATATCTAACCTGAACATCTCCTGTCTCAATTTAAAATCATTCCCCCTTGTTCTATCACTATCCACACTCATAAACAGTTGTTCCCCCTCCTGTTTATTTTTTGTTATTTTATTAAATCTTATAATAATATCTACCTTTTAGATAAAACAACCAAGATGTCTCTATTTTTTTTTCTTCCATTTTCCACTCTATATGTGCATTTCACCTCTTTATTTTCCCTCTTTGTCTTTTACATTTTAATTCTCTATCAATTTCTCATTTGTTTCCAATTTTAGAGCAGCAAATAAGAAATAAAAACATAAGGATTTTGGCACTTTTTACTTTCTGGTAACAGAAGAGATTTTGAACAATTCAAAGTATTAAGATTGTAATTCAGCTTGGTTTTGTTACTGTATCTTTTTCTCAACAAATGAAGAAATTTTAAGAAGAAGTAGTAAAGACAAAGAAAATAAACATACACCAAAAGAAAACAAAACACAAAGCATGAACAAACGTCAAATTTAAAAATACATTTTTATATATTCTGTATTCAAAACAAACAAACAAAATAAAACAGGAACAAAACATTAAATTGATTATCTGAAGCATAAAAATGTCATTCAGGTTTTCAGCTGTGGCTCCAAAATGATATAGGACAAACAAATGAGTTTTCTTCTGAAAAATTCTAGGGAGTAAAAGTAGAATTCTGCATTTGTTCCGCACACATAGAAAAACTAATAGAGATCTATGTTTATGTATTTCAGGGAGTGAGAAGGGAAAGAGTTGTAGCTTTTTTTAAGCTATTATATAATACAATTGCTAATAGGTATCAGTTGCAGTGAACTTTTTTATGTTATGTTGGACTGTAGATCCACATCTCATTTGCTGCTCTTACCAAATCTCTTTCAGGGTTTTCTCATGTTCTAGGGTATCAATTGCTGATGCGATGTTATAGAACCATACTTTCCCAGATTACTCAGATTTTTTTTTTTTTTCCTCAACTCAAACCTTATGTAATTTATATTCTTTTCATGTACTATGATTTCTTTAATTACAACCTACTTTCTAATCTTCCAAAAATCTGTTGAATAAAAAAGAATGCTGACTGGTCATTGAAAATAATTACATGTATAAAGATTTCATTTGTTTTTTTCGTCATCTATTTATGTTATTTGTATATTCTATTGGGATAATTTCTTCCACTTGTCAAGCTACCTCTGTAGCTTTTGTGTACTCATACATAACATGGCTTTGCAGTTGTTATTTCCTCTGTATTAGCAACAATTTTCTGCTGTAACAGCATTTCTGTGCTAATAAACTAGTTTTTAAATTCCACTGAGCTTGTAGCTTCTTCTTTCTCACTTGCGTATGTTCACAATTTCTTTTTCATATGGTCATTGTATATAGAAGTATGGAGAGTCAATAATCTATCTGTAGTAAATAACGTCTAATGTTAAGAATCTTTACAGTGCTTTGATCCATTAGTAGGTTGTACCTTATTTGGGCAATTGGCAGCAAATATTACCTTTCCCTTGATTTTCACAGCTGATACAATAGAAGATTGGATCTCATATAATACCTGATTTCCCAAGCTCACAACCTTATGGATAATTGTTGCCCAGAGGGAAAATGTCTTACCAGCCTACATGAGCAAATGTTGGATTTATATCTCAAAACATGAGGATTTATGCTCCAATGTATTCCATAGCACTATCAGACTCAGGAAAAAAAAAGAAAAAAAAAAAAAAAAAACACCTTGATTTGAGCAGCTGAGTTAATGTGCAGTTAGTAGTTTTACTGTACTTCACTTATATATCCAGAATTTAGTGAGATCTGAAAATGTGGGTAAGGATGCAGCAAGCAGGTATTCAACATTGTTGAACACAAGGAAAGGAGGACTTACAGCAACAGGAATAAGATCTTATCAGGTTACTTCTCATATCTTCTGAAGATCAGTTGCTGGCCATATTAACAGTGTGGATCAATATATATTAAAAATAAGAGAGCAAAAACCTATGAACTTTATTTCCTTTTTTGCTGATATGAGAGCTGTGAAAAGATGACTTGTTCACAGAAATGTTCATACTAACTTAGGGACCACTAGGATTTATATGTATGCATGTATTCTTGGTGGTTGAGTGGGGGGATATACCAACTTACACAGGCTCACCAGTGAGAGCAGTATGAATGTGCAAGGCTGCTACTTAGGCTGCTTTGCATCTTTAGTAGCATTATATCTGTCATAGCAGTGACTTCAGGGACTTTTCTGATTCAGTAGTCTGCAGTGATTATAACAATCACTACAAGTGAGCCATCTCTGCCATGTTTAAGAAACTATAAGTTTCTGTTTTGAACCAGCCATGTGTACTACCTATGCAATCAAGGGAAAGACATAATGCAATTCATTCCTAAATGCTGAGTGTGGTACTTGATTCTTCTGGAGGTAACTATGTATTTACATCTGCTACAGGGTAATCAATTAATAATTATAATTATAATTTAGTATATTTATATTATATATATATATAATATAATAAATTATAATATAATAATTTATAATTAATAAATGACTAATGTTTTAGTTAGTCAAACTTACTTGAAGTGAATCCTACACATAAAATATATTCTGTTAAACTAAACAGCTGAAAATATTTTTGTAGATCTCAGATACTTCCAGAATTCCATCACAGTCAACATTTGCAAAGTGCTGCCTAACAATGTTGGTAATACAGGAGTCTAAACTCAGATGAACACAACAATTTTAAGTTTAATCCTTCTTCGCATCTGGTTTTAATAATAGCAAAGCCAGTGTGATTTTGTTCATTTTCTTCATTTCACCCCCGTGAAGATGGCACCCAGCCATTTGTGATACTATTGAGTTGGAAAGTAACCAATTCAAAGCTAAATGAACAAGATAGATCTGGTAAGAAACTACCACAGAAGGATTTTTGTTACCTTTTGAGCTCTTCTGACTTCATGGTCTTTGACTTCACTGTAAAAAAATGATGTAAAAAAAAAAAAAAAAAGCTAAAAAAAGATTAGAGATAACATCAGGTTTGTAGAAAAACTACATTACTTGTAAGACATTGACTGATTTTTATTGGCCCATGTCTCTGAAAGTTAGAAGAATCCAGAAGGTGAACCATGACCTTCCCTGCTAGAGTAAGAAATAGTTGCCAGAAAAGTTCAACATTTTCAAAATCTGGTTATTATTTTTGAAAGTTAGTGTCAGAGTGAAAGTTAATAAGACTCATATGCTGTCCATCCGGAAAGCTCTCCTGCTGTCTCCCTTCTACCTCCCAAAACAGGCTGACTCCTTGTCCATTGCACAGCTTCTCCTATTGCAGATTCTTTATAGAGTATGACTGAAACAAGATTTTCTTTTAAATTTTGCTGCACATCAACATACCAAGCTTATATGGCCCCTTTTATACTGCTGACATGGCAAAGGTTTCCTTGTAGCATCAAATTATTTACCTCTTCCAATCTAAGGAGCAGGATAGATTCATTTAAAAAATCTGTCTTGAAGCCTTAGACTGAATCTCAGAGAATTTTTCCTCTAATTAATAGCATCTTATTGCCCATTCCATAAATCTGTATTCAGACATCTTTCTTTTGCCTTTCAATCTTGACAACTCTACTTGCCTCAGAAATACTGATGTATTTAAAAAACCAAGCAAACAAACAAAAAAAACACCTGAATTGATCCGTGATTGCTGCTTGATTGTCACCTTGTCACCAGTGGTGCTATACTGAAAAATTCCTATTGAATCTGCTGACATCAAATTTATTTTTTGTAACATATGAATGCTCATTAGAAAAAAAAAAAAAAAAAAAAAAAAGTCAGATGTTTTTTCAATAGGGTGACAATGAACATCTTTGTCTGTGCAAATGGTTGTCTCTCCTTAGCAAGAGTAACAGCAACAGAACAATCATATCCATATGTGGTCTTTGTTCCTAACCACCAATTAATATATTATCAGTCACTTCAGAAGAAGTGTTCTAACATCTACATTTAGTTAGAACCTAGGCCCAACCATTATTATATGGTTCCTTCCTCTAAAGAAATTACAAAATTTTCCTATGCAAAATGATATGCTGGAAGGTCTCTGATCTTCATTTTGATTAATTCTTTGTCTGTTTTGAGTAAAAAGGAAGTTAAAAAGAATAAAATAAAGGAATAAAATGGAAAGGGTCTCCTCAAGCAAGAATGCTCATTTTATATACAACCTTTTGCCACCAAGAGTCATTACTTGCATGGAACTCTAATATTTTGAAGGCAGATAGAGAGGATAATGACATATTCTTGATGCTTTTCCCCTTACACTGGGGCTTCTGGAGATGTTTTTGTACGTGGACTGGGGACAGTATCTTTCAAAAAAATTTATTCCCTGGAGGTTCATTTATGCTGGATAATTATGCTTACAGTTATTTTAAGATAACGTTCATATTGGAATACTGTCTTCTTGTAAATCTACACTGACATTTTCATTATCTCAAACCTCAAAAATAGATTTGGAAGAAGATCTTCACAGGCATTGGAGAGTGGTATTTGTTAGACTCTCAATAAAAATGTCTAATTTCCATCTATAATGTTTTTTTTTTTCAAATTTTCTACAGGTGGATCACAGACTTTTTTTAAGAGAGTATTTTGTAGGTATATGAATGAGGAAATAAGGGAAATAAAGTCATTGAACTTAAATACAACATAGATTGTTCTTCCTATTTCTTTAACTGCAAAAGTTAAATACAACTTTCATAAGTGAATAATCTTTAAATGTGTAACTTGTTTATAATATCTCAGTTGTATTGTACTTGTTAACTGATAAACATAAGGACAGGAAGAGCAGCTCTGTGATTTTGTGTTTAAAGTGTAGTTCGGAATCTCAAAGCCCGGAATTTTTTTATTATCAGTTCTTCCACAGACTTGTTAGATGACCTTGGTAAAGTCATTTCATCTTTTTTTTTTTTCCCCCTCAATTTTCTTTGTGCTGAACAGTAACTGCAAGAGGAGGAAATTAAGAAAACAATTTTTTGCATACATGTTAACTATGTACAAACTGGAAAATATGGCACTGAGTATTGTGAAGAGTCTGCACAAAGAGAAATAAAACTAATAGCAAAAGGATAGTGACCTGTTGCCATTATGAATGCAATGCAAATGATTAGCACATCTTTCAGAATACATACATAATTTGGATGTAATGGCAACATAACTTTTTTGTTTTGTTTTATTTGGAGATAGTATTGTTGCGCTGCTTAGAAGGACTCTACTATTGTTTGGGAGATATTGAACCTGTTGCTATATAGCTGAGGACAAATAAATCATGCCATCATGATAAGACAATTCCATTGTGTAGTATTTCCATTTTATGATCTGTGGCAGGAAAAGAAAAGGAGTAAAAGCATGAAAAAGCATGAAAAAAATGATCTCACCCTGTTGGCTCAGCTGAAAACACCACGGCTGACTTCAGCAAAGTTGGGGCTTAGCCTCACTAGGATCTGTTAAGCTTATTTACTGGCTCACGTGGTGGTAAGGAGTAAAAGGATTGATGAGAAGGTCAGCGATATGCAAGACATAGGTTGAAATTAGGAACAGATTTTACATGCTTTAGATAAATCATTGAGGTAGACTGAGATTTTAGCAAGCAAGTTCACCATTCTCTACTTCACAAAGTCATAGTGCTCTCTGTAATCCTCCCCACTTCTCAATAGTGTGATGCAAGATCCACAGCTTGGCTTTTTAAAGAGTGGTTAGGTGCTGGAACTGCCTGCTCAAGGAGGTGATTGAGTCTCCATCCTTAGACCCGTTCAAGAAATGTTTAGATGTTGTGCTAAGGGACATGGGGAAATACTGATGGTATGTGGATGGTTGGACAAGATGACCTTGGTGGTCTTTTCCAACTTTGGTGGTTCTATGATTCTATAGTTCTACTGGAGCGTATCTGAAGTGATTACACAGAATCCATCTACAATATACATAATTATTACCAATATTTCGATTACTGCTGTTGTTGTTTCTACTGTTAATTTTAACACCTTAAGTCTTTCATACACCTCAGGTCAGAATGTGTTGTATGAAGATGAGTAAGATGTATAAACACTTATAAAAAATAAAATAAACCCTTCCCATTGCTGAAAATATTGGCAGGAGCTGTCATTTTATGAGTTCTCTGGTCCTGATTGACATAAAAATACCACAATAAGAGACATTCTCAGGATAGCTCAGCAATTTCTTTTCTGTCCTGGCTAGAACCAAAGGATGCTATAAAACAGAAAACAACTGTGAAAAAATAAAATGTAACTGAATATTCCACGGTCCTTAAAGGTGTTTGTTCAAAGTTAGGTACTTCAAAACACTCAGAGGCTCTAAGGTGAAGTGCTGCTGCTTCCACATTTGCTTTTATATATTAGCAAAAATTACCTTAGAAATATCTTGCATCACTAATGCTTTTATTGCTTGTTTTACATGAATGTCACTTGCACTATGAGGTCAGTAATGCAGCTAACAGATGGTGCAGCATGACTAGCAGCCATGAGGGATAGTTTACTAACAAAAGAGAAAATGTTTTTTTTAGGATTCCCCTTGCATATTGAAAGCTTTTTTTTTTTTTTTTTTTTTTCTTTCTTTTCAGGGGAGGAGGAGTGGAGAGAAAAGTGCATCTCCTTGTCCTCAGCTTCCTGACATTTTATTTGTGGATGAGGGCACTAGTAACAAATCTATTTTACTTTCTCCCCCTGGAATGTATTAGGGTTATAGCTTTGGAAAGCAAGTAACACCAGCTGGTTATCTCTGTTGTCTGTACCTCTAGTGTCTCAGGGTGTTGTAATGGAAGAAATTTATGGATCTATGAATTTTTGTCATTCTTATTTTCTGACCAAACACCATCTAGTTGTACTATCTACCAGGTGTTGCTCTTAAACACAACAAAAACTCTCTAAAAGGAGACATAGCTAATAACCTTAAGATTTGATGTGCTAAACAGAATCCTGGGTCTTACTACAAATTAATGCAATGAGCATTCAAAAGCCTTGATGCTTGTAGCATATGGAGAATACAGAGTAGTAGGCTGCTGCAGCAGGCATTTTGCATCTAGCATTAACTCAGGGGCTACTTTTCCTATGAGAAGTTGTTCATTGCAGGATATTGTGCATACTCTTTAAAAAATGTTTTTTGAAACATTATGACTTCCTCAGACTACAGAAAATCATCCAGGCCCAAATCTATAACGCATATGAAATGAACAAAAATCTGAGTTTTGAGGTTATGAAAACAAAAAAATGCTAAGCAACAGGTAGCAAAACAGTGAAACTGAGATTTAATTAAGCTGGAAGTTATTCAGGCTTATAGAAAAATTCATTACTAACATGGGATGTCAGAGACATTTAACTGTGCTCTTTCTTAAGGTTTTTAAATTGATTTCTCAATTTCCTGGAGGTGAAACAGAGCCTAATTGTACTATGCTGTTGTCAAGTGTGAGATCTCCTCCTCCTCATGATGAACATACCATTCAGCTTTGTATTACATCTGCATTAGCACAGAACTAACTGCATGCCTCTATTAATTATGCAGATTAATCACTGACTATCTCTAGTAGACTTCTGGAGGAGACTTTGTAACTCACCTGTTCATAGAACAGCAAAAATAAATAAATAAATAGATAAATCTCACATTCCTTTCTATATGTTCTTTGTTGAAAGAAATTCACTTTGTATGAAAGACTTCATCTGAATCTCATTGAATGCATCCAGAGTGAATGCTCCTTGTCATGTTATTTATTATACCTAGTTCAGCCACTATTGTAGGTAATGTCTAACCCTGTCACAGGCCTTCAAAAATGACAGTGCACTGTTTCATATAGACAGAGCTATAAAAATATATAAAAGAGTTATAAAAAGTCCTTCCTCAAAAGGAAATGCCTATTTTGCCTGATGGCACTGCTGAGATATCTGAGGCAATATTAACTGACCAGAAAAGCAGGAGCAGAGTCTTGGGATTTTAACAATATGTTTGTGTGGGGCCTTGGGTAGGTAACTAGATGTGGCTGTATCCCTGTATGTTACACTATAAAGTAAGAATTAAATGCTGCACTTCAAGAAGGACAGGGAAAACCTACTCAGGAACTTCTTTACCTAAACAAGATGATGAAAGAGGAACAAAAATATATGACACCTTTGTATCTGGATAAAAGGATTTTCTTTTTAGTTCAAAGTATCATTATGTTGAATGCCCCCAGGCAAGGCTTTCATAAAATGTGTGCATGTGTAAAACTTGCAATGATACAAGCAGTGTCTGAACATGTTCCAAACTGCAATGCAATTAAACTCGGTGCCAGGAGCCTATTGCTTCAGAGCACCAGTACTCTCACCAGTCACCCACAACAGCCAACAAACATCCACTTGCTTTTTGACTTACCTCTCTGCCATTTCACTCTCAGGTGCATTTTACCTAGGAAAAAACATGCCAGCAACTCAGCAGTTTTAGCACAGAAGATGTCATAAGTTGCCACTTACAATGAAGACAAAGAATTCTCAGAACATTGTGAAAACAATAAGAGTGCTACTACACCACAGAGTCAGGTATCATCCTGAAGAAGTGAGAAAAATAAATGCTTAAAAGAATAAAATATTTTATTTTTTTTTTTATCTTAGGACAGCACAATCATTTGGGAACAGCACAAATATAAATCCCAAACACCTAATTAAATCATCCTCATGCAGAGGAAAAGCTATGATTGTGGGAAATCCTCACAATATTTGTTTAATTCTGAATTGTTTTGAAATTATGTCAATTGATGTTTCTTTTCTAAAAAATAAAAACAGAAAAGAAAAGAATATTAGAGTAAAAAAAAATAGATTTTTAAGAAGCAAGTATGATGGCAATTTTTTTAATTTTTTTTATTTTTAACATAGATATATCCTTTTCTTTTGTTTTGCTTCTTCTCACTGAAACAGGAAAAAATGCAGACAAGTGTTTCCTACCAAAGAATCCGGGTGCTTAGATGTTTTAAAAATGTCTTTATGAAAAACCTCTAACCAGATCAAGAGCTGACATTTTAATGATATGTTTAGCATTTTCAAATCTCTTTCTTGAAAACATATTTTCTGTTGTACTCTGCGTGCAGAGTTATGTGTAAGAAAAGGAAATGTTACTGTATAGCTTATATAAAATAAATGACATAACGTGTCCATATTTAATATGTATTTGATGGACATGCAATTCTGGTAGCAAAGATTATATCTATACTCATAAATGAAAAAGATTCAAAATGGGGGTTTGGCCTCCAAGTAACTAGCAATAGGACAAGAGGAAATGGCTTGAAGTTTTGACAGAGGAGGTTCAGGCTGGATATTAGGAAGAATTTCTTCTCAGAAAGAGTGGTTAGACATTCTATTTAACAACTTAATAAACGATTTTGACAAGGGGATTGAGTGCACCCTCAGTAAGTTTGCAGACGACACCAAGTTGGGAGGGAGTGTTGATCTGCCTGAGGGGAGAAAGGCACTACAGAGGGACCTGGATAGACTGGATCTATGGACGGAGGTAATCTGAATGAGTTTCAATAGAGCCAAGTGTTGGGTCCTGCATTTTGGTCACAACAACCCTAGGCAACCCTGTCTATGTCTACTCTGTGATTCTGTGATTGGAATAGCCTGCCCAGGGAAGTAGTAGAATCATTGTCCCTGGAGGTGTCAAAGGGAAAGGTAGATGTAGTACTTTGGGACATGGTCCATTAGGCAATATTGGTAATAAGTGAACAGTTTGACTAGATGATCTTAGAGATCTTTTCCAACCTTAATGACTATTTTTTCTATGAAAACATAGCTTTAAGGACTGATACTCAATTACTTATACTATTTAATTATTGTCTTGCTTCTAGCCTGGGTCTGGCTTACTCTAAGTAACACTCCTGGGCAAAATTAAGGCAGGGGTTCAGAGTTAAGTGTGAGAGATTTTACCCCAAAAGAAGGCATGAACAAGGCCACTTTCTACTAGGGAAGGCACAGAAGAGCAAGATTGTTGAAAAGAAGGGACTCAATAAGAGGCAATCCTTCCTCATCCAAATGCTCTTTAAATAAAAATTGCTACACAATGCTAGACAATAAATTCAAGTTCAACCAGGGTACAGATGGCCAAGAATTCTACCACTTCTTATAGAGATATGACAACAGTTTTCAGGATGTGAAATATCACTGAGAGGGTTAAGATTCTAAATAAATGTGATCTCATACTTTAGCAAGATGTCCAGACCTTCGTACTGTCACAGCTACCACTGTGAGCCCAGCCTGCTGTGTCTCTGTGTGTGACCCAACCTGAACTCCCCCGTCCTCTGGCCTTTCTGTGCTGCTTCTATGCTTTGCAAAGCAGGCCAGCTTCCCTGAACTCTGTCAGTGCCTACACCCCTATTTGCACTCTTTTAATTAAACCTCTGCATGTCATCTTGTAGACAATCTTCTTCCCTGCTGAAAATCACTTACCTGTTCAATGAATGTAGGCTTGTGAGATAATGCTTGTGTGTGGCAACAAAGGCACCACTCCCTGCTGTCTTATCTGTTGGGCCAGGTATGTCACACTAACAGAGAGAAAAGAAGAAGAAACCCAGAGAAATGGGGGATAAAAGGCCCTCTCTAAACTAAGGACCTGGGAGAAGAACTCTCAAAAAAACCTTTGACGGAGAGTTCCCTGAGGTGAAAACCTCTTTGGAAGAACCCCTCCCCCCTCCTCCCGCGGGGCCTATATCCCTCTTGCTTTCTATAAAGACTGCTTGCTTTTTATTTCCTATCTCTTTTCTATCGCCCATCCCCCCTTGTCTCAGATTGCTTTGGAATGCAAGGACAACTGGAGGCATCTCTGCCTACACAAGAACATCAGGAACAAGAAAGATAAAGGGAATGTCTTAACACCTGTCACATTCCAAGCTACTCCCAATGTACAGTGGCTCAGCCTTGTGTGGAGGCTCTGATTTCTTTGATGTTGATAAGCATGCATCAGACTGTTGCACCTATGTTGAAAATGTCATCGCTGTGGGCAACTTAAGAAGAATCTGATGGAGTATATATAAAAAGACTCTACATAAAATGGGAGCATTTACTTTTCCCTTCTTTTGTTTTCCTTCTGCCTGTGATCAACCGAGAAAGAGAGAATCTGAATCCCCCACTTCTACTGGACTTATGGAACATTGTGACACTGTGATGGTAACTATCTCTGTATTCTTCTAACAAATCTTTGCTTTTATTTTCTATCTTTTTACTATCTCTTTCTTCTTCCCACCTCCCATCCCCAGACCTAGCTAACCAAAGCTTTTATAATAAATTTGTTAGACAAATATTTGACTCTTTTCTGAGCCTTAATCTCACATCGGGTATAAATATATCACAAACCATCTCATTTCTGATAATTGAAGTGCGACAAGGCCCCAGTCTTCACAGAGTCACAGACTCAAAGAATATCCAGAAGTGGAAGGGACCCACAATGATCATCAAGTCCAACTCACGGCTCCACACAGGACTACTGAGAAATCAAACCCTATGACTAAGAGAATTGTCCAGACACCCCTTGAACTCCAGTACCATGGAGCCATTACCACTGCTCTGAGTAGTCTGTTCCATGCATATCATCCTCTGGTGCAAAATCTTTCTTTAACCCCCACCTGACCCATCTTTAGTGAAGTTTAACTGATTTATTTCATAAGAAATCTATTTCTAACTGATTAAAAGAAAAAAAAAAAATCAAATGAACATATTTGACTCTGCAGCCTTTTGTATCAGTTCAACTAATTTCCGTTCAAATGAAACCTGAAATTAAACTGTAACACTTTTTTTCTAGGGGGACAAGCGGTGGGTGTCATCATGCCACAGTACCTCTGCTCGTGATTGTAAAGATAAGTAGAAGCAGGGCAAGCAGTCTTTTTTTCGGCAGGGTGGCTTAAAGGAGCTGACCACTGCAAAAAGTGATAATGCTTGTGCATGGCAACAAAGGCACCACTCCCTGCTGGCTTATCTGTTGGGCCAGGTATGTCACACTAACAGAGAGAAAAGAGGAAGAAACCCAGAGAAATAGGGGATAAAAGGCCCTCTCTAAACTAAGGACCTGGGAGAAGAACTCTCAAAGAAACCTTTGACAGAGAGTTCCCTGAGGTGAAAACCTCTTTGGAAGAACCCCCATCCCAACCCCCGCCTCTCTCCCCCCTCCTCCCGCGGGGCCTATATCCCTCTTGCTTTCTATAAAGACTGCTTGCTTTTTATTTCCTGTCTCTTTTCTATCTTCCATCCCCCCTTCCCCATACCCCTAAGTAACTAGGATTTGTAATAAACTGGTTGGGCTAACATTTGACACATTGTGTCTTAATCTCTCAATTGGGTAAACATATATTAAAAAAACCTCTTCCCCCTCCTATAAATTAGACTGAGACACACTTTCTGAAGGTCTTATCAAAAGTAGTATGTACATGAGCATTTAGTTCCGGATAAAACTCTGAACTTCCCATTTAGGTGGACAAAATGTTCAGAACAGAATTGAGCAGCACAATATTTCATCATGGGGAATTTTAGAAAGCTTAAGCATGATGAAACTTCAAAAAGTTGAGAAGGGCATCGCATATTTTTACATCAGCAATGTTAGCAGTATTCAGTGGGGTGTCTATATTTGAGCCAAAATTATCTAAAATCTATGCAAAATAATATAAAAAGTCAGGAATGGAATTTAACATTGGAGTTTATATCCTAAATGTCCATTATTCTGTGGATTTTTTGTCCTTCTTCCTTACACAGTCCTTTTAATTATGTATTAAGTGGCTGGACTTTCAGTTTTCATGAGTTGCTCTTCTACTCTCTTTGATCTTTTTTCTCATTCTTAGCTCCAAAATGGGAGCACATTTCCTTCTGATTATTTCTGCTGTTGTTACTGTAAACATTTGTTTTCGTCAAACAATATCAAGGAATATCTGGAAAATCAATGTTTAATAAGTTTCAGTAATGTTTTCAATTTCCTGTCATCTACTCTAATGTACATGTGTACCCTGTCATTTCTCATCACCTTCTAGATCCATCTTATTATCAGCTAGATATAACTTAATGTACAGCTAACTCTCTCCTGGGTGACCTTAAAGTGTACACTACTGGGGATGCTTCGTGGAAGAGTCATTTGTTCTTTGCAGTGAAGGTGACAGAGACAGCTTGGAAGCAGCAGCACAAAACTTCAGCAAAGACTTTTATACTTGTCCAAATGTCCTGGATGAAAAAGAAAAGAGGAAAATAAAGAAAAGAGAAGAAAAAAGAAACTACACATTTAGGCAGAGGAAATTCATTATGCTTGCAATCATGCGATCACTGTGTCTAAGAGGCTTCTGCCTTGTTTCTGTGTTTCGAAAACTGAGTCCTAAGTCTGAAACAGACTGTTTTACAGCACTGTTTGTAAATTTTATCTCTTTAATATTTATTATTATTATATTGCCATAACTTTTTCTCTACAATTAGTTCACTTACTGTCAGTAAAGTATGAAGAAATGAGACAGTGCTGATTTATTTACTCTCTGTACTTTAAGAATGATCTTGATTTAACAAAAGCTACAGGAGGGATACTAAAGTAGAAAGTGCAAAACTATTGCAAAGGTGAAACGAAGTAAGGAGAGTAGCAGGAGACAAAATCACTAAGATGAATTTCAGTATCATGAAGAGATTAATCCAGTCATTTGGCCCCATCTGAACGGTTCAACTAGTCATGTTGGGATATTGCTATAATGTCAGTTCACTTAATTCAGTGGAATTTTGCTATGGAGGGCAATTCTGAAAAAAAGAATAAGTAATGCAGGGCTGTAGATTTCTTGAACAAGAGCCCATGGCTCAAATCTTCAGCTCCCGAGTCATTTCATGGTATTGTCATTGCAAGTGGTTCAACATCACCGGACCCAACAGGATGCTGTGTCAGAAAGGATGGTGTCACCTAAATGGTATTATTGGCACTCAGCCCATAGTCTTATATTTGTAGTGATTCTGCCAAATTGTTATGCTTCTATTATTATTATTATTATTATTATTGTTATTACTATTATGTTTAAGTCCTGTAAATAATAATGTCTGGAAAATGCAAAAGACTATCTACCAGGGTGTGTTAAAGTCTTAGGTCAGCATTTTTGCAGGCATAAAACTCTTCAGATGCAGATTTAGAGAAGAACTGGATAATGTACAAAGTAAGGAAAAAGAATCTAGGAACAAGGGACAACTCACTCATACCGATTCTGAAGACACTGAAAAGACTGGTGAACTCCCACATAGATTTCTGCATTCAATTCATTACCAGTTGGTACTTCAAGATAACATTATTGAAAATTTGGTTTCTCCACTTGCCTTTAATTGCTTTTCTTATTAAGATTTATCTTTCTGATATGGCAAAATATTATTTCAATAGATGCTGCAGTGTTGTGCAGAAGGAGTAGAAAAATATTTTTTCTCATAGAAAATTATTAATTAATATTTACAAGTTTCAATGCTAGCAATCTAAAATATCTTTTTTGATAGATCCATTCAAAATGATAGATGTTTGGTTTAAATTGAACTAAGCTTCATGTTTGGAATTTCCTTCCTTCCTTCCTTCTTTCCTTCCTTCCTTCCTTCCTTCCTTCCTTCCTTCCTTCCTTCCTTCCTTCCTTCCTTCCTTCCTTCCTTCCTTCCTTCCTTCCTGCCTTCCTTCCTTCCTTCCTCCCTCCCTCCCTCCCTCACTCCCTCCCTCCCTTCCTCTCTTCCTTCCTGCCTTCCTTCCTGCCTTCCTTCTCTTCCTTCCTTCTCTTCCTCCTTCCCTCTCTCCCTTCCTCCCTTCCTCCCTTCCACCCTTCCTTCCTTCCTTCCTTCCTTCCTTCCTTCCTTCCTTCCTTCCTTCCTTCCTTCCTTCCTCCCTCCGTCCCTCCCTCCCTCAGTCCCTCCCTCCTTCCCTCCTTCACTTCCCTCCTTCACTTCCCTCCTTCACTTCCCTCCTTCTCTCCTTCCCTCCTTCCTTCCCTCCCTCCTTCCCTCCCTCCTTCCCTCCCTCCACTTCCCTCCTTCTCTCCTTCCCTCTTCCTTCCCTCCCTCCTTCCCTCCCTCCTTCACTTCCGTCCTTCTCTCCTTCCCTCCTTCCTTCCTCTCCCTTCCTCTCCCTTCCTCTGAACTATATGAAATCACTCTTCAAATGTTAACTAATCTAACTAGTTTTGTATTGAATTGTGAATGCATTTTAATTCACTATTCAAGTTGTTGTAGCAATAAATTTTTTTTGCATCTCTAGCAATATATTAAAAGAGGTTTTTTATGCATAAAAACAAACAAACAAAAACACTTCTTCACATTCTTTATACAGTCTGATTAAAATCCAATTAATTACAAACACAATTAAAGCTTTCTACCAAGTTTGCAGAAGAGGGCTGCTGGAAGTAAAGTTGCCAATCAAAGATCCAACAGGGAGCAGTAACTTGTCATCTCAGTAACTTTCAGACTGTAAAAATGTGAGGCTAAAAAATGACATTAGCAACTTATTGCCATATGCAAGTTTATTAGAAAATATCTCAGTTCTTTTTTTTTTTTTCCACTTACCATCAGATCATATGATTTTATTTATATAGCATGTTTCCTGACAAAGTTATTCCAAGACATTTCACAATAAATATACATATAATAAAAAATAGTTAAAAATACAATAAAAGGCAAATTAAACATTAATATACAATCCAATCTTACTGCAAAATCAGTTACATGAGAACAATTTGATGACATCCAAACTCTTTAAAAATTGTTTTTTATTAATGCTCTGAAATTTCATAAAATCAATAAAACTCAAACATAATAAACAACAAAACCTGGATATGCATCATTTCCCCCAGTCTAGATTGTCAATCATTGTAAATCAGTTCTATCTTAGTGGCTTTCATGTAGCTGTAACAAATACAACAAATTGCTGGAGTCTGGTCCAGTATATTGACTTAAAATTCAAAAGAAAGCCCAGCAGATTATTCTCTTTGTCACCCAAGGGTATTGTTATTGTTTGTTGAGGGAGGTATGCCTGTGTTTCTCCACTGACACCACTGAAAGTTCACCAAAGGGCATATATGAAACTTTCCCACAGAAGGCAAAAAGTAAGAATAAGCTTCCTTTTCTATGTGATGATCTAGGGGAAAAAAAAAAAAAAAAAAAAAAAGTCAGCCTGAGGATGCACAGTTTACAAATCTTACCTGCTCTTGTAACAACAATTCAGAGATATTTCAAGGAAAGAGTCCCAGTCACTATGTCTACTTTACACTGGTCATGTAATGTCCAGTTGGAATATGTAGGGACTTCCAGACCTGATACATAGTACTTTATGCTCTAAAGAGCAACCAACTGGGGGTTTGTTTGAGCATCTAAACTAAGTTACAGTGTACAGAAATCAAGATATCTTTTGTTGAAATTCTGACATCTATGCTAGGGAGAATCATGGATCAGATCCACCTGTAAGCTGTGCCAAGGAACGCAAGTAAGACAAAGAAGTGATACGAGACAACAGAATATCTTCATCACAGTCAAGTCCTGCCTGACCAACATAGTGGCTTTCTATGATGGCATCAGCATGGATGAGAGAAAAGATGCTGATGTGACTCATCTGAAGTATCTTAGTAAGCAAGGTGACATAGTGCCCCACAGTCCTTCTCTCTCAATTGTAAAGATAAGGATTTGATGGATCAACTGTTTGATGGATGAGAAAATGGCTGAGAGATCATACACAGTGTGCTGGTCAATGACTCAATGTCTGGACAGAGACTGATGAGAAGCAGTAGTCCTGAGAGGTATCACGGAGTTAACTAGATCAATCTATGCCCATGACAGGGGGGCAGTAGGTCCCTGGCCCCCCCCCAGCCACACAAAATGGGAAGCGAAAAGGAAAAGTGATAGGAAGATGGGAGATGGGCTCAAGGAAAGAAAAAAAAAACAGTGGCAACAATCTATGGCGGAAAACTTATTTTACTAACTATGATATCAGAATGCAAGATAACACAATATCATATAATCTAATTGAAAGTGAGACTAATAAATCAAATAAGATAGGAGAGAGAGTTCCTGAGACTGAGTCAAACCTGAAAAGCTTGGAACGGATAGGAAAGCACCCTCCAGCACCCACTGCCAGGCAGTAAGAGATCACCCCACCCAGAAGGGCCAGATCCCATGACTTCTGTGATGTATAGGGATAGGTACCTGGAATTGGAGCATTAATACTTGAACTCCCATTGCACTACATGATATTATGATGCGGATACTGAAAACCAAAAAACATAAAACCATGACAAGAGGTCATTACTGGAACTAATGTTCTTTAATATCTTCATCAGTGAAATTAACTGATCGAGTACACCCACTGCAAGTTTACAGATGACATCAAGCTGTGTGGTGAGTTCAACACCACACCATGAGGGACAGGAATGCTATCCAAAGAGACTTGAGATGGACTTGAGCAGTAGGTCTTGGTGAACTTCATGATATTCAACAAAACTTAGTGCAAGGTCTTACACTTGGACCATGGCAATCCCCACTATCAATGCAAGCTGGGGGACAAGAGGATTTAGCACAGCCTTGCCAAAAACATCTTGGGAACATTAGTGGATGGCAAGTTGGGTATGAACCAGTAGTCCTCACTACTCAGAAAGATGCCCAGATACTGGGCTGCATCTACAGAAGTATGGCCAGCAGGGCAAGGGAGGTGATGCTACCCCTCTGCTCTCCACTGGTGAGAACTCACTTGGAACATTGCATCCAGATGTGGAGTCCTAAGTACAGGAGAGATATGGACCTGTTGGAACATGTCTAGAGGAAAGCCACAAAAGCAACCCAAGGGATGGAACACTTCTCCTGTGAGGACAGGCCAAGAGAGTTGGGGCTGTTTAACCTGAAGAAGGTTCTGGAGAGACCATAGAATCGTAGAATCATAGAATCACAAGGTTGGAAAAGACCTATAAGATCATCCCAGATAGCAGCCTTACAGTATCTAAAGAGTAGCTATAAGAAAGGAGAAAATTGACTCTGTAGCAAAGTCTGTTGTGAAAAGTCAACAAGAAATGGTTTTAAGCTAGAAGTGAGATTCAGATTTAATACAAGGAAAAAAAAAATACAGTAACAGTAGTGAAGCACTGGAAAATGTTGCCCAGAGAGCTGATGGATGTTCTGTCCCTGGAAACATTCAAAGTCAGGCTGGATCAGACTCTGAGCAACCAAATCTATCTGCAGACATTTCTGTTCATTGCAGTGGAGATGAACTAGATAATCTTTAAAGTTCCCTTCCAACTCAAATGGTTCAATGATTCAGTGACTCTATGATTCACTAGTTGCTAATTCAGATGGGGGGTAAAATGAGTGATTAGAAACAGTGTAGTAATTACTACACAATGAGATGATCCTCTGATGTATTCCCTGCAGAAATATGATCTCGGAGAATTTATGCTAGGCCCTCTTCAAGTAATTACTGTCAATTCATGCTTATCTGCTAGCTTTTTCACCAGGTTTCCATTTTCACTCCTTCCTTAGTGAAGATACTGACTCTGACAAAAGGAACCATTTATCAAGGAGTTCACATGTCAACTATTCTGTCCCTTTCCTGAAATTACACAAAAGATTACAGTCAGTCCTTGACCAATATGCACCTTATCATCTAAATAATAGAGCACATAATAATCAATGTCAAATGGACTTTAGTGGTAGCAGATAGAGATATATCATTCAACAGAAGTCTGTTTGCCATTGCTGGACATCTTCATTTAAAAATTTTGAAATCACAGGCAGCTTTTGAATAAATCACCAAGACTGATCAAGCAATTGCAGGGTCTGTGGTTGTAACAAACCTCGAAGAATTTTTGAAGAGTGATACTTCTCCTTGGGAACCATACAGGAAGAGAGAAGTACTTTTGAGATACCTTCCTGAAGAGTAGCATTGCTTACTCACAAGACATCAAGAGAGGGGATTCCCTGAGCATTTAAAGCAATAACATTAACTTCAGCTGGGCTGTCTTTGTTTCCCCTAATGCTGGACAGGAGAATATCCACTTATAGCTTGTGCATGGGCCTACATTAGGTAATAAAAATTCAAATCCTCAAATGACTAAGCAAAGTGGAATTCCTAATATAATGACTACAGGAATTAATTTAAAACTTTTCAGTGGAAAATGGAATCAGCTTGCACCAACTGTGAAAGCAGTAAAAGTGATCATTTTACTATCTGATTCAACTATTACTGCAAACTAGGTTTTACTATCTAGTACTGTGAACAGCAAGTCTACAATCAGGAAATAATCATCCAGTGTATCCAAATACTCACAATCACAAAAAATCACAAGGGTTGTCTGAAAACAATTCCTTTGAATTAAAACATAAATATTCATGTCTTAGGCTACTGTGCAAACACAATAATGTTAAATTCACTGATTTGGGACCCAGAATACAATTTATCTTCTAATTTCAGTTTGCAGAGTGAATGCACAATAAGAATCCAGTAGCCTTGAAAATCTACTTGAAATCTCCTGAAAATCTGCCCTCCCCTTTTTTGTACATTTGCAGCTACTGTGATACAGAACAGAAAACTTTATGTTGGGTTCACATGTCTTGCTACAGAACCAGCCTCTCACAGACATCCCTGCTTATCAGGGTTTCAGAAATGGAAGCATATATGAAAAAGAAAATTGTACCCACTAACATCAGCACTTAATGAACATTTATGAATACCAAACAGTGTATGTTAAGCACTATAATACAGTGGATAGTGCATTTCAGCAGTGGTGGCAGTAACATGGAAAACAAACCATGTTCTGCCCAGCCACACATCATGAAAGGAAGAGTGTCTTGAACAGCTCATCCACATGAAATGACTAATGGTGGTGATAATGCATTTTGTGGCTGAGAATTTTCTCTATCAAATAGTGTGATTGTGTTCTTTGTATCTGTTGTACTTTCCATGGAAATAAATAGGAGACATTATTTTCAGAGTACCTGCACTTTCCTGAAGTGCAATATTCATCTTTTCTTGCAACTCATCTATCTTCTCTACACAGGAGAAGCAAAGTGAGTCACCTAAAGAAATATACAGTGACCAAATTTTATTTATTCTAAAGTTTTAAATAAATTTTGTTTTCAAGGCCACATATACAACATGTGAGGGGCATGTAGTGACTATGCCCTGGCAAAAATCAAAATGAGAACTCTGAAATTTAGGAGAGAGAACTTCAGGTTACTTTAAGAGTTACCAAGAAGCTCTCCTCAGGGACAAAGGAACAGAGCAGAGATAGCAAATATCTAGGGATGCCTTTCTGAAAGCACAAGAGCTTTCTGTCCCCAGTTATGGCAGAATAGGCAAAAGAGACAGGGAACCAGCATGACTGAGCAAAGACCCTCTGGTCAAATTGAGAGATAAGAAGAACATGCACTGGACACTGGAAACAAGGATGTGTTGCCTGGGAAGAGAACAGGGTTGTTGTCCAGACATGCAGAGATAGGATCAGGAAAGTCAAGGCACAGATGGAACTTCAGTTGATAAGGGATGTGAAAAATAACAAGGAATTCTAAGGTACATTGATCAGAAGAGACAGGCCAAAGAGAGTGTACTCTCTCTGGTAAATGGCGGGGGGAAACAGGCTGCAAAAGTCATGGAGAAAGCTGAGGTACGCAGTGCATTTTTTGCCTCAGTCCTTACTGGCAGCAGAATAGTAATATTTTTCACATTCCTGAACCTCACATTCCTGAACCTCCTGGTGAGAACTGAGGGAGAAAACTTCCCTTCACAGTAAGAGAAGAGCAAGTCTGAGACCACCTCATGAGTCGGAATATGTACAAGTCTGTTGTACATGATGACATACATCCCTGCTTCTTAAAGGAACTGGCTGATTTGGCTGGCATCATATTTGAAAAACCATGACTGCCTGGTGAAGCCCCCAAAACTGGTAGAAGGAAAATATAATTCCTATTTTTAAGAGATGGAGAAAGGTAGAGCTGTGGAACTACAGTCCAGTGAGCCTCTTGTCTGCATCTGAGAAGATCATTGAACAGATCCTCCTGGAAGAGACGCTAAGGCACCTGATGTACAAACAGGTGATCCAAGACAGCCAGAACCACTTCACCAAGGGCAGATCATGCCTGGCCAAACTGATGGCCTTCTCTTATGATGGGACGACATCAGTTAACAAAGGAAGGGTAGCTGATGTCATCTACTTGGATGTCTGCAAGACTTTTGACATGGACCCACACCACATCTTTATCTCTAAATTGGAGTGATACAGGTTTGAAGGGTGATCTGTTCAATGGATATGGAATTGGCTGGAATGTCATAGCCAGAGGGCTGTGGTCAATGACTCTTTGTCTGGGTGGAAGCTAGTCATGAATGGTGTTCCGCAGGGGTCTGTCTTGGGACTGGTGCATTTTAACATCTTTATTAATGACATCAGTTATAGAATTGAGTGCACCCTCAGTAAGTTTGCAGACAATACCAATCTGAGAGGTGAAGCTGATGTGACAGAAGGAAGGGATGCCATCCAGAGGGATTTGGACAGACCTGAAAATGAGACATTGTGAACCTAATGAGGTTCAACAAGACCAAGTGCAAGGTGTTGTGCTTGAGTCAGAACAATGCCAGATATGTGTAAAGACTGGAAGAACAACTTGGTAGCTTTCTTGTTGAGATGAATTAAGCGTTCTGGTATAAGAAAGCTTAACATGAGCCAGAAATGTGTGTTTGGAGAATGGAAAGCCAACAGTATCTTGGTTTGCATCAAGAGAGGGTTGGCATGCAGAGATAGGAAAGTAATTATCCGTCTCTACTGTGCCATTTTGAGGTTCAGGTCTGGGACCTGCAGGTCAGGAATGTTTTGAAAGTTTTGGAACAGATCAAGAGAAGGACAACAAATATGATCATAGGGCTGGAGCACCTCTCACACAAAGAAAGATTGACAAACATGGTCTTGTCAATCTTCAGCTAGAAGAAGAGGTTCAGGAGGAACATCGTTATGGCTTTCCAGTACTTAAAAGGAGCTTATAAATTGGAGGGAAACTTTTTACACAGCTTGATAGTGATAAGACAAGGGTGAATAGTTTTAAATTAAAAGGGAAGGTTTAGATTAGACATAGAATCATAGAATCATAGAACCACAAGGTTGGAAAGGACCTACAAGATCATCTAGTCCAACCGTCCACCCATTACCATTGTTACCACAAGCTACTAAACCGTATCTTGTAGCTCAGGAACTTTTACACTAGGACAGTAAAAAAGGAACTTTTTCACTAGGGGAGAGGTGAGATGCTGAAACAAACTGCCAAAAGAAGTTGTAGGTGCCCCACCTTTGGAAGTCTGGCCAGAGGCAACCTAATCTGACTTAGTGGATGTCAACTCTGCCTGCCGTAGAGGGTTTGAAACTAGATGGTCTTTGAGGTCCCTTCTAACCCAAGCCATTCTATGATTTTATGATTCTATGAAAATAACAATGAAATGGAACAAAAGTAGAGCTATTTACTCTGACAGTATGAAGGTGAATCTTCAGTTTTTTCAGACGCTGGCATTTGTTTCTGTGTTTGGGCTTGTTCTGGGCTTGAATTGTCTGCCTAAGGACAGATTCAAAACAACTGTCTTTCCCACACCAGTTCCTCCAATCCATATAATCTCTCTGGAGGACAGCTCCTCCATGTTGTTTTTGTTGTTGTTGTTGTTTGTTTGTGTGTTTGTTTGTTTGTTTTATCTCTTTCTCCCCCAGCACTGTCAGTAATACACACAATAACTTACTTGCTATCACATTTTTTTATTTCATAGCCTTTTAGTGGTTGAAGAAATTTAGCATTGCTGTCTGAGACTTACACAAACAGTTCTCTGCAAAGCGTCTCCTGGTTTTGTCAGCTGCATGAGCTAATGCCAGTGAAACTCCAGTGCTTTGGAAGAAAATCCAGGGGCACCTTGAGGGTTTTATTTTTTATTTTTTTGTAAAGTTCAAGATGATTAATTATATGGGACTCAAGATATGTAAAAGTTATCCAAGTTTTCACCATTAATCACATAAATGAACAGAAAATAATTAGTTCGTAGTGACTTTCTGGCTTATTATAATCAGCCCAACTCAAATCGACTTAGCCCAGAGAGCCAAATATAGCAAGGAAAAAACCTCGAGGCATTTTTTCGCTATGTGTTGCCTGTTATCACACAGTGAGGTTTCTGTTCAAATGATGTGCCTTATTAAGGCAGGCGAAAACCATTTAAACAACGTATCAGAAATGCAGACAAGCTGCAGAAAAATACATGTATAAAGAGTATATTTTTCTTGAAATATATTGATGGCTAAGGCTGCTAAAACTTTAGAAAATGTGTTTTCTAAAGCACTGACATTATGTTTTTCTAGTAATGCAATCGGCTTCTTTTTTTCTTTTTCTTTGCACTCACTTCTTTCTCCCTTATTCCTTCTCCTTATAATGGGCTTGAAGAATGGTTATTATTCCCTTTTATTTTACTGGCTTAAACCATGTGCTTATTAGAATAAATGTTATCATTATCCTTTTTATTTTATGATTATTAATTTTTTATTTGATTGCCAATACTTTTACTGTAGGCTTAAAGCCTTGAATATTACAAGTTATGGAACAATAATAAAATGCAAAGGCTTGAGTATTATTCTTTCTTTTTCTTAATAAATATGACCTTAATTTTTAGAGATCTCTTCTAGAGCTAGGTACCCCAAATCATATTTAATTGCTAATTGTTCTGACATCTATAGCATTTGAGACCTCAGTCTGTCTGATAATTTGACTGTTTGCATTATACAAAATTCTACTTTACATGTTTATCTCTGAAAGTCTGGACATCATGACTTCAGCAGACTGCTGAGACAGATGCCTTTTCAAATGGGTTTCACAACCAGCACACTTACGTAAGTGATAAACTTAGGAAACATAGAATGGTTATCTGTGTTTCATTTCACTAGGACTGTGAGGTTGAGTCAGGAGAGCTGCATTACCAGATACAGTTAAGATAGGGTCCCAGGACTTTCCCTGGTGTCATGAATAAAGAGATAAGGCTCAAGAGAACATCAGATATGTCCCAATATTTTTTGTTGTGTAACTTCAATCTCATGATGCAGCAAAGAAAATATCCTTATTTTGAAAGCTCAATAGAACTTCAGCATGCATCTTGGACAAATTAAAGACTTTATTTAAAAGCAACATGGCTTGTAGGCAGAGACAAATCTGTACAGTTCTCTTTAAGCAACAGGAATAAGACTTCAGGCTTTCATATGACAGCACAGTGGAAAAGGAACAGTTAGAAGATTCAACTTCAGTCTCAGTACAAAGTTAACTAATAGGAACTGGCTGCCCAGAGAGGTTGTGGAGAGGCTTCTTCTTTCTAGATATTTAAAATCTGCCTGGATGCTTTCCTATACAACTTTGAGAGCATCTGCTTTAGCAGAATTTGACTAGATGATCTCCAGATGTCCCTTGTGATTCTTATGATTCTTATGATTCTTATGATTCTGTGATTCTGTGTGATTCAGTGATTCTGCAAATTTAATAGCAACTTGTTAACCTGAGTGCCATTGCAGAAATAAATCAACAAATGAGATCATTAGATGACTCAGACACCTTAAAATTATTTAACTCTCTTTTAAAAGTCTATTTTTAATCCCACATTGTGTGGGGGATTAAGGACTTGTAATTATTTCAACATGGCATTAAAAACAAAGAACAAGGAGCTACCTAAAGATAATTAGTTGAGCAGGAAGGCACCTTTGCAACTCTTATGAAGAAATGCTCAAGACAGAATATTCAGTCTTACTCTTCCTTATTTTGAATTTGGTATTTTCTCATTTATATAGGCCTCAGAACTCTTTCTTTCATAAATGAAAGCTGAGATCAATGCTTTTAAATTATCACTGGTAGTAAGATGACAGCATGTGAATAAAAGACCAGTTTAGTGTCATCATACAAAAAATAAAAACATGCTGTTTGCTTCCCTCATAATGTTGGTGAGATTTTCCCACTGGCTTTAAATACCTACCCAGATTTTTCTGGGGAAAAAAAGTACAATACACCTCAGGAACTTGAAATAACAACCAAATTACAGTATGCAGAGAAGTTACAGAACACATTTGTGAAAGTAAATACCAGTGCATTCTTTGAAGAAAAAAAAGTATGTGGGATGACGTTAAGAAGAGCAAATTGCTTGTTAAACTCAGTGCCCCTGCAAGAACTGAGAGATTTTAGGGACCTATGGAAGTAGAAGTTACACCAAGACTCTTGAAGATGCTCATTAATCAAAGAGTCACGACAAACATGGAGCTTTCACTAAATTTATGTTCCCAAAAGAAACACCTCCGCTTTTGCCATTTTTTGTTTGTCTGTTTGTTTGTTTGTTTTTATTCTTTCTAATTCCCTAACAAACCAGATGGTTGCAGAATAGCAGTCAAACCAATAAAGATTACTTAACACTTTACAAGAGATAAATTCTAATCTAAACTCGTATTTCTGTTCATTCTCATCCCACAGTTCATGTAATGGCTCAAAAAGCTTTGCAACACTCTAGGTATGGTAGCAGACTAAGAATTACAAATATTTTAGTGAAGCTTCTCAGCTCTTTTACAAACCTGTGTAACTTCAGCTTGATTATATTGCTTTTATTCCGACTTTTGTAATCAAGTTTTGTCTATTCAGGCTAAACTTTTTTTTTTTTTTTTTTTTTTTTTTTTTTTTTTTTTTTTTTTATGTAGCACCAGCCTGTTATTACATTTGCACAATCTCCAGTTTAAAAGCTAGAAGATAACAGCTTGAGCACATGGTCACCAATAATATAGGTAATAATATATATATTTTTTCTATTAACAGTAATACACATGCATCAAACAGGGTCATAACCTGAACATTTATAATAAAATAAGAATTAAAAAAAACTGAAATAGTATTGCTAATAAAACATCTCTTTAAATTTTCTCATTTATGGTACATGTCTGTGTCTGTAAATGTGTGTGTGTGTGTGTGAGTTCCTGACATAACAGAGCCAAATTAAATTTTGCATATTATATCAAAACAAGTGCAGTCACAGTAACCATTTATTTCTCAACATTTTCATTTCTTTTTTTAATGAACTTTCCCTGAGGACATTCTCACAATTGAACATTTATTTATTATATGCAACAAAAAGAATTTTGATTGTCCCAGCTGTGGCAAAGGAATATACTTTGATAAGCATATAGTGCCATAGATGAAAATAACAACACAAGTAAGTAATTAAAAGCTTTGGAATTTAAGGGTGAAATTCTTCTCTGACATGTTCGTGTGGATTTTAATGTCACTATTGTAGAAAAATGAATCCTTAGAAAAAGAAGTAGCTTAGGAATGTTTGTCCTTACTTTCCTATTTCTCAAGAGCAATTACATTTCTTCAATATTTGGCAAAACTAATTCTAACTAATGTGAAATCTTAGTGCACTTGACTTGGAAAACTGAAATTATAGGAACATTAACTATGTAAAAATTACATATATATATTTTGTATTTACACATACAGTGGAAACTGAAGAAATACTGATATGCACCAATGTCTTGCAGAAATATTCTACATGAACTACAAAACCATGCATTTTTTCTGGATGAGGACACACAGTCAAGTAGCCTGGGAGTTCCTTTGCATCACCTTATTTGTAATTATTATAATTATTTATGTATTCAACTCATTTTACATTAAAGATTTTTGTACTTCTTTGAACTGCAGTGGAAAATAATAATCTATTTTAATGTATATAAGTGGGAAAAGAGGAAGGCATTGTAGCACACAATGTGTTTAATCAGTACTATGTATGGAGTATCATAACTTGTAAAAAAAAGTCCTTTTACACAGTATTGAAAAAAAAAAAAACCTTACAGATTAAGAATAATTTTGAATTTTGTGTTGTTGTTTCCCTAGCATTGTATGTCCTGTATAGTGAAGATTCATGCCCTAAGATTTCATAGAATGATAATAGTTAAAACTCACTGACAAATACCTCTTCAGCTATTTTCAGTTATAATAACTTTTTTTTTTTCCTTTCTTTTTTTTTCTTTTCTGTAGAATTCAAATTATATTGGGAAGAAGACAGTGGTGGAAAAGTTGTTATTCATTCTAGTGTGGCAATATCTAAGATCTCTGATGAGAAATGATGTAAATTTATTCTTGCCTTGATTATCTACTTCAGGTCAGTGCAGTGCAACTCTCATTTTCCTCATGTAAAATTTGGGGTCTGGGAGGAAAGTTTTCATTTTTAGTTGTTTCTTTTTTTTTTTTTTTTTTTCTTTTTCTTTCCCCTCTACCCCCCAAAACATGTAACTCACCTTTAAACAGAAAATCTTTTCTCCTGAATAAACAGAAGCCAAATAAACTGATCCCCCTTTGCAGGTAAGTGTGTGTGGGGGGATGTCTGTGTGTTGGTAGCAAATTTGGAAGGACATTGCTGATGTTTTGGAATTATGCCTATAGGAAGATAATTCATAAATTTATTGATAAATGTTCTACTTCCTTGGTGAAGTGTAATGGTAAACAATGAAGTTCTTTTGGAAAGAAAACTTAAGTGTGATATAATGGTATTTCTAGCAAATAAACAGAAGCAATATAACAGCTCCACCTACAAATCAGAGTAGTGGGAGGAGGCTTGGATGTTTATAACGTAGAGTTTGTGTTTAAAATGAAAATAAAATGAAAGCTAGTAAAGCTTATTTGCAGTAATTTTTTATTTTGTTTATTTATTTATTTATTTATTGGGAAAGAAGCAGTGGAAGTTAATGTGAAATTATATGAAAATATATGCGAGGATTTTTAGTAAATTCTTGGGGCATTTGCCTGAGTTTAGTCACAACTCAAAATCATTACTCTCATCTTATCAGTTTAAAGCTGAGATGGAAACTCAAAGTGGCAGCACTGTCAGCACTGAGACATAATATCACAAAGCATTGTGCTTCCGGGCCAGCGAACAGGGGCACTGAAAAAGGGGAAAAAAGCAACTGTATTCTATGTATCATCACCATATAACGTCATAAATTAGAATAACACATTTGCCAATGAAAGCAGGAACAGGAGTGAATATGTGAAGAAAGATACCATACCACCAAGAACCTAATTCATTTATTTCTAAAAATTGTCTGATGATGAGATAGAAGAATGGTAACAATCTGTTATTTGTCAGAATATTTGAGGAAAAAAAGAAAAAGGACTTCCTCCCCTACTTCACACATGTACACATACACAAAACAAAGTGAGAAACCATAGAAGCAAGATCTAGTGTGTAGTTCTTACATGCAAAATTAAGCAATGCAAGACAAAAAGCCTTTGAAATTATATTTAACATTGTAACATCTCTGTTCCCTCACAACAATTCCATTAGATTCAAAACTGACAGTTTGCAAAGATGTTTGCTCTCTCTCTTTCCTGTTCAGATTCAGACCTCTCACACCTTTCTGGTGTACTATCAGGCATCAATTTGTCTGTGTGCATATATTTGCAGAGGAAGCAGTGCTTTAGTCTACTTCATGTGAAAGCTCAAGAGGAAATTGTGAAAGGAATGAACAGTACAGGCATGTCTGACCTGCAGCCTGCAGGCCACATGTAACTTGGCATCTGCCCCATGTCATCGTGTCACTCAGCACCAAGTGAACATTGCTGCAGTGTTAACACTGTCTGGACTGAAAGCAGGGCTTGGGGAGGGTTCAGTCCAGTGCTAACTCAATTTATGGTAAATAATTTTTATGTACTTCAATACATTTGTTAAAAAAAAATATTTGAGAACAGCAAAAAATAAAATCATGGAATCCTTAGAGTTGGAAAGGACCTTTAAGATCATCTGTTCCCTGAAATGAACAGAGATATTCACAGATAAATCAGGTTGCTCCAGTCTGGCCTTGGATATCTCCAGAGATGGATCATCTACCACATCTCTGGGGAGCTTGTTCCAGGCCTTACGACCCTCAGTTTTGGCTTGTCCACAGACCCTGTTAAAGAGTCTGTCCCCTTCTTTCTTGTAGCTTCTCTTTAGATATTGAAAGGCTGCTCTCAGGTCATCTTCAACTCTTTTCTTCTCCAGGTTGAAAAGCCCCAGCTCTTTCAGTCAGTCCTTGTAGGAGAGGTATTCCATCCCTTGGATCATATCTGTGACCCTCCTCTGGATGCTTTCCAACACGTCTATGTCTCTTCTGTACCTAGGACTCAGTACTCCAGGTGAGATCTCAACATCACAAAGTAGAGGGGCAGGATAACCTTCCTACACCTGCTGGCCAGGCCTCTTTTGATGCAGCCCAGGTTATGGTCGGCTTTCTGAGCTGCGAGAGCACATTGCTGGCTCATGTCCAGCTTGCCAACCTATTGTACTATCCTTTTCAGTAGGGCTGTACTCAATCCTTTCATCCCTCAGCTTGTATTGGTACTGGGGGTTGCCTTGACCCAGGTGCAAGACTTTGCACTCAGCTTTGTTGAATCTCATGAGGTTCTCCTGGGCTCACTGCTCAAGCCTGTCTAGGTCCCTCTGGATGGCATCCCTTGGACATGTCTATTGCACCTCACAGTTTGGCGTCTTATGCAAATTTGCTGAGGGTGCACTTGACCCCACTGTCAATGTCATTGATGAAGATATTAAAGATGTATCTCTCCCAGCACTGATCCCTGGGAGACATCACTTATCACCTATCTCCATCCGGACATGGAGCCATTAACCATCACTCTCTGGACTCAATCCTGCAGCCAGTTCCTCACCCATTGGACAGTCTACCCATCAAATCCATATCTTTCCAATTTGGAGGGAAGGATGTTGTGTGGGTGTACTGTGTCGAAGCCCTTAAAAAGTCAGTAGGTAGCCATGGTTTTCATTTTCATAAAGGAGTTTGAGAGTAGGTTTCAAGACTGCCATAAGAACATCAAGTTTTTGGTTTATTCACAACTCCTTTGTCAATTGTAAATATACTACTTGAGAATTTTCAAATGGAATAGAGTTGCAGTCAAAAATTTGATCATATCTCTTTACCAGGCTTTTAGTAGACTTACCAGAGAGAAATATCCCTCACTTCACAATCACACTTATTCATGCCATCATTTTTTAGCAGAATCTACATTTGTGAACAACTGTTTTCAAGAATGAAGCATAGGAAAAGTCAAATTTCCTCAAAAATCTCTGACGAACACATTGAGAGCTAAGAATTTCAACTATTGACATCAAATCAGACTGATGAGTTGGTTTTTAGAAAAACAAGGTCAGATTTCCCACTAGTTTTATGTTTTTGATGCTTACTTTTTAGTGTGTTTTAATTAAAAAATACTAATAATAACAAATGAAAACAAGTTTTGTTACTTATGCATATTAACTATACTATCCAGCTTTGAAGGCTGCTCTGAAAGCAGTGCCTCCTGTTTTATGTTGTTGTTCCACTTCAGAGGTGAATGTTGGTGGTATTGCAGTAGAGCCTAAAACTTTCTGAGAATATTCTATCACATTTTGTTGCTCTATGACAGATGGCAGCAGAGGAGAAGTCTGGCATAATGACATCTGACATGGAAGTACATATGAAGCAGAGGTGTGGAATTGAGTTCATCCCTGCAGAAAAAAAAATTGCACTCATTGACATTCATTGATACTTGCTGAACATTTATGGACACCAAACAGTGAATATGAGCACAGTGAAGCTTTGGGTGTTATGCTTCAGACATGGTGACATTGACAATGCATTGCTTCTGCTGATGCATGTCGTTACAAGTGTGGCATTCAGACTCTTGTTCATTGCTGGTGAAAATGTATAATGGTGGTGATTGTTGAATAAGGATGTTTTTAGCTGAGAATTCACTCTAATGAATTATGCCATTGTGTTCTTCAGATTGGTTGTAGTTTTTATGGAATTAAATAGGAAGTTTCACTTTCAGAGCAACCCTTGTAGATATGGCCCTAGATAATTCCTCTTCATGTAGTGGTCCAGACAAGCCAAAAGGTTGGACACCCGTGGAATAGGGCCTTGGAAAACATCCCTTTTCTTGTTTCTCTTTCTGCTCCATTGATGTTTCCCCAGAAAAGGGGATAGAACAGTTGATGGGAATAAGGATGGGGAACAGCAAGGAAATTATACAGAATAAACAAAACTTATCTGATTTCATGGCTGTGGTCAAATGCAGTGGCCTTTAGATCTTACCTGGACACACTGCTGTGGATGATGATAGAAAATCTATGTAAGCCATGTCAGATGTGGGATTGGGTTTTCACATACAAAACAAATACTTTGATTACAGAATGATAATCAGCTGAGATAACACTAACGATGAAAATATATAGAGAAACAAAAGTGTAAAACTTCAAGATCAGTGGAGGTTCTAGGGAATTTTTTCAGGATCTCTTGATCCAGGAGAGTTTGTTAGTTTCAAAGATTAGGAGTCAATTCTCTGGAATTACAAGCAAAAATGAATCTGAAATTTTTCCATGAATTTTAGACAAGTCCAAATTTACTGCCTTCAAAACCCAAACCATTTTACTGAGGCACACACATACACAGACGAGAATCAAAATCTCGACTGAAAATTTGCAGTAATAGGATTTCCTTCTCACTGCAATGAATATGCAATCTATTATTAATATTGTGAATAATTTTAATAATTTTGCAACAATAACTTTATTAGAACACCAAGACTTTGAAGTGCCAAAAGTTTAAAAAATACAAAGTAGAAGACCCCAGTGAAAGAACATTAAGTCTAAACAGAAGTTCTGATCTGAGTATATTTGGACAATAAAAGCCATAGAATAGATTATCATACAGTGGAGTAAACATCCTAAGTCCTAGAGTGCCATATCTACAGCCTCCTGGTAAATTTCCAAAAGTAGAAGGTTTTTTTTTTTTTTTTTAATTATTATTACTGTTTCTTTTTTTTTTCCTGCAGAATCTCCCTTGTTGACATAAGCCAAGACAACAAAAAAATTTATGAGCATTATTGCATTAGCTACAAGTACCTTTCAGCATTGTAGTGTCAGCAAGGTGATATGATATTTTCCTACTCTGCAGTGACACAGATACATTAGCCAACAGTGGAGATTAAGCTATAGAGACTTAGCGATGGGCAACCCCTGAAAAGAACACTATCTTTTGTTGATGTGAAGAAAGAAAAGAAAGCAATATACCATGAAAGTGAGTAACACTGTGATCCTTACCAAGATTTTCTCCTAACCCTCTTTGCTCCTCAGTAGTAACTGAAGGACAAATTCTACAAACGCAGCTCAAGTGAAGAAACAGAAAAGATAGAAGTTTTACTAAAAAAAGTGAAAATGTTATGATGTATGTTTCCTAAAAGAAAACAACACAAAAGCATCTTTTCAGTCAAATATTTTTCGAAAATGATGAGCCAGTTCTTTTGATTATGAGGCGGTTACAAAGACCTGACATTTGCATACTTTAATGGCGAATAAGGCCCCACTAACAACTTACTTGGTAAGTATGGCATCAGGTCTACTTGGCATAGTTAGTGACAAGAAAGCTTAGGCATGTTACATGACACAAAACTTTTGCTGGTAATAGGATGTTACACTTTTTCTGTCTTCATGTGTTACGTTCTTTCTACACTTTTCCAAATCTGGCTAATTAAAAATAAAGGAAATCGCTTTAGAACTGAACTATACTGTAATATCACAGCCTGAAAAAGTGGAATTTAATCTTTGAGGTTTTTTGATACTTCTTGCTCATAACTCCAACCAAAACTATTATTTGAGAGCATTTTTCATAAATTCTAGGAGATTCCTTACTCCAGAAGTCACACAAAACTATTACAGTTTCATTTTAGCCAATAGCCAATAAATATACAAGTAGCATAAATTAGTGCAGAGAATCGTCAGAGCTTTACTGATTCACACAAATTGAGAGGATAGTTCTACAATTTTTGGAGCAAGATATCTGCAGATTAATTTCATGAGGATTATGACTAAATGATGCCATAGAGCCTCCCACATTTAAATAGGAGCACCTAATGACACTTCAGTATCTGAGTTTCACTGTTTTTGCTTGATTTCTATTTATACAAAGCTCTTCCTCTTACTCAATTTTTTTTATTAAGAAAATTTTGAAACTGTATACAATTTTTAAAAAGAGAAAGGATTTTAGGATTTTTTTTTTTATTCCACACTTAGGATCTTTTAGCATTCCATGCAATGAATTTCCAATACCTTAGAGTGGAAGTCACTCCTTTGAATAACAAAAGTCCAAATATCTGGTTAAACCAGTGTTCTAGTCTCCCTTTAGTGAGACTGACATTTTCATAGGAAATTGGAACATTTTACAGTGAGTCTCCAATAGGAAGTAGGCATATGGCTTACTATTGGCTGAAGAGGAAGAATAATTTATCGGTTTAATTTAGACTTGCCACTGGATTTCCAGAATGATATAGATTGGTTAATAAATCCCATTTACAAGGATTCACAGAAGCATTAGTGTTTTCCATTTTCTTCCCTTCTGCATTCAGCACAAGGCAAGTTAGAGCCCCAAGTGCTTTAAAAGAAAATACATCTTGAATACAAAATATGTGAAGCCTTTGAATTTCTTCTGTGTCATGAGAAGAGTGAAGTCTCCTGCTGAAGTCCTGGGATCCTGCAAGAGCACAGGATTTGTTAGCTGGTGTTAAGAAGTGGACTTCATCCCACATTAGAGAGAAAAGGAGAAGTAACTCTAAAGGGTGTGCTAAATTACTTCAAGAGAAAATTTGTATTAGCAGAATATAAAATGAAGAAGACTAATTTCATTATAAAAACAGCGAGATGCAACTTTTTCCAAGAATATACAGCTCACAACCCAGTAAGATCTTACTGTGCACTCTGGCATCATTGCTGTAATGCGAATAAGAAATAAATGCAATAAAAACACCACAAAAACACAGAAGAATAATGCTTGTCTTAAAATTCATCATATTAATAATGCAAAAAGTGATTTCAGGAAAGGAAATGAAGCTGTTAAAGAAACATTCAGCAAGCTCTGAGAGAAAATACTCCCTGTGATTCCCATGGTGGTTTTGCTTGAGGAAGGAATGTTAGACACAGGATGCTAGTGAGTACTGATTGTGCTATAGAAGTTTTAAACACAAATCAAGTATCTGTGGAGAAATGTTGGGAAGAGAAAGAATTAATTCAGACACGACAGACATCTTCTCTTGGTAGGCAGCAATATATGGAGCTAGAACACAAATGAGACCATAAGAGAAGAAGAGGATGTGGCCCAAGAACACATTAAGATGTCTCTGAAGAAGATCCAGAGATCTTGAAATCTATTTCTTTTCTGGATCCTCTTGACTGTAAATATTCTGTTTGCCCTCTGAAGGATGAATTCTCCTTCCAAAATAGATGGTGGTAGGGGAAAGGTATGACTTTCCTATCTCCTTGCACCATCTCTGTTCAATTTGTAAACCAGTAGAGCTGGTGTACTCCCATTATCCCCTGAGAAATTCTGCAAGAATCTTGAAAAGGCCTCCTCTTTGGTCAAAGCCTAATGTTTACATACCTGCAGCTCCATAATCTTAGTGTCTTAGTGTAATTTACCAGGCAGTTTTCCAACTGAATTTCCCTCTTTTTTTTTTTTTTTTTTTTTTTACATCCTAATACAACTGCAAAAAGCACATCTTGGTGTTTGTGGACTCATTATCTGAGCCACCAATACAAATTAAATTCATCAAAACACTAGCTATAGACTACCATCCCCATAAATTACATTGGAAACCTTAATAGAAATGTCATTCACTGGCACTATTATTATTATACAACAGGAGTTCTGTAAGATCTAAAAACTAAAGTACATGTGTACAAATTCCTCATCAATAGTAAAGTCCATATGTATGTTATGATATGCAAATATAAAATTATTTATCAGAGTTTTTTTTAGAACAGTGTTTCTTTTAGTTGATTGCTTTGACAAAAAAAGTCATTTTCAGAGCGGTGATTTCCAATCCTGAAAACTCAGGACACCAGGACACCAAGATGTTATACAGTTAAAACTAAGTTCTCTGTTCAATTGAAAAAACAAAAACAAAAACAAACAAACAAACAAACAAACAAAAAAAACCCTACAACAATCTTTTGTAGAGCTTGACAGAGCCAAATTGTCAAGTCTTGCTATATAGCTTTTCAACCAGAGATGCCTTTGGAATCTGTTTCATATTCTATGCTGAAAGAGATTATAGGAGTGATGATGATGTATGATGGAAACAATATCTTCAATGATTTTTTAACATTCTCATTAGAGAGAAGACAAAGCCTATGGATATCTGAGCCAACTTATAAACCACCATCGCCTTTATTGCAGTTCAGACACTACTAAGATACTCTGGCAGCTCTCATGTAACCCTACGATCTGGCAGAATTAGTAGTAAAGGCAATTGCTATAAAACTGCAATAATTTCCTGCTTTTCACCTTAGACCTGTAGTTTCTCTAGCAGATTATTCTCACATCTGCCCAGGATTCTCTCAATGAGCATAATTCACCCATCCCGGTGACTATAAAGAAAGTACAGCTGGGGACAATGGACTACTTCTGATTCGCATTAGCAAAAAAATGCCTGGGTTAAAAACATACATTGATACACACTGATCTGATTGGTTTTGTAAATTTCACATTCCTTTCCTTATTGAGCAGTTTTCTGGACAGATGTATTTCCTAAAGTATTTTTCATGTAAAATCTAACCTAATCCTTTCAAAATCTTGCTTATTTTGCAAATTGCAGCAATAGCATTAATAGTTATATAAAACAATTCCTTTCAGACAAATCCACGCAAAACAAAATGGGCACACACTTTTCCTGAAATTGTTAGAAGAATTATAGAGAGCAAGTGATTATGGAATAGAAGAGACTGAAACCATAAAACAAACCAAAGCAAAAAACAGCAAAACTGGGGGAAAAAAATGTCTTGAAAAGTTTTTGTTTTTATTTTTATTTTTATTTTTAGAGAATCACTGTTATCTACAGAAATAAAAGTTATGCACACTGGATAAAGAAAATCTGTTGATATTTTTTTAATATACCTTAAGAAACAGAATATTTGAGAAGTAAGGAATTCTGTTTGTTTGTTTGTTTGTTTGTTTGTTTGTTTTTCCTGAAATTTACCATCTCTCTAAGCCCTAGAGGTGCTGCTCAGAGAGAACCAACATGCTTCACAGAAAACATCACATTTTTATACTTCCCAGTGTTAAAACTCAACACTCAGTAGCTTCCTCCCTCTGAATATGATGCTGTCATAGCTACAGAATACTAGTGAGTTGTGGATGTGGGAAGAGTTAATATTGATTTCTGAAGGAAATAAATAGCTATCTTACAAATATCAGGAGAGTGAAGCAACCTTCATTCTTCCTGTGACCCCACAGTGCCAGCTGTAAGGCTTTAGCAAACACAGGCTGTTATACGGCACTTGAGGAATGTTGAAACTAACTGCATTATTCTGATGAGGTTCATTTGTTCTTCCTTCCTTCCCTCCTTCCTTCCTTGCTTTTTTTTTTTTTTTTTTTTTTTTTTTTTTTTTTTTTTTACCTTATGCAATGTAGCTTTACGTGAGAAAATGCTGAGAAAAATCAGCAGCAGGGAGCATTTTAATCTGTCATTCAGGAACTCGTATAAGCAAGTACCTGTATAACAGGGTTTGTGGAATCTGGGAAAGATTGAGTTCTTCAGTCAAGACTTGAAGGTGTGACCTCCTGATTTAGAAGACAGAGTGCTACTTCTGGAATTTACCACTTCCACCATCCTCCCCATCTATTTTTGTCAAGATCAAGAATTGTGCTGCCAGTGGAAATGGCTGCAGTTCTTAATGAAATCAGAAGTGCTCGGAATTAAATCTGTGGTTTCTGAAACATCATCAGCACTCTGTTTTAACTTCTTTTCTTTTCTTTTCTTTTCTTTTCTTTTCTTTTCTTTTCTTTTCTTTTCTTTTCTTTTCTTTTCTTTTCTTTTCTTTTCTTTTCTTTTCTTTTCTTTTCTTTTCTTTTCTTTTCTTTTCTTTTCTTTTCTTTCTTTTCTTTTCCTTTTCTTTTCTTTTCTCTTTTCCTTTTCCTTTTCCTTTTCCTTTTCCTTTTCCTTTCCTTTCCTTTCCTTTCCTTTCCTTTCCTTTCCTTTCCTTTCCTTTCCTTTCCTTTCCTTTCCTTTCCTTTCCTTTCCTTTCCTTTCCTTTCCTTTCCTTTCCTTTCCTTTCCTTCCTTTCCTTCTCCTTCCCTTTCCTTCCTTCCCTTCCCTTCCCTTCCCTTCCCTTCCCTTCCCTTCCCTTCCCTTCCCTTCCCTTCCCTTCCCTTCCCTTCCCTTCCTTCCCTTCCCTTCCCTTCCCTTCCCTTCCCTTCCCTTCCCTTCCCTTCCCTTCCCTTCCTTCCCTTCCCTTCCTTCCTTCCCTTCCCTTCCCTTCCCTTCCCTTCCCTTCCCTTCCCTTCCCTTCCTTCCCTTCCCTTCCCTTCCCTTCCCTTCCCTTCCCTCCTTCCCTTCCTCTTCCCCTTCCCTTCCCTTCCCCTTCCCCTTTCCCTTCCCTTCCCTTCCCCTTCCCCTTCCCCTTCCCCTTCCCTTCCCTTCCCTTCCCCTTCCCTTCTTTCTTCCCTTTCTTCCCTTCGCTTTTTCTTTGATACTGCTTTTATTTTCCTTGGCTTTTCTTTAACTTTTCTTATGCTTCACCTTGCCTTCTCTTCCCCATTTGTTTCCCGACTACTTAGCTGGTAATTTTTTAGAAGAATGGTTATTAACATTCCAAGATTATAGAATAGCTTGTGTTGGAAGAGGCCTTAAAGATCATCTACTTCTAACTCCCAGTTTTCTTTTATTACTGTTCTTTGCTATGTTATCTTACAGAAGTGTAAAACAGACAAGCAAACAATATACAGCTCAACAAAAGGTCAGTAAACCACAGAACTATGAAGCAGAGATTTAAACATTGAGATTGTTAGAGCACATCAGAGAACAGATCTGTGTCAATGGATGAATGAAATCTTCAGCTCTTTTGTTCCACAACAAAGAACTCAACACTAGATTAACATCTGAGTTTATCTCCAGTTGAAATAAGAATTCCAAACCTGGAGGCTCCAGACTTTGCAGCTGAGAACAAGAAGTGTCATAACCTTGGTGGAGATCATCTAGCACAAAGTACACAAGTTCACAGAACCTGAGGCATTTGTCATTATTCTTTGTGAAGGCACTAGAAATCCATTCCAGAAGTGTTTGTCCTTCTGTCTATACATTTTTGAATTTAAAATAAATAAATAAATAAATAATAAGAAAAATGCACATAATTACAGAACTGCTCCTATTATTGAGGAGACAGCATTGTTCTGTGGACACAGCATGGTAGACAAAACAACATTTGTCTTTTGACTTCTTGTACTGTTTCTCTAGGCGGCTTCAGGCAGATAATTTCCTTTTTTAAAATTTCATTTCTCAATTTCCAGGATAAAAACTGGTTCTGAGAATCTTTCTAAGATCTATTGCTTTAAGATTTATTGTGAGTCAGACATTTGGATGTCGTTATTGCCCTCATTACTATTAAGACATTAAAATTATCATTATTATTATAACACTTTTACACTGTTGAGAACAGTTTAAATCATACACCACTGTGCTGAGACCCAAAACTTGCAGTGGATAAACTATTCTGAAAGATAATCTTACCACTAACAAGGTAAAAATGAGAGCACCATGCAACTCAATAGCTTGCTTCACTGATAACAAGGCTTTCAAAAACCGTGAGCCAGATTCTGTTCTCAGTGAGATGAGTGTAAATCTGAGGGGTCCTGCTGAGGTCCACAGGACTGTAGGGAAATTACTGAAAATCAGAATTTGGCCCAGCGGTACTTAAAGTAAATGTGCTCGCTCTAAAGGGCCTGATACGCGTTGGCGCTCAGTGTGCTACACAGAGAAAGAAAAGCAACAGAGACACACGCTAATTAAAACCGCAGATGTGACTTCGTGGCTAGATTAAATAACACCTCTGGAAAGGGGGGAGCTGCCAGATATAAAAGCAGAAAGCTCCTCACTAAGTGGTTTGAAAGCTTGTTGCTGATTTAATTTCTTCTAATTTCTAGAAGCAGAACCGATAGCCTTCCTTTCTGGGGTGACATCTGTCAGTTAAATGCTGACCATATATACTTTCAAGTGCAGTTTAATCTTCCTTACATATGTTTTAGCCAGAACTCAGATGGATATTTAGAGAAAGCTCCAAAGCACTCCTATTTTTATCCTATTTGGGTGAAAAAGGAGCAGACAGGGCACATGCAGCACTGAAGCTACCAATACAGTTCATTTTCAGCCCCTTTTAGTCACAAGGCAAGAATGAAAAGACTGAATTACAGACAGTAAAATACAAGGGCCAAAACTGCATTCTGAAGGCAGCCCTTGGCAGTGTTTTAATTTCCCAGGCAAAAACAATCCTATTTCCACTGGACCTGGGTACTTGGCTTACAAAAGCCATGAAATACACATGATGTTTTGCTTTTGGTTGTGGGATTCACTGAAATTTTAAGAAATTCACAGCACTCCTAAGGAAAATAAATAAATAAAAATCACTGACACTGAATAAAATTGAAAGAAAACAAAGCTAAGTTTCTTAGCCTGGTTTATCATTGTTGAAGACAACGTCTCCTGTGGCTGCTATTCCTATAACATCTGCTGTGTGGCATTGCTCCCTTTCAGATGAGAAGAAGCAGTGCACAGTGCCAGAGAGCCAGCAGCGCTCGCAGTAGCACAGCTCTTGAAAACAGTTCTATTCCCCCTCCTTGTCACAAAGTGATTTAATTGTTATGTTGACTATTACTGCAATGCTCTGCTGTTCAATTTATATATATATATATATGTATATATATATATATTTCTGTAAAGCTACAGGGAGCTAAAAAAGTGTCTTTTGCAAATTATTATTATTTAAGAAAAAAAAAAAAAGAAAGAAATGCCTTGAAAATAATCTACTGGCTGTGAAATCTATTATGAAATATATTTCAATTAAAAAACTACATAATTTATGTGCATAAGCTTTTATTCTGTCGAATTTATTTTTTTGTTGTCTTGTCATAATGCCCTGAAGTAAGCACTTCTGAATTTTAAACTTTAGCATTTATCTTAGCAATCATGCTGTGAAGATAAATATCCCTTGAGGAAGATACACAATTGGATCTTGTATACCAGTAAGTTAGGCTTTGTACAGGTTATTACTGCACTAGGAAGCATGGAGGTTCAATAACAACAATTAGCATTTAGAGATACACTGTTTATGTTCAGTGTATCCTACAAGCATCAGTTAATTAAAGCCATGCAATGGTTGTGATTCAGAAACTCAGTTCTGGGATTCTTAGAAACATTTATGTGGCGTAAAAAGGTCATAAACCAGTTGCAGAATATCCATTAAAAAAAAAGAAAAAAAAAAAAAAAAGTTCTGTTGATGTTAAACATTCTGTAGGGGTCTTCTCCTATTTCTTCTAGCTCAGGCAACATGGAAGGGGCACGTTTGAGATTTGCTCATTCACAGCCATAATGACCAGTCCTGAAGCAAAGAGCACAGTTCTACTTTACACCAGTTTATACAGTTTTTGCACACCTTTGCACGGTCAGCATGTACCAGAAGGGTGAACTGGAAAATTACCATTTTTCTGTGGACAGGCTATTTTTCCGCTGTCTCAGTTCTTTCATTCAGTTTACTGAGTGGTAATGTAAAAATGCTTGCGGACAGCACAACTTAGGGAACAGCCTGAGGAGAAAATATCTTGCTAACAACAAAGCGGACAGCACAGCCACTAAAGTCAGTATTCAGCTGTCACAGGATGCTAATTAGGTTAGATGTTCATCTTAAATCCAGGTGCAGTTGCATTTAAGCCAATCTGAGACTGCACTGTTACTAAAAGGAACACCTACACCTCTCCTCTGCATCAGCAATAGGCTGGTGGCCAGCCAGGCCTTGCTGAAAATAACCCAGAATAAAAATGATTGAGAAATGTGCTGGTACGATGTGGCAAGAAGGTGTTCACAGATGGCTGGCAATAAAAGATATGTCTGCACCTTCTTGGTACTTGTAGAATATTAAGTTAGTTGAAACTGATGATGAAACTGTACCTATAGGCTTGCTTCAGAGTAGCTTTTGAAGAAGACTCTCTCTCTCTCTTTCTCTCTGTCTCTCTGTCTCTCTGTCTCTCTGTCTGTCTCTCTGTCTCTCTGTCTCTCTGTCTTTCTCTTTTTTTTTTTTTTTAATAGAAAAATTCCTACAGTCACTAGTCCACCAAAATAATCATTAGCAAATCTTCTGAATTGAAACAGACAATGGGGTCCTCTGAGTCAATGCACAGTCTCAGAAATAAAACTGGATTTGTAGCATTTCTTTTCTGCCACTCTTAGCAAGAGCATCTGTGCTAAGGACTATCCTGGTGCTTCTTTGACTTACATGGAAATGATCTGTCCTCCTAACATGGACAGAAGAGCTATGATGAATGGGAAGGTGACTACTCCATTAAGGAGCAGCAAAGCCAGGAATAGGTCCAAGTTTCTCATTGCTGGATGCTCTCCGGGGTTCCCTGCCAGCCTTCAAGATGCCACCATGGTAGTTATTTATTCTACAGGGAGGACTTGCTCTCAGGAATAGTCTTATTGATTTCAGTGCTGGCTATACTGCTTATTTGCTAACCTGAACAACTTATACTCTTCTCTGCCAAGTAGTATGAAATCTGAGCAGATATTGGGACACCATAACATTTCAGAGAGTATTACATTCTCTATACTGTGTTGTTATTGCCTTTAGACTTCATACGATCTGAGAACCCAGACCTATGATTCTTATGTTTGTCAATACAAGTTCAAAAAATATATATATATATATATACACATATATATATATATATATATTTTTTTTTAATAGAATCTTGGTTCCTGACTTTGTACAGAAATAAAATCTTTGTGGTCAATTCTAATTCTGCCTTCAATCAGATCTTTGAAGTTCTTGAACAATTTCTACTAACTGCAATCAACATTTGTATTTAAGTTCATTTTCAAGAAAGCTGACAGTATTTTGAGATAGATATCCAAAACTGCATGTCCATGAAAGGGGTGCTCTGGCTGAATGAATGTGTGATCAGCTGTCATCAGGTGCATTACATCCCTGCAGTCACCGAGCAATGAAATAGTTGTCATAAAGCAGGACTCTCTAGTTTTATTTCTAATGGATGTTGGTTTTATTTCCTTTCTTATCCATGTTGACTGTTTTCCTGACTGTGACAATCTTGTCTTTATACAGTAATTATAGAGATAGGGCCATAGTAAGCTGTTCTATGCACTGGGAGCAAATGTCTGTCCTCAGCATTTGATGCATTCTTTTCCTTTCCCCACATGGGTCTGGGAAAACAGAAAAAGGCTTGCTGGAACTGCACTTCATCTCCCTGTGGTGCTCAAACATGCTTTCAGGTAGCAACACCGTGTATTACAACCATGTCCTGCAATTCGGTTGCTCAAATCAAAGATTATTCAAAGAGTAATTTCCCTGGAACAATATGCACAACTGGAAAATATCTTGCCATTTGGAGTAGGTATATTCTATACACAAGTACTGAGGTACAGTGTATCTGAGAATCCCTCTCTGAAGGTAAGAAAATGCTTCTGTGATAATTTTAAATGGAGTTTAGTCAGCACTACTTCCTGGTATTATAACAACATCTATTTATTTTTACAAACATTAGTAAGCACATATGGGAATTTTTAAAGACTTTTTTTTTTTTTTTTAAAGTGTCGTTCTTTTACAGCTTATCTGTGTCAGAACTTCTTTATTTCTGTTTCTCTGTTGCTTTCCCTAAGCTTACTGGGTGACATTTGTGATCACTGTTACCATCTTACAACATTTGTAATATTATCTTAAAGAATCCTAGGGCTGAATTCCAGGCTAGTGTGCTCTCTATAGCATCTCACCACCATATAACCTCTCTGGTTATGAGAGCTGAGTTCACTCCTGACCAAGAGAGAAGGGTACAAATAGAATCACAAAATGATAGAATCATAGAATCACCAAGGTAGGAAAGGACCCCCAAGATCATCCAGGGCAACTATCACCAATATTTCCCACTAAACCCTCAGTACAACTTCTTGAATACATCCAGAGTTGGTGACTCCACCACCTCCCTGGGCAGCCCATTCCAGCACCTGGCCACACACTCTCTCAAAAAAATATTTCCTAATGTCCAACCTGAACCTCCTTTGGTGTAACTTGAGGCCATTCCCTCTCATCCTATCTCTAGTTATGCAGGAGAAGAGCCTGACACACACCTCACCACAACCTCCCTTCAGGTATTTGTAAAGGTCTCCCCTGAGTCTCCTTTTCTCCAGACTGAACAATTTCAACTCCCTCAGTAGCTCCGCATAAAACCTGTGCTTGAGACTCCTTGCCAACTTCACTGCTCTCTTCTGAATGCGCACCAGGGCCTCTATGTCTTTCTCATAGTGAGGGGACAAAAACTGAATACAGTACTCAAGGTACTGCCTCACTAGTGCTGAGTACAGAGGGATGAGTATACTGTCAGCCCACTACCCTGCAAACAAACTCATCTTTCCGTGAAGTCATTCGTGCATTGGAGCAGAAAATCACAACTTAAAATAAATAAACAAACAAATAAATAATAAAATAAAATAAAAAGAGAGAGAAAAGAGAGAGAGAGAGAAAACCGGGGGGGGGGGGGGAGAAGGGAAAGAAAAGAAAATTTAGATTTCTGTGTACGGTAAATTGAAGTATTTCTTCTCAAATCACTGCAGCTACACTGATAATCACTAACAAGGGTTCAGCTTAAAATTTCTATCAGTCGAACAGTCAGTGTTTCAGCATTACCTGTGGTTTTGTTTTGTTTTGTTTTGTTTTTTTTCAGGGCAACAAGATTTCAAGCATGCAAGAAAGCTGCAAACCACAGTGTAGCCATTGCCTCCTTGTAAGCTTGTTGCTTACTTTAGACAGGAAGAAATCTGTTCCTTTCAAAATATAATGGAAAAGATTACTAACCACCACATATATAGCAGCTGGAGATGCTAGTTTGAATGCAACACACACATCAAAACACAAATATTTTTAACAGGTTTTATGCATACCTTCTAAAATTAAGAAATAGTACCTACATAGCAATGCACTTAATCTATCTTTCCTCTCCTTTTACATGTATTTTGATCATCCAATTCTATTGAAAAAAATAAAAAATAATAATGTAATGAATGCATAAAAGGATTGATTTTGCAACTGCAACCTAATCGGCTCCAAATCTCTGCAGGTTGTGGTGCACACCACAGAGCTGAAGCCATGTCAAACAAACAGCTTAAAATGACTCAGAGTCCCCTGTTTCTGTTTCTGGGAAGATTAGGTATTTGGAGGGAGAGGGAGAAAGGGGAGGTATGTGGGACTTTTTGTCATTCTTTTCTTAAGACAGAGAGGAATAGCCTTAAATGCTATAAGCACAGGGTTTGAAAAGGTGACTTCAGAGTGCAGGACTGTGTGGATTTATTTTCTCAGATGTGAAAAGTGTTGCTATGTGATCTCAGGACAGTTGTACTCTTTTTTCTTGAAAGGCTTTGAGATTCAGAATTTTGAGACACTGGTGCAGATGCAGAATCTTAGCAAAATTAAGATAGATAAATAAGTTTCAACAGGATTTAAAAAAAAAAAAAAACAATCTGAACAATCCTATTTGCAGAGATATTATTGCCCTTCTAGATTTATTATAAGATGCAAAAAATCTACAGAAGGAGTGGCATCCTTTATTAAACTGTCTAGCTATTTAGAGTAGTTTCTAGAGAACCCAATTTAATTTCTGAAAAACTCTATAAGTTTCAATCCTTTTCTGTTCTGTAGGATTTCTCCATGGCGAAAATTATTAATGGTTGTGATTCACAGCAAAAATGTAATTTCCAGCAAAATTATTTTTAAGGAAGGAAAAATGGCTTCACTATGAAAGATTTCAGCTTAAAGAAGAGTCTGTTTTTGCAGGCAACTGTTCTAAGCTAATGCAACATCCTCAGCCACTCTCGGGCTCGGTACAACTATGGTGGTGATTTAAAGCGTATACAAATTCAATAACACATTACCCAAGTGAAACGTTGAAGGGTTTGTTAGGTTCAGATCCCCCCACAGCAGTTCTTTTTTTTTTTTTTTTTTTAATATATTTTTTTTCCTTTCTTCTTTTTTTTTTTTCCTTTTTTTTTTTTTCTTTTTCTGGTAGACTCCTACAGCTACCATCTGACTGGTAAATCAGACTGCTTGAAATGAGTAACTCGGGAATGAAAGCAAGTTCTTTCAAGGGGAAATTGCTCCATCATCTTCCATTTGGTGGTATCAGATACTTCCTCAGCACCAAGTTACACTTTAGTGATCTACCTGTGACCTTGCCACAGTTACTGCCCTCCTTGTTACTTGACTTCTAATGAATAATCTAAAGCTGCATTTTACAAAGCAGCAATGCATCCGTTGTCTGCCAAAGCCTGTTCGGGACGGTGTGAATAGGAGAAGAAACTCAGTAAGAAGTGACAGCTCCTCTCCCCCAGCTCAAATGAATAGCAAGAGAGAAAAATCACATTCACAATCTTTCTTGAACACCAAACTGCACTCTTGCGCCTAAAGTACTTTGCAAACACATGTTCCCAGTTGCCTTCCCAGCACACAGTGGCCCTTTGAATCAACAGCACTGAGAAGCAGCGCAGACTGAGGATTTCATTTTGCCAGCAGCCTGCAGCATCAGGAGCGCGCGAGTTGTACACACCTTAAGTTTTAACAGTTGCCATGGTAATGAAAGGAGGCATTACAAAATGCACAAGCTGTTGAACATGTTGCCGGAGCTGAGAGAAAGAGCTAAGAATAAACTTTCAGCTAATTCTCCGTAACGGCGTGCTCCAAGCAGCTGCTGCTCGGCCAGCATTGCGTCCCAGCCAGCAGCTCATTAATACAAGGCAGGTTGGAGCAGGAGGGAGCTGTCCTGCTGAGCTCCCAGGGCCTGCCACTGAAAATGTAGGCTCCTAAAGAAAGAAGAGACTAATTTGATGATGATGATGATAGTGATTTAATTCTCATTTCTGGGGGATGACAGATAAGATCATGCCAGCTGCCTGTGTATGAAGAACCCTTTTTTTTTATTTTAATACAGATTGTAAAATGATGAATTTCACCTTTTGTCCTTTTTACAACCACTGCTGCCTGGGGATGGCTCATGGGGAACACATCAGTTTTCCTGGCCCCTCACACATCGGTATGGAAAGCTTCAGTTTTTAATGCAAAGTATGTCTGACTCCCAAAGCACCCAGTCACATACATGTAAAACCTGTAGCATGCTTGTGTGAACAGGTAAATACCTGTGGACGGTAAATCTAATCCCCCAGAAAGCTAGCCTGAAAAGAAGTTTCTTATTTTCTTCCTTTTTGTATGCTTGCTCATTTCAAGCAGAAAATTTGTAGCACAGTGGGTGTGAAGTCTGCATTTCTGCTCAATAAATGCCCACTAGATGGCAACGTCCTTCACTCCCTCTCCCAGCACTGCAGGAGCTGGATCCCACATAATGCAGGGCGAGTTAGGGGGGTGGCAGATAAGACATAGGGACTTGGAGTCCTATCATTCACTGAGATTTCCGAAGTGCAAAGAAAAACAGACCAGAATATTAATTACCAAACTAATTTCAGTTTTAGAAATAAATTTATCCTTCAGTAACAAAATGTCCATCAGCTGTGTCTGTTGAGAGTGTTTCTGAGCACTTTCCCCAAAGTAATCTCAGGATGTGTAACTCAAATAAATACCTCTGCTCAGAGCTTGAAGAACCATACTGCCTGAAAAAAAAAAAAAAGAAATTGTTCTCCATACACTTTGCTCTCCACTTTCCCAGACATTTTCTGCTATCTTGTCTTTCTCTTGAGCAATGTTTCAAAGTTTTTAGTGCAGAATATCTATGTACTTATCTGTAAAGTGTTCATCCCACTTTGAGTGTAACATAAGAAAAAAAAAAAAAAAAAAAAAAAAAGCAGTAATCTATCCAGGTTTCCTTGTCCACAGACTCAGGAATCATCTCTTCTGGCACTCTCAAATATGTATTTACATATTCTCAAGTACGCATACAAATACTCAGACGCACTAGAAATGCACCTAACAAAATATGTTAAAAAATGAAGAATTTGCTGCAGAAAGAGCACACTGTAGAAAAACAAGATAAAAGCAAAAAGTGGATGTGAGTATGTAAGAGATTATTCTTTTACATTGTTGTCTCAAAACTTGCTGGGGACACCCACAACTCCAAGCAAGTCCTGGTCAAGGGTTGAGCAGTCTTCTGTCTGGAGAACACTGATGGACAAGTCCTGGGCAAGGGTTGTGAAATCCTTTGTCTGAGAGACACAGATGGACAAGGCCAGGGGCAACGAGAGAGAGAGATAAGCCACAGATTAATGGCCAGAAAGTGGTCTTTTGTGTGGGCTTCTCTCGAGGAAGGGCCATCTCAGGAGGTGCTGCACAGGACTCTTACACAAACGCCCAGGAATGCCACAATGGCAGAAGAAGAAGGATAAAAAGGGGTCCTACAACCATGAAGTTTAGGTTTTCCTGTAACAGATTCCTCATGAAGAAGAAGAGGTTTCTGACATGAGAAGCCTCACAACCTGCCTCTCTCCCTCCTGGACTTGCTTTGCACCCTATCTGCATGCTGAAGAAGAACAAAGGCGTCTGCCACCAGATTCCTCATTATGGAATTCCTACATGCTGACCCTGGGCCTGCTACCTGAGTCCTGCTGCTTCCTTCCTCACTAGCTCTGCAACTTCTTCCTGCTGGATCTTGGTGGTGACTATCCTCGCTTCATGCAATTCGTGCTTATTTCCTATCTTTTCTACCCTTCTTCCCTTCCCTGTCATCCTAATTCATAATAGTCACTGTCCTTCCTTTCCCCATCTCCCTAATTAGGATTTATAATAAACTGGTCAGACCACCATTTGATCAGTTGTTTCTTAATCTCATGCTGGGTATACATATATTAAAAAGAACCTCCTCTCCCTCCTATAAATTGGAGTGAGACAGAGTGTTATAATGGTCCTGCACTAAAGAGAACAGTGGGGCAATGTCACTATCTGATGCGATGGCTTATCTTGTAGTAGGAAAGATCAAGTTTTGAGAACTGCATGTTGGTCTGTGTACAGCAGGTTTTTTAGAGATGTTCCCTTAGTCTTGCTGCAGACTGCTGGTAATTATGTCCATATATATATAATACTGAGGCAGCTGTAATTCAATACTGAGAACCGAGTCCTCAATCCTACAGCACTCACAGAGCGATCCTGTTTGACAAAGTGGTAACCACTAGTATTCAGGTTTTATCTACCTTCTTGGATTCCAAGCCAGGAAGAATGTGTCCTTCATGAGAAAATTAGCTTATCAGTACGTTCTGTCTTCTTTGAAATGATTGGTATACTCCATTTCCCAATGAAATATAAGATTCAATTGAAATTCATCTAATTAAAAGTTTAAAAAGAAAGGGACATTGGGAAAGCAGTACCACAATCATCTCTGCAGAAGCTGAGTAGGAAATGAAAAAGATGTGAAAAATCATGTAATTTCACCAATTTTCTTACGCCTTAAAGTAACATCTCTGGGGGAAAAAAAAAATACAGTGATGTAGGGGGGGGGAAAGAGAAAAAGACAAGATCCCTTCAACCTCATGATCTAGAGTGTGACTGGCAAATAATCATTTGTAGTAATGTTTGTTAGAGGACCGTAGCATGAGGAAGACCATTTATACAACATTATACATACAGGAAATATCCACAAGACAACAAACACCAGGTAGTTAAAACTAGTGTAATGGGAAGGCCCTCAGCTTCCCTAAACCACCTGTATCCCACTGGTGTAGCTCACTGCAGGTCTTACAAGAGGGTAGAGACTGGAGGTGGGGTAGAGGGTAGGGAATTAGAGACTCATCAGAACTATGCTGATGAGTCCCATCTTTAAATAACTGTTGGAATCTGTGCCATGGCAAATCATATACTTACAGGTGCACAGGGCAGTTTGGCAATATATTTGGATCATTTTTCTCCAGCTTTTTAAGAGTGGTCACTTAGGAAATATGTACATTGAAAGGCAAGGGAAATTAACACTGACACATTGGTTATCCACACCTACGTCTGAAACGAACATGTTTCCAATTAAAAATGAAAGAGACAATTGTTGAAGTCACTTTGGCAGTGAGAACTCTCCAGCTGCCTTTAGATTCCTGAATAAGTGAAATGTTTGACACAGAAACATATGTTTTTGGCAACGTTGTTTAATCCATGTTTTAAAGGGAAAATTGAAATTCTACAAGGTGTGAAGAAAAAAAAAAGAAAAAAAAAAGAAAAAAAAAGAAAAAAAAAAGATCACTGGAACATTTTCTGTTTGGAATGACAGAGATCACATCACCCTCCTATTCTTCTCTGCAGATTTTCATTTTACTAGAATTGCCTTGCAAATGTGCAAATAGAAAACATACAAGATAGGCATACAGTTGGAGAAAGCAGAGATAGCTGAAACCTCATGTAATGCAGTATCAAACTACAAAATAATGAAGAGGGTCCTGGAAAAAAAGTTAAATCTGGATTAGAAGCAGATTTTTTACAATCCTGAAAAGACTAATCTATATATTTAATTTGTTATTTTTCATTTTCTCACTTGTTAAAACTGAAGAAGCAGAGTAGGGAGGAATATTTCCTATATGTACAATTTGATGAAGAATTACTTTTTTACAGGCATCCCACAGCTCTGCCAAGAGTAGATTTCCATCATTTATCTCCCAGCCTAGCACAAAAATCTGACTCTTTAGTAAACCAGAAACTTAGATAAGCCCATATGAGTCACCTAGTATGGCCCATTGCTATGAACAGGTACTATTTAAATGGAAAACAACCTGAAACACTGTGGTTACTGCACATGTGCCCATAGTGTATCATAGGCTATAGTTCTAGAAAGCAAAATTTAAGTATATGCCTTATTAAAATCAAATGTTTTTTGTTGAAATTTTGGAAATGTTTTATATCTCAAATATAATAATAATAGATAATTTATATTAAATTCCACACACAGAATCAATTAGCAACCAATAAAAAAATAAAAGAAAATAAAAGAAAATTAAATCAAAATAACAAAAATTTAGAACATATTAAGCGTTTCTGCCAAGTCCTGCTTAAAATGAAGCTTTTACCCCCCTTCTTTGCATTTTCTTTGTCACTCTTTGGACCATTACAATATGTTTTTCCTAGGATCCCATGACAGCTTGGTTTCCTTAACAGACTTTTGTGAAAGAACTTCTTGAAAGCTTGTTGAAAGTCCTAATAGACTATGTCAGCCAGTTCTCCTTTACACAGTATTTTATTGACACTTTTAAAGAATTCTAGTAAACTAAAGAAGCTTGTTTTTTCTTTAAACAATATATATTACTTGTAAATATTTTATTTTATTTTATTTTATTTTATTAGTAATTCTGTTTTTAATTACTTTTACCGTCAATTTCCTGAAGTTTGACTCTGGTGTGTAATTCCTACAGTCAACCCTATTGTCTTTTTAAAAGATAGATACAACAACAATAGCAGATGATGTTGAGAGATTGTGTATTTTTGTTAGCAGCTGAAACACCTGATCTTTAAGTTACACCAGCAGCTGGTCCAGGTGATTTGTTACCTGAGTTGAGTTGGAATCTAGTTAAGACAGAGGGATTAACACCTCTACCTATGAGTAAACTGCTTTTAAATCTGTAATGGGCAGATGTGTTGAGAAGATCAACCTCTATGTAACTGGCAATACTCAGCTTTTCCATGAGATTAGTGCCTTATGCTGGGAATATATCACAGCTTTCATCTGCAGATTCAAAGGGCAGGATTTTCTTGTGATTTTATGGACTACAAAAGCAATAGAACCATTTTAGCCATTTGTATACAAATACGCAGCAATTAGAGTGAATGAATGAACCTCATTCTATAATTCCTAACTGAGCACTACAGCAACATGTAATCAGTTTATTCTACCTGCAACATAAAATTCTACTTAGTTACACAAGAGTACATCTTATCAATTATTGATTTATGAACATCTAAGGCTTTCTTCAGTCACCATTTATGCTCTTGGTTTTATCATCTCTGCTGTGCTGAGAGTAGTGACATACAGTGGCATAGTCTATACTATTTAAAATTCCACGTACTTCAATAGACTACCCCATTAACCATTATGTTTTCCAGGCTGTATAGATTAAAGTAATTAAACTTGTCCTCAAAGACCTAGCTCTTTGATTATGGGATCATTCTACCGCCTGCAGCACATTTGAGGTGATTTGCAGTAATATTATCTTTGGGAATTTAGTGACCATACTACAGTGGCCCTCACAGAACAAACAAACTAACTAAAATTTCATCTCTGCCCTTAGCAAATATCTAAGAATGGTATGTCACAGATGTTATGAATGGCTGAATGCTCCAGGAGACTGGCACTTGTCTGTATAGCTCCCAAACAAGATATGCTGTTTCAGGCCGCAATGAACTTAGTAGTATGTTTTGGTTGGTAGCAGAGTAAACAGGTGTCCATATTGTACTTAAAATAGCCCACTTTCACCTCCAGATAAAAATTTCAGCATGAAGGCCAAGAATAGTGACTAAATTGCTCTTTCTTTCCCTAGAGATGTCTCCACAGGTCCAAGGAATGCTTATTGATCTGAAAATCTGAGGAAACCTGCATGTTTTCTGTCTGTGCTTTATCTTTTATATGAATAAGATGGATATTTAAAAATGTAACTCCTGCATGTTCCACTAGTGTGACACTTGCTAAAAAAATATTTAAAGGAAGAGAAAAAAAAAAAAAGAAAAAAAGAAAAGAGAAAGAAAAAATGATGCTTGCAGACAGGCTACTGATGTGTTGTGGAGAAATTTTCAAAACCATTTCATTCAAAAATGATTCACAGAATCACAGAATGGCCAGGGTTGGAAGGGACCTCAGGGATCATGAATCTTCAACCCCCCTGCCACAGACAGGGCCATTAATCTTCCCATTTAATCCCAGAACAGGCGGTCCAGGGCCCCATCCAATCTGGCCTTGAACACCTCAGGGACGGGCACCCACAACCTCTCTGGGCAGCCCTTTCCAGCATCTCACCACTCACTCTGTGAAGAATTTCCCCCTGACATCCAGCCTAGATCTCCCCTCCCTCAACTTAAAACCATTTCCCCTTGTCCTGCTGTTATCTACCCTTTCAAAGAGTTGATTCCCCAGCTGTTTGTAGGCTCCTTTTAGGTATTGAAAGACTGCAATGAGGTCACCCCACAGCCTTCTTTTTTCCAGCATGAACAAGCCCAGTTCCCTCAGCCTGTCTTCATAGGGAAGGTGCTCCAGCCTCCTGATCAACTTTGTGGCTCTCCTCTGGACTCTCTCCAACAGCTCTCTTTCTTTCTTGTACTGGGGGCCCCAGACCTGGACACAGTAATCCAGATGAGGCCTCACGAGGACAGAGTAGGGGGGGACAATCACCTCCCTGTCCCTGATGGCCACCCATCTTCTAATGCAGCGCAGGATACCGTTTGCTTTTTGAGCTGCAAGAGTACACTGCTGGCTTATGTTAAGCTTTTCATCCATCAAGATCCCCAGGTCCTTTTCTGCAGGGCTGGGATTCCTCTGGCACAAGTGCAAAACCTTGCACTTTGCTGTATTGAACCTCATTAGGTTCAGCTGGGCCCACTTTTCAAGCCTGTCAAGGTCCCTCTGAATTTTATCCCTTCTTTCCACCATGTCAACTGCACCACTCAACTTGGTGTTGTCAGCAAACTTGCTGAGGGTGCACTCGATTCCATCACCGATGTCACTGAGAAAGATATTAAAGAGCACCAGTCCCAAGACAGACCCCTGGGGGACGTCGCTCATTACCAGCCTCCACCTGGATATAGAACCAATGATGACCACCCTCTGTCTGCGGCCTTTCAACCAATTTCTTATCCATTAAGTGGTCCACCCATCAAATCAACCTGTTCCAGCACCACACCACCCTCTAAGTAAGTAATTTCTTTCTAACGTTTAACCTAAATATCCTCTTTTTTAGTTTAAAGTTATTCTCCCTTATGACTATCAGGCCATGTGAAATGTTGGTCTTCTTCTTGCTTGTAGCTCTCTTAACAACCCACTGTTTCACAGCTGCTGTGACAGTATCATGGCTAGGAAAATTCTACTCATGCAGTCCATCTTTCATTAGCCTGAACAGATGAAAAGTCAGGAGATGCCGAATTCAGACTATATTATATTCAGACAGAAGTTGTAGGATAGTCCAGTCAAGACTGACAATTTAATCTACAGTCTTCAAACTTGTGTGGGGTCTGACACCATCATGTTGCAAGAGGAAGACTGTCTTCTTATCTGTTCTGGATCTGGAAATTTTAGCCTTCATCTTAGTCGGTATCACATCATACTTGAACAGTCTAGGACTTGTCCAAGTTCCATGAAATTCAGAAGGATCGCTCCTTTGCTCTCCCAAGAAACAGTGCATATCACTTTACCCACTAATTCTTTGATGAGGAATTCACATTTCATCCCTCCATGGACTGCCATTTTGACTCTGGCTTGTACTGGTGGCAGCATAACTTTCCAATGGTAATTCTGCAATCCTCTAAACTATCATTTCCAGCCTTGTACAGGTTCAATAGGTCTTGACAAACTTGAACACATTGTTCTTTCTGCTCCGGTGTAAGTATTCATGGGACTCACCTGACATGATACTCAGCTCCATACACAATTCCATGATTATTATCTATTGATTCACATAGATGAGCAGATCAAGATGCTCTTCATTTCATGCTGTGACACCTGTGCATGACCATCTAGAATGTGGCTTATCTGCCATGTTGCTATCACCACTGCTGATACACACCACCCAAAGTCTCACTTTGCTCACATGCACAGTTTGGTCTCCAGAAACACTCAACAAGAGCTGATGAATCTCAATAAGCATCATTTCTCTTCCTGAAGGAATTCAGTTAAACATCTTTGTTTCATACACATTTCATGTCAAATGCCTTTTTATTAGACTGCCCTTCTGCTGTCATATGTCATATGGCAACAAAATGTAACAGAATGCTTGTGGGGAGGTTCAACCTCTATTGTCATACAATCAACATCTGCCTCTGATGTCATGAGATTATGTAATAAAACAGGAGGCATTGCTTTTGAAGTAGCCTTAAAGTTTCATTTATTTATTTATTTATAATTTTCTCTGTATACATATACTATGACCACATTATAACCTACATCTGGAGCTGTCCACCATGTACCTCAAGCAAAAATTGCCAGCGGGACTCAAAACTTATATTATCTTTGCTAAAACAGTCAGTGTGCTTGTGAGATCAAACTTCTCATTTTCAATGGTTAATTTTTTTTGGTTTTGTTTTTGTTTTTAGTTCCACAGTTTTGTATCAAATTCAGAATCTGAACTTAGGCTTGTGTCTTATTTTACTGTTTAAAATGTCAAGTTTAAAGGACTGATATTAGGTAGATTTTTGTGTACTTAAGTTATGAGTAATTGAATTTTATTTATTTATTTATTTGTTTGTTTATTTTTAACATCACCAAATGTAACAGCAGGATACAATTGTGATCCAAAGGCCAATTTTTACACAAATACTCTTTTGATTGAAAAAGGGTTGGAAGCAGACAATTAAGGTATTACTTTAACAAATTCTGTCTTATTTAGCACTGTTCAGTCAGCATCACTTACTAAGTTAACCAGAATCAGGACACAGGTGTTCTGAAGTAGTGGAAATAATACTTCAGCATAACTGTTAGTAAATGAATACTGGTAGCTTCTGACTGATGTCCTTGGAAGGTACAGACAGGTCTTACTGTTGCATCTCCTTTCACTTTTCTATATTTTTCACATAACTGAGTTTATAAGCTCTCTGTTGTTGAAAGCTGTTAGTGACTGCAATTCTGAACCCCTTACACTGCCTAAACCCATGAGGACAACGGCCCTGAGGTTCACACAGTAATAACAGTACTCAGCAATTCTTCAGCTCCTATCAGCTTGACCATTCCAACCTCAGATATATTTTTAATTTCTGAGTTCCTATTCATGATAGTTATCTGGCTTTTCTTCTCCAGAGCGAAGAGTGGTCCTAAGAGATGTCTATGATAATATACTAAATTGTGATCATGAATGCTCAGAGGTACCAATGCTCAGATATCATGAAATACAAATACTTCATGGTTAACTCAATTCAATTAAAAAAAAAAAAAAAAAAGACTTTCTAAGAATTCCTGGTACTGTTCTTGACTATTTATACAGTAGAGATATTCACAGATAGTAGCTTAGTAGTCATCACACATTCTTGAAGGATGAAATAATCTAACACTGCGGAGTTTATTTTGTGATACTTAACTTGACTCACCTGGGTACTTTCCTGTGTGATCCACAATAGGGGACCTTATCTAGCAGGTGGGTTAGACTTGATGACCTCTAGATGTTCTCCCCAATCTCTATAATTCTGTGTGACTTGTTCTCTATGTCAGAAAATAGTTCCAATTCTAATATTGGAATATTAGTATTTGTTAGTAAGTTCTGTGAATCAGATAGGGACTAAGACTTCTATTTCTCTCTCTCTCTCTCTCTCTCTTTTTTTTTTTTTTTTTTTGTTTGTTTTTGAGTAGTAATGAAAAACAAGATTTATATTGTTTACTTGTATAAAGAATATCAGTCTCTGAGCTACAGTAAATTTGCATGCTTCTGCTGAAATCCACAGGACCATGATTAAATTTGAACTACTGATTAAATCTTTTGCTCAGTTATCACCCAAGTTCTTAGGGCTTTGCAAGATCAAGCTGTAAGGGTCTAATCCAATTATCTTTGCCAAAGGAAGGTTGACTTTGTGTTACAGGATGAGTAACTGTGTATCATGATTTCAGCCATTATAATGAAACCCGCCTTGTATTGCAATTACACAGAGAATTTTCAAAAAGACATTTGATAAATGTTGTACTCTTGAGAGGTGCCACAGCAACAGTCCTGAAGGTTGAAGTGTTTCATTCACTTCACAACAGGCTTAGGGAGAGCAGCTGCATTACATACTTCCTCTAACCTATGCCAAATCAACAACCCCCATTTTCAGGACTCAGACTTCTTAAACTCAATGATATTTACATTGAGAGAACATTTCTCCAAATTGAGCAGTCCATCAATAGCCTCATCTAAGTATCAAATGCATGCAATCCACTTTTTTTTTTTTTTTTGGTCCTACTTTTTTTCTCCCTTATCTTCTCTCATATGAGACAACTTTAGCTTTCAATTTAATAACAGCCATGGTTAGCCAGACAAGGTAATTTCTTTCACAAGACCGTTGTGGCATAGTGTCCAAAAAGGCAGGTAATGAAATGTCTTAAACAGCCGAATAAGAATAGAAGATTGTGTACAGCTATTACGGATGTGTTCTGTGATTGTCTTTCTACAGATTACAAAGCAGAGTTAGCATCAGGAAGAGAAGCTAAATTTTTGTAGGTTTGCCATATTTTTCTTTGATTTCCCTCTTTCTTACTGTCATCACACTTTTTTTTTTTTTTTTTTTTTCCCACACATTTACTTTGCATTCCCTGAAAGCAACTACAACAGTGATTCTAGTGCATCTCAGCCAGGTTCTATAAAGATATTTCCTTCTTCTTTTCTGGTCTGAAGAAGAGTTCTTACCTTTTTTTAATACAAAGTTTCAGTGTGCTGAAGAGTGGTATTCTCACTGGAATATTTGTTAAAATTGAAGCTTCATTTTATAGTTAAAATTTTCACATTCCCTTTTTTTTTTTTTTTTTTTTTTTTTTTTTTTTTTTTTTTCCCCCTTCGTCTTCAAATGAATAAATAGATTAACTCAGCAGTGCTAGGAAGAAGCAGAGACACTAAACAGTGATCAGAAAAAAAAATCAAAGTGCTTCTAGAACAGGAACCAGGTTTCAAGTTCCTTCTGCAGCTGACAAGTTTCCTGCCACTAAGGTTCTCAGACAAACTCCATCCTCACAGACTTCATCACAGTAAGCAGGTCATATTCTGTTCTAGATATTCCTGGGGGTGGTATGAAACACTACAAATAAAATTTGGATCTACTACATCTGGATTGAAGAAGGCCATCCCAGATACTGCTAATCTACAGGCTACTGAATTTGAGGAATAAAATAGAAGAAAGTTGTATCTTTTGAAATGTGCTTTAAAGCTTGTCTAGTACTATTAATTTGTCCTGAGAAATAACATATTCTGTCAGAAAATGCCATCCAAAATTCAAACAGAAAATAGGTTGAATGCTGAACTTCCATAGACCTTTGTGAGCTGGAGTGTGCATTATCATGGTAGAGCACCGGTGACGCAGTTAGTGTGTATGTAACAGCTTTTGACCTAGTCAAAGTTGTGATACCAAATTCTCACTGAACTTCAAGAAGATATTGTAGGGACATACAGGACTGGGCAGAAGCCAAATAAGGCTGCAGAACTGTACTTGGATGTATGAAAATTTACATTTTGAATGAAGAAAACAAGGCTTGCTGTTTTCAGAAATGATATTGCTTATCTTCTTCTGAGGGGTATTTTACAAACACTAATAAAAAATATGCATACATTAGTAATGCAATAGTGTACAAGTCTAACAATGGAAATTTTCCATGCACTTCAATTACATTACTTCTCTTTTGTGGACAAGTAGCTGAACACTCATCTTCTAGGATCCTCAGATTTCTTTTTAACTTTATGGGATGGAATCCATCACTTTCCACCATTTTGAAGTGTATGAATTTGAAAGGTTTATTCTGATCATTAATCAGCCCCTCCAATTAAGCACAATTACACCCTATAATGATAGTTATAATTATTGATTGATTAACTTTCAACTATTAATTAAGAATCTTAATTAAAAGAGTTTTTTCATGTTATTTAAACTGAAACATGACTAATTATTTTATAATTTACCCAGTATGTGCTAAAACTGCATTAATTGTGTTTTCTTCATCTCTGCTGCACTGCAAAAGCTGGGTCAGGATTTTCAAAATGCCTCCATCTTTACAAAACCAAACTGAGACACCCTTGTAAATTCAGCTTTTCAGAAAAGCTGAATCTGAAACAGCTCTCACTAGGAAGCTGGAAACTATTCTTACAAGTTTAAGTAGATTTGAAATCCTTAGACTATGTTTGCCAGCTCTCATCAATATCTGAATTTATTACCCGAGCCTACAGAATATGTCATGATATCTATGCTGAAGAATATTCTATAACAGAAATTGTATGACATTCAGTATGATGCAAAGTTCCAGTTTCAAGTGTCTGGTGTTTTCATTTTGGCAATTACAATAATGAAGTACAGATGCAGAGAACAAATTCCCAAAGACAAAAGTGTAAGCTTTATCTTCAACAAGATGATGACGCATTTAAACAGGACCAGCTCTTCTGATTTTGAAGAAAGCATTTATTAACTACACAGAAAACTTTCATAAAGAAAAATCTGGGTGTCTGTTGTTTCTGTTTAACTCAGTTTTCCACTTGTGTTTTAATAGATTGAACTCCATGTCTAACAGCTTAAAACAAATAAACAAGCAAACAAAAAAGAAACTAATTAAAAAAATAAACAAACATGTTTTGGGGAGTACTTTGGTACAAAATTATTCATATATGTATTTATTTATTTATCCATTTAATTTATTTTTAAATTGTACAACCTGTCTCTTATATGCTATAGAGTTGGAAATGTTTAACTCGATTAAAAGTGATAGATAAAACTTTCTAAAACCTTATCATTAAAATTTTAGATGCTTACAGATAAATTAGCCACTCCCTACACACTTATTGCATAGAAATAAAAAAAAAAAAAAAATTCTGAACTGTGATTCATTTCACACTATAGCACAGCTTTAAAATGTCAGACAAATGATTCTCCGGTACATCTTATTTTCTCTGTTGACTATAAAGGGAGGCAAAGATGATTTGTTCAGCTATATAACTCTAAAATTAAGTAAGATCAAACTCTCCCTGTGTGTTGCACATGTCCCTTATTATTTTCAAATTTTAACTTCAGTCTGTGCCAAAGTCTTTATACACTGGGATGTACATTTGGGGAATATTCATTTTAATAGTTATATTAAACATATAATGGGATTATTTGTGTGAACGTAAATAATAGTGAAAAAATCATGCTATTGAGTCCAGTAATATAACTGAAGTTAGCTGAATTTTATGTAAACTCACATGAACTATTATTAGGAAATTAATCAACAGGGAATGTTGTTTTTAAAACTAAAATTCTCCCAGAATAGATTCTTCTAACTATAAAGCTTTCTTTATCAAGAATGCTATTTCACTTTAAGAAGCATCAAAATGATTTGTCCTCTGGCTATATTAAAGCTTTACCAGTACAGAGTGAAATGAATTTATTTCAAGTTAATGAAGGGAAGGAAAGGGAAGGGAAGGGAAGGGAAGGGAAGGGAAGGGAAGGGAAGGAAGGGAAGGGAAGGGAAGGGAAGGGAAGGGAAGGGAAGGGAAGGGAAGGGAAGGGAAGGGAAGGGAAGGGAAGGGAAGGAAGGGAAGGGAAGGGAAGGGAAGGGAAGGGAAGGGAAGGGAAGGGAAGGGAAAGGGAAGGGAAGGGAAGGGAAGGGAAGGGAAGGGAAGGGAAGGGAAGGGAAGGGAAGGGAAGGGAAGGGAAGGGAAGGGAAGGGAAGGAAGGGAAGGGAAAGGGAAGGGAAGGGAAGGGAAGGGAAGGGAAGGGAAGGGAAGGGAAGGGAAGGAAGGGAAGGAAGGGAAGGGAAGGGAAGGGAAAGGAAGGAAGTGAAGGGAAGGGAAGGGAAGGGAAGGGGAAAAGGGGAAGGGAAGGGAAGGGAAGGAAGGGAAGGGGAAGGGAAAGGAGAAGGAGAAGGGGAAAGGGAAGGGAAAGGGAAGGGAAGGGAAGGGAAGGGAAGGGAAGGGAAGGGAAGGGAAGGGAAGGGAAGGGAAGGGAAAGGAGAAGGGAAGGGAAGGGAAGGGAAGGGAAGGGAAGGGAAGGGAAGGGAAGGGAAGGGAAGGGAAGGGAAGGGAAAGGGAAGGGAAGGGAAGGGAAGGGAAGGGAAGGGAAGGGAAGGGAAGGGAAGGGAAGGGGAAGGGAAGAGTCAGAAAAGATGCTCAAAATTGTTCAATGACATATATGGCAGATGCAGCGAATGTACTTCATCTATGAGTAATGAATTTTATTGGTAGTATGCACAGGAAAGGAAAGCTGGAAATTCTATAAAGTTCATGACATATTTTGGATGACACATGAAATTAACTGCCAGAAAAGAATAAAAGAAAATATGGAACTGTCTGCTTGTATCAGATCCTAGAGCACCTGTCCCAGAATTGGCAGATATAGAAGCAGAAACATTTGCACCAAGAGGATGCTAATTTCAGACAGCTGGTCTATTTTCCAAAATGAGAAATCCTGCTTCTGTTTGTTTTTTTTTTGGTTTTTGGATTTGTTTGTTTTTGTTGTTGTTGATGATGTTTAACATATATATATATTTTTTTCTTGATGGTGATTTAGTTTAGTTTGGTTTTAAACTCAGCTTTTTTTCCTGCAGATGACTGAAGCTGCACCTTGTTGAGGAAATCTCTCTAGCTCAAGTTAGTCTTTGCTGTGTATCAGCAGAGAGTAGAAAACATCATTTGGAATGAAACTTAAAGGCCAGAGATTTTCACTCTAGCCATGATGATGTTTGTTCAAGAGACATTCAGGAATTAATAGAGTTCATAATGTATGAAATGCTGGAAATTACTTTGGGTAGTTTTTAACTGTAAGTTCTTCTGAGTTCTCATCAGGATTCAAATGTAGTTAAGGACTTTCCTTTTATATGAATTTTAGCTGGGCATGTACTTGTGCAAAGTGCATGAGATTTACATGCTGAAGCTGCAGTAAATTCAATTTGCAACAGTGTGGTCTAAATCTCAATATATTTTATTTGACCAATTTCCTTAGACTTTCATTGAGTTTAGATGAAGAAAATCTCTCAACACTACCATACACTACCTCTCTTTGGTGACCCTTTTCCACCAAAAACTGCATGGTTACTAGTGCCTGACAATTCAGAAACTGTTCATGAGCATTAATTTGTCTAATCTATAAATAATCTGCTTCCAAAGGATTTGTGCAAACATCAAGCAATTGAAAATATTTCTCTTATTCAATTTTTGTTTACCTTCTCTAACTTTAAAGATATCAAAATATGTTGTTAACAGATTAATATTAATAGAGAGCTTTAAACACCCAAAGAATATATAACCAAAACAAACATTATATTTTAAATCTTTACTAGCTCACCTACAGCCTTGTTAGTCCAAAGCTCAAATTATCTATTTCCTGTGACAGGGAACAAAAAATATTGGCTATCACTGTTTTGGGTGCTTTTTCTGTCTCATTCAAATTGTACCACAAGGTGAGTTCTCAGCGATGAACTGTACTTCCTTGAAGTTCACAGAGCTTTCGTTATCAGCTTCTTTCCCTAGCACACAGGGCCTTGCGTTGCTCACACAACACCAAACAGCACCAAAATGCACTGCAGAGCTTTTAATGCATTCTGAATAGCTCTTGTCATTCAGGATCCTTCATTTCATGTTTCTGATTTTCCCAGGGGGCTTTGATGTTAATCCATTTCATACTTCTAACACATCTGTTCTTCTTCTGGCTTTCTTATCTCTTCTGAGCATTCAAAAAATAATAATAATAATAAAAAAAAGTTTTAGCTGTCATTGTGCAGTTTGTGAAGTAAGACTTTAATGATGAGCACATTCTAGCTAACTTCATTGATATTTGATTTTAATCACACAAAAAGTTATGTATACAACAACTCCAGAGCTATTTCCCTATTATTTTGAATTTCTTTTGACTCCTTATGGAATTAAAAAAAAACTGTGTGTCATAGTCCCTAGGAATAAGACAGTATAGTGCAATGGCTATTTTTCCAACATCAGCAGATCAGTTCTACATGGCATCTTCTCTCTTTGGTGACATTTTTTGAATAGTAAATAATAGTAAACACATATCATAGAATCAGAAAATCATAGAACAGTTTGGGTTGGAATGCGATTTAAAGACCATCTAGTTTGAAAATTTCGCCATGAGAAGAGAGAATTCCCATCAGACCTGGTTGCTCAAAGCCTCATCCAGCCTAGCCTTGAAGATCTCCAGGGGTGGGTCATCCACATGCCTCACTACCTACATTTTTTCCTTATTTCTAATCTAATTTATTGTTGCTGTTGTTGTTGTTGTTAGTAGTAGTAGTAGTAGTAGTAGTAGTAGTTTAGAACCTATCTCTATACTTCCTGATAAAAAGTCTCTCCCTATCTCTCCTATTGGCCTCCTTTGAGTACTTGAATGGCCACTGTAATGTCTCCACAGAGTCTCCACTACACTGAACAGTCCCAATGTTTTCAGATAAGGGGAATAATTTTAAGTTGAAGGAGGGAAGATTTAGGTTGGATACTGGGAGAAGTTCTTTACAGAGAGAGTGGCGAGGTGCTGAAAAAGGCTGCCAAGAGAGGTTATGAATGTCTGCCTCTGGAAGTGTTCAAGGCCAGGTTGGATGGGGCCCTGGAAAGCCTGGTCTAGTATTACATATGGAGGGGTGCCCTGCCTGTGGCAGGGTTATTGGAGCTTGATGATACTTGAGGTCCCTTCCAATCCAAGTCAATTTATGATTCTACGATTCTATGAACCTGATAGCAATTTGGATGTTAGATGCACCTATAACAGTCTTGGTTTCTGGCCAAAAGTAGAGGTTATTCTTGCTCCATCGACAGTGGTGACATATTGGAAACTTTGGATGTGATTCCCAATCTAAGACTTGTATCTAGATAGGTGGAATGACTCATTACCTCCAGATGTATCTTTCCATTGCCACAAAAAGTTTCTGGTTGACAGTTTAAGCTTTAAGCTAAAGGTTAACATTCAAGTAGAAGGAGACAAAGTAAAAGTAATCCAAACTTGTGATTTTGCTATGGAGAATAAAATAACGATTGTAAATGTCTTTAAAATGTTCCCCTTTATCCCCTTCTCCTATGCCTGCATAAGCATTAAGTCTATTAATGATCATTCCTATTTCAAATATGAAAATGTACTATTTCATGGTTAAACTTTAAAGGAAATGTTCTATTGTACAGTAGCAACTTATTTGAGATGTGTTTTTAGGACTGACCAAAACTGGTTGCTTAACAAAGGAGGTAACTTAATAACACTGGAAAAGAATTGTATTCTTAGCATCTCTATAGACAGGAGGTTACCTAATAACATTCCATTGTAGGCCTGTCACTGCCTATGAAAAACATGTATTATCATATAAATGAAAAGACTGCTTTTCTTCCCTCATCCATAACCTCACTCCCCCCTCAGAAAAAAAAAAAAAAAAAAAAAGATAAATCAGAACAGACTAAAACCCTGCAACAAGAAGTTTCTTGCAAATTCTTATCAACTCTTGACAGTTCTCAAGTACTTTTAAGCCACTTTAGACTGTAAGTGAAAACAAAACAATTGTAACATCTTATTACTTGATAGTCAATTAATATTGAAGAGCAGAGTAATCTGAATTACAGCCTGTGGACCACAGCTTTGTCCTGAGAAGACTGCCTTCTTTTCTGTTGTTGTCCAGTATTTCTACTTAGCAAGGGAGGCATTTAGTAACAGAACTTCTTACCTTAACTGTATGGAAAAAGCAGGCTGCTCATACTTGGCTGTTGCAGATAGTGGTCTGCAAAAACGCTTTAGAAGATGATTCAGGTATTAGAAAGTTTGTGATAAACAGTGCAATCTCCAGCGAACAGAGGAAGGAAAAGGATATATATGAACGGAGAGCTAATGGATCTGACTTGAAAATCTGATTAATAGAAGGAAATGTTATTCATATAATCATCCCATTTTGTTCAAAAGAAATCAACTTCTGAGCAATAATTACATTAAAGCAAAGAGTACTTTTTATGATGGAACAGTCTGCTGTAAGAAATGCTGATTTTTCAAATGAAGCACTACCAGTTTCACTGCTATGTTCACCCAAAACCTGGTTAAAATGACTCCTGTGAAGTTGCATATCAGTAGAACTAAATCTTATTGTCAAAAAGAAGCACCTTTTCTTATCAGATAATTTAATAAGGTCACATTGACTTCTTTTTCTCAGAACTTTATTTTTATGTATAATACAGATGTTTAGACAGTCATTATGATTTAATAAAAAAAGTGAATTTCCCAGAGAAATTTCAGGTGTGAGTTATCACTGAATTACAGCCTTGAAGCAAAGTTGTACACTTAGGCCTAGAGGTCCTAAGTTGCCTATGCTTGGGAACTTCAGTGTGTCAGTATGACATCTGCACCAAAATATGCTGAAACCCATTACCTTAAACTACTCAAAAACTTGAAAACTGGGGTTTTCTTCTCAAAGGAAATTTCCAGTATGTGATTTTTATTTTTATTTTTTTTCTTGATGGTGATTTAGTTTAGTTTGGTTTTAAACTCAGCTTTTTTTCCTGCAGATGACTGAAGCTGCACCTTGTTGAGGAAATCTCTCTAGCTCAAGTTAGTCTTTGCTGTGTATCAGCAGAGAGTAGAAAACATCATTTGGAATGAAACTTAAAGGCCAGAGATTTTCACTCTAGCCATGATGATGTTTGTTCAAGAGACATTCAGGAATTAATAGAGTTCATAATGTATGAAATGCTGGAAATTACTTTGGGTAGTTTTTAACTGTAAGTTCTTCTGAGTTCTCATCAGGATTCAAATGTAGTTAAGGACTTTCCTTTTATATGAATTTTAGCTGGGCATGTACTTGTGCAAAGTGCATGAGATTTACATGCTGAAGCTGCAGTAAATTCAATTTGCAACAGTGTGGTCTAAATCTCAATATATTTTATTTGACCAATTTCCTTAGACTTTCATTGAGTTTAGATGAAGAAAATCTCTCAACACTACCATACACTACCTCTCATTGGTGACCCTTTTCCACCAAAAACTGCATGGTTACTAGTGCCTGACAATTCAGAAACTGTTCATGAGCATTAATTTGTCTAATCTATAAATAATCTGCTTCCAAAGGATTTGTGCAAACATCAAGCAATTGAAAATATTTCTCTTATTCAATTTTTGTTTACCTTCTCTAACTTTAAAGATATCAAAATATGTTGTTAACAGATTAATATTAATAGAGAGCTTTAAACACCCAAAGAATATATAACCAAAACAAACATTATATTTTAAATCTTTACTAGCTCACCTACAGCCTTGTTAGTCCAAAGCTCAAATTATCTATTTCCTGTGACAGGGAACAAAAAATATTGGCTATCACTGTTTTGGGTGCTTTTTCTGTCTCATTCAAATTGTACCACAAGGTGAGTTCTCAGCGATGAACTGTACTTCCTTGAAGTTCACAGAGCTTTCGTTATCAGCTTCTTTCCCTAGCACACAGGGCCTTGCGTTGCTCACACAACACCAAACAGCACCAAAATGCACTGCAGAGCTTTTAATGCATTCTGAATAGCTCTTGTCATTCAGGATCCTTCATTTCATGTTTCTGATTTTCCCAGGGGGCTTTGATGTTAATCCATTTCATACTTCTAACACATCTGTTCTTCTTCTGGCTTTCTTATCTCTTCTGAGCATTCAAAAAATAATAATAATAATAAAAAAAAAGTTTTAGCTGTCATTGTGCAGTTTGTGAAGTAAGACTTTAATGATGAGCACATTCTAGCTAACTTCATTGATATTTGATTTTAATCACACAAAAAGTTATGTATACAACAACTCCAGAGCTATTTCCCTATTATTTTGAATTTCTTTTGACTCCTTATGGAATTAAGAAAAAACTGTGTGTCATAGTCCCTAGGAATAAGACAGTATAGTGCAATGGCTATTTTTCCAACATCAGCAGATCAGTTCTACATGGCATCTTCTCTCTTTGGTGACATTTTTTGAATAGTAAATAATAGTAAACACATATCATAGAATCAGAAAATCATAGAACAGTTTGGGTTGGAATGCGATTTAAAGACCATCTAGTTTGAAAATTTCGCCATGAGAAGAGAGAATTCCCATCAGACCTGGTTGCTCAAAGCCTCATCCAGCCTAGCCTTGAAGATCTCCAGGGGTGGGTCATCCACATGCCTCACTACCTACATTTTTTCCTTATTTCTAATCTAATTTATTGTTGCTGTTGTTGTTGTTGTTAGTAGTAGTAGTAGTAGTAGTAGTAGTAGTTTAGAACCTATCTCTATACTTCCTGATAAAAAGTCTCTCCCTATCTCTCCTATTGGCCTCCTTTGAGTACTTGAATGGCCACTGTAATGTCTCCACAGAGTCTCCACTACACTGAACAGTCCCAATGTTTTCAGATAAGGGGAATAATTTTAAGTTGAAGGAGGGAAGATTTAGGTTGGATACTGGGAGAAGTTCTTTACAGAGAGAGTGGCGAGGTGCTGAAAAAGGCTGCCAAGAGAGGTTATGAATGTCTGCCTCTGGAAGTGTTCAAGGCCAGGTTGGATGGGGCCCTGGAAAGCCTGGTCTAGTATTACATATGGAGGGGTGCCCTGCCTGTGGCAGGGTTATTGGAGCTTGATGATACTTGAGGTCCCTTCCAATCCAAGTCAATTTATGATTCTACGATTCTATGAACCTGATAGCAATTTGGATGTTAGATGCACCTATAACAGTCTTGGTTTCTGGCCAAAAGTAGAGGTTATTCTTGCTCCATCGACAGTGGTGACATATTGGAAACTTTGGATGTGATTCCCAATCTAAGACTTGTATCTAGATAGGTGGAATGACTCATTACCTCCAGATGTATCTTTCCATTGCCACAAAAAGTTTCTGGTTGACAGTTTAAGCTTTAAGCTAAAGGTTAACATTCAAGTAGAAGGAGACAAAGTAAAAGTAATCCAAACTTGTGATTTTGCTATGGAGAATAAAATAACGATTGTAAATGTCTTTAAAATGTTCCCCTTTATCCTCTTCTCCTATGCCTGCATAAGCATTAAGTCTATTAATGATCATTCCTATTTCAAATATGAAAATGTACTATTTCATGGTTAAACTTTAAAGGAAATGTTCTATTGTACAGTAGCAACTTATTTGAGATGTGTTTTTAGGACTGACCAAAACTGGTTGCTTAACAAAGGAGGTAACTTAATAACACTGGAAAAGAATTGTATTCTTAGCATCTCTATAGACAGGAGGTTACCTAATAACATTCCATTGTAGGCCTGTCACTGCCTATGAAAAACATGTATTATCATATAAATGAAAAGACTGCTTTTCTTCCCTCATCCATAACCTCACTCCCCCTCAGAAAAAAAAAAAAAAAAAAAAAGATAAATCAGAACAGACTAAAACCCTGCAACAAGAAGTTTCTTGCAAATTCTTATCAACTCTTGACAGTTCTCAAGTACTTTTAAGCCACTTTAGACTGTAAGTGAAAACAAAACAATTGTAACATCTTATTACTTGATAGTCAATTAATATTGAAGAGCAGAGTAATCTGAATTACAGCCTGTGGACCACAGCTTTGTCCTGAGAAGACTGCCTTCTTTTCTGTTGTTGTCCAGTATTTCTACTTAGCAAGGGAGGCATTTAGTAACAGAACTTCTTACCTTAACTGTATGGAAAAAGCAGGCTGCTCATACTTGGCTGTTGCAGATAGTGGTCTGCAAAAACGCTTTAGAAGATGATTCAGGTATTAGAAAGTTTGTGATAAACAGTGCAATCTCCAGCGAACAGAGGAAGGAAAAGGATATATATGAACGGAGAGCTAATGGATCTGACTTGAAAATCTGATTAATAGAAGGAAATGTTATTCATATAATCATCCCATTTTGTTCAAAAGAAATCAACTTCTGAGCAATAATTACATTAAAGCAAAGAGTACTTTTTATGATGGAACAGTCTGCTGTAAGAAATGCTGATTTTTCAAATGAAGCACTACCAGTTTCACTGCTATGTTCACCCAAAACCTGGTTAAAATGACTCCTGTGAAGTTGCATATCAGTAGAACTAAATCTTATTGTCAAAAAGAAGCACCTTTTCTTATCAGATAATTTAATAAGGTCACATTGACTTCTTTTTCTCAGAACTTTATTTTTATGTATAATACAGATGTTTAGACAGTCATTATGATTTAATAAAAAAAGTGAATTTCCCAGAGAAATTTCAGGTGTGAGTTATCACTGAATTACAGCCTTGAAGCAAAGTTGTACACTTAGGCCTAGAGGTCCTAAGTTGCCTATGCTTGGGAACTTCAGTGTGTCAGTATGACATCTGCACCAAAATATGCTGAAACCCATTACCTTAAACTACTCAAAAACTTGAAAACTGGGGTTTTCTTCTCAAAGGAAATTTCCAGTATGTGATTTTTATTTTTATTTTTTATTTTTTTTAACTTTTACTTCAAAAATATGTATAAGTATATAAACAAAGGAAATGGTAGTTGGTTTTTTTTTTTTATGTATAAAGCAAAATAATGTGTGGAAGATTCAGTCAAGCAGTCAAGCAGGTGGTTTTCAGGTTGTCATTGATCTAGATGGTTTGTTTTGTCATTCATGATGTCAAATATAATTTCTCTTCTAATGTAATTTTGTATCTCCAATTGTAGCTAAATTCTTACAACATAGTTCTCATCATGTGTTTCAGAAGTATAAATTCAAACAAGAGAGAAACTCCTTTTAGGATATGGAATCCATGAGTGAAGGCTAGTCAGAAAGGAAAAGAGGTTTTCAGGTAGTCAGCCATACATTCCATTAGTAAGGTGATGACAAATGAATGTTTCCCACTTCTGTTTGATCATGCAAACTGATTTGATTTGAATGTTCTGTACTAAAATGGAATATTCTATGCTGATTTTTTCAGTAAGAGAAATTTTTGACATTTTTTCCTGATGTCTTTTAAGGTGATAATTGCTTGCCACTGCTGTTAGATAACAGAGTTGCTAGTAAAGTGTCAGAAATGTCTGGTTTAAAGCTCTGTTCTTAACACTGTAGATGGTGTGCACAAGGGGATCTTTCGTGTTAAGTGTCTGTTACAGTCATTTTTTTCTTTAACATCATCCCAAAGGACACTGGCATTCATCATGAACATAAGATGCCACAAAGACCAAGACTTATCTTTCCAGCATAACTTCATTTTGTATTATGCTTTTCTGTTATCTCTTAGTATTTTTCTATTCCATCCACTTTCCTCATTTCCTTTACAGACAGTCATGGTGTACACCTTTCTGCTCTGCATTTGATTCTTGCAGACCGCATAGTCACTGCTACAACTTTTGAGTAATCTCTGTCAGCTGAATGTTGTCTTGCTTGTATTGACAATTAAAATACAAAAAAGAGGGGTTTTTCAGCTGAGACAAATAGCCACTCCCACTTTCCATCACAGCACACTTCTAGAAGATTTATTTAGTTTCCTGCTCTACCTCCTGTTTCAATTATGTATGACTAGAGAATATGCTTAGACTTACTTAAAAGTGTATAAGAGACCTGTGATTTTTGCTAATTTTTTTGGGGGGAGGGGAGCAGGGAACGGGGGGGAGTCAAAAATAAAGCAGACAACCACCTCTATCATACTGATATTTTATCTTACGGTGGCAAAATAGGAATATCAAGGATGTCTATGCCATTATTATCATTGCAAATTTAAATTTGAAGCTGGCAAAATAGCCTCCTTATTTACTCTGAGGTAATTTCAAGAAAAACTCTTCCTTATGTGCCTTGACAATGCTGTCAGCCCCATTTTACTCTATTTGAAGCCCAAGGGACATCCATTTCTCAAAAATTAGTAACTTTCAGAGCAAGATCATAATTGTTACTCTTAGTTATCGTAATACTAGTTGTAACTTTATGAGGATATTTTATTAATTTTCTGAGGATATTAGGAGACGGCAGTCTGGTTTGTGATGTTTTATATTAAGATGTAAATTGTGCAGACTACACAGTTTAAATTAAATTTTATTTTCTCTAAACCAGACAGGTGCAAAGGAGCTCTATGTGATTTTGATTTCAGATACTATCCTCAACATCCCCCTCTCCCCACCTCACAAACACACATCCCATGCTTACTAAATACTACTCACAGACTCTAGGTATTGACCTTTACTGTTATTTGCATACAGGAAATCATCTAGGAATGCACTTACATTGATGAAGAAAAGAAATCTTCCCACAAAAAATGAAGTTTTCCAAATGAGGAAGTGCCTCTTTTGAGTAGGTCTCTATGCCAAATCAAGAATGTGGTTGAAAAACATGTTTGGAGAAGGACAATGAAGCTGGTGAAGAGTCTGAAATACAAGCCTTATGAGGAGCAACTGAGAGAGCTGTGATTGTGCAGTCTGGAAAAGAGGATGCTCAGCAGCAACCTTATTGGTCCCTACAAGATGGAACGGGCTGCCCATGGAGATAGTAAAGTCACTGACCCTGGGATTTTCAAGGAATGTTTAGATTTTGTACTAAGAAACACGGTTTAGTGGGAAATATTGGTGATAAGTGGACAGTTGGACGGGGTGATCTTTTAGTTTTTTTGCTGATTCTGTGATTCTATTCTAACTGTGTTAGAGAAGCAGAAGGAATGAGCTCTGTATTTAAGAAAGCTACAAGAACAGAAATGCTGGTACAAAGGAGACAACTGCCACTGGCTGCTACGACGGGATGTTCCAGAAACATTGTAAAGGCAAAGGTTATGGAGGGGAGGAGAAGAACTGAGGCACATTTTAAAAAGACATTTTATCCTTTGAAAGCCTGTTTTCTTTGGTCTGTTACTAAAAAATTAGAGCAAGGATTATTGTCCTATTCATTTCACCCTGTTTCATAGAACATTGTCCTATAAAAATAAGTTACTGTTATTATCATGATAAATAAATAAATAAAGGACAGATCTGAACAGCACTATAAATTTTGGTAGTTTTAGATCTATTGCATGAATTTAAATGGACGATTTTGTCACGGTTATCTATTCCCTTGACCACTCTTTTCAAAGAATTAAGGGTACAGAATTTTAATATTCAAATAAACTGCATTTTGCAGCATCATTTCTTCAGTATTTGGAAATGCAGCAGCACTAATACTAATGATCATGCCAAAATATAAACACTCACTATAAATAATTGTTACCAGATACAAGGAAAGCATAGAACTTAGATCTTTTCTTAATCAAGCTCTTTTATCCTTGTTCAGTGAGCTGCTGAATCAGGGTGAGGATGAATATCTTGACAATTCCGACTTTCAAAGTGATAGAAAATTATAAAGATTTATGAAAACAACAACGACAAACTATAGAATTTGGAGAAATCTATCTGCAATAATAATAATAATAATAATAATAATAATAATAATAATGCTTAGATACTAGGAAGAATTAAAAACACAGCTTGCAAGTAACAATTTGAAAAATAATTCAGAAATTGCACTGACTAAACCAGGCTTAGGAAGTGATATAAATCATTGTCATAAAATGAGGGAAAATTTCCTGGGATGATTGGCAGCAAATTAAGCATATTCTTTAATGTAACAGGGATTAAATGTAAGGAAAAAAAATAATAACCATGCATCAGAAGACCAATACTCCATTCCACAGAACTCTGAAACTTCTATTCATGTATGGGTATACAAATGCTTTTCTGGTTACCACAGACAAATGTCAAAGAAGAAAGTTTTTTTTTAAATGCTCCATAAGTTCCATATGTTTTGTACGATAAAATACTAGATGCTCAAGTGACTAATAGCTATTACAGCAATATTGTACCATAGTATATTCTACAGGACAATTACTCCCAAAATATCCTTTATTCATCCTGGGATGCACTTCAAAGTTTAGTTTCTTAGTAAAAGTAAAAAATGAATAAATTCTAGAGAAGTAACTGGTAACTTTTTGTATGGAAGCAAAAACGAAGTAAGAATATTATACATGCTAAACTTTAAACAAAGCGTACTGTGTTCTATCCATTTTTGACCCTCGTCCCTCATCATTTGATTATTGCAGAGAAGTAGGAAAGTTTGCTGCTAGAATTTTGATGCAATACTTCATTCAATTTAGGAAAGAGGGAGTGTAGTGGAAATTATTTGTCTATGGCAAGAAAAAACAAATGCATCTGAACCACTAGTGCCAAAGGGGAAGTACTTAACTTTTGCTGCAACTTAAACAGTTGAAGACTTCATGAACAGTCATAAATCTATATTCTAGAGGAGAAAAATAAATTGAAAAAAAAAAAAGCAAAAACAAAACAATAAGAAAAGCAACAATAACATGACAACTTGAAAGTTCAGAGAGAAAAAAAATAAAAATAAAAATTCATTAGGTTATTCATCCAATTTCATATTATTGCTCGGTCATCACAGCGTGTCAAAATAATCTGCACATTTTTCATTTTCACGTCTTTTTCAGTTTTATAGATATTTACTCCTTTTCAACAATTGTTCACAATTTCAGACAATCTTGTGCATGGGCATTCTTCAACAGAAGTCATTTCAACTACTTTTATGTTTACTTTAGAGAAGGATGGAACAAGTATGTTTTTAAATAATATTTTCTGAACTGGAACACACTTTTTCATCCAACTATTGATAATCAGGTACACATTTACATTGTCTTTAAGTTTTAGAATTCTTTTTCCTTTTCATTCTTAGGATTCTGTTCCAGTTCTATTCAAGATGCTGTGTTGTGAGATCTAAGAACCTCATTTAAATTAACTCAGTTCTAAGCAGAAGATTAACTTCATAACCTGAAAAGGATATGTCCAAACAAAATTATTACTTAGGCTGTTATTCAATATTGCTTTTCACAAGTTGTCAAAACGGAAAAGTGAAGACGTCTAGACTTTAACAGTCATGTCTAGTGACATGCAGTAAGTTTCTGATCCAAATATGCTCAGAGTTCAATTATACAAAGTTGTAATGGAGTAGGGAGATAACTCTGCAAATATGAAATATATGTAATTGAGACTGTAAGAATATAATATGATTTCCATGATTTAAACAAGCAGATTTGGAGACAGGTTTGGAGAAAAACAAGAGGATCAGGAGGCATATAGACCATTTTGACTTAAACCTGTCCAGCATAACATGGACCTTCACTGAATGATGCTGTGCTGTAACTAGAAGTGGATGGAAGGTTGGAAGACTTGGTTAAAATATAAGTGAATAATCTAGATATAATATTATCATTTCTACTTTAGAGATCTTTATTTGGAGATTCTTTTGGAAGCAAGTGAATTTTTTTTGTTGTTCTTGTTGCTATTCTTTTTCATCTTCAAGGCTTCTATTCATTGTGGCATCGTTTCTTCATGAAATCACCAGAAGTTACACTGACATTCTAATTTCTAATAAAAAAAATGAACAAGACAATGAAAAAAAAAATACAAAATCACTCTCACAACATAATATAATGAGTAGCACATGCTAAGCACTGAACAAATAGGTCTGTAATTATACTACGGGATCTTGGTAACACTGCTAAAACATACACCATCACCATCTCATTGGAAATAGGCTAATTATGTACATAGCTGGGTGTCCATTAATCCTATTATTATTATTATTATTATTTAACTGTATTATTCATAATTTAAGTTTTCCTTCCCTTAATTTTAGTCCTGTAACAAACAAGAATGTTCCATGCTTAATTAACAGCCAAAAAGCTTGAAAGTATGCTATAATGGGACATTATGGGGCTCTATGGTGAGTTAATGACATAGTAACCAGCTAATGAGAATGAAGGATTCTTACAATAGCATTCTAAAAATGACAAAACAAAAGCACGAGTTGTGTCAAATAACATAATTGCCAGTATCCTTACTTAGTCTTCAAAAGTGAGATAGATTTAGATTATATATATTATATATATATATTTAGATTACACTCCACAGAGAAGCACGTTATGTTCTTCAGTAGGAGGATAGTTAACCTAGTAAGCCTTGTGTTACTGCTGTTAGATGAGCCCCCTGTATTATCTACAGCTCATCATTCTACTTTTCTAGCAGGGTGATTGAAGTCTCTCAGCAAGACAAGATTCTGTGTTTGCAATGCTTCCTGTAGCTAGAAGAAGAATCCTTCAACAAGGATTGCTTGATCAGGCAGTTTACACTAGACAACAGCCAGAAGGGTCCCTTTTTAGCCTCAGTCTCTAATTTTCATCCATAAGCTTTCAACTTCCTCGTGGACATTCTTCAGGAACAGCTCTTCACACTCCTTTCTTTATTTTTTGATGTAGAAGACAACATCTCCCCTCCTTCCTCACCTGACCCTTCTGAAAGAATCAGAGAATGGATAAGGTTAGAAGAGATACTACAGATAATCTAGTTCCAATCCCTGCAGTTGATCAGGATGCACAAAGCCCCATCCAATCTGGTTTTGAATGCCTCTAGATATGGGGCATTCACACACACTGAATACACAGTGCCTCATCACTCTCTGAATAAAAAATTTCCCCCTAACATCTAATGTAAATCTATCCTCTTTCAATATCTAGCTATTTACCCTTGTCCTGTTGCTATCAGACTATGTAAAAAGTCTTCCTTCCTGCTTATAAGCTCTCTTCAAGTACTATAAGTTCTAAAAGACTGCACTAATATCTCCCAGAACCTTCTCTTCTCCAAGCTAAACAACCCAATTCTCCAAGCTAAACAACCCAATTCTCTCAACTTTTCTTCATAGGAAAGGTGCTCCAGTCTTTTGATCACCTTCGTGGCCCTCATCTGGACTCTCTGCAACAGCTCCACATCCTTCCTGTGCTGGAGGCCTCAGGCTTGAACACAGTACTCCAGATGGGTCCACATAAGGGTGGAGTAGAGGGAGACCATAACTTCCCTCTCCCTGCTAACTACTCCTCTTTTGATGTAGCCCAAGATACTGCTGACCTTCCAGGCTGCAAGAGCACACTACTGGCTCATGTCTAGATTTTTTTTCACCAGATCCCCCAAGTCTGGCTTTGATTGGTATGTCCAATATCTGAACCAGAATTATTTCATCCAATGCACTTTGAATCTGCATCTTTTTTATTTAGAGATAAGGATATGGTATGGGATCATGTCAGAAGCCTTGCAGAAGTCCAAATGCATGCTGTCAGTTGCTCTTCCTTTGTCCATGGATGCTGAGAGATACAAAGTGCTAATCTTTCAAATTCGCAATGTAAAACTCTGTAGAAATAATAATTTATGCTAGTATTGCATTTAGTATGTAGCATGTAGTATGCAGGATTTATTTTATCATTTCTAGTTCTATTACTGGGCTGTGATTGCTGCTTCTGAATCGGAAATTTAGTCTATGAAGTCAGGTCTGATTCCAAACACACAAAAATGCTTTTCTGCTCAGTGACAGTTATATACTTGACTTTGAAGAGAAGGAAAATATGGAAAACTTTCACGCATCTGCCTAAGTAGTAGATGATCCCAGGAAGGAAATTGATAACTATTGCATAGTACAAACACATCAGTGCAAAGAGCTACTACTTCATCTTTGTGTGAGCATGGATTTAAAAATATCAAGAACTTTGCAGAGTTGAACTAAAAAAAAAAAAAAAAGAAAGCATGTAAAACAGCATCTCACAGTGTTGCTGTCGAATAATGCATGCCTTTTATTTGCTGTGAAGATTCCATGGCAGAAAATATTTCCTTCCAGTTGCTGGTGTTTTCCAGTCTTTAAGACATTTATTCCAGAAATTATTTTTTTCACTCTAAGTTCCTACGCAAGTTTTGATTAAACTTGAACATAGGAAAGACTGATTCTGGTTTTCTCTAAAGACCTCACTAGACATGTGTTTGCACTTTTGATGCTTTTAACTCCAAAATCAAACAAACCAAAATAATTTTGTTCGATATATGTTTTCCTTCTGTATATACTTAGCATCAAGATAAAAAGAATTACTTCCTCTCTCATTCCCCATCTCTAAATCAGAAATGAAAACTAAATAACCGGGCATACCGTGCCAAAAACTCACAAATCAAACCTGCCCCCAAATAAGCAGTATTCATAATAAAGATATGCAAATAACACAGACAGAAGTCATGCAACATTTCACAAGTAAATCTAGGTAAGTGGAAAGTAATAAATTTCACTTTGACTGGAATGGTAGAAATTTATATGAATAAGTGAAAAGTGAGAGATGAGAATATTTTGTAAGCAGATATAAAGATTACAATTATTTGATCAAGTCCAACTGGACACTGTAAGTTATTTTGTATTTCACTTCAGAATTTGGTGTGTATACAGCATTAACTTATTCTAGATGTATTTCTTTAGTCTTTTGGATGTGTTTAACAGATGTACGGAAAAACAACATGTACTTGAATATCGAATTAATCCAAGCACTCTTAAATCTAAAAAAAATAAAATAAAATAAAATAAAAAATCTGTTCATTATTGCAGAGTTTAGATGAAAGTTTCTTCATAATTCTTGTAGAAGTGACTGTAAGACTGATGAAGACTTGTAAATTTTCCAAAAAGAATTCATTTATTTCCTTCTTTCACTATTTATGGGAAAAGAATGCAATGAAGACAATCCTGAAGAACACATGTGTATCAGTGATTTACAAAGGAGAGGATCTTTTGCTATCTCTCTAAACAGAATTTGGGCCCTCCTAATTCTTGTATCTGATATCTAGGAACTGAGGTAACAAGTACATTAAAAACAGCAAAGACAAATCATAGAATCATAGAATCATAGAATTGTTTGGCTTTTAAGGGAACTTTAAGATCATCTAGTTCCAACTTCCCTGTTATTGGAAGAGACACATCCCTTGAGACCAAGTTGCTCAGACACCATCCAGCCTGGCCTTGAATGTTTCCAGGGAAGTGGCATTCACAGCCTCACTGGGCAGCCTGTTCCAGTATCTCACCATCCTCACAGTACAGAATTTATTCCTAACACCTAGTCTTGGTCTACCCTCTTCCAGTTTAAAACCAATTCGCCTTGTCCTGCCTCTATATGTCCTTATAAAAAGTTCCTCCCAGGTTTCCTGTAGGCCCCCTTCAGGCACTGAAAGGCCACTATAAAGGATCTTCAGAGCTTTCTCTTCTTCAGGCTGAAGAACCCCAGCTCTCTCAACTTGTCTTCACATGGGAGGTGTTGTAGCCCTCTGAACATCTTTGTGGCCTTCCTCTGAACCTTCTCCACCAACTCAATGACCTTCTTGTTTTGGGAGTTCCAGAGCTGGACACAGTACTCCAAGTGGAATCTCCTGAATGCAGAGTAGAGGAACAGAATCTCTCAGCAACCCAGCATATGATTAGCTTTCTGGTCTGTGTATTGCCTGCTCATGTTGAATCTTTCATCAAACCCCCTGACTTGGGAAGAGTTGCCAACCATTGGAGCAGATGTGCCCAGCCACATCCAGACTAGATTTCTGGTGTATTGCTGTATTATCCTTCCAACAGATATGTGGATGGTTGAAATCCCCTGTGAGGACTATGTTCTGTGAATGTGAAGCTGCTCCTACCTGTTTATAGGGGAACTCATCCACATGGTCTTCTTGATCAGGCAACTTGTAGCAGACCCTCACTACAATGTCTCCTTCCCCTGCCTTCAGTTTAACACTAACTCACACGTCAGCTCCTCATCTATCCCCAGGCTGAGCTCCATGGACTCCAGGTTGTCACTGATGTAGAGGGCAATATCCCCTCCCCCTATCCTCTGCCTGTCTTTCCTAAAGAGTTTATACCTATCTATTCATATATTTCACTTCTGAGATCATCCTACCTTGTCTCAGTGATGCCATAGCCCTGTAGACACATACATGCCTGCAACTCCTCCTGCTTATTCCTCATGCTCCTTGAGTTGGTATACAGGCACTTGAGTTGAGCTCCCATTGAGGCTGATATACTTATTAAAGTTCCCTTATCCTGAACCTTAGATGCTTACAGGCCTGTGATCCTCCTCCAGGCCCAGGGCAACCATTACCATTCTCAGGCCTCAAAGAGGGATGGTTTGAGGATCCCCTCTCCTGTTTAAATAGATTAGACAAATAGGTGATGTAGAACCACAGGTTTTAACCTCAGCAAGACTCATGTGCCCCAGGTACTTACACTAAACTTTAATATTTTGCACTCATGAAACATTACAAAACCAAGGCTCAATACTTTCCCTGAGAATAGGCAACTTCAACCCCAATGGAATGAGATCGGTAGGGTATTCTCCAGCAGCATGACTGCACTTAGAATCAAAGTCATGTTGTTTCTCCTCAACCATTTATCTTTCACTTATGTTGTCTTATACACAGCTGTCTTTGTGGTTTGCATTTAAACACTTTGCCCATATTGTCATGGTTTTGTGTTTTTTTGGTTTTCAGTATTCCACATGATAACATCATGTAGTGCAATGGGAGTTCAAGTGTTAATGCTCCAATTCCAGGTACCTATCCCTATACATCACAGAAGTCATGGGATCTTGCCCTTCCGGGTGGGCGGTATCTTACTGCCTTGCAATGGGTGCTGGATGGTGCTTTCCTATCCGTTCCAAGCTTTTCAGGTTTGACTCGGTCTCAAGAACTCTCTCTCTTTCCTATCTTATTTGATTTATTAGTCTCAATTTCAATTAGATTGTATGATATTGTGTTATCTTGCATTCCAATATCATAGTAAAATAAGTTTTCCTCCATAGATTATTGCTGTTTTTTTTTTTTTTTTTTTTCCTTCCTTGAGCCCAGCTCCCATCTCCCTATTCCCTTTTCCCTTTCCCTTCCCATTCTGTGGGGCTGGGAGGGAGGGAGAGGAAGCAGGGGCCTACGGCCCCCCTGTCACGGGCATAGATTGGTCTAGTTAACTCTGTGACAGATGTGTTTAAAATTCCAAGATAGAAGGACTGCAACCAGAATCTTAAAACTTGAGGTTCTACTATTTTGCAACAGAATCCATAGTTACAGAGGAGATAAAGCTTCTTCTAATCACTAGATTAGAATCTATTACTTGATTTTTTCAGTTGTTTGTCTCCAGAGTAGACAAATAATATTATGAACAGTGGTACAAATACTCTAGCCCATTAAAATTTCTGCTGGGAAATATTTAGAGTGAAGAGAGCTTCCTAAAGGAGGAGCTAGCCTTCCCTTCAAAAGTGATAAGATTTTTAAAAGTTTAAAACTTTATCAGATTTTCATTACTCCTTCCCCTTCATCTCCTTCCCTCTAGGAAATATCATTTTTCAGTACCTTTTCTTTTCCCCCCCCTCCCCTACCCCCCCATTTTCTTCCAAGGCACAAACTCTAGTCTAATTTCTTAGGTGACTGAGATGCTAATCAAGCAACTCAAGACAGAGAGGCTAGTGAAAATAATCAAATGTGAAACTGTCCAGGGGAAACACTCCACTTTGAAGTAAAAGGGAGGAAATTGTCATTTTGAAGCCACTAGAGACAGCCTTCTTGTTACAAAGAAGACCCTGGGGAGTCACTACCTGATTTGCTCTTAGTCAAGCTGGCATCTCAGTGACAGGGCAATTGTAATTAGGATGAATAAAATGAGAGATGTGCCAGTTCCCCAATTTGTAATTCAATGAGCAACATTAAAGACATAGCTTTTTATTTAATTTTTGGAAGAATCAGTCACTGTGCTAACAGGTAGCAGGACTTCCCTCTATGGGGATGACTTACATAAAATTTTAATCGGTCTGCATGCAGAGAGCAAATATGGTACAGGCAATGGACCCCAGATGGTTATGCTCTTGTTGTAGAAAATTCAGGCAATCTTTAGGAAAGACAAGTAAAAACAAGATAGCAAGTCAGATGCTGGGATTTTTCTTCTGTGTTCAGTTACTCAAGATGACAACAACAGAGTTTCACTGAGGTAACTGACATCAGAATCTGATCTTTCACCATTTTATTCAACTAATGAAGATTGGAGGGTATATATACATTTTCAAAGTGAGTTTTATTTTTCCCATTAGAATCAGTAACTCAAAAAGAATATTTTCTCCATCTTTTTCTGAGTATTTACAACTACCTTCCAGGTAAAAAATAACAGTTGTTCCAGAAAATGTATGAAGTTGCATTTATTCATATATAAATAAAAGTTCGTCTAAAAGAACTCCATGAGACCTACAATTGAACTGTGGGGGAGTTAGATGTCAGTGCTCATTGTAGTTAATCTTTATTATCTTTTTAATCTTTATCTCCAATTACGTGAATGAAAAACAAACAAAAAAACAAAAAACAAATAAGCAAACAAAAAAAACCCCAACAACCTCAGATAGATACAGCATCGTCTTTACAAAAAGTGAAAAAAATCTCTTCCAACTTAGAAAAAAAAAAAAAAATGAGGACAGTTCAGAAGTAATCAGTTGACAGCACTCAGTATGAAGAAATGTGATTCCCATGAGGATGAGTTCTGTCTTGACTCTTGTTCAAAACGCACAAATACAAATGAAGCATACTGGGAAAGAGGGGGATGGTAAGTATACTGAGTAGTATTTTAGGAGTTTTCAAGCAGTTAAAATATAGCAAAGTACAAGGACTGCTCCAAAAGTGATGCCTTCTGTTATAGTATTTTGGCCAAAAGCAATGAAGGTGGATTTTACTGGTATGACAGCTGAGTTTGAATGTTCTCTATTAAATTATGTTATCATGTGATAGATGGCATCAGAGGGGCAGCCTGACAGAATGGCATCTGACATGGAAGTGCATAGGAAACACAGATGTGGAATTAAATTCCTCCATGCAGAAAGTATTGCACCAATGAAATTCATCAATGCTTCTCACACGTATGTGAAGTTCATACAGTGATGCAATGTATGGTTTGGTTCAGCAGTGGTAGTGGAGACAGTTGGTCACCTCAATCGCTGCAGATATTTTTAAGTGTGGCATGAAGACTTTTGCTCAGCACTGGTGAAAATGCACAGATAATGGTGGCAACTAAATTGAAATGTATTGCTTTATAGCTTAGAATTTGCTCTATCAAATTGTGTGATTGTGCTATTTGTAGCTGTAGTTTTTGTGGAAATAAATAGGTGATGTTACTTTTAGAGCTACCTACACGTATGAATGCAACTCAAAGTTTGCAATTTTTTCATTTTAGTATTCAAATTCAAATGCTACATTTAGGCACTGAAATCTTCCCTATGTAGCATACACAACATACATATATGTGAATATGTATGCATACAGATGCAAATATATATATACATATATATATATATATATATTTTTTTTTTTCCTCCAAAAGTTGCATTTTAAATGCAGAGGGAAAAGTTCCGGAAGTATGAAGAAAATTAGTATGCAAAAGATGCTGCTATGGTTGGCCAATCCCTGGAAATATACATATAATACAAAATGTCTTTGTGTTTAAAGTCTTTTTCTTTCTTTCTTTCTTTTTTTTTTTTTCTCCCGCAGAAAAATATTTAATTTTTAAGGCAGGATTTGTGTAACCATCACAGGGCTCATCAACACTGCAGGGGCTACAGGTCTAACACATTGAAATCCTTCTGTGCTGTAATCGGTCAAGGTTGTATATACAACTTTAAATATGCTCTGTCAGCTAGCTTAAAACTGAGTCTTACTGGTAATGTCTGAATTTAACCTAGGTTAGCTCCTGGTTATAATGCAGACTGAAACAAGTTTATAAGAGCGTGGGTCTGGAGACAACCTTACTGTAGTTGGGCCCTCTGACAGTTGCGGCCCTCTGACATTGCGGCTTTCCTGTACTTGAAAGGAGCATATAAACAGGAAGGGGGAATGGTTTTAAACTGAGACAGGGAGGTTTAGATTAGATATTAGGAGGAAGTTTTTCACACAGAGGGTGGTGACACATTGGAACAGGTTGTCCAAAGAGGTTGTGGATGCCCCATCTCTGGAGGCATTCAAGGCCATGGATGTGGCTTTGGGCAGCCTGGTCTGGCGGTTGATGATCCTGCACATAGCAAGGGGTTGGAACTAGATGATCTTTGTGGTCCTTTTCAACCCAAGCAATTCTATGATTCCATGATTCCATGACAGTTCTGCATCTGTAAAGTAGGAACACAGTCTTACAGGGCTAAATGAAGATTTCTCCTTTCTGGTAATGTCGGTCCTTTCCGTGTCATGGCCATTAAATTTTGTTGATAATATAATTTTTCAAAGAGAAGGTATCTTTATTTTTATTCATGTCAGCTGCTTCCAACCCCTTGTTCTGCCATGAAAATCATCTACTATAGAGGGCAACCACTATACATTTCTATTACTTCTTATTTTGTGTTTACTGAATTAAATTCTGGATGCAACTGTGTAGGGGATAACTATCTATCAATTTAATTTGTCTCTGACACAGGAAATTTGCAATTCTAAACTCTGATATTATGTCTCATGTGCTGTCACTAGACTTGAACCTCATCTTTATTACATAATGGAGTGTAAAACAAAGAAACAAAACTATGAATCCCTTTCACAGGACTTCTTCACAGCTTGATATTAAATAAGAAGAGTAAAATATATTTTAAACGAAAGAAAATGATGTTTTACATTTAAGCAAATGAAGAGATAACACGTTCAAATAATTTCTTTTAACAATGGAGGATGAAGAAAAGCTCCTTACTATCAGAGCTCAAACCCAAATGAGCCACACTGTATGTAACACAATCTTTTGAGATTTCTCAGTTTGAAAATCAGGATTTGAGACATTAGAACAAAACGTAACTTACTACTAGTCCAGTAGCATCCTAATGTTTCCTCATTCTTCAGAAAATAATCAAGCTGCCTGAAATACCTAGCAACACTCTATGCTCCCTGGAGTTAAAGTCTCTTTCTCTTGCCACCCAATTTCACTCCACTGCGTCCTAGTAACACTTTTGTTCCCAGTTTTTATCATCACATTGTTAGCTTTCCTTCTCCAACAAGCTCTTATGGCTCTTCTTCAACAGCCCAGCAACCACACAAGTACAAAATCTTTTAGAGTCTGATAGAAAATAATAATGACACCAAATAAATAATTAAATAAAGCATTGCAAATTACATGTAGTCAAAGAAGCTAGGGAGAATGAGAGGGATTGTATGATTACATCCATGGAAACTGGTTAGAGAGCATTTAGGCCTGTTTTAATGATCAAAAGAATGAGCTAATTATGGCTGGAAAGTAAGACGAGAATTGAATTGAAGGCTTCTGTTGTGTGCACATAAAACCCATAAAACAAAACATTAAAAAACGAAACAACACTATTAATAACACTAAAATAAAATCTTGTTAATATAATTAGACACTGAGAGAAATCCAGTAAAAACTTGACAGAGTTTTAATAATGCTAGTAAAATGAGATGTGAGGATTTCTGGGTATCACAAAGAATAATCAGGCTAGAATGCAAAACACACAATCTTGTATCTATAAGAATATATATATATATATATATATACTTGCCCACTTCTGTAAGTACTCAAGAGTTTGAAAAACTATTGGACCTGGTCCAAACATCCACATAGAAGTAATTAATATCGTTTACCATCTTTAGCATATTTGGTATACAAACTGAAGTTCAAAGTTGTGTTAGAAATCCATTTAGCATCTATCTTATGATAGTCTGTTCTTAGATTTGGCCTTGAGTCACCATCTGAGAAATGATAATAGAGAAACTTCAGGTTCAAACCACAATGTGTTATGCATATGAGAGTGTCTTGGCTACTTGTACTTAGCCTGTGTGGGATGGTGGCAGGATCACATACACTGATGATATCTCTTCAAGGACAAAAATATCCTTTGGAAGAAGAGATTGCACTTGCAACAGGCTTGATCTTGGTCAGTGAAGATTGAGACATGGGTGGGTGAAGTGGTGGGGGTCTGGAATTCTATCAAGCCCTAGTGTGATTCTTGGCCTAGAATTGCAAAGTTGATATTGACAGCTGTAAAGTGCTACCCACTGCCTAATATACAGAATCCAGTTTGGAAAAGTAATCTGTTCTGTAGGGGATTACACCTGTGTACTAAGCCATCAGGATGAAAAGCTTCGCGCTATTCAAATACAATTTCGGTTATTATGTGCATAGACTAGACAAAGAACTGTGCTGCTAATGTACTTAAAATTTAGGTTTCTGGTTCCAATCAGATAAATCTGATCTTTTTCTAAGTATAAGAGCATAGGCTCATTTTCACCTCTGGCATAAAAACATGTAAGCAAGTAATGAATCTGCCTCCCAGCAGAGCCTGAATGGTCTGATAAATATTTGTTCAAATACTTTGGACCCTGACCCAACAAAACATTTGTACAGACGAAAAGCTGATGAGTACTCATAGAAAATGAGAATTTCTGTAAAATTATTCACAGGTTGGAATCAAACTTACACTGAAGCATTTTCCTGCATGACTCTGCTTTACAGCTGTTCTGAGCATGGACTCAAGCACAAAACTATTGTTATAATTTATTTCAGAAAGAGAAGAATCATTGATACTATTGTTATTAGTGATAGCTTGAAGATTTTTGGTTTTGTTTTTGTTTGTTTGTTTTTTTGGCATTTCTGTAACAGCACATCAGAAATAGATGAGAAATAAATTATCAAATAATCAAATAAATGTTTTTTTTTGTTGTTGTTGTTTTATTTTGTTTTTTTTTTTTTTAAAAAAAAAAACACTCTAGAATTACTTACTCTTCTTTATGGGATATTCAAACATAAGGTACATTCTGTCATGTTCTATTTTTCAGAAAGAATAAAATAACCATCACAAAAAAGTGAAAGCAAGAATAACTGGCCATATGAAATTATGTCAGAACCAAATATTAAAAAACAAACAAACAAACAACAAAACCCAGAAACAAAACCCAAAGATCTTATGCTTAAACAAAAAGAAGGTTGAGAATATAAATTTTGAAAAATAGAAAATGAATATTATTTGCTTCTCATGGCACAAAAAGTCTAAGTAGTCAAACGGAATTTTCAGGTGGGAAGTTCTAAAAATGAACAAAATAATGTATTTTTTCCATAAAATGTAATTCATTGTGTAATTTGTTGCCTCATCAACTTGTGGATGCTAACCATATCAAACAGATTCAAAAAAGATTAGACAAATTATAAAAGTCCTTTTTGAAGGTATACAGATGCATGAACTTTTAGATGTCATGATTGAGTCCTGACAGAAGATAAAATGTCTCCTAAAGAAAATATAATTTGTTTATGTTCTGCTTTTAGACTTCTCAAGATCACCATTAATGGAATACTGGGCTAGATCCCTGAACAATTGAGATCCAAAGGTTGGCATGGAAGCATAATTTGGCATGTCTGAAAAACATGCATGGACCTTATGAGTCTCACACACTGCTTTTTTTGCATTCACATTCATGTGCTTTAGATTTTCACTACTTTCTCAAGTCTAGTACAAATAATTCAGAGTAAACTATGACTAATTATTTTTACCACAAATTTCCTTAAGGAGAAAGATACTCTGGCACTACATAGTGTCTGAGAATGGCTAACTAAAAGAGTTCTAAAGGGAATCCTGTCTGAGGATCATCTCCACAGCCACAGCTCATCTTACAGTCTAACAACTCTTTCTAACAAACATCTGAGAGACTTCCAGTCTCCTTAGTTGTGATTAATGAGCCTATTCACGTGTGTAAAGTTATTAACGGGAATATTCATAGAACCAGATACTAAACCAATGAGGAATGAAGTAACAGGTTAAAATTAGTGGAAAACACTGACCAGGTTAAGCTCCTGTCTGGCTTCTTTGTAGTGACCCAAATTATTTCTTTATACCTTATAGAAAAAAATCAAGTCCATGTAGAAAATCTTGCAGCTGAGAAATCTAACTGGCTAATTCTTTGCAAAAAAAATTAACTTTTCTGTTGATGTTGCTGTGATACTCTGTCTCTCACTCATTCCTCCCTATCCATTAAAATGGCAGAGGAGAAAACAGGAAAAATAGAAAGAAATAGAAAAAAAAAAAAAAAAGAAAAAAAAAAGAAAAAAAATAGAAAATAGAAAAAAAAATATAAAAATTAATAGATAAAAATAGGAAAATTATGATAGGGAAATTATTTACCAATTACTATTATGGTCAAAACAGACTCATCTTGGAGAAATTTAACTTTATTGTGAATTAGAATTTATTCAGGTAGTCAGAGACAATGACAACAACAACAATAAAAACAAGTAAAACTTAACATCTTCCCTCTTCTTTTCCCAGATTCAGCTTCAATCCCTAGCTCTGGGCTCCCCTACTTGCCCCAAGCTGTTCAGGGGCATGTTGGACATGGCCATTAGTTAACAGTTTCTCCTCACTACTCTTCCCCTCTTTTAGTTCTCCCTTGGTCTGACAGAGATACACCATGGGGTATAGCTCCATCCGGAACATCCACTTGCTCCAGACTGGGGTTCCCTCACAGCTTGTAGTGTGGACATGATTCTTTCCATGGGCTGCCAGGGTTTCTGCTCCAATATCAGGCACCTTCTCCTCTCCTAATGCTGGTGTTCTCATTGCTCCTTATCATTATTTCTGTTCCCACTATCTCACTCTCTCTGGTGTTTTTTTGATATTCTTTAAGATAATCCTTACAGAGAGATGATACCAGTCTCAAAAATGGGCTGAGCTACGGTGGAGTCATTGGAGTCAGCTGGATCTATCCAGAAGAAGTTGTGTTGGGCACGGGACAGCCTCTCTTTGGAGAGAGACCACTCCTGCAGCATCGGTAAACATCAACCGAGAGTTTGACAGAATTGCCTAGGAGGACTCTTGAAATTAGACACCTCACTTGGGTCCTGACTGAGGTATTGATCAGACTTCTGAAGAAATTGTCTTACTAGGAATACAGTTGTACCTGTCTTCTTCTGAAGTGACTGGTAGTGTTGGTCAGAAATTACCAGTAGAATGACCACCAGTCTGATCTCTCTGAAGAAATCCCTAGTTTCTGTGCTCACATGTCAACTAAAGTCTTAAAAGTCCTGGGACCATGGTGACCTCACTGTTGTGAGTGTCTTGGTGAAGCTGCCTCCTGTGCACCAAGACAGCCTTATTTCATCTTCATCCACTGGTTTCCTACTGGGTAATGGGGGACACACAGCAAAATGAATCTTTCTGGAGGTGAGAAAAGGAACAACTTTTCTTCTTTTTCTCAACAAGGACAGAAGAGGACATTGTGCACTATATTTCAGCAGAAAACCTATAGGTTAAATTTGACAAAAAGTGTTAGCCAGTCTCAGAGGAACAGTACAGGCAATGGAACAAAATGCCAGGAGAGCTTGTGTAAATGTAGAGATGATATTCAAGGCAAAATGTGATACCCAATGATTAGGCATGGAAAAAGTCTATGAAATCAATCTTGTCACTATGCTGGCGGATGTGGTGGCAGGCTAGAGGCTGCTGTTCCAGCCTTAATAAATGTGTATATGAGAGGACTGCATTAGCAGTTAAAGGAGACACCAAGGGTGCAAGCACAAAGCCATGATATTAAAGGGCAGAGACAACACTCTATTTACAATAAAATAAACATCATTTACACATGTGTTACCCATTTACGTGAGAAAATGGGAAATGGATGCAGGCACTGTCAGGCTACATTTAGAAGAGACGTGTTTGATGGAACATTTCAACGTGCTTCAATTGAGACCCCTGCTACTTTCTGTTTGAAAATTGGAGAGTAAAATGTGCTAGTGAATTGTAAAGGTTTCATCCCTCTTGATGTATTTTTATTGAACACGACTTTCAGGCTTCAAATTTTAATATTCTGTCCCTAGACTGCTGTCACTCACCATATCACACTTCTCAATTCACAGAGGCTAGGGTTTGGGGGGAAAAGGCTCAAACATAATTATTAGGACACTTTGTTTATCGTAGGAATATATTGCCAAAATGTACATTCATATTTTACAATTCCCAAAGGAAATAAATAGATTACATTAACAAAAAAAAAACAAATAAACAAACAAAAAAGATTTTCTGTCTCTCGCTAAGTGTCATGTGCCATGCTCTATCAAAAACACAAAGAATTTTCTTATTATATTCCATCTATTCCCCAACTGCTTTTTTCTCCTTCTATGGAACTTTTTCATCAGATTTTCAGAATAATTTCATGCCTTTCTTTCCCCCCTAAGCCATCCAGTGTGTAAACTTACAGATGGCAGCATCCTTCTCAGACGGCATTTTCATTGCTACTAACTTCTGTGCCTCTGGAGGAGGCCAGCTTATGGTACTGTTATGCCACTAACGAGTCTCCCATCTCCACAGCAGTAAACAGTCTTTTTAGCAGTCAATATTTGTGCTGCATTGTGCACACAACACCCTATGAATCTTGCCCCACCCAGTGAGCATGTTTTATGAATCTAAATAGTTTGTCATCTTCCAGATACTCAGAATTTTTATTACTATTACTGCTATTTTTTGTATATCCACAATGTTTTATATACTTTAGACTTTTTTTTTTTTTTAATTATTTTTTTTTTTTTTTTTTCCCCATGAAAAATGCATGTATATGGTAGTATGCAGTTTCTCTATATTGTTTATTTAGTCTCTCTGGACCAAAAGTTAAGTTTATTGGCTTTTGACTGGCTAAGCATGCTCAATCCAGTTTCTAACAAGAATAAATAACAGAGCTAGATAATCTGGGAAACACAAGCATTTTAAGGAAAAGCTCAGATTTTTTATAAATAAGCATACCTGTGTGGATATGGGAAGTGAATAAAATGGTTTAAAGGAAATACTAATTAGCCATAATAATTCTCTGTAAATGTGGAAGTATGTTACAGACTCAACAAAGTATAATGTTGTTTATATTTATTGCTAAATATGTTAACTTTAGATAAAAATAAATAGGATAATATCTTGTCAATGTCCTAATGAAATCAACACTCTTTTTTCCTAAAACTCTGACCTAGAATAAATAATCACATTTTTTATAAAGATCACATGACCTAGAAAAAAAAAAAAAAAAAAGAATCATAGAATCATAGAAAATCCTAGGTTGGAATTCATAAGGTGTTATCAAGTCCAACTCTCGGCTCCACACAGGACTACTCAAAAAAATCAGACCATATGTTTAAGAGTTTTGTCCAGACTCTTGAACTCCAGCAAGTTCGCTACTTTGACCACTTCCCTTGGCAGCCTGTTCTAGTGCCTGATCACACTCTTGGTATAGAACCTTTTCCTGATATCCAAGCTGAATCTCCCCTATTGCAGCTTATGCAGTTCCCTCAGGTCACTGTCACCAGAAATTGGAGACCAGTGCCCATCCCTTTCTGCTCCCCCTCATGAGGAAGCCATAGACAGCAATGAGTTCTCTCCACAATTTCCTCTTCTCCAGGATTGAACAAACCAAGGCACTTTATCCATTCCTCTTTCATCTTCCACTCTAGATCCTTCACCACCTTTGTAGCCCTCCTTTTAACACTCTGGTAATTTTATATTCTTTTTTTTTTTTGTACTTTGAGGCTCATAACAACACATAATACTTAAAGTGAAGCAGCATCAGTGCATCCTAGACTGAGACAAATCACTTCCCTAGTCCAGCTAGCAGTGCTGGGCTTGATGCACCCATAGATATTGTTAACCTTCCTGGCTGCCTAAGCAATAACAAATAAGTAAATAAAACTGCCCAGAGAGCTACCTTTTGTCCATTATCATTCCAGAGCTGAAAGTTTTAAAGAGGTGCCAGAACTGGACTATTATATTTTGCTGAGATCGCAGAATCAAAAAATTGTAGAATTGCTGAAATTGGAAAAGACCTTAAAGATCAGTAGCAACCTACTCATACTACCATAACAACCCATCACTAAGTCATGTCCCTGAGCACCATATCCAGATGGTTTTTATAACATTCAGGGTCAGTGACTCAACCACCTCCCTGGAGAGCCTACTAGAGTTGTTAACAACTCTTTCTGTAATTTTTTTCCTGATATCCAACCAAAACCTCCCGTGGCACAGCTTGAGGCCATTTCCCCTTGTTCTATCAGCAGTCACCAGTGAGAAGAGAACAAACCTGTTCTTGCTGCAGTCACCCTTCATGTATTTGAAGAAAGCAGTAAAGTCTCCCCTCATCCTCTGCTCCGTGATGTCTGGTTTCATTGAAGCTGCTCTTGATTTATTATGCTGTATCTCTCATGAGAACTAGTCTTTGATTACTTGAGCCAACACTCCTGAACAAAACCATGAACTAGAAAGTCTCAGGTTAGATGACTTAAAATTGGATTTCAATCATATTTAAAATGGAAAGGATACAGTGTGTGCACTATGATAATTATTCACAGTGTAAATTGTGCAAGAAATCCAAAAATCTCTAAAATTATCATTAACTTTTGGACAAAGTACATTTTCGTGGGGAGGCCCAAATTATTGTGATAGGCAGGATATATGACTAAGTAGCTTAAGTCATTCCTCACTATCTCATTTCCAAACAAGTGATCTACAGTTCTGCCAAATTTTCAGATCTTTGAACCTAACCCTGTTCTATTGCTCTGTCATTAACCAGGAACTGGAATATGCTGAAATCATTTTAAAATGGAAAGAAGCTAAATCCTAAAGAACCAAGATTTTCCTAGCTTCTCTGTCACTTGCTGCATTCTTGTTTGTTGGCAAATAATGTAAGGACCCTCAGTCTATGGTACAGTAAAAAATCCTGTTGAGATTAAGGCCCTTTAGTCAACCTCTCATTGCCAATTTCTCTGCATCACATGGAAGAAATCTTTAAAATAGTAATTAAAGATCAACAAATTCATAATTAATGTCATATTATTAATACTTGCTGGTTTGAGACTTATGAAGATATAACTGACCTTGTTAATATTATGAACCCTCCACATTACAGTAGCGCACTTTAACTCAAATTGATAAAACCAAAAGGAAGTTTATTCTCCTTTTCCTTTCCTGAAACATAGAAAGTTAAAAACAAACAAACAAACAAACAAGCAAACAAACAAAAAACAACAAGGGCGGAGGAGAAGGAAGAAGTGGAAAGAAATGGATCTCCTCAGTTGTATAATCTGCTCAATTAATAAAGTGAATCTAACAGAGTTGCTCCCTGGGGCCTAACAATGCACCTGTCGTTATCACCAGACAATTGATACAATGTACGTGCCCAGACACACTCTCTCTCCTCCACTAAATATACATGTATTTTTTAAAAAGACATATGTAATTAGAGCTAATGGAGAAGTGGGGTGATCTATTTTTTTACAGAAAATCCTCTTTTACTCCGGCTCTTATGCTGCTCAGCCAATAAAAGCACAACAAATGGGATTATTTTCAAACTTATTATACAGGAATGGAACAACATATATTAGTACATTTGAATAACATATATTCTCTCCCCCACACATTGGCTTTTTAACTACAATTTCAGATATCCTTGAGCCCTGAGCAGTCATTCTAGCAGATTCAAGACTCACGTGATTGGAACATTGATAGGGAAGTGACACAGGTACTCCTATATGCGCAAACCAGTGTCTGTGCCCTGATGATTAGAAGAGATGAAAAACATTCAGTCCTCCTGCTGTCATTGATACGTTCATCCCTAGACGCAGTGACTAACTTCATCTCCCTGAAGATTTCTCTTAACAGTCGACACAAGGGATGAATGGTACACATGGGATGAACAAAGCCTTCTGCTCTTCGTATTTTGCCTTATGTGACCTTCAGCAAAGCCATTTAACCTCTTGTGTGGTTCTGATTTCCAGACTGAAAATAAGATGAAGTAGTCCCAAAGAGAACTGAGTTATAGTGTCAGAGCATGACTGTCTGCTGGCGCAGAAATCAGATCGGTAAGGAAAGGATTTTGTAAGTGAGATGTTAGTAGCTAGCTACATATCACATAACAAGGTACCAATGGAGATCAAAACTGTCTTATGGTTTTGGGCATTATAAGATAGCTTCTCTAAAACTGCTACAGTGGATTTGGATTTATCTCTTACAGTTCTCCAGGACCTTTTTTATTATTATTATTTTTATTTTTTTTTTTGGTGTAATATTTAACTCCTTGTGCCAGTGCTTAGTAGTAGAATATTTCCATAGGGATATGTTTGATTGTAGTTTTGGTTTCGTGTTGATTTTTTTGATTCTCTGTCAGTCTGTCTATTTTGCCCTTTGAAGCATCTGAATACTTGCTTATAGACTCAGTGAATGCAATGAATAAGGAAGTTTCACTTCTATCTCAGAAATTACGTGAGCTTAGTGGCTGTAGCTTGCACACCAGCGATGATTGTAACATGCCATACAGTGTTTTTGATATATGGGACAGAAGTTGCAAAAGGAACTTCCTGGCTAGTCCTACTGGAGTTATCTTAAATGATTTTCCTGGAAGATGCATTAGATAGAGTACTTTACAAATTATTCATATTACTCAACCAACAGGGCCTGTAGGTTGTTAACATATTATAGAAATGGGCTCAGTGAATTTTAAAATAAGCTAGTTTCTATTACTGGATGTTTTATACACTATTTTTTATGTTATCAAATGGCTCTGTTATCAAATTGAATTGCAGATTCCCTGCAATTACAAAAGGGGCCCCTAAAGACTGCAGTTAGCAAGAGCACTGCAAAGAGAGCAGGCAAACAGAGTATGGTGCCTCAGTAAGAGTGTACATCAGTTCACACAGGTCAGCTGGGAGAGCAGAATATCCCCTCACACTCAGAGTATCCCTCTAGACTCAGTTGCCTCCCAGGCAACAAATCTAGTCATGGCAATCTAGTCATGGCAAATCTAGTCATGGCACTCCACTCTTGCCTAAAAGAATGTGGCTACCCAGACTGAGTGCTTGCTCAGAAATACTTCTGTTCAGGTCTCTAACTGCAGGAAGTGCCTGAGCCTGTTGATGCTCCTGAAGAATGGTAGAGATACCACCTGCATCAGGTGGATGATCTGATCAGCATGGTGGCAGAGCTCAAGGTAGAGGCAGAGAGATTAAAGAGCATCACAGAGTGTGAACAGGAGATAGACTGGTGTAGCAACACCCTGCCATGCCTACCAGAAAGGCTCCAGGGTGATACATCTGAAAGAGTGGTGAACTCCCTGCTCTGCCACCACTGGGCAAAGGAATGGGACCTAAGAGATAGAAAGAAATGGAAGAAGATCCCTGATCAGCATCACAGTAAGAACGTTTTCCTACCTACCTCATAATAGGGTTGAGGCTGTGGAACTCGAGGGAAAGGCTAGCAAGGATGCAGAGGAAGGTCCACCCAAGAGGTTGTCCAGGGCAAGCAGATTGACTCCATGCCTTAAGACTACCTCTGTGAAAAAGAAATGAGTAATAGTCATGAGTGACTCCCTTCTGAGAGGACCAGTGGTTCCTGCATGTCAATCAGACCCTATATGTAGGGCTATCTTTGGAGAACAGGTCAGGGGCATTTCTAGGAGACTCCCTATTCTGGTTCACCCATATGATTATACACAGTATCGCAGAATGGCCAGATTGGAAGGGACCTTAAGGATCGTGAATCTCCACCCCCCCCCCCACCACCACAGGCAGGGCCACCAACCTCCACATTTAATTCCAGACCAGGCTGTCCAGAGCCCCATCAAATCTGGCCTTGAACACTCCAGGGACGGGGCATCCACAACCTCTCTGGGCAGCCCATTCCAGCATCTCACCACTCACTCTGTGAAGAATTTCCCCCTGACATCCAGCCTAGATATCCCCTCCCTCAACTTAAAATCATTTCCCCTTGTCCTGCTGTTATCTACCCTTTCAAAGAGTTGATTCCTCTCCTGTTTGCAGGCTTCCTTTAGATATTGAAAGGCTGCAATGAGGTCACCCCACAGCCTTCTTTTCTTCAGGCTGAACAAACCCAGCTCCCTCAATCTGTCTTTGTAGGGGAGGTGCTCCAGCCCCCTGATCATCTTTGTGGCTCTCTTCTGGACCCTCTCCAACAGCTCTCTGTCTTTCTTGTACTGGGGGCTCCAGACCTGGACATAGTACTCCAGATGGGGCCTCACGAGAACAGAGTAGAGGGGGACAATCACTTCCCCATCCCTGCTGGTCACCCTTCTTCTGATGGAGCCCAGGATACCATTTGCATTATTATTCCTTACTGGTTCAGACTGGAAGCAATGAAGTAACGAAGAGAAGCCTTAAGGCTATCAAAAGGGACTACTGGGAACTGAGGCCATTAGTAGAAGGAGCAGGAGTACAGATGGTGTTTTCCTCAGTCCCTTCGGTGTCAGGGAGGGATACAGAGAGAACCAGGAAAACCCATCTGATAAATACATAGCTAAGAGACTGCTGCCACCACAGGAATTTTGCTTTTTTTAACAGTGGTGTGCTTTAATTTATGCCTGGTCTGATGGCTGCTGGTGAGGTCCATATAGGTCATAGTGGGAAAAAAATTCTGGCTCAGGAAAAGCCTGGTCATGTTAACAGAGCTTAAAACAAGGGGTCTTGTTTAAAGCTTTGAAGGGGATAGAAGGTGGTAACAAGCCCGCCAGTTTAAAGGTATGGAATAGCATAGCTAAGTTAGAGGGACAAGGTGATGGTGGGGTCCCTCATATTACTTGTTCATCTTATGATGAATATAATAGGCAGAAAGCTGACAGGGTTTATCGCCAGGTCTTTAAAATAGATTTGATGGGGGATGAGAATGTATGACTGAGGAAAAGAAAAGAGTCAGGGAACACTGTACCTTTAGGAGGCTGCAAGGGAAAATCTCAGATTTTCTCCAAAGACTTTTGAGAGGGCTCTTCCAAGAAGGTAATACAGCTGAAAGCACTGCTAAAGTGCCTCTATACCACACACACAGCATGAGAAATAAGCAGGAGGAACTGGAAACTGTGGTGCAACTGGAAAACTACGATCTCATTGCTTATCACAGAAACATAGTAAGATGACTCACATAACTAGAACACCATGACTAAAGTTTGTGAGATTTTTAGAAGGGATAGATGAGGTAAGAAAGGTGTGGGAGTTGTCCTCTATCTTAAGAAGTGGATGGCTGTGAAGAATTGCCCTTGAGGAACAGTCATGAACACGATGGGAGGCTGTGGGTGAAAATTACAGGCAGGACCAATAAAGGGCATCAGGTGGCCAGGGTTTCCTACAGGCATCTGATCAAGGGAAGCCTGCTGATGTGGCCTTCTTGCTTAAGTTCTAAGAAAAGTTGCTCTCTCTGCTCTCAACCCGGTGGAGATTTCAACCACCCAGATATGAAAACAACATGTTGAGCTATAAGCAGTTGAGGAGAACCCTGGTTCAGATATTGAACATACCAACCAGAACTAGACTTGGGGGATCTGGTGGAAAAAAATCTAGACATGAGCCAGAAGTTTGCCCTTGAAGCCTGGAAGGTCAGCAGTATCTTGGGCTATATCAAAAGAGGAGTAGTTAGCAGGGAGAGGGAAGTTATGGTCTCCCTCTACTCCACCCTTATGTGGACCCATCTGGAGTACTGCGTTCAAGCCTGAGGCCTCCAGCACAGGAAGGAGGTGGAGCTGTTGCAGGGAGTTCAGATGAGGGCCACAAAGGTGATCAAAAGACTGGAGCACCTCTCCTATGAAGAAAAGTTGAGAGAGTTCAGCTTGTTTAGTTTGAAGAAGGTTCTGTGGACATGTTTCTGCAGTCTTTCAGTACTTGAAGAGCGCTTATAAGTAGGGAGGAAAACAACTTTTTAACGTACTTTTATTGGGATAAGACAAGGGTGAATGGTTTGAAACTGAAAGAGGGTGGGTTTACTTTAGATGTTAAGAAGAAATATTTTATTCAGAGAGTGATGAGGCACTGGAGCAACCTATTCAGCAACACTGTGAATGCTCCATTCCTGGTTGTATGAAAGCCAGATTGGATGGGACCCTGGGCATCTCGATCGACAGACTGGAAACCCTGCCTATGGCAAGGGTTTTGAACTAGGTGATCTTTAAGGTTCCCTCCAACCTAAGCCATTCAATGATCTTGATTCTATGATTAATCAAATTCTGAAAAGAATTTACATGCTGATTTATTTATTTTATATGTTTGATTAAAATTAGATGACTATGTAACACCCACAATATCTGTTTAATCCAACTCAACCCAAAAGTCATAGTACTTCTGTTATTTTCAGATAGTAATTTTATAGAATGAAATTGAAGGTGCACTTTCCTACATTCACATGAGAATGTAAAAGAGACACAATGAACAGATCTGACTTTTTTTTTCTATCTGAAAGGAACGAAAGCAAAATAATCCTCAGATATAATGAACTTGATATCCTGTTAAGCTCCAAGCTGGTTATAGAATCTTTCATTACCACAAAATGTATCAGCTCAATATCTCTCTCTACTTTTAGTGTCTCCTAAAGAGATCACTGGTACAAGGAAATTGAAATAGCAATCAAAGCTGTTGTCTTTTTGTCATATCCCCAACATATGTGCTCCTGAGCACTGTTACATAGCAGATTGCTCCTGAACTGAGAGTGCTGAGATCTTAAGCTTTTTACATCTGATCTGAACAAGGGAGGAAACTGCATGGTTTTGGAGGTAAAACTGGGTTTTGTACACTGTCATACCCTAAAAGGAAGGATGTTTCAGTCTCCAACACGAGCATATAAAAGCTCATATGTATAGTACTCTTGAGAAAAGAAGGCCCTAGTCTGGATTTTAATAATAAAATGTATGTACTCTTGCTTCACTGGCAAATGAGCTGTGAGAACTGTCAGTCAGAACATTAATGTTTAATTTGTGTTCCCCACACACTTCTTATATGATTTTGCCTCCACTGCCTTCAGAAACAATAATCCTATAAAAGTAATCTCTGTCTTAAGAGCATAAAGTAACTTCTGGAACTAAGAAATCTAGAGCACTGTATTGGGGTAAGATCCTCTGTGCTTTCTGAGGACAAGGGATCTGATGTTGAAAGTGCTGACATACACTGCAAGGCATTTTGCTCGTTCTTTCCTTTCTTTGCTGCTAAACTTTTTTTTCTGTTCTGTCTGTAGCCAATCAGCAGAATTTGTGGCTTAAAATTAAAATAGAAAGAGCAATTCTGCTCCACCTCATAGCCAGTTCCACCAATGGAGGAAATGATATTAGGATTCTTCAGTGTAAGAACACTAAAATATCCTAGACTGCTAAATGATAATTTGGAGAAATATTACTTATAAAACCACACAAATGAACAAGTAAACCATAAACCAGTGCATTTGTGTCCGCTATATCAAGTTCACTGTGCACGATCCTTTCTTGTGCTGAGCTCTGCTGAAAAAGGAAGATTCATTAAAAATTATTTAGTACTACTCCTTATACTTTAGAATCTATACAGGGCTCCTACTTGTCAGCAGAGGTTTCAGGAACCAATCTAAAGGCTTTGGGAAAAAAATAAAAAATAAAAAATCTCACAGTTTGAAAGAAAGTAAAAAAAGGAATTTTTTCTACACTGCAGTAGATCTTTAAGAAACTGGTTTGGTTTTCAGTAGTATCCCTGTGAATAGAAGCCAGATTTTCTTTAAACCAACATTTCCCCCCTCATTTTAGGCATGAAAGTCACTACTCTGATGGAGCAGCAAGAAAGAGAGACAGGGATAGCAGGATACAGACAACACACAAAGGAGAAATAAGAAACCTTTTAAACAGGGAATGAAACACACTGTTTGACAGCTAGAAAAGAGGGGAGTGTCAGAAAGGTAAAAGGGCAGGCTCCATAGGCGTAAGCAGAAATAATGGAGTGTAGAGTAGTGGGATGTGAAGGGGTTATAACGATCATGGTTGCTGAATGTGTAATTTGCAGTGAATAATTGATCCAGTGCCTTTATCACTTTTTTTTTTTTTTTTAATACTGTTTCTCATCAAGAAGATCACAATTTTCTTGCATCTGTTCCATCCTGATGATTCAGTGAGTGAGTTTTTTGCAACTGAAGCTTGGCCTGTATACCAAGCAGAAGCAAAATTTATTGTGAATATACAATATCAGAAATTCTAGTTCAGTTTTGATGGAAGACATAAATCACATGATATTTTATATTTTCTCTAATTAGTGAGTATAACTCTAACAATTGCTGTGACATATCTCCCAATTATGTATTCAGAATATGGTTTTCATGAATATTCTTTTAAAACAGACTTTATCTCGAAATGTTTATGGCAGTAAAATCATTGGCAAGAATATTACAGCAATTTTTGACAGTCTAGAGACATTTTTATTAAAGGGAAAGAGATGACATGAGAGATCACACTGAATTCAAGCATATGTGATTTCTCTCCCCACATAAAAATACCCGATACATCTTCATTAAATTAAATAAGTCTCTAAGCCTCTGCTTGCCTCTCACTATACAAACTCACATGTGTGTGTGACTGCAAGTTAATGTGTAGATTTCTCAGATATCGGAAGTCATCTTCAAGGGTAGTAATTTCCCAGCTTTTATAAACAACTTGTTCAAAGGTCTGATTTCCATGTCAATGAAAAAAAAATACTTGTTTAATAAAATGTTTCTTTCTATTTTAACTGTATATATTTCCTCTTTACCTTTCACTGTGCATTTCCAAAAATAATCCAATTCATCTTTCATAGTATCTTCCGTTAGGCAGCTGAAGTCAGTAACAAGATGCCTAACTTCTTTATGCTGAACTAACTCAGCTTTCTCAGCCTCTTTCTACATATCATAGCATAATAGAATCATACAATTTTTTGAGTTGAAAAGGATGTTTAAAAGCCATCAACTGCTACTCCTGTGCAATGAAGAAGGACACCTAAAGCTAGGTCAGGTTGCTCTGGCCAGCCTGATCGTGAATGTCAACAAGGATGGGCTCTCCACTACACACCTAGGCAATCTGTTCTAATACCTCACCATCCTTACTGAAAATAAATAAATATAAATATAAATATGAATATAAATATAAATATAAATATAAATATAAATAATATAAATATAAATAAAACAAAATAAAATTCCTTACATCTTATCTAAATCACATCTATTTTAATTTGAAACCATTTCCACTTGTCCTATGTAATAGACCCTGCTAAAGAATCTGTCCCCTTATTTATTGAAGTTTCTCTTCAGATACTGAAAGGCTACCATCAAATCTCTCCAGAGCCTTCTCTTCTCCAGACTGAACAGCCTCAAATCTTTCAGCTCGGATCAATCAGTGAAGTGGTCCTCTTACCAGACTCTCTCAACAACCTATGAATTAGAATAGACATATTTTGTGCTCTAATTTTGTCTTTGAAGAGTTATCCTGACCCTGCTGGCCTTCAAGGCAGTTTCCTATGAGACTTTACAGCCAATTCCCTGAACAAAGTGAAGTCCATTCTCCTGAATTTGAGAGTCATTCATTATTCTGCTGCTTGCTTTACTCATTTCCCTCAGGATCTTTTCCTCCACTATTTCCTCTCAATAAAGTTATTCACAAACATAGAAATGAGATTTGAGGCTATATGCAGAGCTGGCCATATGATATTGTCCAAAGGGAGAAAATTTTGAAAATTAAGTACCTTCTTAAATAAAAACCATGCAACATTTGCTGACAAATTTTGATGAATATTGCTTTCCTCAACCAAACAAGTCCATAGCACTAACTTATTAGTGCTATTAATTTTAACTTGAGCTAAGAGATAAAAGAAGAAACAAATATTTATCATACAGAGCTTAGAATTCAGGTGTTCATAAGTAACTCAGGAAGTATTTAAGATTACCTCATTAAGATATATGTTGTTACTTCAAAATAATTCAGCTATTTCAAAGACAGTGTGCGGAAATAAATAGATCTCATCCTAGTGAAAAGCTTGCAGATAAGAAAATGCCACTGAGTTGTACGCCAAAAGGCAGATATGTCAAGATTTTCCTGCAGAGTAGTGAGACTCATCTAATTGCCTCCTGTCTCATTCTCTTTCCCTCCTAGAGAGACATGTATTTCACTCATTTTCAGCACAGCATCAGAAACCTTTTTGTTGTCTATGAGCATCACATGCCAGACATGTCTAGTCAGCAACATCTTCATCTGGAATCAGGTGATACTTGTGTTTCATTCCTGGAGTCACAAAGTAAGGAAAGGTGCAGACTGCAGTGTCACCCAAAATTGCACTGAATCCCTTATGGGGAATCTTAATTGAGGGGCAATTTACTAGAGACAACTTTCTCAGAGCTGTAAGATTTATAAAGATTTCCTCTCTACAAGTTCCCTACCATCTATAAAATATGAGGTCATATTCTATCCAGAATTTTATTTTCTGTAAATTTCTAGGAATTCTTCCTTGGGTCTAGATTTCTGTATGCAAGAATCATACAATCCTTAGAGTCGGAAGGGACCTTTAAAGCTCATCTAGTCCAACTCCCCTGCAATGAACAGGGACATGCACAGTTAAATCAGGTTGCTCAGGGCTTCATACAGTCTCACCTTGGAAGTCTCCAGGAATGGGGCGTCATGGGTCACATCTACAATCAATCTGTTCCAGTGCTTCATTGCCCTCATTGTAAAAGTCTTTTTCCTTATATCCATTCAAATCTACCCTCTTTAAGCTTGAAATAAAGAGAAAGATAGCAAACATATAGAAAACTTGTGAGGGATACAGGGGAGAAATCTTATAGTTACAGAGATTATAGCTGTACATGCCTTTTTCATAAGAAAAATATTATATAAAAGAACATTTTAAAAAAGAACATGAAGTAACAAAAGCACCATGGTGTAGAGAGGCACCTTGAGCAATTACATTATGAAATACAAAGTCAATGAAATAAAAATAAAATAAAATAAAAAATCCGACATTCATAAATCATAGTTGAGCAATTTAAATCTGATACTTAATAGACTATGTAGCCACCTGTGATGCAATCTCAGTATTACATATAAGGGGGGAATATTAGAATGAAGCAACACTGCCTAATTTTGCAGATAGTAGCACCACTCTGAGGCCAAAAGTAAAATGCAAATAGCTGATAAAAATACTATCAGAAGATATAGCCTATAGTCATTGCCAAACCATTACTGTGCTTTTCCTGAATTGTGGGGCAAGGAAAGTTCAGTAGCATATTGTACTCTATTTTATGTGAGAAGGAAAATAGTCACCACAAAATATATGCACTATTCCCAGACAAAATTTCAAAGATAGAAAGGCATTCATGACAGAAACCAAAGTTTGAAACAGATTTGCATACATTGCCTATAAGATTGTTAAAGCAGAGACAATCATCATCCACTAAGGAAAAAACTGATGACATGTCATCAACTGATGATGCAACACCAGAATAGACAAACACTTTATTTGGGAGAAACTTGCAGCAGCATGATAAATGTAGGGGGGGGAGGGGGAGAGGCAGGGAGGGAATAGGGGAGGGAGGGAAAGTAAATTAGAATTTGTAATTATCCTAAACCAATTAACAGCATGAAATATGTGAATTGCTCATTAATGTTAACAACGTAGTACCTGCTTTTATTCCAAGACAAAAGTATGCAGCACTTGATCCATTTGTATTCAAAACAGCCATATATGATCCATAAACCCACATGTTAAGTTCTGCCACAATTTTAGAAGTCTGACCATCTTTCTGGCTTAGAATTGTTTGAAGATTTACTAATACATGCATGGGAAGAATTTCTTTAATGTTAATGTTAACTTCCTATTTGAATAAATGTCTACCATGCGAATTGATCAAGTAAAGACTCCATCTTGACTCTATACAGTACAGAGATTCTGGATATGAAAGACAATTTATTATATCCAGTAAGTATTTACCATTTATCCTTTTAGAAGTTGTGTACAGCTAGAAGAAGGTTTCGAAGGAATAATTTCAGATGAAGTCAAGCCATTTGTCTCATGCTATATGGACTAATTTATAATTTGTGTAATTTTGTTTAGATATTCTTTACAACAAAGTTTCACTGTATTTAATACACAGAGCAACACATCATTTTATTATTCAGCATGCCATAAAAGAAATAATGTTCCTTACCTCTACTTCACTCTTATTTAATTTCCAACAGAAAAATAAATAAATAAATAAATAAAAATCTTCAAAGCTGAAAACAGAAAAAGAGTTACTGGATTTAAACAGCTACAGGATATGTTCCACATTTGCAACAACTTCTCTTTTGCCTTTATACATGAAGTAGGACAGAAGCCTATGCCATCCACAGGACTACATTTTTTTTTTTTTTTTTTTTTTTTTTAAGAAATGTTACAAGACTTAACAGTGTATTTATTTATTTATTACAATAGATAAAATTTACAAAACAGAGATAAACAAACTGAAGAATATTCCTCTCATTTTCAAAGTGATAAAAATGGAAGAAAATATCTGAGGTCCTAAAGTATTCTGTTATGGTAAATAGTAAGTACTACAAAGTTTTTTAGTTTCCTTATTAAAAGAAATCAAGATGTTTTTCGTCCAGCATCAGTGGTAGGTGGGTTTATGCATAATATAGCTTCTTTCTTCCTCTTTCTATTTTAAATGTATGTCCAGCAGTATATACGCATTTTGTCTTGTGAAAACATTGCCTCACAGCTTAAAATGTCCTTTTCCTTTTTGTGATGTCTCCATTAAAATTTCCCTGATATTATTTTAAACAGCAACCAAATCCTCTCTCATATCTCTTTCATTCTAAGACTCAACAAACCAAGCTTTCTAGACTGCTAAGAAAGCTGCTCCCTTGATCATCTAAGTAGCCCTTTTCTCCATTTGTTTCACTTTGAGTTTTATATCTGGGATTTCATAGCTCATTTATATTAAAACATGATATTGAATTAGAAAAATATACATATAAATTTCTTGTTCTTGCAGTTAAAGGGAAGAATAATTTTGAAGATTAAAAAATAATCCATTGGTAGTAATTGATCTTTCTGGTCTGTTGCATATTGTAATTTTAGGGATAGTAACTTTTTGTTATGGATTTTATTAATTTATTTATGCTTTAAAATGTAAGGAAATTATTTGCTGATTATGGGGTGCATAGGGATGCAAGGAATGTCCATTTCAAAGACTTTTAAGGACTGAACATTGATTGCATATTTACTTGTAAATTCAGGATGGAATTATGGTGGCTGAGCTATTCCTTTTCTCCCTTCCACACAAAGCACTTTTAATACCAATTAATTCTTATCCTCTTACTTGAAAATTATTTTGGATGTATTGCTGTTCTTTTAAATGAGAGTGCTGATACTAGATATAGCAGACATGGCATAGACAAGGCATTGGCTTCTCAACCTCTCACATGCATGAATACAAGAGGACTCTGTGAAACAGCACCAAGCAGGAGCTTCTGCCAAGTTGAACAGAGTGTTATATCAAGTGAGGAACATTACTGTCAAGAAATTACAACTTCAGTATTGACATAAATGTTGACAGCACCATTTCCAAAGATAGTGGTATCAGAGCAGATTATGATTCACAGAGGACTGTCCAAATAGTGATGATTTAGACAAAATGCTCCCAAATAAGAAAAAAAAATCTGAAAGGAGAACTGCAGATGACAATGATTTTATCAGGCCAATGCTGAGATGGAGTGTGTTTTCTCTTCTGTTCTCAGAAGCTTGCTGACTGCAGAGATAAACTAACCATAATGAAATCTCTTTCTGCACCCATTCTCTTGTTGATGGCAGCAAGAGGCATGATAGCAGGGCATGATAAATCCTGGGTGGTGACTGAGGGTGTGTAACTGCAAACAATGTCATCCTTCAAATAAATTTCTACAGGATTTGAGGAATGAAAGGTCAAGTCTGTTCATAATATAACCTGAAATGCCAGTGAAGAAGTCTGAGGAATTACCACTGCATCAGATTCCCAAATGCAGAAATGAGAAAAGAATTAAGGTAGTCAGACTAAAGACGATCACGGCATATAGCAAAAAAGGCCAGAGATGATATTTTAATCAATCTATCTGAACATATTTCCTGTTCACACACTAGCTCATCTAATGTGTCTGGTTTTGAGTGCCTAATATTGGTACAGGTAAAGGGCAGTCAAGGGCAAACCATGCATCCCATTTAAAATATAATAAGGCCAGACAGTGTAAACTTCTGTTAATGTTTGTTATGTAGAAGAGGGCAAGAGAGAATAAATCATTCCTTTGTATTTCAAGCCTGAAGTGTCCCAGAAATAATCTGGACCAGCTGATCTCTTTGTTACAGCTGAGAATTTTTATTTTTATTTTTAACCACAAAACAAAATAACGTATCAGAAGAACAACTGTAAATTCACCTTGTAATATTCAGAAACTTCAGTGATGTGTATACATTTTGTCAAAAAAGGGAAAACTCTTCCAATTATCAAATCTATGCCAAACCAGACAACTTCACTTGGAATGATTACATAATCACATTTATGTCTGGACACTGAAAATAAAACAACAAGAGTTGTGTTCCCTCTCAGCTCTTTGTTCACCCCCAGCCTCCGCACTGGCAGGGCAGCATGAGATGAAATATCCTCAGTGTAAGCATTGTTCTGCAACAGCCAAACCATTGGTGTATTATCAACACAGTTTTCACCACTAATCCAAAACAAATGCCAGCTACTCTGAAGAAAACTAATTTTAGTTCAGCCCAAACTAACTTACTAAATGAAAAGCGATTACAGTATGGGGGACATATTTACATCCAGCCTAAATAAGCAATAAAGTAGAAAAGTCTATAATCTCTAAGAAGCAATTATGTAAACACCTATGAGCATGTAAGAATGCTATAGAGTCAGTTAAAGTGTAGAAAGAAGAATATGGAGCTGAAACATTTCAAGAGGATGTATTAACAGTAACAGTTGCCATGATTCTGCTATGGCAGTGATAACTCTGAGTGAAACATCTGAGGATGTAAGTGAACTTTTGTAGGGATAAGCAACATCTCAATAAATTTACACTACCACTGGAAGAATAACACACTTTTTAAATGAGATTCCCCTGCCCCTCCTTCCCCCACTCTCCTCCTCCCCCCCGCCCCCCCTTTTAACTGGACATAGAAGCAGTAACTTGGAAAGCTAACTAGAATTTTACAGAATCAGTAATTGATACCTGGAGGAAGGGGAGGCTGGAGGGGAGGGGGGGAATAAAAATAAAAATAAAAATAAAAATAATAAAAATCAATGGTCAAACTAGACAGTGAACATGGACAGGAGACAACAATGATTTTCCTGCCACAAATAAATTTTAAACAATTTTTTAAACCTACAAGTGATGAAGAACTTTCTGATCTTGAGAATAACAGAGATTTCTTTTGAAAATAAGCCTACTAGAGATACTGGAACGACCCAGATGTACACAAATTCAGTTTCAAGGAAACTTTTAACATGACTGTCATTCTTTCGTATATAATCTTGTGTCATGACTACAGATAACATAATTGTATAATTGGTAAGAACAGCTTGTAACTTATACAGCTAAGTAATGCTGTGTATATACTATGCTGTATGCATAATGTGCATTTTCTGACATTAAGTATTGTGTCTCATAATAAACAAACAAATAAATAAATAAATTTTAAAGCAAACAAAAAAAAAAAAAAAAAAAAAAAACACACCTTTTCTCACTGGATAAACATCCCTAATGGTGATGAGTCAAGTTCATAATCTGGTGACACATGGAAGAAAAAATTAAGTAACTGGTCCTATAATTTAATATATTGATAAATTTGCATTAATAGCTAACAAAAGTGACATTTTTGTTGACTTATCAATGAAAGGCTTCATTGAAATTTTTCAGAATTGGATCTGAATTTGATGTTATTTAAAGTTTAGTAGTACTCCTCTCTTCAGGTTTTAAGAGAGGTGTGTTCACTTTTTATAGTATTTTCAGCTCTAAAATTTAAATTGTGGAGGTAAAAGTCACAAGACACATCAGAGCATAAACACATGAAATTTCCCACCACTTATCACAGTTAGGTTCAATTGACCACATTCTGTAGTCTGATTGATCTGAAGGACATATCTTACTAATGTTAGTGTGGTTGGGTTTAAGGTAAGAAAAAATTAAATTTTTGCTTTAAAGACAGAATTGAAATAGTTCATATGCATGAAAGCTCACGAGTAACTTGCAAGCCTAACAAATAATTTTGTTATTACTCTTCTAATCTCTTTTCAAAATATTAACTTATTTCATTTGCAACAAATTTCTTCTGTTTTAGTGCCAAATGTCCTTCCATTCTTTTAAAGGTTTGCAAATATCTAAAAGGTTAAATTAAATTTTTAGGTAAAAATGAGAACTTGATATCTTGTAATTGATATATTGCAAGTCAGTGTCAGTATATCTATATTTCTGCACGTTTGCATGCTAAATTCCCATGAGGGTAAGTATAGCCCGATCAAATATTTAGTACTTATTATATGTGAAGTTTTAACACTTAACTGTTTTGAAATCATCAACAAATAATCTTATTAGGAGATTTCCTTCTGATCTGAAAATGGAATATCAAGTTTGAATCCAGAAGGAGTTTGCTTTTAGATTTTAAATGAATAAAAATTACGCCAACATCACTTTTATCTTCAAATTTTGGATTTTACAATAACAGTACTAAAAAATTGAGACTTACATGATTAATATTTTTCTGTAAATCTAACAATGTGTGTAAAATCACTGTTATACTGTTTGATTGCTTTTAACTTGCAATAATTTATAAAATGCATCTGCATTTTGCACAGCAGCCCTCATTTTCACTTATCAGAATTCTAACAGATTTCTAATCTAGTTTTATAATTGGTCTAAGATGTATTCAGTGTCCTGAGGACCTTCACAAATTCCCTTCATTTGCTCTGCTCACTGCAGCAACTAAGTCTGCTACTTACACAATTTTTAAACTAATGTTTCTTAAAAAAAATGTCTTGAGAGACTAACCAGATTTTCTGCTCATGTCCTTAATCATCAGTATAATCCATTCTCAATTGACCAAAGATGAGGTATTTGAGAAACTTGCCATATTCCAAGAATTGTACTTCAAAAAAAGCATTATTTCTTGTAAATGTAAGCTTTTTTAGCAGGCTAGTAGGCTGCATTTGAGAACTCAGAGAGTAATATGGAGGTTTGGAAGACATAAGAATTCCTGTTGGAATAGTATAGTCACTTTTTTAAAGAGCTAGGTTTATAGGGAAAGGGGAAGAGTAAATTGGAGAATGGAAAGAAAAGGTAGAAAAGAGGAATAGAGACGAGGAAATGAGGGGGGAAAAAAAGGTGAAGATGAAAAAAAGGAAGGAAGAGAAGAGATGATACTCTTTAGCCCACTGAATACCATACTGACTGCTAATAACAATACACAGGATTTGTAATAACTTTGTAAAGTCCAAGGTATGTGGCTTATCAGACTTTCAGTAGCCCTGGTTTACCTGATTTATCTATAACTGCAGTTCTTCCGAAATGAGGTGGCTATGGCTAATTTTACTTGTATTTTACGAATTCAACACAAATATATGTATGGATAGCAGTAGTATGTATATGGTATTTATTTTGGTATCTATAGATTGCAATGACATGCAGTTGTTTTATATAAAAGGAGACATTTGTGACTAACACAATGGCTCTGAACAAATACAGTCCTGGCAGAGCAGCAGGAAACTTGAGAAATTGGGACACAAGATGTTGTGTAAAGAAAATCAGGTGTGGGGTGATAAGAGGTATATTGAACACTGCAGTGGAGATTCCATGTTCATAAGCAAGTGTCCTGTGTTCTGTTGAAAATGAACAAACAAAAAAACTAGCCAACAAATAACATGGAACAAGGCTAAAATATTTTTTAGGGTTAAAAAATAAAACATTTTTAATGGAAAATATGCATTACATAGAATCATAGAATGGTAGAATGGCCTGGGTTGAAAAGGACCACAATGATCATCTTCTATGTATAGGGTTACCAGCCACCAGATCAAGCAGCCCAGAGCCACATCCAGCCTGGCCTTGAATATTTCCAGGGATGGGGCATCCACAACCTTCTTGGACAACCTGTTCCCGTGCATCACCATCCTCTGTGAAAAAATTCCTCCTAATGTCTAACCTAAACTTCCCCATCTCAGTTTAAGACCATTCCCCTTGTTGTATCACGATCCACCCCCGTAAACAATTATATACCCTCCTGTTTATACTCTCCCTTCAAACATTAGAAGGCCACAGTGATCCCTCCAGAGTTTTCTGTTCTCCAACTAACAAGACCAGCTCCCTCAACCATTACCCACAAAAGAAGTGCTTCCAGCCCTACAATCCATTCCAAGAGCTCCATATCTTTCTTATATTGGGGGCTCCAGGTCTGTACACTGTACTTCAAATGAGGCCTCACAAGAGCCGAGTAGAGGGGGACAATCACCTCCCTCTCATATTTTGCTTCTGGGCTGCAAGTGCACACTGCTGGCTCATGTCCAGCTTCTCATCCACCAGGACCCCCAAATCCTTCTCTGCAGGGCTGAGGGAGAAGATCTCAAGATCTTCCCCCAGCTTGTATAAATTCCTGGGATTCCTGAGCCAAGAGCTGTGCCCTGCACTTGACCTTATTGAATCTCATTTGGTTTTCACAGGCCCACTTCTCCACCCTGTCCAGCTTCCTCTGGATGACTTTCCTTCCTTCCAGTGTTTCGATTGCATTGCTCAGCTTGGTGTTATCTGCAAATTTGCTGAGAGTGCACTCAATTCCTCTGTCTGTGTCATTGATGAAGATGTTGAAGGGCACTAGTCCTGAGACCAACCCTTTGAGGGAACCATTTTTGACCGGCCTCCAACCAGACACAGATATACATTAGCGCTTCATTCTTGGCCAAGGACTCTGAAAACTGACAACTTCCCATGTCTCCTTCTACTATCTGAAATCCACTACTTTATGACACAGAGGATCAAGGGAAGAGATTCAACTAATATCAAGAAGTAGAAGCATAGGAGCATGTGCTGTACAATTTTAGCTCTTTTAGTATGTTGTTATTATGTAATAATACTGTCTAAAAATGATTCTTTAATTAAACTCTCAAAACGTCAATGCTACTAACAGTAATATTGAGTATATTTAAAAGTCTGTTTCTCCTTTGCCCATAAAAAATGCTTGGATTGTAACGAGATTTTTAAAAATAAAAATAAAAAATAAAATAAAATAAAATAAAATAAAGGCAAGTGAAAGGAGAAAAAATGTATTGATTGCTTAGTAAAACAAAAGAGAATTAAGAAGAAAATATTTTAAGTATTCCAAGGGAGAGCATACGATTTGAAAGAATTCAAGGAAAATTTTATTATTATCTGCCCACATTATTTCATATTATACCGATACTAAAATATTAAATATTAGTGATAGGTGGATAGTTGGACTGCATGACATTGAATGTCTTTTCCAACCTTGTTGATTGTATGATACTACTTCTATAGCACAATGGTCTGCTTCACAAAAAAATGTGAAAGTCCTTTTGCTTTTTCTTTCCTTTTCTAATTCTCTTTTGATCGAACAGTGACAAATACTGATAGTAGAAGCCTAGACTTAAGAATATTGTCTACATGGCAGAAAAATAAAAATTATATGCTCTTGCTATTATTGTTATTTGTTTGCACAACAGAGAAGTGTGTGCTCGAATTATTGCTGATGCAGAAAGAAGCAAAAATGACTTTCAGTAGTGTGCTGTTCTTTCAGATCTGCAAAGACACTTGGTACTGAGTGGCAGCTATACAAAATGTAGATTTCTGCTCTTCTTCACTACTGGACTCTGTAGGCAACAACATTGAAATGCAAAGATAGATAAAATAAAATAAAGAAGGGGGACAATTTCACTGGATGTAAATTGACTTTGGTATAGCTGTGTCAGTTTATACTGACAGGAGATCCGTTCCAAGCCTACAAAACTGACCTTACCTTCTCCTTTAGGCAAACATTGTACTGACTTTGCTGAGATCTGTTTCCAGAAGCTTGCATTTTATTTCAAATCTTGTAATTCTTGGAGAGATTTCATTTGTTCATATTTTTATTATGTTTCTTTTTTAAGGCTTTTAAAATTGGTGTAAAGTTTTGATTACAAAGAAAAACTTTTTTTTTTTTAAATGAAATATTGTAGTACAGAAAAAATGCTCAGTGATCTTAATGATCTAGTAATTACCATTGAATTACCATGTGAAAAGCAAAACAAAAACAAAAACAAAACAAAACAACAGTTTCCTAATATATGTATAAACAAAGAAGATAGAAAAATAAAGGCAGGAAAGATTCGAGAATTTTTAAGCCAACACTATTTTTAGGAACACAGTTCTCTTTTTCAGATTTATCAGCTGACTACCAACATTTAATTGATAGAAATGTCAGATACTCCACATTGTTACAGTGTCATTCATTTCAGCAGACTTATAAAAATTATATGGATGACCCAAGAAGTAAATCTGTGTCAAGAGTTTTTATTCTTAGAAGATGAAAAGCAACAGAACTATGACTCTTTGGAAGTGACTGGCATTATATAAGTCTATTCACATGCATGTGTACAGATGCATGATGCATGATTCCTGTGTGTGACTGTCACTCATCAGACTAGCTTTTCATTCACATTACATTATCTAAAATTTCTGAGGGGTGAGTCTTAGTGCTTCAAATTGTATCTTCCTCTCAAACCTGCAGTCGTTTGAATTTTAAATAAAAAAGAGATTAAAGGAGTAGCTAATACATATGTGTGTAAGAAACTGCAGCACACCTCTCGCTTTCATGCTCCAGTGGAAGCAGACAGTAGTATGCTCACCTATCCTGTTGAACTAAAGCAACTTTTAACAGTTTAATATCAAATTCTAGCAATAAATTAAGAAAATGCTGAACCAGAATTGGGTTTGGAATTAATACACATATGTTTGGATGGCTAAACTCAGAGCACCTGGCTGCTGATTACTATTAGCCAGGAATCTTTCTTTTTTCCCCTGAGTGTTTTGAAGTTTGGGCATTTTTTAGTACCTGGAGATCTCAGCCCTCACAAAAAGTTGATTTCTCTTCATTTAAAATATGACTTGCAGTAGTTTTAGAATTCCTGGGGACCATTTCTGCCATTTCTGGGTGTCTCACTCTGGTTTAGTTTTTGAAAATAAACTTTGTTGTATCTCAATATAATTGTGCATAAAACAATAGTAAATACATTTATTTCTGATAGGGTTTGTAGAAGGTTTTTAGTTCTTATATTTCCTCTTTTACTCACTTTTGTTGTTTTTTTAACTCTTACTTTATGTATCCTTATTTATCTTACAACCTTTACAGTGAAATCCATTTTCTACTGAAGTCAACGCTAAAAACACAGGACTTCATTATTTTATATATATGATTTCAGTGCCCTTGGAAAAGACACTGCACTTTCAGTAAGATGGTGATTCTACCGTGTCTGAGTAATTTAAAAGTCAGTAGGCCTTTAAAAGTTTGAAGGACAGGAAGTCCTTATTGCAGCCTTTTAATACAAAAACTAGCTGGAGACCTTTCACAGAGGCATACAATGATAGGCTAAAGACTAATTGTTTAAAGCAGAAAGACTGTATTTAAATTAGGTAAGAGGAAGAAATTCTTCACTCAGAGGGTGGTGAGGCACTGGAGCAGATTGCTCAAAGAGGTTGTGGATGCCCCAGTCCTGAAATCATAGAACCATGGAATGGCTGGGTTGGAAGGGACAAAAAGATCATCAAGTTCCAACCCCTTGCCATGGGCAGGGCCACCAACTTCTAGTCTTGTACTAGACCAGGTTGCCCAAGGCCCCATTCAACCTGGTCTTGAATACCTCCAGAGACAGAGCATCCACAGCCTCCCTGGGCAGCCTGTTCCAGCACCTCACCACTCTCTGTGTAAGAGCTTTCCCCTGAGATCCAAACTAAACTATTCCTCCTTGAGCTTAAAAATGCTCAAGGCCTGGCTGGATGGGGACCTGGGCAACTTGATCTAGTGGAAGACACCCCTGATCACAGCACTGGGGTTAAAAGCTAGTTGGTTTTTAAGGTCTTTTCTAATCCAAGCCATTCTGTGATTGTATTCTGTGATTCTGTTTTTAGCCAGTCAGCTTAGCTCCTTCTGAGACTAGGAAAAATTTCTAGAGGAGGGCTCATCCTCTCCAAAGAAAGATGTCCCAGCAATGTAGGATGAATTTCTCTCAGGAGATACTTATTTTTCTCTATTGATTACATAGAGTCTAGGTAACTAACTTAGATGACGTGCCTATTTTTCAGAGTGATAAAGTTAGTAGAAAAAATAGGAAGTATTCATCTCACTTAGGTTAAGACATCCAAGTTAGACATCTCAGTATGAACTAGTCATTCTAGAATCTTTCTAAAAGTAAAGGAGAGATATAAGCACTTTTGCTTATTCCTCAGGGCTGTTCATTTTATTCTAAAATAACTCGTTAAAATAGGCCAGATGGCTTCAGACTTCTAATCTGAGAGATAAGAATCTGACCTATATGCTCAAAAGTACTCACCATAAAAAGAGTTTGATTTTAGTCATATCCTATGTCATCAGCATAATGAACTGGTAAGTAATCATTCTCCAATTTGGTGAGAGGTTTAATAGAAGTAGAAGAAATAATAACCCTGAATTATTTTCATTACCAAATTCTTTTAAGTCTTTGATTCCCTCTTATTCCTTATTTTACTTCAATCCTTAGAGACTGCTTATTTAGAGATTCTTATTTCTTTTTTCTTCTGTCACATGTTCACATGAAGGAGCAAGCCTGGAAGTGATTTTTGGTATGACAGTGAATAAAAATTTAACTTATAAGTATGCATGTGTCCACTTATGTTTGCTTCCCAGTATCTAAACAAACAGGTTATGGTAGTGTCATGTAGATATCTAGCTAAGCAAGGAAATGGGTATCCGAATGATAAACTGAATTGCATTATTTGTGTTGGTAGAACATCCCATAGAACTTATGCTAACACGCACCATCTCAGATACTTACTGGTGAGGAAATTATTTTCTATTCTTCCTCCAACATTTCATACTGATCAGCATAGCTTTATTCTATGTGATTGCATGTTTATCATTTATTTTTGTTTCAGTTGGAAAAACTAAGTTGCTGAAATTAGAGCTTTCTATCAATGTCCGCAAAGAAAGAAATATTTCTTACTCTTCCAAAATCCTTTTGGCATCTGTCAAGGCATTTTGGTCGCAAGCTCTTGTCTTACCATAGTACCTTTATATTCTATAGATTAATCAGGATATGTTCAAAAAGCTGAGAGGTTTTCTGTTCTTGTTCAGACTAGTCTTAGTTAAGAAAATTATGACCTAACTCTTGACCTTAAATTTGTATTAACTGATTTGGGTGCAGAAATAATGGATTTTCCCAGTAACTCTTTGCTTTTTCAGAAGACACTTATTTCACAATTAGGGGAGATCATTTAGCATATCTGCATTCCTTCTCTGTGACTATTTGCAGGCATTAAATGTTACTATGAATATTTGTCTGGCATTCACCAAGGAATTTGCAAAGGCCAAGAATCAACCTAGGTAAACTTAGACTCAAATCTTTCTTTGGTATGGTGAATGCTTCCAGTCCTAATGCTCTATAGTCTACTTTATTTTTGTTTTTATCTATAATGTTGTTTTGGTTTTGTTTTGTTGTTTGTTTGTTAGTTTGTTGTCAACAGTTTACAGGCTGGTTTGGCCCAGTTCCGTGACTAGCAGGGTGGAGGGACTCCTGAATCTGTGACTCTGGAAAGGGGAAACAGGGGACGCCAAAATAATTAAAAACAGCGGCAACGATCTGAGGAGAAATAAACTAATTTACTAAATATGGTACTGGAATGCAAGATAACACACTATAATAAAATATAATTAGAACTGAAGCTAATAAATCAAATATAATGAGGGAGTGTCTGAAAGATGGAAAGGCCTCGCCATAATGCTGAGGAGAGATGTGCAATTGGGTCGAGCACCAGGAAGGAAAGCTGAAAAAGGAAAGGTCTTGTGATCTTGCCAGGGGTTATATCTCCTCTCTGAACACAAAGTCCTTGGGATATATAGTTTCTTCTCTTCCGGACAGGAGCCTGGAACTGGAGAATTAACTCTTTAACTTGTAGTGTACTACATGGTGTTATGATGTAGAATATCAATAACCAAAAATCATAAAACCATGACATTTGTTTTCTGACAAGCCCTGGAATATCTGAGAGATGTTCCATTCTGCAAAGTAAGTGCATTTTTGATTCTTATTAGTCCCCATAACTATTACTGAATGTGTTTTTGGTTTGCTGTCCACCACAGCAACTAGATATGATTGGTGCTGAAAAATATCGAACATTGAATTTAGCACTGATGGGTGCTTTAGATAAGAAGATAGTAAAGAAAATCCGAATGGAGTGTAAGAGAATGGATTACAGCTGAAAATGTACATACATAGCTGCAGCACCTTAAAGATAATAATAGTCTTTGTGAATAGCAATGTAAAATTCCATAACAAAAACTAGCATGAATATTCATTCATTGCATATCCAGCATTTATTGTAGATGGACAAAAGAAACTGTACAGAGCTGACAGAGAGCTGCTTTTGCCTTTAAAAAAAAAAAAAGTATTTTCAGAACAGGTAAAGGCAATATATTCAGTATGCTGTTTTTCATAACCTTTGGATTGTGAATAACTTACAATCCACCCTCAGGATACCTTTCCCTTTCAGTATTATTTCTATGTGCTGCAATACCCCAGCATTACTTCAGCACTGCTACTTCTAATTCTGAAATATTGAAACTCTCATTCCCAGTGAGATGGACTTACGACTGTTTATATCCTATAATCTCTTTCATAAAGTCATTCTTTAAATACTGCAATATTCTCTTATTTTAATGGCTATTCAGACTGATTCTGAATATGAGGTTATAAATTTATTGCAGGTTGTTTATCTGAAGTCTGTTTAATACTGTTAAGTGAATTATGGTAACATATTTAATGTGGGAATTGTTTGTTTCTATTCTATACTTCTGACTTTTTTTAAAGAATTTTATATTTTTCTTCTTCTGATCTTAAATAAGAGGTAAAAAGAAAAAAAAAAGTGTTGATTAGGTTTAAAAAAAAAAGAAATGATTAAGAATTTATTCTGTTGTTTGTTCATTAGCCATATTACCTATATTTTCTGCCAAAAGACTTTTATTACATCAGTGTAATGAATACATCCTCCTAAGTTCGTCTTCTGGGAGAAACATCTTCCACCTCTAAATGGCAAATGCCAGTGATATTGCCTTATATTAATAGCTTTTCCATTAGGACAGTCTTTTTTTTATATAATTTATTTATTTTATTAATTTTATATTAAACATCATATATATATGATTTATTTTATTGAACATATGCCCTCTAGATTCCATGTTTAATGTTCCATATATTTTGGCCTCAATAGGTGATCACAGGAAAAAAATAGCAGCTGGCATTTGGATTTAAGTTCTGTTAAAGTAGCAATCTGCAGGCAAAACTCTGTGCTCAGTTATGTGGATTATGGATTATGGAAAAGAAGAAATTGTTTGGTTTATTGAAGTAATGCCCCATTTATGTATTATTACACTAAACATTATTACATATTATTACATAGTATGGAAACTTCAATCTCATTTTTAAGAAAGATCGAGGGAACTACAGGCTGGTAAGCCTCAATTCTGTACCTGGAAAGATCATAAAGCAGGTCCTCCTTGAAGAGATATTACGGCATATGCAAGGCGAGAAGGTAGTCTGAGACATCCAAGTCCATCTCACTGGGAATGAGAGTTTCAAGGGGAGGCAGATTATGTCTCACATCCTTCAATCTAAATTAGAGAGGTGTGGATTTGAAGGATGGACTGTTCGATGGATTAGGAATTGGATGGCTGGACACAGCCAAAGGGTTGTGATTAATGGTTCTGTGTCAGGGTAAAGGCCAGTCAGAAGCAGTGTCCCTCAGGGGTTGATGTTGGAACCACTTGTCAACATCTTCATCAGTGCAATAGATGACGGCATCGAGTGCACCCTCAGCAAGTTTGCAGATGACACCAAGCTGAGCAGTGCAGTCGATACACTGACAGGAAGGGAAGACATCCAGAGGGACCTGGACAGGGTGGAGAAATGGGCCTGTGAAAACCTAATGAGATTCAATAAGGCTAAGAGCAGCATGCTGCACTTGGGTCAGGGCAATCCCAGGAATTTATACAAACTGGGGGAAGATCTCCTTGAGAGCAGAACTGTGGAGAAGGAAGGCCAACTGTGTTGTGGGCTGTATTCAAAAAATGGCAGCCAGCAGGGAGAGGGAGGTGATTGTCCCCCTCTACTTGGCTCTTGTGAGGCCCCCTGGTACAGGAAGGAAGTGGAGCTCTTGGAGTGGGTCCAAAGGAGGGCCACTAATATGATCAGAGAGCTGGGGCACCTCTCCTACAAGGAAAGACTGAGGAAACTGGGCTTGTTTAGCTTGGAGAAGAGAAGGCTCCGAGGAGACCTCACTATGGCCTTGCAGTACATAAAGGGAGTGTATAAACGGGAGGGGGGAACTGCTGTTTATGAGGGTGGATAGTGATAGGATAAGGGGGAATGGTTTTAAACTGAGACAGGGGAGGTTTAGATTACATATTAGGAGGAAGTTTTTCACACAGAGGGTTGTGACACACTGGAACAGTTTGTCCAAGAAGATTGTGGATTCCCTATCCCTGGAGATATTCAAGGCCAGGCTGGATATGGCTCTGGGCAGCCTGGTCTGGTGGCTGGTGACCCTGCACATAGCAGGGGGTTGAAACTAGATGATCTCTGTGGTCCTTTTCAACCCAGGCCATTCTATCATTCTATGATTCTGTGAATCACTGGGCTGAAGCTAGTGGGATGAGGTTCAACAAGTCCAAGTGCTAGGATCTGCACTGCAGCCGAAACAACCCCAGACAATGCTGAAGGCTTTGGACAGTGGTTAGAAGACTGCATAGAAGAGCTGAACCTGGGGGTGTTGGTCACAGAATCAAAGAACTGTAGTGTTTGGAAGGGACTTTGAGATCATTGAATCTAACTCCACTGCTAAGGCAGGTATCATAAAGTAGGTTACATGGATAGGCCTCAAGATGAGTCTTGAATATCTCTATAGAAGGAGACTCTAAAACTATTCTAGGCAATCTATTCCAGTGCTTCATCACCCTTATAGTAAAGGCATTCTTCCATGTTAGTATGGAACTTCCTATGTTCAAGTTTTAGTCAGTTGCTTCTTGTCCTACCACTGTGCACCACTTGAGTGCCTGGCCTCATCCCTTTAGATACTTAAAAGCATTTATTACATCCCCCCTCGATCTTTTATTATTATTTATTTATTTATTTATTTATTTATTTATTTTTCCAGGCTGAACATACTTACAGTCGGATGTCAGGTAGCCAATTGCAAACTGATACACAACCCTGGTGCTGTGCTATTTTTCAATTTTTTTCTCCTGTATTAGTCATCAGCACAGCTTTCTTTGTTGACAGCTTTAGGTATAGAGATTTTGGTGACTTTTGGCATTAAATAGTGAGGTTGGAGCCATTTTAGTATCCTTGGTAAGCTCTTGTCCTACAAAAGTATTTTACTTATGTCAGTCACTTTAGTCAGTCTTATGCTTCTTTCTTTAGCAAATACTTCTGTTTTTCTTAAATCTCATTGAAAGTAAGTCATTTACTTATGCTTCAGATTGTGTTTTACAGAAAATCACTGAATAATGTAATGAGATAAAAGAAAGCAAATAGGCTTTTGTAAGTCTTTGCCAATACAGCAAAAGGAAAACAGTGTAGAGAGTGTAATCTACTAAACATGACAAGGAAAAAAAAACAAGCAATTAGATAACTAAAGTACAGTTATATATTCTGTAAAGTGTGTGCATGCACAGCAAAAGTATGTAAGTAAGCAAGCTGTGCACATACAGCAATAAACAGGTATGCAAATGTAAACATATATACAAATGTATAAATGATGAGTTTCTAATTAAGAAGAGAACAAAATTCAAGTCTATGCTCTAAAGTTATCAAAGGCATTGCAGAGACTCCCCCTGGAGCTTCTGAGAGGTGGGCTTGGTAGCCAGTAATTTCCAATTTCTTAAATAGTATGCAGGACCATGATGTTGATTAGCCCTTACATCACACTCTCCCTGGAAAATTAAAGTCTTAATTTATTTAATGGTTAAAAACAAGTCCCAACATTTCTTTTTTTTCACATTCAGCTGTTAATTATCGTCTGGCCTCAATATTTACTTTTGGGTGTTGAGGATAACTAAGGGTAGTCATGTTGAAGGGAAATGCAGAAGGGTATCATATTTGGGAAACTGGTTTCTTTAATGCAGAAATGATACATGATTTTAATTCCTGCATTTTTAAAGAGATGCCTGGGGTTTTTAATCTTGAGTCTCCCCTTGACACTAATGTGAGTCTCATTGCTGAAATGAGCACGTGATTGAAAGGGACCCTGTGTGATAGAACCATAGGCATTGGAGAGGTAAAATACCTGTTCCACCAAGGAGATCCTACCAATTTTCATTCTAACTCAGTAAATGAAGGGATTTACAGCTCATTTATTAATGTATTGTTCAGCTCTTTTATAAATGAATCAGAATAACTGCCTTCACTCCATTCACTGGAAGATTGTTGCACAGATAAATAGACTTTATCAAGTGGGAATGCCCCTTTCCCCAATCTCATCCCATCACTTGTTATTCTTTTTGTGACCCATGAATAATTTTTCTCATTCCATGTATTTTACGCTATTTTAGATATTTTCAGAATATTATCCTTAGATTCTGTTTTGTTGATACATAGAGATTCAACTATTTTAATCTGTCAGCTTTGTAAGTCAAGCCCTAAACTACTCACAAAGATTTTGAGTTCTTTTGCCCTGAACTCTCTAGAATATTGCAATTTTTACAAAGATAACAGGAAGAAAAAAAATCCTCTTCTACTGAGGAATAAATTAAAAATGCCAGGTGAAGCAAGAATTGTAAAGGTTTCTCAGAGATGATCTGAAGACCACACTGGGATACACAGATATTTATTCCCTCTTTTCATGAAATTCATATAATTTTTGAAAATATTATACACACCCTTCTAAAATACTTTATTTTCAGGAAGCTGTTCAGAAAATGTCATCAAAAGTTTCTAGAGGTAGTAAGGTCACTGACTCTCCCAGAGTCCAGTACTGTATTTATTACAAGAAAGAGGGAACTGAGAGTCAAGATCTCATGTTTTAAACATTGTCTGTGTTGTCTGTTCTTCTATCAGTTTACAGTATTTTCATCCTGTCTAATACAGGAGCATGAAAATTTCTCATCAGTAACACAAAACATTGTTATATATATTTATTCACCCTATTCATCACCAAAAATAATCTTGTACATATTTAAGTGAAAAGAAGGAAGACAGATGAAGATAATATACTCTTTTACGATTCATGCAAGGAAAAACAAAAGGAATTTACTGCAGCAACATTTTTGCAGTTCAGAATGTCGAAAGCACAACAGGAACTTCAGAAAAGAAAATAAAAAAGCAATCAGATTTTGAACATGCATTTTTAAAGTATGGCAAAAATATCTAAGGAAATTAAGGAAAAGTAGTCATTAAAGCACAATTTAAGGTTACCACCACAAATCACTTAAATATAAAATGCAAAACTTTCAGTCTTTTAATGTTCATTTTCTACTGCATCCCATGAGGAACATCTTCCAGTTGCTATTTCATAATGCTTGCATGAAAATCCCATATAAGTATTTGAAGCATCCTGACAGCTGGTAAAGCTGAAATGGTGACATATTACATGAAAAAAATTCTGTGAACTTTCGTGTGTTTATCCTACTTAATTCTAAGAAGCTCAACAATCTGATGAAAACATATATTGTTGCTTTACAGTTAGGCCCATTCAGGCATAAGAGAATTGGCTATTGTGAGGGTGAAAACAGGAAGGGTTACAGTAAAATTGTCTGTGACTAAGCTCAGAAACACTGACTTAGAAGCCTATTTTCATTAACAACAAAATATAGGTATTGTTACTGGAGTCACACAGCTTTTAGCAAGAGCACAAAGCAAAATATACTTGTCCAAAGTTTTCCATTGCCTAAAGTTTAGTTACACAGTTAGGAATGGGAATCATGTTCCAAGAACTGCTCCTTGAATATTTCTGGATCTGTAGATATATATAGGTTGGAAAATGTTCACGTTTGTCAGAAGCACAATACATTTCCAATGTCCGTTTGACTTAAAATGCCTTTTGTACTCTTTGAAATGGATAGCTCTACTCCATTCAGTGACAGCTTCTGCTTGGGCAGAAGTACTTAAATCTGTAGACACGGAAATGTTTCCTATAATCTAATTCTAACCAGCACTCCAAAGAGCATGTGAGAGCTCAGGATAACTCACATCACGCCACTCACATCGCATTTTTCTGTTTCATTTATCAACCAGTATGATCAACCACCTCTCTCACTCACTGTAAAGTGACCTTGGTGTTTGGAACCAACTTTTTGCCACCAAATGGATATATAAACTATTTGATATTGTTGGGATATCAGTATTCAAATACAGGTGCAGGTTATGGATGTTGGATACAGTGAGATGGGAAAGACAGAGACAGAGCTGTAATTAGACCTCAGCAACTATATTTTGCAGTACTTCCTGACAAAATATTAGCAAGATGGTTCTGGAACCACACTTTGAGAAGGTGTAATCCTCAGACTATATAATACTTTTTATAGCTGTATTAATGTAATTTTCTTTGGTGATGTTTTGAAGCTTGCACTTCAAATATGAGGCTCTAAGCTCCTCCAGTATTGAAGCTTTAGCTCAGTAAAAATAAGGACATGAAAACATCAAGTCCGTTCTCTTGAGTTTTCATGGTCTATTTCTTTGCTTGGAGCAAAGTTGAATAAAAGTATTTACCTCTTAAATGTTTACCTAATTCAGTATGAAGTGTTGACCTTACATTATCATTATAGCTCATAGACCATAAAAAAACTTATGAATGAACAATTTTTACTCTTTCAAAGCTAATGACTATAGCAAACTATGTTTTTTCCTAGTTTTATCCTAAGAATACAAGTAATATCATTTTTAACTATTATAATCATTCAGGGTGTCAGTGTCACTTTTGTCTTAATTTTGAAGCCAAAGACATAAGTTCTAGGAAAAATGAATAACTGGAATTATTAGACAGTATCTTTTCATATTTACTACCAGGGACAGTGAGCAAGACCTAGATTCTTCTCATAAGGAAACAGAATTCTCCTCAACTAGTTACATAGGCCATCTAGACAGTAACCAAAAGTGACAATAGACAAAGAAACCTGCAGTTAGCAGTTCAGACGAGCTGTAAGGCATAAAGCAGAAAAATATCCCTTTGGGATGTGTGATATCTCATTTCTGAGCATCATCTCAGCTGTGCTTAACATCTCATGCAAAAAAAACATTGAGTATTCCTTCTATGGGCTCAAAGTGTGCCACTTTACTGCTATGAATAACTTTTTCTTGCTAGATTTCTCTCACGAGAAGTTAATTTCTTAGCAGAGCCAAATTCTTTGAAGCACCATTTCAAATGTAACATTTTCTCTACTGTCTTGATTGTTCTTGCACTCAACCTAAAGCTTATTTTTCAGTTCTTTATCAAGTCTCCTTCTTTACCGCTCCTGGTTTGCAGCATCCTTCAACAACCAACAGTGTAAACAATGTGTTTCACACCAAATAGGAGAAATGTCTCCATTCTTTAACTAAGAGGCTACATACTAGAAGTTTGCATATTTTCCCTCATTTCAAGCTCTAAGCCAGAATGCCACTCACTAGAGCCTGCAGAGACACTCCAGACTGGAGACAGCTCTGAGGAACTGGAAACTCATGCGTGGTGATTCAGGGGAGGACAGGAACACCCTCGAGGGACTTCAGCCACAGTTCTTTCACAGTTCTTTTAACAAACACACTTAATCTTTTGGGTCAAAACCACTGTAACTCTCTCCCAGAAGGGCAAGGTGATATCCACTGCACAGTGGCGGAGCCTCTACCCTGTTGTTGCCGAGCAGAGCAAAGCTGTTTGAGAGAGAAGGACGGGTGGAAACAGATACCAACTCGGCGTTGTGGGCATCCCCCCCTCCCAGTCATGCTCGACTCCGATGGTGCCTCTGCAGAATAGATTTGAGGCCCTGGAACCCGAGGGAGAGGTGTGTGCAGGTGTGGAGGGAGGCCCACCCGTGAGGGTGCCTCAGGGGAAGCGGTCACCCCTGCGCCTCAAGACTTCCTCCACCCGGAAGGACAGAAGGGTGGTTGTCATAGGCGACTCCCTGCTGCAAGGAACTGAAGGCCCTATATGCCGGCCCGACCCTACCCACAGAGAGGTGTGCTGCCTCCCAGGGGCACGGGTTAGGGACATTGCTAGGAGACTTCCCAGACTGATCTGCCCTTCTGACTACTATCCACTATTGGTAGTACAGGCTGGCAGTGAAGAAGTTGGTGAGAAAAGCCTGAAGGCTATCAAAGATGATTTCAGGGGACTGGGGCGGGTAGTTGAAGGAACAGGTGTGCAGGTGGTTATTACATCTGTACCTTCAGTGGCAGGAAACGATACTGGGATGAGCCTAAAAACCCATCTCTTGAACAAATGGCTTAGGAGTTGGTGCAAACGCAGGAGTTATGTTTTTTTTGATCATGGGGCAATTTACTCGGCACCTGGCATGATGGCTGCAAATGGAAGCAGCCTGTCTCCATGGGGAAAGAGGGTTCTAGCCGAGGAACTGGTGGGACTTATTGACAGGTGTTTAAACTAGGTATGAAGGGGGAAGGGGACAAAATGAGGACTGCTGGGACTGAGGGAGCAGTTCAAGGCTCCAAACAGAACTTGATGGGTGGAGACAATGGAGTTCAAAGGCTTGGAGAGGGGTGGGGGGATGCTGGTTCTCTTAAGTGCCTGTATACTAATGCGCGTAGCATGGGAAATAAAAAGGAAGAGCTGGAGTTCTGCGTGCGGTCGCGAGGTCATGATCTCATTGTGATCACGGAGACGTGGTGGGACAGCTCGCATGACTGGAATGTTGTCATGGAGGGCTATGTGCTTTTTAGGAAAGATCGGCTGGTGAGGCGGGCTGATGGAGTTGCACTTTATGTGAGAGAGCAGTTAGAATGTATTGAACTTCACTTGGGGGAGAGTGATGTAGCAGTGGAGAGCTTATGGGTGAGAATCAAGGGGCAGGCTGGTAAAGGCGACACTGTTGTGGGGGTGTACTACAGGCCCCCTGATCAGGATGAGGAGGCTGATGAGGCCTTCCATAAGCAACTGGATGTAGCGTCACGTTCCCAGGCACTGGTGCTTATGGGGGACTTCAATTATCCAGATATTTGCTGGACGACCAACATGGCCAGGCACGCACGGTCCAGACGGTTCTTGCAGTGAGTTGAAGACAACTTTCTGATGCAGGTGGTGGAGGAACCGACGAGGGGAGGGGTGTTGCTGGACCTTATTCTCACCAACAGGGATGGACTTGTTAAGGAAGTAAAGGTTGGGGGCAGTTTGGGTTGTAGTGATCACGAGATGGTGGAGTTCAAGATCCTGAGTGGAAGAAGCAAAGCAATAAGTAGGATTACTACCCTGGACTTTAGGAGAGCCAACTTTGATCTCTTCCGGGACCTACTTGGAGCTATCCCGTGGGCTCGGGTGTTAGAAGGTAAGGGGGCCTCTGAGAGCTGGTCAGCATTTAAACAGCTCTTCTTCCAAGCTCAGGATCGATGTGTCCCTGTGAGCAAGAAATCGGGAAAAGATGGCAGGAGACCTGTGTGGATGAGCAAGGAGCTCATGCGCAAGCTCAAAGGAAAGAAGAAGGTCCATGAACTGTGGAAAAAGGGTCTGACCACTTGGGAAGAATATAGGAATGTAGTCAGGGCCTGCAGGGATGCAATGGGGAAGGCTAATGCCCATCTGGAATTGAATCTAGCTAAGGAGATAAAGGATAATTAAAAAGGCTTTTTCAAGTATGTAACAGCAAAAGGAAAACTAGGGATTATGTGGGCCCCTTACTAAGTGAGGGGGGGGTTCTGGTAACAGGAGATGCTGAGAAGGCAGAAATACTACTGAATGCCTTCTTTACTTCCATCTTCAGTGAAAAGGCTCTCCCTCCGGTTTCCCACACCATGGAGGTTAGTGAGAGGGTCTGAGGAATGGGAGACTTTCCTTTAGTCAGGAAAGAGGACGTGCGTGAGCGCCTAGGCAGTAGTAAGGTCCACAAGTCCATGGGACCTGATGGGGTGCATCCACGTGTGCTGAGGGAGCTGGCGGAGGTCATTGCCGAACCACTCTCCATCATTTTTGAGAGGTCTTGGACAACAGGGGAGGTCCCTGACGACTGGAGGATAGCCAATGTCACTCCGGTCTTCAAAAAGGGCAAGAAGGAAGATCCGGGTAATTATAGGCCTGTCAGCCTCACCTCTGTCCCTGGAAAGGTGATGGAACAGCTTGTGCTGGATACCATCTCCAGACAACTGGGAGAAAAGGAGGTTATCAGGAGTAGTCAGCATGGGTTCACCAAGGGGAAGCCGTGCTCGACCATCCTGTTGGCCTTCTATGATGCTGTCACATGCTGGGTGGATGGGGGAAGAGCGGTAGATGTAGCCTACCTTGATTTTAGAAAGGCGTTTGATACTGTCTCCCACGACATCCTTATAACAAAGCTGAGGAAGTGTGGGATAGACGAGTGGACAGTGAGGTGGGTTGAGAATTGGCTGACTGGCAGAGTGCAGAGGGTCGTCGTTGGTGGTGCAGAGTCTGGCTGGAGACCTGTAACCAGTGGTGTCCCCCAGGGGTCTGTGCTGGGTCCGATCTTGTTCAACATCTTCATGAATGACCTTGATGAGGGGATAGTGGCCTCCCTCAGCAAGTTTGCTGATGATCCGAAGTTGGGAGGATTGGCTGACACGCCTGAAGGCTGTGCTGTCATTCAGCGAGACCTGGACAGGCTGGAGAGCTGGGCAGTAAGAAACTGGATGAGGTTCAACAAAAGCAAGTGTCGGGTCTTACACCTAGGGAGGAATAATTGCATGCGCCAATACAGGCTGGGGGATGAGCTGCTGGAGAGGAGCTCTGCAGAGAGGGACCTGGGTGTCCTGGTGGACGACAGGTTGGCCATGAGCCAGCAGTGTGCCCTCGTGGCCAAGAAGGCCAATGGCATTCTGGGGTGCATTAAAAAGAGCGTGTCCACCAGGTCGAGGGAGGTGATCCTCCCCCTCTACTCTGCCCTGGTAAGGCCTCATCTGGAGTACTGTGTCCAGTTCTGGGCTCCCCAGTACAAAAAAGACAGGGATCTCTTGGAAAGAGTCCAGCGGAGGGCCACAAAGATGGTGAAGAGCCTAGAGTATCTCCCCTAGGAAGAAGGGCTAAGTGAACTGGGTCTGTTTAGCCTTGAGAAAAGAAGACTGAGAGGGGACCTGATCCAGGTTTATAAATATCTGAGGTGTGGCAGCCATAGTGGTGAGGCCAGTCTCTTTTCAGTGGTACGTGGAGACAGGATGAGGGGAAACGGACATAAGCTGCAGCATAGGAAGTTTTGCACGAATGTGTGTAAGAACTTCTTCACGGTGAGGGTGACGGAGCACTGGAACAGGCTGCCCAGGGGGGTTGTGGAGTCTCCTTCTCTGGAGATATTCAAGTCTCGCCTGGATGCCTACCTGTGCGACCTGGTGTAGGGAAGCTGCTTTGGCAGGGGGGTTGGTCTCAATGATCTCTGGAGGTCCCTTCCAACTCCTACAATTCTGTGATTCTGTGATTCTGTGATCTAAGATGCGTTGTTTTACAGCTTTCCTCTTTTTATTTTTATTTTTCCCCTTCTTGGCTTTGAAAAGTGCTTTTTGAAGCCAAAACTAACCAACCAACCAACAAAACAAAATAATTTCTGATAAGCAACAAACCTATATATATATACATACATAGACATTTGTTGTTTGTATTTTTAGATATTCTCTGCCCATATAATGCTTTGCTTAAGATTTGTGATAAGAATCCATTACCAAGAGAAAAACTACTCTGCACTTGAAAAGCATTTTTCCCCCTTTTCACAGCTGTTCCTTTGATCTTCTCTTCTTCTCATGTTTCTGTGTTTCTTTTTTATTATGCTTTTCTTTTTCATTTTTTCATTTTCTTTACTTTTTCCTTCTCCTTTCAACCTGGGGCATGAGTGATGAATACTGATGGACACAGTTTGATCAAACTCTGTATTCCTATTTAAAAATAGGGAACACTGGCGTACAAATCTGTCCAAGTTGTTTATTGCTTATATGTCAGGAAATATGTCTAAGATATTTATTTTCTGAGGAAAGAACCTTTGTGGTCACTAGACTGCAGGTTAAATAAAGTTCCACTGTTTCTATTTTTAATACAAGTTGTTGTGAGACTTAGTGTAAGCAACATTTTCTGATGTTATTGAAATGTATTAGTTGTTTTGAAAAATTCACGAGCAAATGCAACTAGTTCAAGACATTTCTTAGATACACAGCTCAGTTTGATGGATACAAATTCAGCATAATTTCTTTTGAGATTGTCATTATCTATCTGCTTATATCAGTATATATTGGAATGTAACTGAATAATCTGTTTATTTTTAGGGATGGTATCTCAAAATTAGATAATTGAACCATTTTGAAAAAGAGCCGTGTTTGTGAAAATATATTAAATGTGAGAAGTCATTCAAAACCATATTTAGACTAAAATTCTGTGTTTTTGCTGAAGTAACTCTAGGTATTAATAGGACATGAAGAGTATAGAGCCTGAGCTGACAGGATATGGCTGTAGCACATTACTCTGTTGTGTATTATTTAAACTGGGAGATTGCTTACCTGTAAAAAGAGCTGCTGATTACATGGGAAACAACACAGCAAATGCTCAGAACATTAAAATCAGGTAAAAAAGATATCATACTGAGATCCTTACTTCCAGATTGTAATAAAATTGGGTAAATTATTCACCATGACTAATTTATTGTTAAGTTGCCCCTCCTTGGGCTCATGAATTTATATTCAAACAGATTTGGAGTTCTACAGAATTGTTACTCAGTGTCACAAGTACAAGAGTAGCTATACTTTTAATTCTTTCTTCGGACTTTCTCTTTTCGCAATCTTCAGGTCTTATATTGTGCATGTGTCTTTCAGAGGATATGAGATACATGAAAATATTGCTATGGGGTAGTGAGAATTAATGTTTATACTGTTACTCCTTGATAGCAGTTCTTAAGCATATTCATGCCCTGAAGTAAACACAAAATGTAGGTAACATTATCAGACTATATACTGAATTTGTTTGGGAAAAACAGTTTCGGAAAAGAATCACCAAGTTCTCATTTTCAGATTAGATTTTGGTTATAAGGTGTTGTTCATCTTTCATAACGCACTGATATCTTAATGAATCAAGGCCTATGGAACTCTTAAGAACTAGCAGCACAAAATGCACTAAAGCATCACAAGATAAAATACCACATACATTAAAAAGAAGGATAAAAGTCTAACCACAAAGTATTTAACATTTTGCATGCCTTGATGCTTTATGTCTCAAAGACAGATACACAAATAAATTCCGGTTCAGAGAGTGGGTAACTTGGTTTATGCAAGGTTCAACGTGTTGAACATAATATAACATATGCCAAAAAGTTTCAATATCTCAGGTTGCACAGGATAGTAATATCGCTGACTGCAAGGACAGTAGAGAAAGTTACTTCAATCTAATATACTATAATCATAGAGAAAACTTACTTTAATTTGTGTCACTATTGAAATGTTCCTAAACAAAACACTTAAGATGATCTCCCTCATTCAACATTACCTAGCACTGAGGATTGAGTCTTGTAAATGATATTACAATTATTTCTTAAACATAGACTTCACTCTGCATTCCTCTCCCCTGCAATTATTTTCAGCTCAAAGAAAAGTAATTATATCTTAGAAAACTTCCTAGACAAATCTGGACAAGGGCTTATATAGGGCATCTATGTAAAAGATTTCTCAATGATGTGTGTCAGAGATTAATTCTCCACATTTTTGAGTGTCTCTCCTGACAGCATAGTTATTGTATCATAGAATCATAGAATCAGCAAGGTTGGAAAAGACCCACAGGATCACCCAGTCCAACCATCCATCCACCTATCAGCAATAGTTCTTACTAAACCATATCCCTCAACATAATGTCCAAATGTTCCTTGAACGTCTCCAGGGTCGTTGACTCCACCACCTCCCTGAGCAGCCCATTCCACTGCCTGACCACTCTTTCAGAGAAGTGGTATTTCCTAATGTCCAGTCTGAATCTCCCCTGGCGCAGCTTGAAGTCATTCCCTCTAGTCCTATTACCAGTTACATGAAAGAAGAGGCTGACCCCCAGCTCACTACAACCTCCCTTCAGGTAGTTATAGAGAGCAATAAGGTCTCCCCTGAGCCTCCATTTCTGCAGACTGAAATGGAATTGTTTCACCCCATGCATTTAAACAAACAACATCAAAATAAGTAGATCATAGCAGAACATTTTAAAATTATTAGAAGGAACTGCAAATCCATCACACTCAGAATTACTGGATGAGTAGTTCATGTAAATATGCTGCAACCGAGGGAGAGCTTAGGCGTTATTACCAACTGTTACTATTGAAATATTATCTTCATTAGTAATGCAATATCAACAGTGATTGTCCACTCAGACCATTTATTGTTGTTCTTCCTTTTTGGATGGCAAACAGTGAAAAAAATCAAATATACTCTGAGATCATAGTAAGGTTTCTATTAACTTTGAATATCTGAATGCTGTTATATCCTTTACAAGGAAAACCTCTAGTTCAATGAAGTGTAAAGCATGTGGTAAAAAAAAAAGAGCCACAAAGTAATCAAAATGAATCAATCATGACTGATATCAAATTGTCTTTGTCTTACATAATTATCAAACTTATCTGATATCTTTCTCCAAGGCACAGATATTTCACAGCTAGATCAAATTACCTGCATTCAATTGGGAATTAATTGCAGGTACTTATAGAGTATGGAATAATTTTCACATTAATATTTTCTATCTTTTTCCTAGAAGACAGATATGGAACATACTTTGTAGATGTACAAAAGGACTAATTTATACTAATCAAATAAATATGAGGTAAGCGCTTTAAAGAGTACTTATAAATAATCTTTTTTTTTTTTAATTTTCTTGCTCTCACAACTAGTATAGTATATAGTATATATAGTATATAATATATAGTAGTTCCATCCATTATTATGGTAAAAGAGAGATAAAAGCATGTGATGGGTGACTGGCAGATCTTCAAAAAGTTCTGCTCATTGCAAATAAAAGAATCATACTTTTGACAGTAGCCATATAGAAAGCACCCTTCTGTAGATTCTGTAGATTTCAAGGTTATCTATACTGTAAGTGCTACCTTTCTTTCCCACTAAACAAATGTGTAAAAAAAGGAAGGAGATATTTCTCTAAAGAACAGTTGAAGTTCTTCCTTTTACAGAGTGCAGATTGTCTACTTTTGCTTTTTATAGATCATAAGAACTTTTAATGAGAATTTTATGTTCATATCATGAAAGTGTTTCTTTAAGATCATCTCTAAATATATAGCTCATACTCTGTTGCTATAGGAATTGACAACTAGAAAGAACTACATAGTGTTAATTATAATGACTTACTCACTACTTTATGATTGTTTTCTGATTTTTTTTTTCTTCTTTGTGGTTGTTTTTCATTTTTTGTTTGTTTGTTTTAGATTTCAGTGTTTTTCACAAAATCTTTGAAGGAAGAGAAAGCTGACCTTTGTCACTAATGGGAGAGTTATAGTAACTCAGAAAGGAAGCTTAAGTTATGGAGTTAAGCTTTATTTCTGTCCAGGACATGTATATCCCAGGAAAATTAGCCACTGACTTTGAGCTTATAGTATTAAGAGATATATATATATATTTCTTTTTGCTGGGGCTACCTTTAGTTTTCTGATAGATTTTATAAATGTTCTAGTGCAAACACAGCCTTGTGAAGCCAAGATGTTCAGGAAAAGCAGGTTGGTGTGAATCAGCATCACACAGAGAGACAGCAAGAGTCAACAATGTAAAATATCTTTGTGCATCTCTCATTCTTTCCTGTAATAAATCCCACGCTAATTAATTCAAAGTCTACTGAGTTTTCTGTTGAAAACCACAAGATAGGCAACAGTGCTCTGGAAACATAGGAGGTAGACCTTCAGCTGAAATAAAAATCTGCTTTAGTACTGTAGTAATCATGATCATAATGGGTTCCTAGAAAGAAAAACAATCAGAATTGAGAAGATAGAGACACCTAAAAATATTTGTGATTTCCGTAACTTACAAGTGCACTAGCAAGCTAGAGAGGAAGATGGGACATATGATTCATGATGGAGACAAAACAAAAGGAATGAAAAGTTAACTACAGAATAACTTTTAAGGAAAGCATGAAATTCAGTACTGCGACACCTTTCTGGCAATTGTACTTTTTGTAAAGCTCCTTCAGTTAAAACAGTAGCTTCCTGTGCAGAGAGCTGGAAACTTGGTAACAGGAGAAGAATTGAATCTAGATGAAATAAAAAGGAGGGAAGGAAGCATGAGCACATCTCTTTATGCTGGAGTAAGAGTCTGAGAACTAGTATGTGTCTAATAACAAGAACTAGACTAAGTATATTGAAATATGAGATTGAAGAAATTCCTTCAATTTGACGCTTTGAAGAAGATAGAGAAATTGAATAATGGAACAGAATGAGGATCAAGTTTGTGGCCTAAGGAGACGACTATGCAAATCATTAGTATAATGAAATTAAAATAATTCTATGCTCCTCCTACCACAGCACTCTAGGAGTTAATAGAACTGTGACATACAACCATTTGAAGGAAAAGAATCCTTCTGCATCATATAGTTCTTATATCTATTTTCATTTGTAGCTGTAAGTTCAAACTAATAATTGTTTAATTAGGTAAATTAAATTTTTAAATTATTATTTCAAAATTCAATAATGTTTGAATATATTTTATATGAAATAATGAACTCATACTGTGAAAATAATCATGACGGAATGAAAAGAAAAAACATTTGAGAGATTCCTGTTATCTGGCAACAAGTTCCATCCAGTGGATGTAAACTTAATTGCAATATATTTCCTTAATGATCTGGCCTAATTGGGACTCAAATATACAGTATCTTCTGAATGTTGCCTTCCTTTAACAAAGTGTTTGTAGTCTGCTCTATTTGAAGTATCTTTAAACGATTAGGTTTATGTATAAGTAATGATTTTTCTGAATATTTAATCAAGACATGGAGAAGAGGACTGGCAGGAAATCACAAAAATTAGCAATGGAAATGACCTTATGGGTCATGACGCTTTTTTTCTTCCGTTCCATTCAAAGAACAGTGTAGGTAGTTCCCCTGCAGCATATTTCATAGCGCTTTGTTCCTTCTTTAGATTTTCAGCATCTTGTATTGAAAGAATGGCTGGAATACAGATGGCACATTGGAACTAGATTTTTTCCCACTTCCACAGAAAATTAAAAATCTCATCAGTGCTGAAATCAATGCAATTGTTCCTTGTTTCTACTAAGGTGAAAATTAAGGTGCATATTCAGAGGTCTGAATCATCATTTGGCGGTGTCTGTTTTCTTTGATGATAAAGGGATCCTTCAGTTTCCTAACTTAGATATAATTGTCCTATCTTAATTCAAAAATACTATGGATGATTATTCATACACATACAGTCATTAATACTTCACTTACACACACATATGCACACATACATACACCCACAATTGTAATGAATACGTTTCATCCAAATTATACTAAGAATATGAGAATAGTTGTCTTATAAGTTGTAAATACACAAGAAAGAAAAAAAGGTGATAAAGCTGATGACATCAGCCTCTTCCAATGTTGCTGAGAATATTCTGCAATTGAAAGACTCTTGAAAAGGATAAAATGACAAGAAGGGACATAAAACAGGATGCTGCATTTACCTGCTGTCTCATGTTGGACAATGTAGCATGGACTCAAAATATTTTTGTCATTTCATTATCTTTTTCTGCTCCTTATTTTTAGAAGCATATTTTATTTCACTCTGTATTTCTCCTAATCTCCTTTTTCTCTTCTTTCTTTATTTATTAAAGCAGAAAGGATGTTAAAAGGTGCTTGACCCTAAACCATAATTGTTCTGATATTTCATACCATTGCAGTGGCTTCTGCTGCATTCACATTAGCTGCCAACCATGAATAAACTACCGAGGCAACTTTAAAACCAAGTATATTTCATCCAAACTCAAACTGTCAAGCACATATTATTGTAGTTTATTTTTTCCCCTGTTATTGCTCATTATCAGAACCTGTGTTCTTGTAAACAGAATCTCTTCCTTAACCCTCTGATTCATGAGCTATGCTGGACTAACATTAGTAATATTACTAGGATTTTTTTTATTATTTTTTATTTATTTATTTACTTATTTATTGAGGATGAGCTACAAGAGGCCTGAACCAAGCAAGTCTAATCAGTAAAGGTAGAAATCATACAAAGGTGTTACAGTTTAGATATGGATGACAGTGTAAAAAGAGCCAAGGCCATCATTTTACATGGCAAATTCAAATGTTGACAGATATGGAAACCTGTATACCGATGGAGATCTAAGAACTGAAAAGCACAAGGTGAGCCCAATACTTAAGCAATCATGTAGTGTCAGAATTCATGATATCTCTGATATCCAAGATATCACATATATGACAAAAAGGATGATAGATATGAAACAACATCTCTGATTTGGCCATGGTCTTCTGGAAATACAGTTGAACACAAACAGCTGTCACTGGCTGTCTAAGATTTCCCTACGGGCACAGCTCAGAGGCCTGCTCTGAAAGTAATGTCTCTTATTTTATTATTTTGGCCCACAAAGTCAGTGGCAAGTATTGGTGGTATGGTAGTAGAGGTCAAACCTTTCTGCCAATATTCTGTTAAATTTTGCAGCTGTCTGATACATGGCAGCATGGAGGCAGTTTGACATGAAACTCTGTAAGAAGAAAAGGGGTCAGCTAAATTCCTCCATGTGGAAAAAATCATACCTATTTAAATTCACTGACAGCTGCTGAACATTTGTGGGCACCAGGCAATGGATGTGAGCACAGTGAGGTTGTGAGTGATGTGTTTTGACAGTGGTAGTGGAGGCAATGGGTCATCTCTGCTGATGCAGATTTTTATGAGTATATTTTATGAGCACAACATAGAGCTCTTGCTCATCACTGATGAAAATGCCTAGCTAATGGTGGTGACAGCACTGAAAAGTAGTGTTTTGTAGCTGACAATCTGCTCTATCCAGTAATGTTACTGTGCCTTTTTTTTTTTAGTAGTAGTAGTAGTTTCCATGCAAATAAATAGGAGGCATTATTTTCCAAGCAATATTTGTGTTTCTCCCTTTTTCAGACTTTTATATTAGCATTTGTCTATCTATGAAGCTTAATAAAACCTCTAATTTTCTTCCTGGATAAATTATGAAAGTAACAGTGTAAAAATGTATTTAGGATCTCCAGGCTGTTTAATTTAGTTTCCATGTGACCCTAAAAATCTTTCATTCAAAACTACATAATGCACCAGATCCAAGGTACCAGACCCAGGATCTACAGCTCACTGTATACTGCAGCTGGAAATACCTCTGACAAGCATGTAATTCTGAGCTTACTTAGTATATTTGCTTAAAAACATGTGGAAACTCTGGGACAGTTTAACAAGTTGAAAAATGATTTCCACAGTAATCAAAATCACTTTGACAGTGAAGAAATTGGGGTATTCCAACTTGTTAATTTTCAAAAATGCCGAAAAAGGTATAGGGAGAATAATTAAATCATGCTTTACATAGACTTTATATGATTAAAAACACACACACATACACACAGAATAAAACCTCAACAACAATATCACAAAGCAAAAACACACAGAAAAGTAATTGCTAGAGATAAACTAAAAAACATTACCAGAACACTTTTTCTGGAAGCATGTGAGAGTCTTTAAGACTCTGGATTCAGCGTTCACATTTTCTTCAGTCTACAAGCACCAAGCCCAGAAAGGATGAAACACACAAACAACAACTTTTTATTTCAGATTGGATAAAAACCTGATATTAATTTTTCATCTGAGGTGTGGTTGGCATCAGCTAGCCTAAGGAACCTTTATTTTTATCTCTTTTTATCTTAATTCTGATTGACTTTGTGGGCCTTAGTTTAGGCCTGAATCTAACCCAGTGCTTTGCCCATAGAAATATGGGACAGAGTTGTTTTAATACATGAAATAATTAGCATTATTGTTTGTCCTCAAGTGCTACTATAAATAATGCTTCATTTCACGTACAACTACAAAATAGTAGATTATTACTGTATCAGTGTTAGAGCCATTTCATAAATCAGCCATCAGGAGGTCATCATCAAAAGCAAATTTCTAAGCACTCCCATGGGGGCTTTTTGGGATACCTTTCAAATGGAGCAAGGCCTTGTGAGTCCCAAGAAGTCTGAATCCTTTAACTGAGTCTTCAACGTAAGTAGCTATCAAGCCAGTGGGTCTTCTGGGTTCTTAATATGCTTAGAGGTTTTGCTATTAGAATAAATGCCATTTCTTTCTCTTACTAGATTCCCCAGGCTTTTGAAGTATGGTTTTAAGCACTCTAAATGCCACCAGTACTCATTATCCCACCTCTCACTCCCCAGTGGAATTCTTAAGTGACAAGAAGCTGGAAAAATACAGATGGCATAATTATATATTTTGCAGTTGATTAATCACCACAAAACATTAATCACATTTGGTATAACAATACATAATCAAATTCTTTATAGTTGAAATTAAGCTTCTTTCTGATAGGGAATGGATTCCTTGAGGATATTGACATGGCTTTTCAGCATCTGTTTTGCGCCAATTCCACATCTGTGTTTGATTTAATCAGCTTTAGGGCTCTGCAAAAATATGGCTTTAAGGATTTCTTCGTGTTTCTAAGTATACATGTTAATAATAGTAGAAGTGAAATGGAGATGTATGTGCCGTAACAAACTGTTTTCTATATGCTACAGTTATTTGATTTCTGCCTTCAATGGATCTTTTCTTTTTTTAAGTTAGCATGTTAAACATACCATTAAAAAATGCATTCAAAACAACTAAAGTTAGTAATATATTGACAGAAGAAAATATCTCCATATTACATTCATAAATGAACTTTAAGTAGCTTACAATGAGCTTCAGCATCAAATGCACGAGGAACTCATGTCAACTCAGTGAGCAACATGATATAACTAGTCACATAATGATAGTTATTACAGTTACCTCCCCTTTGTGCAATCTTTGATTCCCGAATCTCAGTATCTGTCACATACAGCTGTTCTGCAAAAGAATAATCTTTGGTGCTGAAAACTATGGTTTTATACCACGAATCCATGCATGTCCAACTTGTGCTCCAGCATGGCTTGCAGTGCCACCCACCCCTACCTGTACTGGAAAGGCAGTGGCTCTTCTCTGTAAAGCAGTGCCAGGCATGTGCTCATTGCTCAGTAACACCCAAAGTAATGGTATGTTATTAACTGTGTATCAACTGAAACCAAGACCTGAGGAGAGCAGTGCTATGCCATGCTGATTCAAGTGATGGCAAATAATTGTATACATTTTGGAACATTGGCTAAACAGAGGGCTCTGATAAGTGAAAAATACTCCTGTACTTTCTGTTTTGATAAAGGAATTTGAAAATAGAATCACAGAATCATAGAACTCTTAGAGTTGGAATGGACTTCTAAAGATCATCCACTCCAAATCTCCTAAAATGAACAAGGTCATCCACAGCTCAATCATGTTGCTCAGAGCCCCTTCCAGTCTGGCCTTGAATGAATTCAGGAAGGGGGATTCCACCATTTCTCTGGGCAGCATGTTCCAGTGCTTCACCACCCTCACTTTTAAAACTTTTTTCCTTATATCTGACCTATATCTCCCCTCTTTAAGTTTGAAACCATTTCTCCTTGTCCTGTCATTACAGACTCTGCTAAAGAGTCTGTCCTCTTCTTGTAGTCCCTCTTATGAAACTGAAAGGCTGCTATAAAGACTTTCTGGAGTCTTTTTTTTCTCCAGGCTGAAAAGCCCCAGCTTTGTGGTCCTCCTATGGGTGTACTCCAACAGGGTTATGTCTCTCCTGTTCTGAGAACACCACATCTGAATGGAATACAGGCAGAGTAGAGGAGCAGGATCACCTTCCTCACCCTGCTGGCCACACTAGGAGATCAGGTTGGTCAAACAGGACCTGCCCTTCATGAACCCATGCTGGCTAGGCCTGATCCCCTGGTCATCCTACACATGCTGCATGATCTCCCTCAAGACAATCTGCTCCATAACCTTCCCTGGCACCGAGGTCAGGCTAACAGGCCTGTAGTTCTCCGGATCCTCCTTATGACCTTTCTTGTAAATGGCAGTCACATTGGCAAGCCTCCAGTCTTCTGGGACCTCACCAGTCAACAAGGAGCGCTGATAGATGATGGAAAGCGGCTCAGCTATCACCTCCACCAGTTCCCTCAGCACTCTCGGGTGGATCTCATCTGGCCCCATAGACTTGTGGCAGTCCAGTTGGAGTAGTAGGTCTCTGACTGTTTCTTCCAGAATCATAGGGGGGTTAGTGTGCTCCCCATCCGAGATTATCAGGTCAGAGAGAGGAGTATCCTGAGGATAACTGGTCTGACTTTTAAAGACAGACGTAAAGAAGGCATTCAGAACCTCTGCCTTTTCCTTATCCTCAGTGGTCACATTTCCAGCCTCATCCAGCAAAGAGTGGATATTCTCCTTTGTCCTCCTCTTACTGTTAATGTATTTATAAAAGAGTTTCTTATTCCTTTTCACCCCAGCAGCCAGGTTAAATTCAAGCTGGGCTTTTGCCTTTCTGATTTCACCTCTACACATCCTAACGACTTCCTTGTATTCATTCCGAGTTGCCTGTCCCTCTTTTTCTCCTGGAGCCTCAGGAATAGCTTCCTATTCATCCATGCCAGTCTTCTTCCCCGCCGACTCACTCTGCAGCTCAGGGGGACTGCCTGTTCCTGCGCCCTTAAGACTTCCTTCTTGAAGAGCAACCAGCTCTCTTGGACCCCTTTACTCACTAAGACTGAATGCCAGGGGACTCCCCCTATTAGTCTCTTGAACAATTCAAAGTCCGCCCTCCTGAAGTCCAAGGTAGCAGTTTTGCTATTCCCCCTCCTGGCTCCACCATGAATCAAGAAATCTATCATTTCATGGTCACTCTGTCCAAGACAGCCTCCAACCTCCACATCTTCCACCAGACCTTCCCTGTTTGTGAACAGCAGGTCTAGTGGGGCAGTTCCTCTCGTGGCCTCTCTGATCAGCTGCATCAGGAAGTTATCCTCTATGCATTCCAGAAACCTCCTAGACTGCTTCTTCTGTGCAGTGCTGTACTCCCAGCACATGTCAGGGAAGTTCAAGTCCCCCATGAGGACAAGGGCTGGCGACTGTGCAGCTCGTGCCAGCTGCTTATAGAATACCTCGTCTGTCTCTTCATCCTGGTTTGGAGGTCTATAACAGACGTCCACCAGGGTGATCTGCAATTTTTCAAATTGAATGTATGGTGTTGCAATCAGATATTCAACTCAAAAATATGATCAAGTCTCTCTATTGAGATTGCCAATCTCTATCTTAGCTGAGAAAAATATTCTTCATTTCATACACATCTTATTCATTGTTTTTTGACAGTACATACATTTAAAATATTTAAAATTAATATGTTTTGTTACATGCACATTAATGATATTATGTATTTTTCAAGGGCTGCTCTGAAAGTAATGCCTCCCCTTCTATTATGTTGATCCATAACACCAGAGGCAGATGGTGGTGGAATGATAGTAGAGACTGAACCCTCCCACCGATGTTCTGTTACATTTTGTTGCTGTGTGACAGATGGCAGCAGAGGGGCAGTCAGACAAAATAGCATCTGACATAGGACTGTGAATGAAGTAAAGTTATTATTAAATACCTCCATGGGGAAAAAAAAAAAAAAAAAAAAAAAAAAAAAAAAAAAAAAAGGCACCTATTAACATTCACTAAAGCTTGCTGAATGTTTACAGAAACTGAAAAGTGAGCATATTGAGGTGGAGAATGGTGGTTCATCAGTGGTAGTGAAGACAGTGGGTCACCTCCACTGGTTCAGATTATTGTGAGTGTAGCATGCAAGCACTTGTTCACCACTGGTGAAAATCAATAGCTGATAGTGATGACAATATTGCAAAAAAATTTATTTTTTTATTTTATTTTATTTTATTTTTTTTTGTAGCTGAGATAGTACTATTGTCCTCTTTACATCTATTGCTGTTCCCATGGAAATAAATTGGAGGCATTACTTTTGGAGCAACTGCTGTATATGTGGCCTAAGACAATTTCTATTCATTAAAATTAATAAATGCAACCCAGGCAAGCCAAAAGGATTAGGTGTCTCTACACTAGTCCATAGTTTGTTTGCTATCCTAGAATATGGTATAGCTTTTTACAGATCTGTATTCTTCTGATGTAGGTGAAGTTAGCCACAGCTTTCACTTCCAAAAGTGTGTTTTATGTGTTTTACCAACCATATTAATGAATAGCCAGGAGCCAGGACATATTCCATCACTGCTGCTAGATCTGGGTCACTGTGCAGTAAACCTATATTAAATGTGTTAACCAAAGGCAGAATAACCAAGCAGAATCTGGATTTAATTGCACAGTACTGAGGGATACTCTTCCTTGATAAAATGTGTAAACTAAAAAGAACTAAAGAGAGACTCTGAAATTCAGGACGATAATTTCGTAAAATTAACTCACTCTTACTTTCTTGTGTTTTGGTACAATATGACATATATACCATTCTGATAGATTAAACAGAACAACTGGAACATTATTTCTGTCCATGAAAGGGTTAAAGAATCTTATTAAGGATGCAGAAGTTATATCTTGATCTGACTGAAGCTTTTGAGGATGATTTCTCCCCTTTCTGAAATAAATATTGTCTTCTTGTGTTCTTGGGGATAAACTGGAAAGGAGACTTTATCAAACAGTCTGCTTTAAGAAGACTGTTGGTCTGAAGTGTCTCACTCCAATTTATAGGAGGGAGATGAGATTCTTTTAATATTATATACCCGGTGTGAGATTAAGAAACCACAGTTCAAATGTTGGTCCGACCAATTTATTACAGATCTTATTTAGGGAGATGGGGAAAGGGAGGACGGACATCATTATGAATTAGAGTAATTGGGAAGGGAAGGAGGGTGATAGAAAAGATAGAAAAGAAGAAGCAAGGAGTCTTTGTAGGCAGCAAGAGGGAGATAGTCACCATCATGGATCCAGCGTGGTTCATAGTTCAGTCATTGATCTTCAGTAGTGGTGGGTCATCGGGCATTGTTGTTCTGCTGACGACAACAGCAACGACGACCATGGCAATGATGGCCCCTTTTCAATGCTTTCAAAGTGCTCGAGTCAGCTGTCTTCGGAGTGACAGCTCAAATCCAAAGTGGTTGAGTCAGCTCTCTTTGGAGTGTCAGCTCAAATCCAAACTGGTTGAGTCAGCTCTCCTTGGAGCGGCAGCTTCTGGCTCTGGGATCTCAGCAGGAAACTCCTTTGTTCCTATCTTCCTGGCCTTGCCAGCAGATAAGAGGGAGCAGGCAGACGCCCACTTGTATCTTGCCTTCACAGGATACAATGGTATTACCCCCCCAGTCTCCCATAGCAAACAGGAGTTATTTGGTCACAGGCTAGATCTTCCACCAGTATACTGTCCTGATCACTATCTTCCAAAGGCAAACCACTAAAATTGTCCACACACTGATATTGATTGCCACACAGCAACACCCATCACTCATATTCTAGACAAGTCAGTCTTATCAGAAGAAATACCTCAGGCAGCAAGCTTTGACCCAAAAAACAAAGAAAGAAGGATTCTCATAGAAGTGGGAAGAGAAATTCTGTTCAGCTTGAATATATTCATGTATTTCTGTCTCTTTCATATTAAGAGCCCTCCTGGACTCATCTGTTGAAGTTAACTCCATGGTTAACTAAGTTATCTATGCTGTCAATGGCACTTGGAGGGAGGGAGGGAGGGAGGGAGGGAGGGAGGGAGGGAGGGAGGAAGGAAGGGAGGGAGGAAGGAAGGGAGGGAGGAAGGAAGGGAGGGAGGAAGGAAGGAAGGAAGGGAGGAAGGAAGGGAGGAAGGAAGGAAGGGAGGGAGGGAGGAAGGGAGGGAAGGAGGGAGGAAGGAAGGAAGGAAGGAAGGAAGGAAGGAAGGAAGGAAGGAAGGAAGGAAGGAAGGAAGGAAGGAAGGAAGGAAGGAAGGAAGGAAGGAAGGAAGGAAGGAAGGAAGGAAGGAAGGAAGGAAGGAAGGAAGGAAGGAAGGAAGGAAAAAAAGACTTCATATCAAATGTGATCAACTGTTTTAAACAAAGAATGGTGATGTTTTCCGACCATATTATTTGTCAACTGGGACTCAAAGTTGTGATGTTACTGGTTTCTTTGAAGTGCTTTTAGAACTCTGAAGAGCCATACTTTAGAAATAAAGTGACTGATGTTCTGCCAATAGAGACCTCAAAAGCAGGTTGAAAAACACAGCAAGAGTTGTTTCTGAGGCAGGAGATAGAGAAGCATTATGTTTTATTTTGCCCTCCAGTGTAAGCCCCAAAGCATTGTTTCACTAAAACAGGTCTGCTAGCTGAGCTGCGTCCAATTCTGTCTCTCAGCACAATAACAGTGATGAAAAACCTATTCAGTGTTTCACTGAAATTTCCTTGTTTATTGCTAGAGTGAGCAGAGAACAAGGTCTTCACATCCACAGCTTTTGACTGTTTTATTGCGTAGTGAGTAGGAAAAGAACCAACTGTGTACTGCTTACTTATTCCAGGGGACTGCTACTTGCCCAGCATCCCTACTGACAAACAGAGGACTGTGTTAGTTGTAACTGCTCACTGTTATGAGGAACAGAGTCGAAATCCTTAAAGATGCACAGGGTGCTGCTCCGTTCAACAGTAGATGGGAAAATGGCTTACTTAATGTCGAAATGCTTTTGTTTTGACCATATAAAATTCCCTTGTCTCTCTTGTGTGCTTTAGAGCCTTTGAATGCAAGAATTTTATTCCCTTGTCACGTGTTCTCCAGTGATAGGAGAATTTCAGAATCATGTTTCTAAACCTGGATCTACCCTTTTGTTCCTAGGAAGCCCGTGGCAAACAGAAAGTGAAGATCCATCCAAGTCTTATACAAGTAAGCAATCATGATGTTTCTGATGCAGTGCTTATTAAGGAAAACCTGCAGGATCTCATAGTACCTTAAAAAAGATGTGCATAGTATCTTTGAAGTTAATCAGCATAGTTTAGTGCAAGTCCTTTAGTGTGTAATGTTGATCCTTGTTAAGATGAATGTTCCTTTCTAACGCACTTCAAGCAAAGTAAATTTAACAATAACACTGTTGAATAATATTAGCCACCTCAGTTTGAGTATTTAAAGCGGGATGTAAAATACTTTAGTGAAAAGAATCCAATACTGTCAGTAAGAGGAAAAAAAAATGAAGCAGCAAGTATTTATTCTCTGTTCTTAATGTCTAGCATTTCTGAAGAGCGAGATGGAATCTAGTTCTCAGATGTACTTGATGTAGATATTAGAAACATGCTTTTCTGTTCTCTGTTCTCAATACATAAGGATGCCATTTGAGTATACTTAATCCGCAGCTGCAGTTGAGTTTATGTAGTAGATTTATTCAAACTAGCAGAGCTCCAGTGTAGGTAACAATGTATTCTCAACATTCACTGGATTATGTTGAACTGCATACCACTACGGATAAAATTGCTGTGGGTACCAAAACTATGTAGATTAAAGTTAGCTCATGAAGCTTGCTCTGAGATCAGATAAGTCATGTGTGCATTCTTTAAAAGAGGTAAGTTACACCAAGCAACAAAAATCATGAACAAAAAGATGAGGAGAAGATTCATTATGTCAGGATTGGAAAGGCTGATAGGTGTATCATCTTCATAAAGCAGGCAGAATATTTTAAATAAACAGTAAAGTCTTGTTTACTTCAGCTATTTAATTCATTTAAATTGTTTATAAAAATCTCAACTACTGAGATAAACAAAAGTTGCAGCACTGCTAAAATCAGAGAAGAATATTTCAAAGCTGAAATACTCCAGGCTTATTTCTTTACTATGCCAGCCTTATAAATTATACAAATACCTCATCCTAAGGTACTTGGTATAATTTTTTTAACACCAGTCGATTCCAGAGGAAAGTGGGTTGCACTTAAGAAAGTCATATATTGGTCAACACTGTTCGAGACATCAAACAGGATCTTAAAAAGGCAACTGTAGGTCTATTAGCAACGTATGACATTCTAAAACGCCAAAGGTACTTTGTTAAAAATACACCATGATGAAAGATTTTGGCTTTATATGGCTGACGTAATCCTTGTTTGATGCTGATATTACCTAGAACTGCGTAAAGCATAGGTCTTATTCTGGAGAAATACAATGAAATACTGGAGTACAGAGGCACTGTAATCATCCAAAATTTGTCAGAATGAGAGATCTATTGTATGTGCTTTGGTAACTTTTTAAAACCCAATAAGCATGATGATTTTTTTTTGTTTTGCTAGAATGTGAAGAATTATAGAATTTTCTTTGAAATTGAAATCATATTAAATGAATACTGAGTTCTTAAATACATACACACACACATATATACTTAACACATGACCTTATACTTCAGTCACAGTGATTTAGGATAATGTTTATTTAACTCAGCTTTAAATATATGGAGCTGATTGCTCAGTCTTTGAAATTACCTTAGTATAAAATGAATTGCTCTCTGAAGTTTCTGTTCTCTTTTTCTATTGACTGTGGAAGGATCATGAATGGCTAATGTAAACTGGACATCCAATTTTAAAATGAGTGAATTTAGAAGAAATGATGCGTACTACAGGAAAGCATTCAGAAGGAATTTAGGTTGCACAGGACAAGCTGGGTCTACTAAACATTTAGTAAATGCATTTTCAGTGGCCATCAAGCAGTCAAAATAGTGAAAAAGCCTTCTGCCACAATAGGTCTATTTAAAAGCTGTTGCATACCGTATAGCTGGAAATGTAACATTTAAACTTCAACACTTAATACACGATGGGAAATAAATGTATATGTTTATGAACACATATCTACAGATCTGAGAGTAAATTGTCTGACTTAGAGACACAAGAATCCTCTCTAAATAAATATTAGTAGGGCAAAAGATAATATATTCAAATTGAAACATATAAATTCAACTGCTATAAAAAATTGGGTAGGAGAGTAGCTTTGAAATACTCATCAGTTTGCATGTTCCTGGAATAAGCATGTTAAGCTGAGGGGCTGCCCAGATTTACAGAGCAAGTTGTAACATGCACCTCACTTGGAGGAAAAATATAGCGGACATAAGATTGTGTCACTAAGAAGACTGCAGGGTATTTATATCCCCAAGAGTCCACTCCACTGATATCTTTTATATAATACTAGACTGAAATAGAATCAAATGCTAATAGTTCCACACATATTTCCATCAGTTGTTTCACAAATGACATTTCTCCATACAATTCTAAGAGTTATACCTGAACAAGGACCAAACAAAGAAAGAATCAGCAAGTGTGGAATAAGTAATCTTAGGAAAGTACATTGATCAACTATCTCTATTCTTGTTCAAACATATTTCTGATACATTGTTGACTGAAATAATTTGCATATGAAAGCAGAATATTCTTCAGTGCTGAAGAAATTTTTTTTTCCTGTGTATTTATGGAATATAAACTGTTAAAGAGTGACAACTGGCTGTGAAACATAAGAGGTAGAAAGAAAAGAGAAAGAGAAAGAAAGGCAGATAGAAATCTAGTGGCTTTTGACAGGTGTGCATAAATCTTCCTGAAGGGTAGAGTCACTCGAGGAAAGAGAGTATGTGAAACCATTAAGCTTTAAGAATTTTGCATGATTCCTTAGGAAAATGTGAAAGTTAGCAATGCATAGACAGGCACCTCCAGACGCAGAATGCAGGAAAGCACTTTTTGAAGAATTTGGCTCAAAGGACTTGTGTTTAGAGTGATGCCTGGTAAGGTCAGATACCGTTTAAGGACAAAGCTTTTTCTGGCTGCTATGCAAATTCTTTTTATGATGGACTGTTGATATAAACCTTAGCAAAGCCAGCATTATTGAGCATTACCATTTCCATATCTTACCCTAAAAGAAAGTAGTCTGGGCTGTTCTTACCATCATGGTCTGTCTCCAGCTTTCTTTTTTTTTTTTTTTTTTTTCCAAATGCAGCTCTGAGTGATTAACTGAAGTGGCTATCAATTCAATTAATTCATCTGTGATGGAAGAACAGGAACAGCTTTGCAGTGGATAGCTCCCTTTCCACAAGAGAATAAGAAAAAGGTGTAGAAAGAATAGGGTTCCATTTATCCTTCCTACCTTTATTTGCCAATTGCAGCTCTCAGCTTTATACTCAGAATTTTTACTGCATGCCCTCCCTTGAAGGTGAGAAACTGTTTACTTCTGGTTTGAGTTGTTTTATTGTTCTGTGCATTCTGTGTCTGTTGTTGCTGTTTATTTTGTTTTGTTTTGTTTTGTTTTGTCTGTGGTCTTTTATTGGAAGATAGAAGAAACAAGGAGATGAGTTGGCTGTTAATTTTCCACCATTCCTTATTCCCAGTTTTCTATGTGTTTGTGAGGACAGCCAGAATATCGACACTGCAACTCCTTCACCAGTATGCAGTCATTTTCTGAGGGATATACAGCTTGTTTGTCCATGTTTTTCTTGCATGATGTTCACATATTTTACCACCTGTGAAAATTCAAAACAGAAGAAGCCACTGCTGCCTATTACCATGTGACCACATTTCATCTGTGATGATCACACAACAGTGATCTTTGTTTGAAATATCTAGAAACATAAAAAGACCAAGTCAATGCAGAGTGAGCTCATTAATAGCTACTTAAGTACAAAGGTTTGACATTTATTTGTGGAATTTTGTTGTTGTTGTTGTTGTTGTTGTTGTTTAGAAATGACAATATATATAAACCAAATATCAGATTGTTCCCATATTCTTTTGTTGGTTGTCATTGTTTCTTCAGTCAAGATCACATTCGAAAATCAATAAGGAATTTAAGGAAAGAAAATAATTAGTAAATAATTTCCTTCTCCCTTTCATAGCATCCAGGGAAGTGGTTGAGTCACCATCCCTGGATGTGTTTAAAAATTGTTTGGATGTGGTACTCAGGGACATGATTTAGCGGAAGGTTGTTAGGGTAGTATGGTTAGGTTGCAGTTGGATTTGATGATCTTGAAGGTCTTTTCCAACCTGAGCAATACATATGAGAAGAGTTTGCTTACGCTATTGAAGAACCAACATCTCCACAACTTTCTCTTGTTTCTGACACCATGGCAGTTGACGAGACAGCATAATATTAAAAATAACTTCTTCTAAAAAGTACAATCATACATAACTAGACCAAACCAAAACATATTCTAAAAGTACAAAAGGAGATAGGAGCTTTCCTATCAGAAGAAAATGTGAAAGCAAAAATGATTCCACAGTGCCCCTTTATATTTTTCTTTAAAACAAACACAATTTACCTCTGAGAAAGATAAATAATTAAATACACAAAGAGATAAAAAGAATTATCTATTTTAGCTAATTTTAAGTTTTATACATTTCTTGTATATTCGTCAACAAGGAAAAACATTCCCGGTATCTGAACCATTTATATATATATATCTGAGAATAAAATGTATTTTGCTATAAAAATAACTATTTGTCTCTTTATTTTTTTAAGAGAGGCAAAGGTTCAGTAGCTCAAGATTAGGATGCCTAATCATGTGAAATCTACAGTTAGTACTGGCAATACTGGTAATAATGACAGTGGTGACATCTACTGAACTTGTATAGGTACCACCAGATACCAAATCTTAAAGGCAAGTAGGATCTTTGTACAATATTTGGGGAAAGATACATATGTAAGAATGGGATTTTCGGAAGATAACAATCTAAGTGCCTTACTGAAAACCACCAGAGCATTCTAAAATATTCACTGTAAGGCAAATGCCAAGCCTCAACTAAAAAGTCTCCGTCTCTCTCCACTAGACTGTAAACTATGAATCCTGTCTTGATTTCAGAGATATGAATGTAATGCTTTCTAACCCTCCACTGTAAAAATCAAAGTGGAAAGAGATAATTATACCTTAAATGTCCAGTATTTGCAGGAATTTCTTTAGAACTAAAATGTATTCCAAAAGGAGAAAACCTCCACTGTATGTTCAAGTATTCTTCAGTGCATTTCTATCTCAATAAGAAAGAGCAGAAAAAAAAAATGTGTGGAAGATAGCTTGTGTGAGAAATATAGAGATGTAGAAATCTGTGGACTGTGAATGAATGAGTATTAAGTACTAGTTTGTGCTCTATAGAATGCTTCATTAACATTAAGAATTGCTTGGTATTATAGAATACTTTTATTACCAGCACCATTGGATCTAAAACTGTCAAAAAGTTATGAGATGGAGAATTTGGTGTTCTAGATTTGTAACATTTCCTTTGTACCATAGGTCAGATCGCAGAATCATAAGATAATTCAGCTGGGGCTTGAAGAGACTCCAACCTTCTATTCAGAGCAATGTCAACTAAGTCAGACAAGGGAGACAAGGTACTTGCTTGACGAATCTGTAAGACAAACAGTGAAACAACAATATGAGGGGAAAATAGGCAAAATGCCAGTGGTAAAAAAGTAAATCTTAGTTACTGTGATGATTAGCTTTCAGAATACTCTGAATATGGTTGTGAGAAGTCATTTAGTCTATCAAAAAACATGATTCAGTTTTTGAGGAATCAAGACTGATCCAACAAATGCCATTTGAAAATGTTGAGCCTAATAGTCTGTGCATAGGAGATAGATGGGAGACAACCAGCCAGATTTCAGATGAATAAGTGCAGTTACCTCAGTGGCTACCTTCAGGCATCTGAAATCTACATGGAGCTGACAGATGCGATGCAGAACCTACAGGAGATCTGTTTCTGACTGGAATGAGAGCTAGAGGCACAGGAATATGTCGCCTGGTTTCAGAATCATTCTGTGGCCTAGGCATAAGCTGCAATTTTAGATATATAGGCATAGCAACTCCTTATCATACATATATCTGAACATAGAAACTGAAGCATCAGTGATTAAAATGTTTTTAGTATTAAAGCAAAACCAACAAGGAATTCAAAGGATCAAAAAGAATCCAGGGAATTCATCACTGAGTCATTTGCCCATTCTTAAGACAAAAACCTGTCAAGGAACTGAAAAGAGATCTTCCAGACCTCATTCCAGGACTTCAAAAACAGTACCTTCCTTAAAGATAATATTATAAAATTAATAAACAAATGACAAAACATTGGTAGTTACCTGAACTAAAAGGTTATATAAGGCTTCCTTTTACTCTATCTGGATCACTGCTAACATTCATACCTGATTTTCCTTTGTGGGAAGAAAGTCTGAGCTCCCCAGCCATTCTTTCAGAGAGAAAAAAAAAAAAAAAAAAAAAAAAAAAAAGTTAAATAAATAAATAAATAAATAAAAAATCTAATTGTGCAAACTTTTATAGTGCAGAAGAGCCACTAAACATATAGCTTTGTGTTCCCAGAGCAAATGGCTTGTGCTTTTTGCTCTGGTGAGCGATACATATTTTAAATGTCCCCACATACCATAATCATGCATAACAACCTGTCACTATTATTCATGTCTTTTTCCCAATATCCATATTTTGACATTAACACTGAAAAGATCCAGTGTGCTCAGTGGCTTCTTAGAAATAAATAATTGAAAGCTACTGTAAATTACATTAAGCCTTGACATGGCTGACCCTCTCTCGCCTCAGTCCATTGCTATCTCTTTAAATGTATTTCCTCCTAAATTATATTGTAATTTGGAGGTGCTGAAGTCTTAAGTTTTCTGACTCAAATGTAACTTCCTTCCCAATGCATAATTCATTTTCATTTTGTTCTTGGTGCTGCGTGTGCAATCGCATTTTTGGCAGCCAAAGACAAGCTGAAATCAACAACTCTGTAAAGGGTGAAAATGAAATCAGAATGGATGGCTTGGTGGAAGAAATATTAAGCATGTCACAATGTTTTGTACTTTATGTTGTGAAATGGAGACAAAAACCTCAAACAACTGTGAGTTTAAAATGAGAGGATGACATTTAAAAGCTGAAAATTATCTACTGCTGATGTCATGCTGTTGTTGCATTTAATTGCTTTTCATATCACATAAGGTGATGGTTTCTGAATATTCTTATGGCATGAAATTTTTTGATGGGGAGCATACTCGCCCAGTTTTCATTTTTTAAGGTGTAATAAATCCATAAATCCCTGTAGATTCAGATGAGAGCTATCAGGTTATTCTGATTAAATAATAATAATAATAATAATAATAATAATAATAATAAAAGATTCCTGTAGGAGCACTGAAACTTCCATGTCATTATTAGGTTACTGGGGCTAATTTTCATCTATTTTAAGTCAAGATAGTGCTAGCCTATGCTGACTGACAGTCATACCTTTTTATTTTTTTACTGTTTTTTTTTTTTGTTGTTTTTGTTTGTTTGTTTGTTTCTTCATCTTTCAAGGATAAGTAATACTAATAGCAGATTCATTCAAAACATACCAGCAGATAAGTTCATCCTTCAGTTTATGGTTTCCTTAACAGGTTTGACAGGTAATTATATTTACATATTAAACATAGTGGGATGAATAGTAGTTGGGTTGTACTGTGATGGATCAAAACCAAAAACGTGCTATGCTGATATGTATTCAGGAGATTTTCATGAATTGAACATAAAGATGACAAGTATTTATTTATTTATTTATTTTCTTTTGAAGTCACAATATTTCAGGGATGTGAAGCTGAAGAAGTTGTCTGCTTGCGGGAAGGAAGGCCAATGGAGGGATCTGGATAGGTTGGATCAATGGGCTATGGTCAGTTGTATGAGATTCAACAAAACCAAATAACAGCTTCTGCACTTCAGTCACAACAACCCCATGCAATGTGATAGAGTTGGGGCAGAGTGACTGGAAATCTGCATGGTGGAAATTGATCTGGAGGCATCAACAGCAGGCTAAACACAAGCCAGAATTGTGCCAAGGTGGCCAAAAATGCCAATGGCATCCTGATTTTTATCAGAAAAAATGCAGCCAGCAGAAGCAAGAACATGATCATCCTTCCCTACTTGGCACTGATGAGGCCACTGTGAGAATCCTTCTTTGTTTTTCTTTTTGGCTCAAAGCTTTCTTCCTGAGGTATTTCTTGTGATAAGACTGACTTGGCTAGAATATGAGTGATGGGTGTTGCTGTGTGGCAATCAACATCAGTGTGTGGATAATTTTAGCTGTTTGCCTTCGGAAGAGAGTGATCAGGACAGTTTATTGGCAGAAGATCTGGCCTGTGACTCAATAGCTCCAGCTTGGTATAGGAAAACTGGGGAATGATACCATTGTGTCCTGTCAAAAACAGGATGCAAGTGGGCATCCCTGCTCCCTCTTATGTGCTGGCAAGCCTGGAAGATGGGAACAAAGGAGTTTCAGCTGAGATCCCAGAGTCAGAAGCTGGCAGTCCAAGGAGAGCTAACTCAACCACTTTGGATTTGAGCTGTCACTCCAAAGACAGCTGACTTGACCACTTTGGATTTATAAGTAAGTTGGCACTACCATGGAAAGAAGTGGCCATCATCACCTTGGTCACTGTCGTCCTCAACAGAACAGAAGGGCCTGATGACCCATCACTACTGAAGATCAATGACTGAACTAAGAACCACGCTGGATCCATGGTGGTGACTTTCTCCCTCTTGCTTCCTATAAAGACTCCTTGCTTCTTCTTTCCTATCTTTTCTGTCGCCCTTCTTCCCTTCCCCATTACCCTAGTTCATAATAGTGTCCATCCTCCCCGTCCTCATCACCTTGATTAAGATCTGTAATAAATTGGTCGGACCAACATTTGAATCGTTGTTTCTTAATCTCATACATATATACATATATTAAAAAGAATCTCATCTCCCTCCTATAAATTGGAGCGAGACAGCCATACCTTGAGTACTGTGTTTAGTGCTGTGCTCCTTCCTACAAGAAAGACACTGAGGCCTGTTCAGAGGCTTGTTCACAGGAGGGCAACAGAGCTGATGAAGGATATGGAGCACTAGTCTTATGAAGAGCAGTTGAGGCAAATGGGATTGTTTAGTCTGGAGGATGCTCAGGAGAGACACTGTGCTCTCTACAACTACCTGAAAGAAGGTTGTAATGTGGTGAGGATCAGCCTCTTCTTCCAGTTAACGAGTGATAACTATAGAGGTAATGACCTCAAGTTTCTCCAGGGGAGGTTCAAACTGGATATTAGGAAAAATTTCTTCTCTGAATTAGTGAGGCTGCCCAGGGAGCTTGTCGATTTACCATCCCCAGAGGTATTCAAGAAACATTTGGATGTGGTGTTGAGGGTCATATTCAGTGGGCATGGCTGTGATGTGTTGATTATAAGACTAGATGATCTTAGAGGTCTTTTCCAAGCTGAACGATTCTATGACTCTATGATTCTAAGCTGTGAAAATTCAAAATGAAGTGTAGGCAAATGAAGTGTATAGAAAGACAAAGTTATAACAAGATAGTGAATAATATACAACCACAGAGACGGCATGTAATGACTCAGGAAGACTTACATAAAACCAGTCAAAGAAAAAGATGGTGGACAGTGATAAATTCTTATAAGGAAGGAAGGGATAAAAGATGGAAAGGATCCAAAAGGCAAGACATATCTGTCTTTTCAACTAACCATAGAACCCCTTTTCCGCAGTAAGTTGCACTTAAATATTTGTAATTTACCTGAATAAAGTCATATATCCATAAATCATAAAGAAGCATTCAGGTATTGTTGGAAGTTCTTAAATCTTGTACATGAGGTCGACAGATTATAACAAGTGCCACAGTCTTTGTGTCATGAATGACAGACGATTTGGCTAATATTGTCATTCCTTTTTCTCACATCAGTGTTCCTCTCTCTGAAAACAGACTTCTCTTATACGTATTGCAGCATATACAACCTCTTGTCTGGATTTCTGAAGCATGGCACAATGCTGTCCCATTTGAGAGGATGCATTACTTAAGTGACCAATCTCTTTCTGCCATTTTCCCTGTTCCTGACTAGTCTCACTTTACCACAATATTAGTCTAGAGGATAAATAATCCCTCAGCAGAACTCTACAGGAGGATGTTTGATATGATGAATGACCCATAACTTCAGTTGTTGTTTATTTTTTCCACAATTCCAATTTATGATCTTCTGTTTGATTTTCCCTCCTAGTTTCTCACTTTTCATCTGTCCCAGAATAGCACCTTGTGCACATTGCTACATCTGCAAGGCGAGCGTTGTTTGTATGATAACACTTCCCCATCTGATATGCCTCTGTGCTTTCTTCTTCATGTTGTTCTGCAGGGCTAGAACAGCTATCCTGAGGTAATATGCCAAGCCCCTGAACCTTGCATTATTCAGATCTTTCTCTAGGAGACCAGAAAAATCTGTGAGCATCCTCCACTTACTGGAACTTTCTTTTGTAGTTAATAAAGTATTATCTAAGCCCTGTTCCTCTTGCTACACAGAAGAAGCCTATAGCATTAAACAAGTTGTATTTTCATTTAATCTGTTCTTCTGAAAAGACTGAGGTGCCCACCCTGAGTCACTAAGAAATAGAATGGAAAGACAAAGAAAATAGTTAAAATGCGGCATTTAACTAATCTCCTTCTACAACCCTGACACAAAAACTCAAAGTGAATTATCAGGAAGAAGAGGAAATTGTATGAAATAGAATCTACATCTGTAGGCTCTGACAGCTGTGATATTATAGGCTGAATTAATATACAATTCCATAAATATACATTGGGTACTTCCATTACTGGAATGGAATGTAATGTCAGCTTTCATTGTCAGTTGAAAAGTTGCCTGTATGGTAAACTACATATGACTTCTGAGTTCTACCTTGACTAGCATTGTCTGATATCAAATTATTGTTATACGATAAGATAGATACAATCTTTACTTTTCTGTGCTAAATATATATAAATATATAGTTAAATTAACTGGGAGAAGTTTGTGATATTCATCACTATATATCTCACCTATGCATGAAATGACATAATCTGAAATAAATTAACATCTTCATGCAAGTAAGTAAATATATAAATATAGAAGATCATTTACAGAGTTTTCTATTAAAAACAAACAAACAAACAAACAAGCAAGCAAGCAAGCAAGCAAGCAAAAAACCCACCTGAGATGAGAATCCAGAAATCTAGAAATCTGGATGAGAATCCAGAAATCCAGATGAGAATCCAAAATTTCTTTTGTTGTTTTGTTGTTGTTGTTTTGTTTTGTTTGTTTGTTTCATTTTAAAATATTATTTTTAAAAATATATGTATTATATATATAAATATATATAAAAGGAATAGATGAAAGAAATAGAGAAGTTCTGAATTGAATTGATGTAGAATCATTGGCTGTATCTGCAGGAAAGTTGGGATACAATTTTTTGGAAAATGGCATTATTTTTTCTCCACCAAATAAAATTAGATGAAATTTCTTTTGTCTCCCTTTATTTATTTATTTATTTACTTACTTACTTCTTCCCATCTCTCCTCACATCCAGCAATAAAGACACATTATATGTGGGTGACTTGGTCATAGCAGCAATGATTTTCCTTGCATTACCACATCACAGAGAGATTTTGAGGGAGACTTAGTATTAACTTCACAGTATTAACTTCAAGCAAAAGAATTTTTCATATCCTTTTTTTACCTGAGAAACTACTCGGAATGAAACATCACAGTTGTCCATAGCACAAAAGTAAACATGCAATACAACTTTTTTTATTTTTTTATTTAAGTTGCATTTCAACTTATATTTCAGGCATGCTTAACTTGATCACAATAAACTGTTTAAACAAGCAAGCTTCAGTATTTCTACTACACCAACAACCTGTTTAATAACATCAGCTTTTTTTCTTTACATTAATATTCTCTAGCATACTGAAAGTTCTATTTCCTCATTGCCATTACTTATTGCCATGGGCTAGCTACATGTAGTCATGTCAAATACAATGAAGGAAATGAAAAAAAAGATGGTATCTGAGGAAAGAATACTGGGAGCAGCCATCTATGGGAGATACTGTCTTATCATTACTCCTGACTCGGCTTTCTCAGTAAACCTGAACAGTGACATATTAGAACTTTGACATGATATTACGTTCCCAAATTTAAGACATGATTCCATCTGCAGCATTTGGACAAGCTCAGTCCTACACACTAGCAAAGTTAGTTGTGAAGCAGAGAGCAGACATAAGCATATCTGCTGAATCTAGTCAGCCACATTATCCAAAAAAGAATCTGTATTACTATAAGAATACAGGAAGTATGATATTATTGATACGTCTAAGTAGTAAACTCCAAAGTGATGCAAATAACTCAGACTGGAACTATCCTTCTATTTTTCTCCTTTTAGCCTTATGTCTTTGTGTGGAGAAATATATTTCTACACTTATAGACAACTGTTACTATCTCACTAAACAAAAACTAAACAGAATGCATTGCACAATTAATTCATTTCTCGTTTGTTGAGACTTCAGCAATCTGTATAGGTACTAGTGGCTCAAGTGACTCAATTTCATTCAGGATCTTTGCAGTGAAACAATGAACCCTAAACCACAGAAAAGCAGATGTGGCCAAGATTTGAACATGCATGTTTTAGATATATAGCTTTGGTCATTAAGCATCTGATCTTCTTGCATTCTTGAAATGAAACCTGCATTTTTTCCTCCCTTCTGCGTAGTGCATAATACCACTGCAAGCAGAATGGAGAAGAAATGGGAACATTGTGGGCTAAAGAACACTGGCACAATCTGTCCAAGTATGATGTGGAGTCTCCTCCTTTGGAGATATTCAAAACATATCTGGACATTTTCCTATGCAGTCTACAGTAGTGAACCAGCTTTAGCAGGAGGGTGTACTAGGTGGTATACAGAGGTCTGTTCCAACTGCTACAACTCTCTAGTTCTGCGATTCTCAACAAACTACTAAAGCTTGAATTTCTTATAAATGCCTCCCAGAAGGCTCAAATGCAGAGTGTTTGCTAGTATTCCTCATCAAAATGCTGTAAACTTTTCGAGTTTGTATAATAAAATATATTTTTACTCTTGCTCTGAAGGCCAGCTTATATCATAAATTGCTTTTTTTTCAATTCTATTTTACTTTTCTTTCTTTTTCCTTTTCCTTTTCCTTTTCCTTTTCCTTTTCCTTTTCCTTTTCCTTTTCCTTTTCCTTTTCCTTTTCCTTTTCCTTTTCCTTCCCTTTTCCTTTTCCTTTTCCTTTTCCTTTTCCTTTTCCTTTTCCTTTTCCTTTTCCTTTTCCTTTTCCTTCCCTTTTCCTTTTTCTTTTTTTTCTTTTTCTTTTTCTTATTCTTATTCTTTTTTCTTTCTTTTTCTTTTTCTTTTTCTTTTTCTTTTTCTTTTTCTTTTTCTTTTTCTTTTTCTTTTTCTTTTTCTTTTTCTTTTTCTTTTTCTTTTTCTTTTTCTTTTTCTTTTTCTTTTTCTTCTTTCTTTTGCTTTTGCTTTTGCTTTTGCTTTTCTTTTTCATTTTTCTTTTGCTTTTCTTTTTCATTTTTCTTTTTCTTTTTTTTCCTTTTCCTTTTCCTTTTCCTTTTCCTTTTCCTTTTCCTTTTCCTTTTCCTTTTCCTTTTCCTTTTCCTTTTCCTTTTCCTTTTCCTTTTCCTTTTTTTATTTTTAACCTCATCAATGTTACACCAGTCTTTGCTGTGTTGAAGTCATTATTTCTTAGCTTTTACTCATTAATTTAGCTGCTCGTAGCATGAGAATTTTTTGTTCTTTCTGTTCTTAAATTCAAAATATCCCGTGGGCCAGATGTACAGAATTTTTAAATTATTTTATATTCTATCCCTCTGCAGCAAAGTATGGGACTTTATTTCTGCATCAAATGCTGAATTTACTGTAATGAAAAGTTGGTATAATATTGGTCCCGTAATGCAGGTGGTAATAATATCTTTTCACTGCTACATATACTTCTCTCTTGAGGAGATTTCTTTCAGCTTAAGTCTTGGAGACTGTGCTTTTGCGTCAATATTATGCTGTGATAATTCTTTAGAACTTTATTTCTTTACATTAGCACCACTGGACAATATTCTTCTTTGACTGAAATACCATCATTTACCAGTAGCTTATATTCAGACTAGTCCCTGCAGCACAATTCAGAAACACATTTTCTATTTACATTTGTCTCTCCCTGCTCTCATTTCACTTTCCAGAGCTTTTCTCCCCATGCTGTAGTAGGCCTGAATTTTGATGAGGCCAAAACACAAAGCAGTCATCACAGATGACTTATTTAGATGCATAACTTTTAGCATACTGCTGATTCAGTTACTACATCAGTCAAATTTCCTGAATTTTCCTGAGATACAGGAGTTTCAAAAGGATTTGGAGACGCATTACAATAGCTCAGAGTTACATTTGTTCTTCTTTTCACTGTTGCCCAACCCTGATTAGAGGAATTATTAGCTAATTGCTTTCATAGCAGTGACAGGTGGCCAAAGGGTTCATGAGCAGAAAAAACAAGAGGAAAAAGGGTTAATGTTGCAGATCACCTTGTTCTTTTATTATTTAGGTTCCTCTGAAGCTGTTGATTTAATTGAGTGATTTCTGACTGAGGCTAGAGCAGTGAATGGAGCACTAGACCGATGGGGTTTGGTGACTTCTGATTGAAGGCACTGCATTGTGTGGTTAATAAGATACTAATTGTGTACCAGATTGAGGACGAAGCAGTTACAAGCGGGTGGTCAAGAGGAAGTATTGTATCCCAAAGAGCTGCAAGCACTGACCTTTGTGGTTGGGAGGAGCTGTGAGCTGTGCTCCTTGCTGGTTTTCTGCAGAAAGAGCAACCTTTAACTGACGCAGCTAATCTGTGGAAGCTAGTGTATCTGAAAGAAAAATTAGGCATTTAATTAATGGGTGCAAACGTGGCTCACTGGTTATGTTTTCTTTTAGAGAGTAGGATACAAAATTCTTTAGTGAGAAGATTCAGATTCTTCATTCTTCCATCTTCTGAAACCTCGAGAGAGTTGTGATGCCTCAGTTTCTCTCTAATATAAATCCTCTATATCCCTCAGTTTCTTTTATGTTGTCATCTGCATTGTTTCACTAAAGCACATGGTTTATAATGTTGGAATTTGACAAGCCAGGCTGATAGTCAGAGTCAGTGCTCTGGAAGGTTTTGGCTCAACCAAACGATTCTTTGAAATCTCTTGCTCCCTTGGTCCTTGCTCTCTGTATATCTTCTTTCAAGATTTACATTTATTGTTCATAATGCAAATTCCTAATTCTTTCCAGGAAGATACTAACCTCTCTCTCTTTCTTTTTTTTTTTTTTCTTTTTTTTTTTCCTCAAAACAAAAACAAAAACAAAAACAAACAAAAAGAAAAAACCAACAACAACAAAACAACCACCAGTATTGACAATCTTGTCATCTACAAATGTTAACCAAGGCTAACTGTGAAAGAGTAAGAGAGAAGAAGAAAAAACAGAGGGTTACTAAAGAAGATGTTCCTAAACTTTTTCCTTTTCTTGTTTTGTTTTCTTTTGTTTGCATGCGTTTGCTTTTTTTGTTTCTTTGTTTGGTTGGTTAGGGTTTATTTGCTTTGTTTTGTTTTTCTGTGATATCAGTGACACTTCAAATTGCTGCTGGTATGAATCCAAGTTAATAGGATATATTCCTGAAGTTTGTTTTCTAATCAGATCAGACTGGATCTTATTAATAAAACTGACTACTCTCAGCAGAACTATCTGCAGCTAAATAATCAGTTTTGTTATTGAGATGTGATTAAATTGCTTACAAAAACAACGCAAAAGTTATAAATTACATCTGGATTACTGAAATTTAAATTATGGTGTTTTGTTGTTGTTGTTGTTGTTTTCCTCCCCAGTAAATATATCGTGAATTTCTTTTCTGTTTTATATATTTATTTTTATTTATTTAAATTCATGTATGTTGTTTATTCCATAACTTTCAGCTCTATTGGTCTCTGTCTCAGATTATATTACAAAGGCAATGACATCATTCTTCTCAATTTAAAAGATTGGAAAGGTGAGATACAGGAAGGGAAAGTATAATCAGGAGGAAGCGTAAAATCTGACTTTTCATAGAAATCAGGGAAAAGTAAACAAGTTGACAGTTTTCATATAGTTCTATCATCTTAGCAAATCATCATGATTATCTTTACTGGTAGAATAGGTAGAAGCCAGGACTGGGGTTATTAGGTTTAGCACAATTGACTTTAGATAAAGTCTAAATTCTCTCATATCACTTTTGAGAAAAGACAATATTCTAATGACAGAGGTTATAAAGTATGTTCTTTCTGATTTAGACCCTCAGTTGGCACTTAAAAAGATTTAAGAACTCAGTTAAAGTTGAGTCCATCAAGTGTTTAAGTGCTTTGCTGACTTGAAATTTAATGAGGCCCCCTGCAAAGGTTCCTTCTTGTTCTCTGGTTCTCTGGCTCTGCCTGAATCTTGCAAATATGAGAATGTGCAGCTCCGAATTCCCATTCTGTTTTTTCAGCTAATTTTTCCAACTTGAAAACATCCTTCCCCATTCAGAGTTGATTGCTTGATTATAACACTGAGCAAACTAATGGCACTCCACAAATAATTAGCACTACAGATAGGAGAGAGAGGCAACATCAAAATAATAGTCAATAGGACTAATGCAACAATGTGAATTGGTCAAATTCCTTTCTTGCATTTACAGTGAAGCTGAGAAAAAAAAAAAAAATCATTTTATTTCTCTTGCTTCAAGCAAGTAATTGCTTGTGTTATATTCAAGATGTCTCCTAGTAAATAATAATAATGATTATAATTAATAAAGAAACAAACAAAAACAAAACAGGAAAAAAAAATCCTATCTTAACTAAATATAAAATACTTCCTTGGATTTACAAACTTTACAGACCAAGTCCTTACCTTCTACAACAACAAGAAGTACCAATGATCACAGCTCCCATGGTTCTGCTTCTTGCAGTCACCCTGAGGGAACAAATGAGCATAGTAATGTATTGCACAAAGGAATGTGGTAGACTTCAGGTGCTGGAGTTGAAGATCTCACTGAGGAAACCTTACTGATTATATTCCTGTTTAATGGAGTTGTTTATATGTAAGGGAAGCTTACTTGAACCCAGATATTCCAGTTTCATACATGGAGGAAAATTCTCACAAATAATAGGGTCAGAATGAATGCAGGATTTGGTTAAATAAAACCAGTAACTTGTATTCTGTCCAAACATGCAAACTAGTGTACAACTCCAAGACTGTAGGCAGTTGAGAACAAGATAATTTACACTTGGACTTTTTGAATGGTCTGGTGTCCCCAGACCACATACATTTAAGATACCTGCCACGTGTGGACTTAGGACTAGAGAGCAGGGTGAGCTATTGTGCGCTTCATTCTGCAATAGTCCTCATTCACTCTTAGGTTTTAAAAAAACACACACAAAAAAAAAACAACAAAAAACAACCAAAAAAAATTTCTTCAGCTGCAATACATTGTGGAAGTTCAGCTTTGAAGCAGTATCAGTAAGAAGCAAGGGAAAATGGGACAGCTATTTTTGTGACATTGTGACATGAACAGATAGTCAGAGGCATTCTTATGACACCAGTGTAATTAATTCTTCCAGATGTAGTTGCAGAGAGATTCTGAACATTCAAGATAAGAGGTTTTTGTATGTTTTTTGTTTGGTTGGTTTTTAATACATATATATGTATAATATTTATATTTTAATATATTTTATATTTTATCTATTTTATATTTTAATATATTTAATTATATATTATATACAGAAATATATATAATATTTCTTTATTCTCCTGGTGGTTACATCCAGGATGACCAAGAATGAAGCAATCCTCCAAGTGCAACTGCAAGCAAAAATTGTGGTATGAAAAACTAAGTATTTTGCTTTTGTAATATAGTTGTGATTTTACAATTGTGTATTTATATGTTTAAGTGTGTATATATATATATATATATAATATATATGGAAATTATACACTATGCACACAGGAATGGAAGAAATACACTTTTGTCTGGCAGATTTTGGTTCCAAAATGAAGTGTTCCAGCATTTGGAAAATACACAGTGATAGGTATTCCTGATCTTCAATTCTGTGTAGCATTCAAGACTTTTTTTTTTTTTTTTTTTTTTTTTGTTAATCTAAGGGAGTGAGAATGAAGAGGAGTGGATTTTCCTGTCAGGTTAGTGGACATGTCAAGTGAATTTCTCTCCTATTGTTTTTCCTCCAATCAATGGCACAGAGTGTGTGATACTTCATAGACAGCTGTTCTAGAGAGGTCACACTTTCTCTCAGTCTAGTAGGCGCCAAGCAAACATTTGCAGAGCTAAGTAGGAAAACTGAAGAAGAGGGAAATTACATTTAACTGCCTTTTCCTTTATTTTCTGAATATATTGATTATAGTTATAAGAGACTCCATGGTATATGCCCATCAAGGTCAGAAATTTTGTATACTCATGAATGTTACTCCACCAAAGTCCTCAAATTTTTGGTGAATTATTCTTTAGTACTATAGGCCTCAAGATCTGGGACAGGTAAAGGACTGAATTTTTAGCAGAGCTGAACTGCTCTTAGTAGATATAAGCCTTCATATTGATACTGGCTTCTTAGTTTTTGTTTAAGGTTCTTCTCCACAGAGAACAGTCTCATCACTGCAATGGGAATAAAATGGGATAATGACTCTATTCCAGGACAATAATGGGCAGAACATGTTTGCAATGTGTTTAGTCGCCATCAATATTAATCCATTCATTTGAGGGGCAGTAAATTGATAGAGTGTGGCCTTAGAATACATAAAAATTGTGTCAGTTTCAAAGCCATAATGGAAAATTTCTCTATGAGTAGAACTAACTGGGGAAAGGGCTTTTTCTAAAAAGAAGGTATTGTTTCAGGAAAGATAAAGAGAAGTAGTTGCCTTCTGTAATGCTCAAACTGAAAAGAAGTAAGTTACATTTATCCTCAGATTTTTTTTTTAATCTGAAGAAATGATCACTGAATACTATTCTGAAAGAGAGCAAATCATTCATTAAGACAGTGTTTACTTATTTATCCACATGTTCCTTGCTTTTATACCCAGTCAAAAAGGAGTATTAGAACATAATAGTAATTCCATACTTTGGCTGTATATCAGTATTATATCAGTAAATTAAACTTCTGTACACTGAATGGGTTATGGGTTACACTTCTGCCAGAAGTGTTACTATCCTGGTTTTATCTGAACCTGGTATACTCCCAGATAATTCCTTAGCATTTCTGATCCTTACCATGGATTAAAAGCACAGTGTGTAGTTTGAATGCATCTGTCTTCTTTTTCAGGCTAAGCATTTGGATTCGTAGTATGGAGCAGTGTTGCAATCTCTGGCCTCAATATGACTGAGAAGTCTCAGAGTTTTATACAATCTGTATCTATGAATATAGCCATCAAATCCATCTGTGATTGTGTCATTTAAGAGCCACAGAAAAACTGCCTTATTTATTTACTTAAGCTGGAAATCATGTATATCCCATAGTGGTTTGACTGTCCTCTTTAAAAGAAAGAAGAAAAAAGAAGAAAAAAAATGTGGAGATTAATGCATCAAGTTGTGTTTAAATGTATGTACAAAATAACATATACAAATCTGGATTTTCTTTCTGCCTCGCACATAACCCTTGAGTCTGGAAACACCTTTTCTATCCACTCTTCTATCTGTCCTAAGCAGGATACATGTTGGGAAAACAGGCACATCTATAAATTGGTAAGAGTGTTATGTGCTCTACAGAGGAACAGAGGGTTCACTTAAACAGCATGGTCCTAGCAGGTTCAGACTACAAATTAAAATATAGACAATACAAAACACACTGATTTAAAACATAACTGGTATAATGCATAGAGCTAGGTAAATCTACAAAAAGAGACATCACTGTGACATCTCCACCAGGCTAATTTAGCAGTAACTGTCAGACACAGTCATAACCCAGACTTCAAAATACAAATAATTAAAGAACAATATATATATATATTGCAAATATAAAGAGCTATAGAGCTATTTCTTTTGGTTGCTTCCCCTATCCACCAGCATCACTCTTGCTGTGTTGGGGCTAAGGCCTAATCCTGCAAACTATCCTGACAGATAGGATACAACACTCAGTAGCACTTGCTGAAATTGAGTTGTAGAGATCTGGATGACAACAGCATGCTAAAAAACACTGTAGCCCATGGCTCCTCATTATCCTTCTGTCTGTCGCTTTACATCCTGATCTGGGGGGGATGCCTTAGGGTATTTCTGTGCATATCCTGAGGTAAGAAATATCCAGCTGAGAAGAGTGAAATGCTGCACAATACCGGTACTGAGAGTTGTTGTGAGAATCTAGGAGGTGAGTGGCTTTGCAGTTTGTTTTTTTCCCCCTAGAGTATCTTTTGAAGGGCATAACTATGAGAATATAAAATTTCTCCAGTTTGGGAAAGGCAACATTTTATCCTTAAAAATCTGTTAACATGTTGGACATGAAGAGAAGGGTAATGAAGGGCCGGAAAAACATGAAGTATAAAGAGAGAGTGAGATAAAGGTGAAATATCTGTCAGCCATAAAGTGAAAAGTCTGAGAAAAGAGGAGTATGTATGGAGACTTTCAAAATCGTCTGTGAGAGCTGGATGCTTACCTTCTGTTGCTGTGCTGATGGCTGCACTGCCGTTTAGGATTTACATTTCATGGAGACTCATTACTCTCAGAGATGATTTCAGGTCATGTTTTCTAGTAATTTTTTTAATAATGCCTACATTTGTATGTAAGATGATTCAGGATCCTAAAGTGTGTGTGTTTTTTTAAATTATTATTATTATTATTAATGAAAGAATTCATTCCAAACTAGGTATGTTCTAGGTTCATGTTTGCATCATTTATATTTTTAATTTTCAGATACAAGCAGCAGTGATCAGAGATGCCACAAGAAAGCTGTCATCTTCATGAGATCTTCTACCTTCTCATTTGCAGTTCACCAGAACACCTCATCACTCCTTGTGCTTTCAATTTGTAAATGATTCTGTTTTCATCTTGAGAGCACAGAAGAAAGACCAAAGGAAATATAAATTTATTTATATTTTTATATTAATTTATATTTATATATATATAGTCAGAAGCATGGGGACTTTACAAACTCAAAAAGATCATGAATTATTTTTCCCTTTATTTAACTGATTTCTTCTTTACGTTTAGAAAAATAGCAGATAGTGATTATGTTCCCTACTCTACCAAATATTTAATAAGGTTCCTTTAAAATGGTCTTTTAAAAGTTCAGGTCTTTATTTGTTTGTTTGATTGTTTGATTGTTTGGAACAGTCACTTCGAAATGCATGCTGAATGCTCGCAGGCTTTGGCTAATAGAGAATTTTGTGTGGCTTATTGCATCATCTCTGTTTTCCTTTCTCCCCCTCCATATCTTCCTTTTGCCTCTGCCTTTTACTTGCCATTGATAATGCATACATTTGTAATTGAAGAAAATCCATTTTTAATGACTTTACAGTTGTAGTTGTTCTTGCTCTTGTTAGTGCTATAGCTTCTGTTCCCACAAGCTAAACAGATTTGACTGCTAATTTCCTATTCTAAGATGTTGAAAGGTTCATGACATTTTTTGACATAAAGCAGATTTACAAACTAGTAAGCTCTGATGTGAAAATTACTGTTTCTCTTTTGTAGGGAATAAGTACAGTAGGTTGCAATAGCAGTAAGCAGTCTGTATATTCATAAAATTCCATAGCAAGAGAAAAAAAAATGCCAATATCCCAGGGACTTGGAAAGTGCAAAAGAGAATAAAATATCAGAATATACGTAAGGGTGGAGAGGCAGGAAGCAGATTTGTTGCCAGAAAGAGAAAATTGCAGGACTTTTCAAGCAGAAAACTCTTTTATTCTGAGAAACCAACAGCTTAGTTAAGGACCTGCTGTTGGCATCCTGCTCCAGCATAGTATGTGTTAAGCTCTTATTATGTTTATTAGAAATTGTGGGGATTTTTAAGCCAGTAAGTCACAGCATGTAACTTCAATGGTTTTTGTTTGGTTGGTTGGTTTGCTTTGCTTTGCTTTTGTTTTGGTTCAGCTTTGGTTTTGGTTTTGGTTTTGTTTTAAGAAGCAAAACTACTTAAGGAAGAAATTCGTAAAATCCTGGAAATTGAATCTTTCCTTCCATCCATGTAAATCAGAAGTAATCCCAATAAAGCCAGTAGCATTATCTGCCTGCCAGCATAGAACAAGTTAATGTGAAAATAATTTGTTTTATTTCTTTCAAGGGAATTGAAGAAGTCCTTGTAATTTATTTGCTCAGGAACAGAAGTATGCTTCAGATATACAGGCAGCTAGCAAGGTTGGTATCTAGAAATGTTATGAATTATTGACTGTCCTTAACAATGTGAATCACGTGAAAAAAAATGAAAATCTTGGCTGTACTCAGAAAATCCTACAGATGTTCCTTTGAATATAATGGTAAGGAAAACTGGCTTCTCTGCTTTAGAATTTTCCCATTATCAATTTTTTTGATTAAAGAATTCAAGTTATGGCATTAAAATACATGGTTTAGTGATGAGACATAGATCAGATTAATGGATGAACCTTATGATGTTGAGGGTCTTTTTCAGTCTATATGAAAATGTAATTTACTTTATTTTGTTTTGTTCCTGTCTGTTCCTTATACTATCATTAACCTGTATTAATTGGGATGTATATTTTATATTTTCCTTTTTTGAAATTATGACATTTTTGAAGGTAGTATCTCTTTATGAAACCTTATTTCATTAGCAGTAAGATTAACCACATTTTAAAAATAATACTAGAGCTTTTTTTCTTTATTAATTGAGAACAAATGAAAAAAAAGTTTGTTTCCACTTTCCATAATTGAGTCACATTGCCTTTCAAAATGAGTCACATTAAAAGTGATTTTGCTTACCTGAAGGAAATTTATTACATTTTACTGTTTTGAGGCACTTGACAGACTTCCATTTTATGAAAATGTAAATCAGTAATTACAACAGCCATTTGCTGGATTTAATATATGATATCCAGAAGTGGTGGGAAGAAGTGCAACTATTTCACTGTCCTCAGCTGTGATGATCTCCTAAAACCACTGGTTTCTACAAGTTATAGGCTGCACTGACATCCCAAACCCAGATATTCACAACTTCTTAATTTTTACTTTGTGCAGAATACTTTATTTCTGTATGAAAACAACAAATAATAATAATATCAACAAAATGGCAACAAAAACAACAACAAAACCACTTAGATGTATCTACTTAAAAAAACAATATTTGAAGTTTACTCTTTTTTTAAATTATTATTATTTTCCTTTTCAACCACCTAGAGCTTTTTTTTTTTTTTTTTTTTTTTTTTTTTTAATGTAAGTGATCTTAGGAATAAATGACTCTGCATCTTGGTAAAGCTTCAAAGTAAGATTAACTGGGATAGAGTTGTGAATACATCTCACCTGGAAAACAGGATGAACTCACCTCACCATTTTTGTGAGTACTGTGAGGGCTTTCATAACAATGAATGACCATTGCTATGTAATTTTGCTGTGCAAGCATCTCTTAAAGATAATTTAAATGCTAACTGCCTTTCAGAAGTTGTGTTCTTTTGTATGCATGTAGCTGTCTTCACCTCATCCTCTGTGTCAATATAATTGTCGTAAAAGGAAATATATGGATAAGAATATTAGTGTGTTTTTCTCTGCTTTCTTTCAGGTGAGCTGGATCATGGCTGAAAAAGACAGAGAAGACAGAGATCAACTGATAAATACATGTCCTGTACACCAAGAAGTAATTTAATAAGCAGCAACTTCCTACTATTGGATGATTAAACTAAATTGCCAGTCTAAAGTTTTCTATGCTGCATTTCAAATGTCAACACATTGCATTGCTATTCCTCTTAATTTCTCACAAAGAAAACGCAAAATGAATTCATTATGCTGGAGTAAGTGGAAAAAAAATTATGAGTTTCTCCAGAAGAGTAGGCAATGGGGAGAGATTGGGCGAGGTGATTATGTTGAGATTTTTGAATAGCTGGCCATTAGCAAGAGGATCCCCATTACTTTTCTGATAATTACATCTTCTTCACTGTGACTTCCCAGTGGGATAATGCATGTTCCCAGTGCAGGAGATAATGAAAAATACCATGCATGTGATACATATATGCCATGAATTGTGCAGTGTATTTCTTCCCCCACCATGTAGATTGCAATAGTAGACACCTACGTTGTATGTTAATGCTTGTTTGGTTGTTCAGGGCTCTGTACAGAGTAAGTAAATGTATCTTAAAAATGGAGCTGGCAGAGGAATATCACTCTCCCAGTGTAATTACCTCCAGTGTTTAGTGGGCCTGGTGTAACACTGAGTACATTTTTGTTACTTATAATGTAAATGACTTTCAAAGACCACTACATTGTAATAATGACAACATTGGAAGGGATCTTGTAGAGATGATTTTTTTTTTTTTCCCTTTTTTTTAAGAGAAAGTCATGGTAGGAACTAGGACTGTACGTTTCTTTTAATTAATTCATCATATTATAGAAAGGTTTCTGTTGAAGTTTCTGTTGACAAATCAAAGAAGATGAAACAAACAAACAAACAAACAAAAAGGAGGGAAAATGGAGCACAAACACACTCATTCATGTTCTTTTTATTATTATTATTTTGTTTGTTTGTTTCCCAAGTGGTATGTTCACAGATTCACAGATTCACAGATCCATAGAATGGCCAGGGTTGGAAGGGACCTTAAGGATCATGAATCTTCAACTCCCCTGTCACAGGCAAGGCCACCAACCTTCCCATTTAATCCCAGATCAGGCTGCTCAGACCCCATCAAATCTGGCCTTGAACACCTCCAGGGACGGGCATCCACAACCTCTCTGGGCAGCCTGTTCCAGCACCTCACCACTCTCTCTGTGAAGAATTTCCCCCTGACATCCAACCCAAATCTTCCCTCCCTCAACTTAAAACCATTTCCCCTTGTCCTGCTGTTATCTACCCTTTCAAAGAGTCGATTCCTCTCCTGTTTGTAGGCTTCCTTTAGATACTGAAAGGCTGCAATGAGGTCACCCTGCAGCCTTCTTTTCTCCAGGCTGAACAAGTCCAGCTCCCTCAGCCTGTCTTCATAGGGGAGGTGCTCCAGCCTCCTGATCATCTTTGTGGCTCTCCTCTGGACCCTTTCCAACAGCTCTCTGTCTTTCTTGTACTGGGGGCTCCAGACCTGGACACAGTATTCCAGATGGGGCCTCATGAGAACAGAGTAGAGAGGAACAATCACCCCCCCGTCCCTGATGGCCACTCCTCTTCTGATGGACCCCAGGATACCATTTGCCTTCCGAGCCACAAGGGCACATTTCTGGCTGATGTTAAGCTTTTCATCTATCAAGACCCCCAGGTCCTTTTCTGCAGGGCTGCTCTCAAGGACCGCTCCTTCCAGTCTCTATGGATGCCTGGGATTCCTCTGGCCCAAGTACAAAACCTTGCATTTTGCTGTTTTGAACCTCACTAGGTTCACCCGGGCCCACCTTTCCAGCCTGTCGATGTCCCTCTGAATGGCATCCCTTCCTTCTACCGTGTCAACCACACCATTCATCTTGGTGTTGTCAGCAAACTTGCTGAGGGTGCACTCGATTCCATCATTGATGTCACTGAGAAAGATATTAAAGAGCACCAGTCCCAAGACAGACCCCTGGGGGATGCTGCTCATTACCAGCCTCCACCTGGATTTAGAGCCATTGATGACCACCCTCTGTCTGCGGCCTTTCAACCAGTTTCTTATCCATCGAGTGGTCCACCCATCAAATCCACACCCCTCCAATTTGGAGATAAGGATGTGGTGGGGGACCATGTCAAAGGCCTTGCTCAAGTCCAGGTAGATGACATTGTTTGCCTTCCCCTTGTCCACCAATGCCGTCGCTCTATCATAGAAGGCCACCAGATTGGTCAAGCATGACCTTCCCTGGTGAAGCCTTGCTGGCTGTCTTGGATCACTCACTTATTCCTCATGTGATCAAGCATGTCATTCAGGAAGATCTGTTCCATGATCTTCCCAGGCACAGAAGTGAGACTCACAATCCTGTAGTTCCTGGGGTCCTCCTTGCTCCCTTTCTTGTAAATGGGAGTGATGTGACCCTTCCTCCAATCATCCGGGACCTCACCTGACAGCCACGACATTTCAAATATGATGGAGAGTGGCTCAGCAATCACCTCAGCCAGCTCCTTCAGAACCCTGGGATGTACGCTGTCTGGCCCCATAGACTTGTACACATTTAGTCTCATGAGGCAGTCTCAAACCTTCTCTGTCCTCACAGCGGGGGAGGATTCACCACCCCAGTCCCTACCTAAATTTAGGGATGTGGGTCTCAGGGACGTGAGAAGTACTGGAATCCTGGCTGCCAGTGAAGACTGAGGCAAAGAAATCATTCAGTACCTCAGCCTTCCTTCGTCTGTTGCAGCCAGTTCTCCTTTTATATTTACCAAAGGAGATACACTCGCTTTGGCCTGTCTCTTCTGGCCCATGTACCTGTACAAAGTCTTCCTATTGTTTTTCACATCCCTCGTCAAGTTCAGTTCTTAGCTTTCCTGATCCTACATCTGCAAGTCCGGACAGCATCCTTGCATTCTTCCCAGGTGACACACCCTTGTTTCCAGAACTTGTACACATGTTTCTTCGCCCTCAGCATGCCCAGCAGGTCCTTGCTGAGCTACATCAGCTTCCCACTTCCTCTACCCGCTTTCTTATTCAGAGGGACAGAGAGCTCTTGTGCTCTCAGGATCCTTGAAGAGTAGCCAGCTCTCCTCAACATTTTTGTTTTTAAAGACAGTATCCCAGGGGATCTTGGCCAATGTAAAGTCTCTCATGTGCTATTGCTGTCTTATCACTTCTTGGCATTTTTATTTCTGTTCTATTTTCAGTTGGGGGAAATCTTGTTGCACACTGTATAGCTAAATCAGATTCATTAACTTTCACAGAAAACTCGATTTGCACTAAATACTTTGCTTTTTGTATGTAGCTTCATATATCTTACTGTTTCATATTTTGCATGAAACGTTTGACTTCAAATTATTTACAAGAGAGGCAAAAAGTGATACCACTGAAAGTCCTCAAGTTTGAATACTTTGGAAGACAATGAATTTATGATGTTAGTTCCTCCTGAAATAGGGTTATTTTAGACAATTCATATTATTTTAATGTTGTATGCTTGATTTGTTGGATGTTCTAGTATTTAATAGGAGTCATTATTGGTTGCATATGAAATTCAGTAACAATTCGTAGAAACCAGTTTTTTATTGTATTTCATTCCATAAAAAGGGGAAGAAGAAAAAAAAAAAAAAGTAGTTTAATTATTTAGAAGCTATAGGAGAGCTTTAAATGGAAATAAAATTATAAAGATATTACATATATAGTAATATTCACTTAGATAATATTAATGAAACTTATGAAGGACGCAGTTAAAATGTTTTGGGTCTTCAGTCTCTTCTTATTTACCACATACACACACTGATTGATCAGAATGACTTTAGCAAAAGGAGGATGAGTGAGTGTATTTTTTTAAGATTGCAGAGGTTAAGTGGATCAATGTTCATGACCCTAAATTCCATCTGTTATATAAAGAAATTAACTAACTTCTTTCCGAAAGGAATTTTCCACTGTTTTTTTTTTTTTTAAAAAAAAAAAAAAAAAAAAAGAGAGAGAGAATCAGAGCATGGAAAAAATATCTCTAGATTGTCCTGATTTCTTTTTTCATATAGGGAATGGCAAATTCAATTTGTTGTCTGTTGTACATGTCCTTTTTTTGTATTTGGGCACTTGTGTTGGTGATAAATATCTGTAGTTCCAGTTGCAATTGCCAAATATATGGAGTATCCAGATTCACATCTTCTTCACAAATTGTTCTTCACTTCAGCACTCGAATAGGCTCCCCAGGGGAGTGGTTGAGTCACCTTTCTTTAGTGTGTTTAAAAACCATTTGGATGTGGTGCTCAGGGACATGATTTAGTGGAGAGTTGATAGAGTTAGGGTAGTATGGTTAGGCTGTGGTTGGACTTAATGATCTGGAAGGTATTTTCCAACCTGAGCAATTCTATGATTCTATGATTCTATGATTCAGTTTTCTCAGCTGTCTTCTTTTTGACAAAAACACTCTTTCTTAGGGAGTTTTAATTGTGTAAGTTGTATGTGTATGTACAGTATTTGAATTGAGAACTTTGAATCTTAAGCTAAAATAATTGCTTACTTCCACTTTTCTTCCTGTGGCCTCTAAATATGTGAGGTGAAAAATGTCCAGAAATATTTGCCATTTATCTAAGCTTGTGAACCTTATTATGTCCCCTTATAAACAGGACAAATAGGGCAGTTTTGAATAGAGATTGCTGAAAAATAGACAAAAGCAATGTTTTCTCATGTTTCCAATTTCATGTAGAACATGGTCTGAAAAATATAAGTATTGTGGAAATATTCATTTTATTTCTATTATCTATCATCTGTTTTTATTTTATTTCTATTACCTATTTTATAACATTAATGGTAAACAACAGTTATAAAAACTAATGACTTTTGGAATGGGTGAGTGTTTTTTATCTGTAACACACACTATAATTAATATGCACATATGTATTCCGAATAGTATCAGGCTTTGGTGTGAGCACACTGAAAGACAATCTGCTTCCATGGGTAATGTATAAATTAGATAAATTAGATGGGTAGAAAGATTAGATATAATTTTATTTCATAATGGGTTTTATTTTTTATTTTATTAATATTTGCATAAATTCATGCTTAATGTTTCATTTCATTAATGTTATGTCTAATGTTATTTCAATTAGTTTGGAGGGGTTTTTTGTGTTTCATGTAACAGCTTGAAAAGCTTGGACAGAATCATGGAAATGGAATAAATCTGTTAATGCCAGTCTAATTGTGCAATCTACTCAGTGGTCTTGAAAATCAATCAATAAAAAACATGTTTTACATAATTCAGCATGAATTTTCCTTTGTCGCTTAGGAATGGTTCCTCACTATAAAAATGTATACTTCCAAGACCGGCAACAAAATATCTTTGAATATTTAAATCTTTTCTGCAATCTGTGTTAAAAATATGATTTTAACTTGCCTTACAAATGACCTAGAGAGGCTTCCTACTGAAAAGTGATGGTATTCATTCTCTATCTTCAGTCAGATTTTAGTATCCTTCCAGAGGGAGCCAGCTGTCACTTAGTTAAAGGTTTGAAAGTCTAAGCACTAGCCTATTTTTATTTGATCAAAATAATTCAGAGGGTGCATTAGCTTCCACTTGGCCATTAAGACTGGAGTTCATTTGACTAAATGTAGATGTCAGTGATGCTGTCACACTTATTTTTTTATCTTGTCACTACATCCAGTGAGGGAAAAAGTATTGTAATTCATCTTGTCCTTAAGAAATGGTTAGAATACATCAGACAAATTAGTGTTGATCTTCCTAGGCTATAATGGAACATACATGTCTAGCTCAAAGGTAGTTTTCCAGTATAGAAATCCCAAAATTAAAGATGATCAGCCACATCATAAATATTTTGTTCTTTTTTTCCTGTAAGTTTTGAGCCACTTATGTTAGACTTCTTTAGAATAATTCAGACTAGTTTTTAAACACCATTTAATCTTGCCCTAATATAAGTTTTGAGTCTAAGGCAAAACTAGCAACTCCTTGAGGTCTTTCATCTCAGTCTGTGTTCAGCTTTTGAGATTCTCCATCGTTATTTACATTTATTTTATATCCTAGAGTAAAGCTCCTCCTGTATAGGTTTTTGGAGTAAAAGAGCCATTAAAACATACCACCTGTCCATTGCATTGTGCTGTAGCCACTCTGCCCAAACCTTGTTCTCATGTCTTCTGAAGAAGTAGTTCTGCATCATCTGTACGTGAGTCACTGTACTTCAGAGGGTCAGCAAATTATGTCACTGCTATCAAGTTACCCAACAGAAGCAAAAAAGCTAAGCAATATTCCTGTGCAATACTATACATTACCAACAACTTATTTTCCACAATTCAAGAAAAGATGATCACGTGTTTTTTCATTTATAGTGAAATAGTAGAGTTAAGATGTGCAATTTAAGAAACCAGCTATCTTCATATTTTGATACTCAGTGTTTGAAAAAAATAAAGTTGAATGATGCTATGGAAAAAAAAAATATATATATATATATATATAAATGAACAAAGAAACAAGAATGTACATGGCAACTTATCTATTGCAAAAGGAAAGGAAAAAGCAAAAGGAAGGAAAAACTCCTTCATCCTCCTAGAGTAAGTATTATCAGCAGTCAATAGATCACTAATAGGTCATGTAAATAATTTTGAAAAGTAGATTCTTGATATTCAGCATGTAAAAACTGCCCACCCCTCCCCCCCCAGAGTCAAATACACTGAAGAAATTTGTAAAAATAGGTTTAGTAAGGTTTTCATCAGACTTGTGAAGGAAGTAAGGTAATGTGATCATTACTGCTCCTATCTCGTGCATATTAAACTTGATTTTTCTCTCTCAGTAGTGAGGTTTCATATAATAATATCTCCTTATATACACATTTATATATACAGTCCCATTCTGCATGCATATTCTTTGTCCAACTCTTTCTGGTCAGAATGTCTATGACACTCCAGGAGCACGCCTTTATGTGTGGTATGTACAGTAAAGTTCAGAGAACTTGCTGTAAAATGTCTACCCCAACTGTCTCCACATGCTCCCTGATATCTCATCATTATGAATAATAACTACCTTAAAGCCAGGACAGCAACAAAATTCATAGTGGTGGTCTTGTGTTTCATTTTAGCATTTACAGCAGTCCTGTGATCTGACTAGAGAACCTGAGCTGCAGAAGGTCAGGGTAGGTCAGGGTATATGCTTGCACTGCACTGGGCGAATGAGATCATAAGAACTCTGCAGACTTTGGCCTCTGGTCTTCAGTAGAATATATCAATTAACATAGACATCAAATAGTTTAGAATGTGTACGTAAAAATCTGTTCATCTCAGCATCAGCCACTCTAAAATATAGTCACAGATTCTGGGGGTATTTAAAGGCTTCTGAGGGAATAATCTTGTGACTGATCTTTCAAGAATTCTGAGTTAGCTATTCTGCTAAATTACCATGGTTCTGATTGTTTTCTAAACCATGATGAACCTCACTGATGACAAAAGAGTGACACCATTTGTCTTAACTTTGAGCATGCTTTCTATGTATATGTATTATTAAAAATAATCACAGCAAAAAATGAAGAAAATAAGCCAAATTTTCAGCATTGTAATTATAGTTGTAGTAAGTACAGATTACCAAAAAAAAAAAAAAAAAAAAAACCAAAAAACCTCTTCCCGCCTACCTAAGTCTATAACCATACAGCAACAAAAAATATAGTAATATGGTTGTGGCTCTGTACCTAAGTGTCTGAGAATAACATTTAATTGTTAAAATCAATACTTTTGGTATGATTTCTATAATCAAACACTTCATAAATCCAATTGTGCTGGAATGCGTTTTTCCCATGGATAAAGACAAAATCCTTTCTTCTGTCTTCTACTATTAATGGTTTATCACTGCTCAGTCATTGTCATGACATGTCTGCTTAGCCTTTCATGGATTTGTAAATAAGAGCCAGACTCCCGAAGCACAAAAATTATTTCAAAAATGTCTTTTGTATTTGATCTCATATTACAGAAGATATATGAGAAGATATATGCAAGGAGTCTCTTGATTTTTTTATTAATTTTCACTTTTAGGATTACTTATGAAGTTTTTCAGCCTCCACAAGATCATGCTTTTCTACAGTGACATCAAGAACACATTAAGAGAAGCTTTAGATGACATTATCTTGCCTACCTTTGAGTTTCTTCATGAGATTTTCAAATATACTTCTACACTTTCTGTGTATAAAGAAAAGACACTAAATCTGATTCTTGACTCTTTGGCAGTATTTTGGTGAAGGTGATGGACTTCTGAATTTCTTCATTGCTCTCTTTCTATTGCCACTAATTTACTGTGTCAGTGATTGACAAACTGATTTCAAAGTACCAAGAAACACTTTCAGTCAGCCCAGGATATTAGCTACTTGCATACATATATATGTTATCAGTTGGGTTGGTTTTCTTTCGTGTGTGGGTTTTGTTTTGTTTTGTTTTGTTTTGTTTTGGTGATTATTTCCTGAAAGAGTGGTCAGGCACTGAAATGGGCTGCCCAGTGGGATGGTGGACTCACCAACTCTGGAGATGTTCAAGGAAATTTTGGATTTTGTGTGGAGGGATATGTTTTTGTGAGAATTATTGGTGATAGGTGGATGGTTGGACTGGATGATCTTGTAGGTCTTTTCCAACCTGGTGTTTTTGTGATTCTGTGATTCTGTGATTCCTGGCAGGAAATGGATATCATGGCATGGAATTTCTTCACTGAACATTATTCCATCCAGTGCCTGTTAGACTGTTCTCATTCTAAGGACAGAAGCTCGTTTACTCTCTAGAAAAAGCCCTCTCAGAGCCCTGTCTGAAATCAACTGGTGCTCACATGGAAATGAAGTAGTTAGAATTTATTTGTTTTGTTGTTGTTGTTCATTAATATTTTTCATACAGAAAGATTTACTGAAATCCATCATGGATTTCCTTCTTGGAAGAGGGTGGAAGGTAGAAAAAATGTTGTTAGTTTTGAATATTTTAATATCTCTAAAAACTCTTTTAGAGAGGTAATGGGGCAAGACAGCAAAGCATAGTAATTTTCTTTTCCTTATTCCTCCTGTAGGGACACGATTGCCAATAGCTTCTTCCCACAGCACCATCTACAATGATAGTCTAGCTGTAGGCTAGTTTGGAGAGAGATTAAGTTTTTGTTACGTTCCTAGGAGGCTTCTACACTACCATTTCAGTAAATATATTTATAGAAATACATGTTACATTTTTGTCATTTTGTTATCAGTCTGTAACCATATAAATGTACATATGGAGACCAGTGTCATCTTAGGTACCACTGCAATTTTTACAAATCACTGTACTTGCCTGCCTTAAATTTTGTTTTATATCAAAGTTTTCATTAAGAATAAATGAATCAACTTATATACAGTGACAGACTCTGGACCCTGGCATAGCTTTATTCTGCTCAGAATTCATTCTCTTCAGGTATCAGTCGGTAGCATAACCATGACCTAGCTGAGAATTTTGAGTTCCTTACATTCTCACTTAGAGTCACAGATGAATTGGAAAGGAAGAGGTGTAATCTTATAAAGATATACCTTAGTATTGTCAGGAGTTCCTACCTACATGTTATTCCTTAATTATATCCAGGCCAAAACCAGCTCTCATCATTTCATCAATTCAAAGTTGCTAAGAATCAAGCCATTTGCTATTGATAAAAAATCATATACAGATATCATATCAGATTCTCTTTCCAACGCCTTTATAATGTGAGATCAAAATTACAACAAATGCTTTCTGTTTGGTGAAACACAAGATGGATCTGAGTATCCATTTGGTACATCTTGGGGTAACAGTGATTACCAACATCATCTATTTATTCTAATGTGGTAAATCAACTTTCCTTTCAATGTCTTGTCCATTTTCTTTCATATGTGTCTGAGATTATCATTTCCCATCCTTGTTTCTTTGCTTCTTTCCATTTGCTATGAGCTATATTCTGTATTATTATTATTATTAATAATAAATAATATTTTTAGATATTTGTGTTTTAGACTGTTAAGTACTCCTGAATGTACGCATCATCTTTCCACAGTGGCATCACAATTCCTCTCTCAACAGGTAGTAAGTAGACATCTGTTAAAATAAGCACACTGCACATCATTTGCACTGTTAATAAATCATAGAGACCGCTGTATTCAAAGGCTGATCTCTCTCTTCCAATAGTCTCTGCAATATAATACAACATAATTCACAACTGAAGAAAGTCTTCATATAGGATTACAACCATTTGCAATCTGATGTTATTCAGTCAGGTTTGCTACATTATGCAAAGCATAATTACAAACTTCTAGCTATCCTTGTAATATTGCACTTTTGTGTGTATGCAGATTATTATTAATGGTTAATCTTAGAATCACTGCACATACACTGCATTCAACAGGATATAGTCTCAGATATTGTGCATTGGTATAAGAAATTATGGGTAGTGGAGTTTAGGTCCTGGCCTTACTTCTACTCCATTATTTTGCTGGTGTATACAAAGGATGAAATCTGTGTCTTCATTAACACTTGAGTAATTCTTCAGAAATCAAAAATGAATATTGGATTAATGTTTTCTTCCATTGTGTTTTGGATATTATTCTGTGTGTGGTGGTTTTTGTTTGTTTGTTTGTTTGTTTTTGTTCCCCCCCCCCCCCCCCCCCCGACTTACTATATTAATGTCAGTATACTGAAAGTACCACTCTTTATTCCCATGTTCTGTAGAAAGTCTCAAACTATAGGTAATGAGTATGAAATGTGAATCAGGACCCAGATGACTCACAGTTCTTAGCAATTTGAAAAGACCTTTTCAGTTTCATGAATTTTATAGAAAATGGGACTAAGAAGAGGTTTCCATTCACTCTGGAATGAAACAGAAAATCAAAAATCTAATCTGCAGGACTTCATAGCTTTGTCTTAATGCAGATATAATAAAGTAATGGTACAAGTTACATATCCTCTTGGCATAGATATACCTCTTGATTCAGAGCTGAATATTCAGTGTTGCAAAAATACTGAAGTCAGTTGGACAAACAAAGATGATGATTATCTTATATAACATACCCGTGTAGAGTCAACAATCACCTGTTCAAAAACCATGCACCTTCCATTGAGGGTTGAGGTTGAGGTGAAGAGGGATTCAGCCAGCCTTCAAAAACATAATGATTGCCATCTATTCAGCAGGATCCTAATACTGTGATCAAGGTGGAACAAGTCCATACTTCTGAAGAAAAAGAAACATAGCACTAGCTGATGAGAAAGAAAGAAAGATTTTTTTCTTACTATTCTAATAAATTCTTGCTGATTATTCAGTATTTAGTAGAAATGGCAGAATTGAGTCAGAATTGTAGAATCATAGAATCAGCAAGATTGGAAATTTTTCCTAACATTCAACCTGAATCATCCCCTGATGCAACCTGAGATCATTCCCTCAAGTCCTATGACTAGTTACATGGCAGAAGAGGTTGACTGCCTGTTGTTTTATGATTTTTGTTAGTGGTATTCCACATCATCACATTATGTAGTACACTGGGAGTCTCAGAAGAGAAGAAATGTACTACAACTCCCAGAAAACTTTACTGTTTAGTTTCTGTTTTCGAGTCAGTGAGAAAAATAAAACTGACTGGAAATCAAGAGACTATCTCTTTTTCTGCTCCCTGATGGATCAGAGTAAGAACCTTGGTTTTCAGAAGTTCTCCCTCGTTTATTTGTTTGATTAGCTTCAATCCCAATTAACTTGCATTTCTGCTTTTGTAATTAGTAAATTAATTTTCCTTCTCAGATTGTTGCCACTGTGTTGTTTTTAGTTTTTTGTATTGTTTTTGTTTTTTTCTTTCACTCTTTGTTCCCTTTCCCCTTTTCCCACCCCCTCCGTTTTTGGTACTGTGGGCTGCTGTCCCCCTCTCACGGACACGGATAAATCTAGAGATAACTGTTACACACCCATCTCACCACCTTTCAGGGAGTCGTAGAGAGCTACAAGTTCTCCTCTGAGCTTCCTGTTCTCCACTCTGAACAACCTTGTTCCCTCAGCCACTCTTAATAAAACTTCTGCTCCAGATCCTCACCACCTTCATTGTCCTTCTCTGTACATGTTCCAGGGCCTTGATGTCTTTTTAGTAATGAAAGGTCCAAAATTAAACATAGGACTTAAGATGCAGCCTCACCAATGTTGCGTAAAGAGGGATGATCACTTTCTTGTTCCTGCTGGCAACAATATTTCTAGTACCAAGAAATTGATGAGTCGAAACAAATTACTCAAGAGGATGTTATTTGATAAGAAAAGGCATTTTCCATCCAAATTTGCTAAGTATGGAGATAATTATGATTATATCTAATGTCTCCAATGCCTAAGATAAATATGAAAATCTGATATTCTCTTAATGTTTGCCTTTACATCAGTATACCTCTATTGGGAAACTATGAGAAAGTTCATTTCATTAAAAAAAAAAAAAAAAAAAAAGAGAGAGAGAGAGAGAGAGAAAACTATAAAATACAAATTTAAAGAACTAATGTAATAAGCATTCAAAATTCCAAACCACTAGGGGCACTGTGAGTTTCAGTCCTCTTTACATACACTACGATAAATCCAGTCTGTCCTTGGTTAAACTAAATGCAGGTCTGATGTCTGTAAATGCTGAGATAAGAATCCTGCCCTTCGATGTATAATCTCCAAACAGAAGTGCTTCTCTACAATAAAAGCAAATGATAACCTTCTTTCATGCCACAGAAATCCAGAAAGTATAATACAAACTCAACAAATAGATGTGATGATTGCACAGAGCTTATCCCTTTGCCCAGCACTAAGAGCAACCACAACTTCAAATAAAGCTGCAGCTTTCAATCTATTTCAAACATTATTCAGTTAAGCGCTATTTATTACCATTAAAAATAACATGCACGGGGACAGTCAAAACAGTCCCATTTCACAAAGTGCAACTAAGTTCAGCTGACTGGAACTCACACTTATGTTCACTGATAGGCCTTATTCTCATTTTATGCTCCTTGTTTCTTTTTAGAGTTAATGGTAAATGTCTTTTCCTTATCAACTGTCAAATCGTCAGAACGCACTTTGTGTATTCAAGGCTGGAAGATTCAGGGGGTGTTGGAGGGAGAGGGAGGACCATCTGCTTTGTTGACAGAAGTTTACTCTCAATTTTTTATACTGAGTAATTATTCAAGGTCCCTTGTATTTTGTGCTTCCCATAGAGTAGGTATTAAAAATGTCCACTATTAAATGCATTTCACATAGAAAGCAGAATTTTATGACCCTGTAACTGCAGGATCAGTGGTTTTATGCTCTTTAGCCTCTGCAATAATGTGTGTCTGGTTCCCCCATGCAGGCCGTGCTGTGGTTAGTGTTGATTCAGTAAACAACATTTTGTTTTATCTCCATGGATATTAGGTCCACGGAGTACAGATTGCATTTACTGATAGTGCCTCATGGTCTTAAAGCACACTTGAATAATTCTAGCTATCATCTGTAGTTTGCTGTATTTTAAAGAAGGGCAGAAATTAAAAAGAGATATATATAAATATATATAAATAAAAATGAGAGGAGAGGAGAGGAGAGGAGAGGAAAGGAGAGGAGAGGAGAGGAGAGGAGAGGAGAGGAGAGGAGAGGAGAGGAGAGGAGAGGAGAGGAGAGGAGAGGAGAGGAGAGGAGAGGAGAGGAGAGGAGAGGAGAGGAGAGGAGAGGAGAGGAGAGGAGAGGAGAGGAGAGGAGAGGAGAGGAGAGGAGAGGAGAGAGAGGAGAGGAGAGGAAGATTATTTTGCTTTCTGGAATCTACTCTTTATATTTAAAGTCCAAGCTCATTATTCATGCAGAATTTTAGCATATTATTTCCTCATGTTTTAAGTAACGTGTTGTACCTGAAAACTTATTAGATCTTTTGGCTATCTAGTGTTAATCAGCTTACATAAAAGATAAATTATATTGCCTGATTACATAACTGACTCTGAGAACCAGATACCAGCAGACTTGAATCCTTTCAGAATTTTTATTCCTATTGTCTCTAACTACTCTACAAAAGAAGAATTCATGGGAAAATCTTACAGCAAATTCTGATCTTAATCTTCTTTCCCTAATTGTAATGCCAGTACTCAAAGAGGTGTGATATCTGTTTTTCCACAGCAGACAAAAAGTTGAATATTGGCATAAGAGAAAAGGCCATGAATCTATCTAAATCACAGAACATTCAGAATCACAGAAATGATGGGTTTGGAAAGGATGTCTGGAGATTATCTAGTAGAGCATCTCCTGCTGAAGTTTCTCTAAGCTAGGTTACACAGGAAAGCATCCAGGTTAATTTTTAATATCTTTAGATATACACAACCTTTATGGGTAGCATAACCCATTGCTTTGTCACCTTCAAAATAAAGGTCTTCCTGATGTTCAGATGGAACATCTTATGTTCCAGTTTGTACTCCTTGCCCCTTGGTCTATCACTACATGCAACTGAAAAGAAGTTAGTACCATCTACTTCATTCCTGCCCTTTTGATACTTACAAGAATTGATTAAATTCCATCTCAGTTTTGTTTTTTCCAGGCTAAATAATCCCAGGTCTCAGCCTTTCCTTATGTGGGAGATACTCTAGGTCCTTTATCATCTTTGTGGCCCTCCACTGGAATCCTTCTAGAAGATCCCTGTCTTTTTTGATTTGCAGAGCTCAGAACTGGACACAAGTTTCAAAATGTGTCTCACCAGGGCAGGATAGAAAGGGAGGATCATCTCCATTCATGCAGGTCTTGATGAAGATGATGAACAAAACTGGATCCACAGACCCCTGGGGAATGCCACTAGCTACAGGCCTTCAAGTAGACTCTGTGCGACTGATCACAACCCTTCAATCTTTGCCAGTAAACTAGTTCTTAGTCCACCTTACTGTCCAGTTGTTTATCCCAAACTTCCTTAGCTTATCTATGACGATGTTGTGAAAAAGAGTGTCAAAAGCTCTGCTGACTTCCCCTTGGTGAATCTATATTGGCAACTCCTGTTAAACTTCTCTTCCAATTGTTTGGAGATGTCATCCAGAATAAGCTGTTCCATTTCTTTACAAGACAGGAAAAGGTGATGGTGAAACTGACCGGCCTGTAGTTTCCCAGTTCCCCCTTCTTACCCTTTTGGAAAACTGGAGTGACTTTGTCTTTCTTCCAGTCTTCAGGCACATCTCCTGTTCTCCATGACCTTTAAAAGGTTATAGAGAGTGTTTTGGCAATTATTTCTGCCACTCCCTCTGCACTTGTGGATGCATCTCATCAGAGCCTCTGGCCTTGTGAGCATCAAGTTTAACAAAGGAATCTCTGATAAGATCCTCTACAACCAAGGGGAACTTGTATTTTCTCCACTCTTTTTCTCAGCTTCAGGGTCTGGGATTCTCAAGGGTCAGTTCTTCTCTGACCTTTCAATACTCTATCCTATGGAGTACTTCCAAGTAAGTCCTTGAAGTCAAAGTTGGCTGTCTTCAAGTACAGGATTTCAATCCTATGAATTCAATCCCTGAATTCCATCACCTTATAGTGGATGCATACCTGCTTTTCCTTTTTTGTAAGAACAAGTTCCAACACTGCATTCTCCTCTTTGGCTCCTCCATCAGCTACATCAGAAAGTTCTCTTCCATATACTGCAGGAAATTGCACACTGTGTGTGCCTGGCAGTGCTGATTTTCAAGCAATATCACAGTGGTTAAAGTCCTCCATGAGAATCAACATCTGTGATCATGAAGTTACTTCCAGCTGTTTGTAGAAGGCCACATCAATCTCCTCCTCTTGTTCAGGTGACTTGTAGTAAACACCTACAATTGTGTCACCCATATTAGCCAGTCATTCATCACTCATTCGTTGTTGGAGCTCTATATATTCAAGTTGCTCTCTCACGTAAAGAGCAACACCAGGGTTTTACTTCGCTGGCTTGTCTTTCCCAAAAAGTACATAGCCATCCACTACAACATTACCGTCATGACAGCTATCCCATCATATCAATATATGATAGCAAGAAATCGGGAAAAAAATGGCAGGAGACCTGTGCGAATGAGCAAGGAGCTCATGTGCAAGCTCAAAGGAAAGAAGAAGGTCCATGAACTGTGGAAAAAGGGTCTGACCACTTGGGAAGAATATAGGAATGTAGTCAGGGCCTGCAGGGATGCAACGAGGAAGGCTAAAGCCCATCTGGAATTGAATCTAGCTAAAGTGATAAAGGATAATTAAAAAGGCTTCTTCAAGTATGTTAATAGCAAAAGGAAAACTAGGGAGAATGTGGGCCCCTTACTAAGAGAGGGGGGGGTGTTCTGGTAACGGGGGATGCTGAGAAGGCAGAGATACTGAATGCCTTCTTTACTTCTGTCTTCAGTGAAAAGGCTCTCCCTCAGGTTTCCCACACCATGGAGGTTAGTGAGAGGGTCTGAGGAATGGGAGACTTTCCTTTAGTCAGGAAAGAGGACGTGCGTGAGCGCCTAGGCAGTACTAAGGTCTACAAGTCCATGGGACCTGATGGGGTGCATCCACGTGTGCTGAGGGTGCTGGCGGAGGTCATTGCCAAACCGCTCTCCATCATTTTTGAGAGGTCTTGGATAACAGGGGAGGTCCCTGAAGACTGGAGCATAGCCAATGTCACTCCGGTCTTCAAAAAGGGCAAGAAGGAAGATCCGGGTAATTATAGGCCTTTCAGCCTCACCTCTGTCCCTGGAAAGGTGATGGAACAGCTTGTGTGGGATACCATCTCCAGACAACTGGGAGAAAAGGAGGTTATTAGGAGTAGTCAGCATGGCTTCACCAAGGGGAAGCCGTGCTCGACCAACCTGGTGGCCTTCTATGATGCTGTCACATGCTGGGTGGATGGGGGAAGAGCGGTAGATGTAGTCTACCTTGATTTTAGAAAGGCCTTTGATACTGTCTCCCACGACATCCTTATAACAAAGCTGAGGAAGTGTGGGATAGACGAGTGGACAGTGAGGTGGGTTGAGAACTGGCTGACTGGCAGAGCGCAGAGGGTCGTCGTTGGTGGTGCAGAGTCTGGCTGGAGACCTGTAACCAGTGGTGTCCCCCAGGGGTCTGTGCTAGGTCCAGTCTTGTTCAACATCTTCATGAATGACCTTGATGAGAGGATAGTGGCCAACCTCAGCAAGTTTGCTGATGATCCAAAGTTGGGAGGATTGGCTGACACGCCTGAAGGCTGTGCTGCCATTCAGCGAGACCTGGACAGGCTGGAGAGCTGGGCAGTAAGAAACCAGATGAGGTTCAACAAAAGCAAGTGTCGGGTCTTACACCTAGGGAGGAATAATTGCATGCGCCAATACAGGCTGGGGGATGAGCTGCTGGAGAGGAGCTCTGCAGAGAGGGACCTGGGCGTCCTGGTGGACGACAGGTTGGCCATGAGCCAGCAGTGTGCCCTCGTGACCAAGAAGGCCAATGGCATTCTGGGGTGCATTAAGAAGAGCGTGTCCTGCAGGTCAAGGGAGGTGATCCTCCCCCTCTACTCTGCCCTGGTAAGGCCTCATCTGGAGTACTGTGTCCAGTTCTGGGCTCCCCAGTACAAAAAAGACAGGGATCTCTTGGAAAGAGTCCAGCGGAGGGCCACAAAGATGGTGAAGGGCCTGGAGCATCTCCCCTAGGAAGAAAGGCTAAGTGAACTGGGTCTGTTTAGCCTTGAGAAAAGAAGACTGAGAGGGGACCTGATCCAGGTTTATAAATATCTGAGGTGTGGCAGCCATAGTGGTGAGGCCAGTCTCTTTTCAGTGGTACGTGGAGACAAGACGAGGGGAAACGGACATAAGCTGCAGCACAGGAAGTTTCGCACGAATGTGCATAAGAACTTCTTCACGGTGAGGTGACGGAGCACTGGAACAGGCTGCCCAGGGAGGTTGTGGAGTCTCCATCTCTGGAGATATTCAAGTCTCGCCTGGACGCCTACCTGTGCGACCTGGTGTAGGGAAGCTGCTTTGGCAGGGGGGTTGGTCTCGATGATCTCTGGAGGTCCCTTCCAACCCCTACAATTCTGTGATTTTGTGATATCAAATGTGATCACAATGAGATTGTGGCCCTGTGACAACACACAGATCTCTATTCTTCCTTTTCTTTCTCCATGCTGTGGTATTCAGTGGTATACAGGCACTTCAGAAAAGAAAAAGGAGGAGAGGATGCTGCTATCTCTAGAAGAATGTAAAAGGATCCCCATAGCTGTAAACATCCATGAGGTGTTTGACCTTCTGATGTGTGTTATAGGAGGCAGCTAAGGAGTATTTGTCAGCGTTTTGTTTGGCTTGGCTTCTTCCCCTACCTGTTGAAACTGCTTGAACATTGTTCTTTTGGACCCTGACCCCAAATCCTTCAGTTTAAAGCACATTTCACTTGGCTAGCCAGCTGCTGCCAAAGATTGCTATGTTTCTTCCAGACAGGAGCATCATCAAAGAGGCAGCCCTAAAGAAAGACAATTGTAACTGTGTTCCCAGATGCTCCTGACGTAATACTGGTTTTCAAAGAATGTACCGAGGTTATATCTTTATGGTATTATGAACAATTCCATTCCAGGAAAAGAATACCCTTTCCATACATTCCCAATCAAAAGTCAATTCAGCATAGGACAACAGTGAATATGATGTACTTTTTCATATAATTTCTGAACTAACATCTGATCAAGTTCTGATCAAGATACTTTCTCCCTTCTTTCAACACCTACTTTCTTACAGAAAAAATATTGAGGAAGCAATGCCAAAAATCAGTACCACTGCTCAGACTTATTCAAGAATAAGTCTTGAATTTTAAGATGGAGTGTCTGGCTTGATCATTTTTTCATTCTTGACAGTTGTGCAGTACACATCTATTCTTTCCTATAACTGTCCAATCCAGTGTAAGATTCACATGCCACTTTATAGAGTTCTCATAATTTGTTATGACTTCTGAGATTTTACCACAGTCTTCTTTGGTAAAATCACCCACTGCCATCACTTTTCGGTCCTTTCCCAACTTTTTTTTTTTTTTTTTTTTTTTTTTTTTTTTTAATTTTTACAGCACATTCTAGTCTTTTAAGTTGGTTTAGCATTTAAAGACCATGCTATTTTCAGATTTTTTTTTTTTATTTCCTAAATATCTAAGTATCAGTGATTCAGTTTTTGATGGGTGTCTTTGTTTATTGAATTTTTTTTTACCATTTTTTCTGTTTGTTTGTTTGTTTTTTAACAGAAAAAGGAGATATCTCAGATTCCTGAGGTAGCACCATCCTCTTGTTACAAGGTACAGTGCTCTAAATAAAAGATTATCTGTTAATAATTATCCAGTGTTCCAGATCAGAGAAAGATTAATATCACTCTTGAGAATAGATGTCTGTCTACCCAAAGACGATCAGTGATTCAACACTTTCATAAAATATACTTTAATTTATATGTCATCCTGCAAACATTATTTTCATGTCATAATAAGTAATTAAAATAAACAAGAATGGGATAAAAAAGCTAGGAGTGTTAGGAACCATGAACAGGATATCTTTCTAGCTAAGTTACCAACCTCTGTTTTAATCCCAAATACCCTTTGCTGGAAGTTACTAGTTCTCAGTACGCGCCTAGGTACTATGTATATAAATATGTGAATATATACAAAGATAGTCACACTCAGAAAATTCCCATTGTGGCAGCTAGCTATATCTTTTCCTTATGCACTTCTCCCTTCCTTGCCCCTACCGAATAACTCCTGCTGGGGAGATGCGCCAGCCAGGTCCCTTGATGTGTCCTGCCCCAGAGATGGCAGCCAGATGGCCTGACATCTGCAGCAAGAAGAGCTGGCAGGTCGCCCTGAAATCTCCCACTCAAGGGAGCTGTTGTTATGTACCGAAGTCCTTATCCCTAGAAGGACTTCTGTGAATAAAATATATAATACACACTAAAATACAATAAATCCTAAAGAAAAGGAAAGCAAAGAGTATTTTGAGGCAGTTTGCCACAGCCTTAGAAGTGACTTTTCCCCGTGGGTGAGATTTGCTGTGGAAGTTCACCAAGTCTGTCAGCATTCAGTACTCAAACATAATACATTCCACAGAGCACACCATGAATTGGAATTTTTATTAGCATCCATTAGAAAAGGCTGTGATATACAGAAATGATAAAACAGAATTTGATCAAGCAAAATTCAAAGAATAATACTTTAAATATAATGTACTTCTTTCCATACATATAAGTACTTGTTGATATCGGGATACATATTTTGGGAATTTTATTGAGAATTCATTCATAAAACATAGGAAAAAAAAACAGATAATCATTAAGATAGGAAAAGATCTCTAAAATCATCTAGCCCAATCGTCAATCAAACAACACCATGCATACTAAACCATGTCCCTAAGTGTTCTCAGTACTACTCAAACTGAGGCCTTATGACCACAGGGTAAGTTGGAGACAGAGAGATTGACACAGTACTGAGAGTCAGTGAAAAGGAAAGAGATAACAATATTACTAATATAAAACATCTCTTAAAATTGCATTTTACCCCTCAAGTCATAAATAATGTTACTGCTTGAAAGACTACCCATGCAGGATTTGAAATGTTGTATTCCCTAATTCATTTATGTCCACTTCTTTTAGTGTCTCCACTGAGTCACTGGATGTGAGATCTTTCACATACAACAATCTCCAGGAACATTTCCTTTCCAGAACTTTTAAGAAGTATTTCAGGACTTTTTCATTTTAGTGCTTTCTGACAAATTGCCCTTTTTTAAGTAACAGAATTTCAAGTAAGAGTGAGAAGATTTAGGCATTAAAATAATGGCAAGAGATGATAGAAAGAGAGAGAGTACATGTGAAACAGAAAAGAATATATTTTAATATCAGTATGAAGTGACTGTGTATCTGAAGCCCTTGGGGAGAGTTGTGCACCTACGTATATACATGCAAAGCTAAAATCTGAAGTCTCAAAGATCTCTTAAATTATATATTTAGATCAAAATGCTCTCAATCTAGAGTTCCCAAAAGGTGAAAAACAAGCTCAAGATTCAATTCTGTTACAAGACACCTGTTTCTCCTTTTGCTAAATTCAAAACTAAAAAGTAAGCAGTATCTGATGAAATATGTATCAGCAACATAAACCACTCAAAACATCTACAGGTAAAATGCACTGCATGCATATTTGCCTCCTTTTATTTGTCCAAAGTAATATTCACAAGCTCATCAGTGTTTTCTCTCATACATTGCTAGGCAATGAGCTCTAGCTATTTTATATAGTTAGTGGTAACATTGCTTGCCCAGAAGGCAGTGACAGACAGAGAACAAAGAAATGACTTGCACAGTTGTTGTTTTCCCAGCTATCAATCAAATTCCCTCTGACATTGTTTCATTTATGGATTATTGCAAAAACACTGAAACAATGTGCAATGATAATGTTGTAAAGCTACAGAAATGAAATTGGTAGAAGTAACCCATTTCTCACTGTGTTCCCAAGCACCTCTCCACTCTGAATCCCCAGCATTGTTTAAACTTCAGTTCTATATAAGAAAGCTAATCAAATGACACTCAGGAAAATTGACTTAGGTTTTCAATCTAGTTTCAGATCTCTATTGTACTTATTTCAAATAGCATTTGTTATTCCCTGCATATCCTTAGGAACATGTCCTGTCAAGAAATGCCATGCAACTTCAAACCCTGTTTTTTTCCCACCTCTATAACTTTTTGTGTATTCCCTTTTTACATTTTATTACAGCATAACATCTGAAAATGAAATAAAGATTATAGGCAACGCTTCAGGACCTGTAGTTCTCTGGCTTGCCCTGAATATCAAATCTTGTTGATAGAAGCTTTCTTCTATACCACTGTAAATTGCCAAAATCTCCCCACTGACCATCACTGTAATTATTTCTGTTTGGAAATGAAAGATTTGATCAGCAGAGTGATTTTTCTTTTCTCTATATTCTCCCCTCCCTTTCTTGTCTACCTTTTCCCCTGTACACTTGGTCTATGCATTTGCTCTTGATGGGGGATTTGAAGATTAAATCTGTATTTATTTACTATAGTTATCTCTAGAAGTAAAAGAAAACAACAGACAACAGGGGGGAAAAGAAAAAGAAAATAAAAAGAGAGAAAATGTGAAAGAGAGAGGGTAAGATGGATCGGGAAATAAACTGTATGTCATCTAACATTTAGTTTTCTTATACTATGAAATATATACATATATGAAATGCAGGATTACCCACCCTGTTTGTATCAAGCCATCTGGGGGCTTTGGTAGGACATCTAGAGATTTAAAACACATTCTAACTGTGTATCTACAACCACTGATTGAATAAATGCACCCATATCTGAAGAACAGATAAAATTCATTGGCAATATAAGGCAAGTGTGAGAAGTAAATTACAATTCAAATCCAAATAATTCCAAAAAGACAAGATCAGTAAAGTCAACTTCAAGAAGTAGATTTCACATGGAGGGTACACACAAGGAGATTCAAAGAGTTTTTTGTAGGAAGTAGCTTCAGCTCCGAGGTCAACAACACGGTGACACTAAATGAGAGTAATTTGTTTGTGTCATAGGAAAGGGACAGGAAGAAAACTGAGTTTTCAATTGTTTTATTTTCTTTTAGACTTAGACTGTGTCTCAGGTGCTGTGCAACCTCCATTTCTAAGACTATTATTGATTTTTTAAGAGGGAGAGAAGGGCTGACATCTGCCAGGACCTTGATTTTCTCTGGAGTAGATAGGAACAATGATACTTGCTTTTCATCATCATTTCTTTAGAGAACATCTACCTCAGCAATGAGGTACATTGTAAGAAGCAAATCAATATCACTGGAATTTCATCCATGTGAAAGGAATGATCCTATGTAGAGAAGAAATTTGGAATATTAAATCCAATGTAACAATGACAAAAGAACATTCAGCTAGTGGGCTAGCTAGAATAGTTAAGACGCCTTTAATGAAACATCATGCTGCTAGATCTATCTGGCTTCTGAATTTAGAATTGTCTATTGTCTTGATAAATCCTTTCAGGTGTTTCTATTTCACCGTGTTGCTTAGAGATCTGTCAAATTTTAATAACCATCTGGAAAAGTATAGTGAGGGAGTCGCTGCTTGCAGAGTTTGTGTATGTATATATATATTATTTTGCTTGGCTGTGGATTTTTTAATCTATATGTATATTGCTTAAATTGAGCTGCTGAAGTATTAGATAAGTCTGTTGTTGTGTTTGTTTTTTTTTTTAATAGAAATGCACTAGATTATTTCTGGCAAACTGGAGGAGTCTGGTTCATGAACAATGGGATTTTTTACTGCTATTATATGTGTGTGTGTGTGTGTGTTTGTGTGTGTGTGTGTGTCTGCCTATCTATCTATTTCTCTTGAAATAATGTAGATTTCTTCTTTATTCCATTAAATATCAAGTGACAAGAAATTAAAAAAAAAAAATCAAACAAAATAATGGAATAAATATTGGAAAAGTTGGATCATTTCTTTCTTCCAGGTATAATATATGTATAAAAAAATGTGTAAATATCTTTATATACTATCAATTCATTTTTGAAATATTTCTTCATTACATGATGAGGTAGCTCATGTGCATAATATGCATATATACATTTTAGATAAATACACTTATAATACTTTATAAAACACCTACCAGAAATAAATTTGACTTCTTCAATGTGGGGGGAAAAAAAAAAAAATCAAGAAAACTCATACAGATATAACCTTATTACCCTTATTACATAAGTTATAAGTTTGTTCTTACAACTTCCTAGTAAAGGGAAGAATATATATTTTAAATCTGAGGAGTATATTATTATCTCTCTCTCTCTCTTTTTTTTTTTTTTTTTCAAGTATTGTTAGTTAAAGATAACTTCTAACATGATCTGACCATAAAGTTTTATGCATACATGCTAAAGTAGAAACACTTTACATATGGTCATGAAGTGGGAAACATGAATCTCTATTTACTATGCATTGAGATATCAGTATTTCTATAGGAAACTCTTACATATCATTAATTCCTGTAGAAACAGTGACTCTTTGTGCTGGAAAAATGAAGTATTAAGGTAATTTGTTAAGCAGTTAACCTGTACTATCATTCCAACTGTTCATGGGAATTAAAAAAAGTGTTATTACAGGGAGGACAGTATAAATACTGTGCTTAATAAATCTATCAATTTTTAAAATGAACCCTTGATATTTCTTCTATAGTTATAGCCTTCCATGATTTTAAAATACATCATAGTAGTTTAATCTGAGATCTATTTCTTCAAATTACTTTAAACGATGACAAAACAGACACCTTAAAAACCTCACTAAACTCATCATATTCAACATTTTCTGCCTCAAGAATTCAGATATCTTTGTGACCAAGACACGCTGTGTGTTCTTGTTTGTCTGTTTGTTGTTTTCCTTGATTCTAACAAATAGGTTATTTGTTCCAGGATTTCACTTTGAAACTGATATTGAATTCAAAATGAAACAGTGTTTGTCTTTCCCACTCTTCACTACCACTCACAACACTGAGTACTACTGAGACCAGACTGTATGGGGCTTAAAGCAGCCTGATCCAGAGGGAGCTATCTCTGTCTATAACATGGAGGTTGGAATTGGATGATCTTAAATGTCTCTTCCAACCCAAAGCATCCTACGATTCTGTTTCTACATTGGAAAGCTCCTTATGGATCCTGCTGTGAAATGCAACAAACATGAGAACAGAGTATACAGTGGCACAGGAGTATGTACACAAATGTCTAGAGATAAGTTATAGTATCCTCCAATATTCACTGTTTTAGGGTAAGTAAATACCCATCATGTATTTTTTTTTAAATTTTTTTTTTTGATTCTCCTGAGAGCAGAAACCCCATTTCAAAAAAAATTATCTGAAGAATTATGAAAACCAGAATGAAAAAAGACCTCTCTTTAGAACTGTGGTGATCAATGTATTTTTTTGCAAAAAAGATCAGAATCCTTCCTGGATTTTCCTTTAGTATTCGCAAACTTCATGAACATTTGTAGCATGGTTTCATTTATGTATTGTTCTTATTTTTTGTTGTTGTTGTTTCTCTTTGTACTTTCACTTTTATTCTGTACTGTTTTTTTATAGATACAAACTTTTTTGTCTAGATAAACCGAAGTGAGAGTGAAGTCTTATGGTCAATATGTGCCTAGGCAGGGTCATCCAAGTAATGAAACAAGCATCCTGGTTCTGCCATTTTTCCTCACATTTTCACTATGTCCCATATATTGGCGCAAGTAATGATGCAACTGCTCAATAAAAATAGATCAATCTGTTGATCTGACAGAATAGTAATCTGTTTTTCTAAGAGGCTGGTTTACATTTGGATCAACTCAAAAGGAATCACAGGGATTCCATGATAGCATGACTGAAGTTGAAGAGAATAAGAGAAAGTTTGTCATATCTTCAATTCATCAATAACACAAATACAGATCAGCTTAGGCTAGCTTTGAAATTTCTTCTCATTTTCATTTTCTTCTTTTCTGTATTTAAGATCAGTAAAGGAGTATTGATGTGGCTAATTTTATCTCTTGCTGAAGTTTCTACTTTCCTTCACATTAAGATAACTTGTTCTTTTAATTTTGCTAGTTAAAAAAAAATACTACCCATCTATTACTTTTCCTTCATGACATCTTGTTGACCAATTCTCCAAATTTATTGAAATTTACCTTTCTGGAGACTTATATATAAATTATTATTTTTTTTCAACTTCATCTTCTTGAATATCATGAACTCTCTCATTCTGTGTTGTAATTCATCTTCTAGATGACTAATTGATTCCTTGTTTAGTAAGGAAAGCTTCACTGAAGAGCCTCTGCATTGGAATGAATTACTCTCAGCATGCCTGGGGGACGGTGGAAGTTTCATTCCTGCAGCAAATGCTGGTTTTTAAGTGTATACGCTCCTTTTATGAGAGCCTATTATCAAAAAAAAGTTGAATCTAAACTTATTTTTTGTTAAGTTTTTCTTAGTTTGGATGTGTATAGATGAACTAACCATCCAGGACTTCTTTTATATTTAGAAGGATACATCCAGATCAAAACACCTCTTGAGAGACTCCTTGCCTTTCTTGTGGTACCTATTTCTATATTGGACTCAAACTAAGATTGGACAACTCAAATGTCTACTTTTTAGACGTTTATGAATGAAGTAAGTAAACCCTACTCATATTGAAATAAAGAATTTTAAAACATTAGCAAAATCAGTTCAAAATATTAAATCTCATTTTATTATTTTATGGATTTCACTGAAAACTGGTTTAATAAACAATAAAAATATTATTTTAAATCCTATTTTAAGGAGCAAACATAAAGAAGCTGCAGGTTAAGCAAATTTTCTTCTTAATCACAATACCATAGAATGATTAGAAGGGACTTAAATGATCATCTAATTCCAACTTCTCCATTGTGGGCAGGATTTTCACCCCTATATCAAGGTGCCCACAACCCCATACAACCTGGCCTTGAATGCATTCAAGCAATGAGCATTCAGAACTTCTCTGGGCAACCTGTTCTGGAACCTCAACACAGTCTGAGTAAAGAATTTCTTCCTGAAATCTATCTTAAAATTTCCCTTATTTTAGTTTCAAGTCATTCCCCCTTGTCCCCTCATTATTAGACTGTGTAAAAAGTCAGTCTCTCTCTTGTTTGTAAGCACTGTTCAGGTACTGGAAAGCCGCAACAAGATCACCTAGAGCTTTCCTTTCTTCAAGCTGAACAACCCTAACTCTCTCAATCTTTCTTCATAGGAAAGGTGCTCCAGTTTTTTTTTATTATCTTTGTGGCCTCCTCTGGACCCACTCCAACATCCCCATTTTTTTCTTGTGCTGGAAGCCCCAGGACTTGATGCAGTGTTCCAGAGAGTTTTCCAAGGCGACGGTAAAGGCAAACGATCATCTCCATTGCCCTGCTAGCAGTCCCTCTTTTGATGCAGCCAAGGATACTGTTGGACCTCCAGGCTGCAAGAACAATCTGCTGGCTCATGGCGAGCTTTATTTTTCCATCAGTTCCTCCAAGTCCTTCTCTGCAGCACTGCTCTCAATGAGGTCTTCTCCCAGTCTATGCAACACCTTACACTTGGTCTTGTTGAACTTCACTAAGTTCTGATGGGCTCACTTTTCAAGCTTCTCCATGTTCCTGTGGATGGCATTCCTTCCTTTTTATTATATCAATTGTATTATTCAACTTGGTAGCATCAGCAAACTTGCTGAAGTTTTTAACTCAATCCCACTGTCCAGGCTTTTGATAAAGATGTTGAAGAGCACCATTCTCAAGACTGACCCCTGGGAGACAACTTGTTGGTTACAACCCTCTGACTTAACCATGCAATCAATTCTTTATTCATCGAATCTTCCGGCCTTCAAATCTACATTTATCCAACTTAGAGATAAGGATATGGTGCAAGACCACGTAAAAGACCTCACATATGTTCAGCTAGTTGACATCAGTTGACTTGAAAGCATACCTTGAAAGTGTGTTCCCTCAGGTGTTGTAATGTATAATGATGACCTAGATGAGAGGATTGAGTGTACTTTCAGTAAGTTTGCAGATGACACCAAGTTGGGAGGTGGTGTTGATCTGCCTGAGGGCAGGGAGGTCCTCCACAGGGATCTAGATAAGCTGGATCACTGGGTGGAGGTGAATGGGATGAAGTTCAACAAGGCCAAGTGCTGGGTCCTGAACTTTGGCCGCAACAACTCCATACAGCGTTATAGGCTTGGGGATGAGTGGCTGGATGATTGAGAAAAGGAAAGGGACGTGGGGGTGCTGGTTGATGCTCGGCTGAACATGAGCCAACAGTGTGCCCAAGTGGCCATGAGGGCCAACAGCATCCTGGCAGTAGAAATAGTGTGGCCAGCAGGAGCAGGGAGGTGATCATCCTCCTCTACTCAGCACTGGTGAGGCCGCACCTCAAGTATTGTGTTCAGTTTTGGGCCCCTCACTACAGGAAAGACATTGAGGCTCTGGAGCATGTCCAGAGAAGGACAATGAAAGTAGTGAGGGATCTGGAGCACAAGAGTTATGAGGAGTGGCTGAAGGAGCTGGGATTGTTTAGTCTGGAGAAGAGGAGGCTCAGGAGAGACCTCATTGCACTCTACATCTTCCTGAAGGGAGATTGTGGTGATGAGGGGTTTGGCCTCTTCTCCCAGGCAATGAACAGGACCCAGGGAAATGGCCACAAGTTGTATCAGAGGAGCTTTAGGTTAGACATGAGGAAAATCTTTTTTCTCTCAGAGAGTGGTCATGCACTGGAATGGCCTGCCCAGGGAGATGGTGGAGTCACCATCCCTGGCAGTGTTTAAGAGGCGTTTGAATGAGGAGCTGCAAGATACAGTTCAGTAGCTTGTGGTAGCAGTGGTAGTGAGAAGACGGTTGGACTAGATGATCTTACAGGTCGTTTCCAACCTTGTGATTCTATGATTCTATGATTCTATGATAATCTTCCTCAATCCATCAAAAATATGATGCTGAAATGACACTAAAGTGAAACATTTCAAATATAATTTAATATAAAATCTGCAGTAATTTCAATTTTACATCATTAAATTATAATTAATATACAGTGGTAACTGATTAGTCCATGGAAATGAACTTTTTTTCTCCTCTTTCCTCTTCCTTTTTTCTAATACAGACAATCAAAAATAATTCTCTTCACACTTAGTTTCTTTCTTTGATGTTACTTAAAAATTATGTTAACTTAGTAAAACATATTTCACTTTGTCTTTCAACATTGTTTCTAGAAAGCCACTACTTTTATTTTATTTTATTTTATTTTTTGACAGCATTCTGTACATAGCATGTCTGTAAAAGACTACATTTTCAGTGGTTACTGTACAATCATAATATTACTATTGTCCATCATGTATGTGAAATCTCTGAAGGACAGGCACTTCAGTCAGATATCAGTCAACTCTAATGGAATTATAGAATTTTATACCTATTGAGAACTTTAATGCTTATCTTTTCATTGAGAAAGGAGTCAGTCATTTAGAAATATTCCAGTTAGGAAAAACATAAGTTTTTGTTTGTTTGCTTGTTTTTAGGAAATCAAGATAAAGCACTGAATAAAGTATTGTCAAACAACCCATTCTGGTCCTGAAACCTGTCATTTAAAAATCGAGACTTCAGAGCCCTTTCTAAACACTGACAATCAGGATTTCTTTTTGCAAAATATATAACTTCTGATTCTAAATTTACCTTTCTACAGCCTAGGCATAAAGCTTTGTCTCAAAGCTCTTTCAAGGCTTAATTAGTGAATGCCTGTTTTACAGCTAGTTGAGAACATCACATAAAAGCATCTATAGAAGCGTAAAGAATTATTTCTCAGAAAAACTGATTTTCTTTTCTGTCAGAAAAAAAAAAAAGAAAAAAGAAAAAAGAAAAAAAAGAGTAGAAAAAAACTGCAAGACTTTGTGCAGACTTAATTGGGTTTTTTAAATTTATAAAGAGGATTAAGAAAGCTGAGCCTATCTAAGTCTCCCTACTGGTAAATAAAAAGAAAAGAGAGGATTTATAATAAATAAATAAATATATCCACAGGGTGATGCAAAAGTAACAGTTAAAACAAGAAAATAAAGTGCCAGATTTCCTGAACTATGGAGTAGTGGACAGATAGAGAAAAATTTGTATTTTATTTATTTATTTATTTCTAAAACAAGGCTATGCAAAGAGAAATGCATCACATTTTAAGCACTTATTCCTACTCATTTTCATGGTTAACACATTTATAGAATATTCTAAGAAGATCAGTGAAGCCAGAACTATTGTCTCTATGGTGTTAGCTATTTAATACTCTATGTAAATACTGGGGAACCATTCTGCATTACCCAAAGGAAAAGAGTAGATCTTCTATTTTAAATCAGTTGGAGAAGGCTATAATGGTAGTAAGTATCAGAAGATTAAAACTAAATCCTTTAGAGATGGAAATCAACAAAGCTCTATCCAGAATAGCTTTACTGCATAGTTATGCCAATTGATGCCAGCTGAGAAATGGTCTCCAAATACCACTTTGTTCTTGACATTAAGATGGCCAAAAAAGTAAGCTTTCTTATGGGCTTTCAAGGACACAATGCTTTCAGCCAAATTCCTAATATTCCTTTTACAACATCTTCTCATCAGGTTCTGTTGGTTTTTTGCAGTTACCATCTGAAACCCAAAAGCATGACAGCATGCGCTAAAAGATTGAAGCCAAAATGAACTGATGTGTTATGAACACATCAATTCTATTGTATAATAATTCAGGGCATTTTAATTTTCTAGCTCACAGAGTTTTGAGAGTTGGTTGGGAAAATAATCCACATTTTTCATTGTATTTTTTAAATGTTAAGCTACTTTGTTCTCATTTGTTCAGTTAGTTACATTCTTAGACTTATCTCCTGAGAATATGGACATATATTATTTTGATTCATCCCTGTGGGTTTGCTTGTATCTCTTTATATATATTACACTCAAATCTAAGAAAAATGTAAAGAAATTTGTGATACTAAGTTCATCCAACACTCATGAAAGTTGGTATCTGTATGGTAATGAAGAGAGATTACTTTTTACATGGAAAAATCTATACAGTTTCAGCCACTGACCAAAACCACTCTGCATAGCTATCGAGGAATTCAGGAATTAATTTGTTTTACTACATTCTAAAACCAAAGCTCCTAGAGTCATGGAATTTTTAACTACCTGTGACATCAACAAATTAAATTTCAGAACTCAGGAAGTTCTGGTTTTGTTTCCTTTTTAGAACTGACTTTGAATTCTGCATACATGCAATGATACCTTTGAGCATATTAAGAGATAGTAAGAGAATATTTACGTAGTTTCAGGCTAATGGATTAACTTTCAATGTATTTCATGAACATGGATACATTTTGCATAGATAAACTGGAGAGGTAAAGTCCTACAGCATATTCTTAATATTTTTGTTATGAAAATATGAATTAGGAAATGTTTTTCTTTCTCTTCCTGTTATCCTAGGAAGAATGAGAATTTATACAGAACAATGCTGTATTCACACAAATCTATGATGGCTTAATGAGTCTTTTCATCTCTGTTTCCTATTCTTGCGTGCATTTTACTTAATGCACATAAAGTAGCAAACTGAAAGGCAGAGGCATGAGCAGCTGTATCAATGAATCTCATATGATTAAACAGATTTATGACCTCGTTGTCAATTTTTATTTATATTCCATCAACAATTTTCTTTATTGAAAATCTGCACCTTGTGTGAGGAAAATTCTTATGTATATATGATTTGCAGAGTGAGGAAAAATTCTTATGTGTATATGATTTGAAGAATGATCATCTTTTGAAGAAGATTCTAAGCTTTGTCCACCCTGTATATTTCTTGGGAGCATCATGACAGAGATTTTAATAAACAATTCAGTGCGTTTAGTTATTAAATTCATCTGTATCCAAAAACTGAAGGTTAAAATATACCAGATGGTGGCAGAAAGGAAACCACATAGCTGGAGTGGAGAAAGAGCAATTCTGATTGTATTTATATGGATTCTACATTAAAGAACCCAGTGGAGCTGAATTTTCCCCTGTGGGGCTTAAAAGTTTGATTTTCTTTTTTCCTCCATACAAGAAATTATGATGATTGCAAACCCTAAAGCACTAAAGTTATTCATAATAGAAGCTGTAAATATATACAGTAGAAAATAGACATTTTCCTTGGTTTATAGCTCCAAAGGATTAAAGTAGGATTAAAAAGAGAAGAAAATAGATTTCAGAGCTGTTTTCTAACAGTGACATGTTCTGGTGCTTTTCTTTGTCTGTCTGTCTTTTTGTTTGTTTGTTTGTCTGTTTGTTTGTTTGTTTGTTTTCCCTCATGGAGGAAGAGTGGAACAAAGCAAAAACAAAAGCAGAAACAATAACAGACTATACATAAATAATGAAATAAATTAGTTAAAAAAACAACATTTAAGGTAATGGTTTGCATGCATGCACAGATACATCCATATATACGTATATTTACACAAATAAGGTTTGCATTTACACAAGAAATTTTTTTCTTAAGGAACTCAAACTTATACTTAAATAAAGTACTTTGCACCCACAGTACAACCAAATAATGTTTGTAATATCACTTTCCCAATTTAATTTCAATAGCATGCTAAAGTAAACAGAGCTGAAAATGAATTGCTAACGGTACTCTTGGAGGGTGTAAAAAAAAAGAGGAACGCACTGTGGTAAATTCTTAGGATCAAGAAATGGCCTACATTGCTTCTTGTATATAGAGAAACTAAAAATGTAAAATGATTTAAAAATGTCCCCTTTTATAAGGCAACATTTAAAAGGTATGCAGCATCACATGCAGAATGCAAATTCTAATCACAGTGAAGCTGCCTTGCCTTCCTTCAAGAGTTGGTCAGGTCTGAAAATGTAAAAGGCCCAACAGTACCTAAAGACACTTTAACCTCTCTCATTTTTTATTTCTATAGTTAAGGTATATTGATCCAAAATTCACTGAAGCTAGCAGGAATCTTCTTATTTACAGGAAGAGAACAATAGGGAAAAGAGGCTTTCAACTCAACTGACATTTATGATGCTTGGGAGCATGCAACATACCAAGAGAGTGATGAGGTGCTGGAACAGCTGCCCTGAGATGTCGTGGATGCCCTGTCCATGGAGGTCTTCAAGGACAAGTTGAAGCAGCCTGGTCTAGTATTAGATACGGAGGTTGTCAGCCCTGCCTGTGATGGGGAGTTGGAGCTTGATAATCCTTGAGGTCTCTTCCAACTCAAGCCTTCTATAATTGTGTGATTCTGTGATATGATTCTATGATCTTGTGGCTGGTATTCAACACCAAGCCATGTGAGCCTGATGTCCCCCCAGACTTCAACCTCCCCTCCACAGCCTCCCCATTTCATGGCTGAGAAATCCTCTTGGATTCTCAGCAGCCACCAAAGTCTGATAAGAGTTCACTCCGCACCTTTATTACAGAGCAACTCTTGAGGAACTCTTTTGTAGTTAGCTATGTTTTTGAGAGGAATAAATTATATACAGAGTCTACTGACAGTATTCACTGCCTGCTATTGAGCACTCAATGGTGTACTTAATATGGCTGTGAACATTGCCATTATTTAGTATGCCCAAATGGTGCGGCATGGAGGAATTATTCACAGCTTTGCTGGGGGCATTATGCATAGAGCAGAACCAGCAGAAAAATCATCCACATTCTGCACTGCCTCTGCATAGCTCCATCAGATGCAACTCTACAAAGGATTGTAAATTGCAAATGAAGGGAAAATTCAGAGTGCATTTCATATGAGAATTGATGGTATTCCAGTGTTCTGCAAAACATTAGATGAAGTACAGATGAGACGAAGCAGACATAGGAAACCTAGGAAGAAAACTGTTCTGATGAACTCCAGCATTGTGTAAAATCTGACCAAACAGGACCCTGAGGAAAAGGGAAAGAATGGTTAAATATATCTACTGGATCTAGAGAGAGACTGTGATAAAGCTTCAATTATTAACATTCTGACAGTCTCCCCTTTTACTCCCCCCAGAAAAGTCTTTTTGACTATGCTGCAAACAAGACTTTCATCTCTAAATAGATGCTGAATATGAAAAGGCAGGTAAATTCTTCTATTTGAGAGTTTCTCAGATGTGAAGTAGGTAAATTTCACATATTTAAATTTAACACAGAAGAACCTCTGAGGATTTTTCTACATTTCTAGAGGAGATAATAAATGACCAATCTCCTCATTGCGCCTTGACTTATTCAGGAGCAAAAATGTATTCTTTAAGGTTTTTGAGAAGCTTGACTTTTAGCACAAGCTGAATTTTGTAGAGTATTTCTCTTGAGGTCGTACTAGCACTCCAAGCAAGCTTCCCATTTTCCCTTCCTCATGCTCATCCCAGGCATGGGGTCTTTTAAACTGGGAGATATGACAGAGGCCGTTATATAGCCAATATGCTGACTCTCTTTGCCTTCTGAAACCCTGTTTTGTGCATAGCAGGGAGGATATTCCACAGTGGCCAGTTCCATGGGCTATAAGGCTGTTTTTCGCTGCTGCAGCACTATAAAAGAGCCATGGTGTAGCAGAGAATTGTGCCTTATAAATGTCTGTGCCACTGGGATGCATCCCTTTGGAGGGATTAAAATGCCTAAAATGAGGGATGTAATGTAACAAGCAGAGCAAATAGAAAGACAAGAAATATAAAAAGGAGAAAGGGGAGGAAGTGATTTTGAAAAGGACTAATAAAATATATGTCACCCTGCTGATTGCTTTTTCTTTGCTTCTTTTTTATTATTATTATTTTCTTTTTTAGCTTAAAATGCTCCCCTCTCACAAATGTCTGTCTTTCCAGCAAGTGAATTGTACTGAAAATGTCTGATTGTAGCTTGTTAAAAAGGTGAAGTTTTAAAGACATTTCATCCTATTATAAATTTGAAGTGATGAAATATAAACGTAAATATTTTTGCCAGTCTACTCTGCCCTTTACAGTCATGCTTTCCTCTAGAGAGACAAAATCTGCTGGCTCTGGACTGAATCCATTTGCACTTGCCAACAGATTCTCTCTGATGAATCTTCAAGTGATTGAGTCAGGCTGGACAGGCAAAATGTCCATCTGTACCATCCCTGATGGATGTAGCAAAGCTGGAATGCATTCATAGTACCAGGACAACAATAAAGGGAACAGAGAACAAGTAAAAATGTTGATCTTCTTCTTCTTCTTCTTCTTTTAATTATTTTATTTCAATTTCACTTTGCTTTAATTTAATTTAATAAGCTGTAAATATAGGTTGAATCTTCTCTACATTTCTCTATATGAATACTGTAAAATTCTTTCAAAAATCTCAACAGACAGGATACTTAGGGGAATTTTTTTCAAAGTGAGGGGAAGTGCAAGATTTAATCGATTGGTTTCTGTTGATCTTTCTGAAAGTCCTGTAGCTAAAACACTGTATGCTGCTTTGACAATATACCCCCAAATGTCACAAATCTGGTAGGCAGGCAGCTGCAGGAGATAACAAAGGTACGTTTCTGTCTGTCTAATTTCAGGAAGATTACTTTAATCTCATCAAATGACATTGTATTTCTATCAAACTAATGTTGACTGATTTCCTATAGCTTTGAAGTCTGACTTTAATTTTAATTTATGTACTTTACAGAGATGTTTTGTATTTGTTTTATTTTTCCTTTGATTGTATATAGCGTTTATTTTTTCACCAGGAGCTTAAGCCAAATCCAATCAGAATTCTCCAGCTGAATGGTTCAAAGAACTTTCTTATATAAAGTACAAAGAAAAGTTTATTCAGCGAATGACATTATGATCTGAAACAATCTGGACTGTATTTGACCCTTGCTGTGCACTGACACTCAGCACGACATATAATAGCCATCTATAAGACCTTTCTTTCTTCTCTATGGGAATTGGAAGAGGTACAGAGCTCCTGCAGAGGTGATGTAAGAAGTCAAAGAACAGGAAGTGATTCCCTCTTGGCTAAATTAATAATATGTTAGTTCCTGTCTAGAATGAGAAACGAATCAGAAGTTATAATATACATGTTATACAGTGAACTGCTTGAAAAAAAATTCTGAATAATCTTAATGACTTAGACTGAAGAAGCCCCCAGACAGAGTCTTCTCCCTGTGGTAGGTCTTTTACTCTTAGTTTCAGGTTGGTCATTGTCATGCTGCCTCTTAGAAACAGCTAAGGTCAGCTTTAACATGTTCTACTGTGAAATACATCAGGGGTCACCTTCCTAGTAACTGAATGAGTGAAATTTTCAATTAGTTTAATAAAACCACTTTGTCTTTGATGTTTCCAGAAGTGTTCACTGAGAAAGAGTAAAAAGGAAGAAGTGATTTAGTGCCAAAAGTACTGACTCTATATAATCCAAATCTTCCTTTCTCTTTGGACAAACATAGTCTTTCTCCCATTATAGGACTATTTATTATAACTGATTCATATGTTGGATCTGAACCATCACTTCTTATTCAGGGAAGGATCCCGCTGAGTTCAAAGACTTCTAGAAATTCAACATGAGGTGTTTAGGGGTGTCTTTTCAAAGTAGCGTATCGGTTTAGTCACATAGTTCCTGCTAACATCAAGGGAAGTTGGTTGGTTAAATCCCCATGCAAACTTCCTTTGAAAAAATTACCCCTAAAGCATCCCGTCTGCTGAGGTTTGAAAAGAGACTTCAATCAATATATTTGTTAAATGAAATGCAAAGAAGATCTTTTTTTTTTTTTTTTTTTTTTTTTTTTTTTTTTTGTATCCTGGATACTGTTGCTTAATAAAGAATGTAACAGAGTGATGGTTAAAACATAAGGGTTCTTATTCTGTTCGAATTAATCTTCAAATGTTAGTCTGAAATATTCACCTATCTCAATTCAAAAACTGGATACAAATATTTTTGGAAGTGTCTTTGCCATTTGACTGCTTACTTAGACTATGCCTCTAATCAAAATAAATACATATACACATATTGCCAGTATGTGCAGCTGTGTGCAATGTATCTAAGAAGTCCAAACCCTGAATCAAAATTCCTCAGGTTTTTAATAAGATTGGCTGATCTTAAATTAGATATTTAGGATTTTATTTTCTCATTTTAATTAGAATTGTATTTAATGAAGACAGGCACTTCCAATAGCAATCCCACAACATATATTATAAAATATAATTTAGAATATTATTATGAATCTCTAGTCCAATAAGACAATGATGTTTTACAGTAGTTAAATTTGTGATTTGAGGTCAAAACTAGTTCTTATACAATCTAAAACTACAGTAGTATACTTCAGGTTATCATAAAGTCAACAACTAGATTTTCTGAGATACATTACAATCTAAGCTCTCTTCACTTTATTGCTCATATTCTCACAGATTTTAAAAGGAATCTGACCTAACATGTTGACAGTTTCAATTTCAATGTTTAAATCTAAATAATATTTATTTTCCTATGTGAATTATTCTGTTAGAAACTCACTTGAGTGTAATGAGAGTTCAGCTTATTTTGAATCATATGTTTCCTATGTATGAATCTGTGTCTTAGACCGCTTGGAAATATAAGATCAAAGAGTCACACGACTTCCTGATAAAACAAAGCAATTCTTTCAGGTCTCATCAATCATTATAAGATACAGAGATTTAAAAATTAACTTGTATTCTAATGTGAAAAAAATATGAGATAGCTGAAAAATAGTTGAACATCATAGCCATTAGCTTTATGTCCTTTGAGGTTATTTTCTAGTATCAGACTAGTTCTATTTCCAAAGTAGATTTAATGGGCTCAATGGCATGAAATTCAGGATTCTGAAGGAATATACTGATGTAGTTGCCAAGTAACTCTTCATCATATTCATAACAATATGTCTCTAAGGTAAAGTCCCAGGTGAAAAATGTGGAAAAAGGTAAATATCGCTCTCATTTTTAAGAAGTGCAGAAAGGAAGACCCAAGAAGCTACAGGCTGGTGATCTTGATCTTTGTGCCTGGGAAGATATTGAAACTGATCTTCCTGGAAGCTATGTTAAGGAACATGTGAAATGAGGAATTTTAAGACAATCAACGTGACTTCACTAGGGCAGATCATGCCTGACTAATCTTGTGGCCTTCTATGATAGATTGATAACATCAACGGACCATGGAAGAGCAACTGATGTTGTCTACCTGGACCTCTGCATAACCTTTGGTATGGTCCCGCATCAATTCTAGTTTTGAAATTGGAGAGATATGGATTTGTAGAGTTGACTATTCAGAAAATAAGAAAATGATTGGATTGTCACAGCCAGAATGTTGTCTATGTCATAAATCTGGTCACACCTCCCTCTGTTCACAAGTGGGACAAGACAATGGCAAGCCTGCCCACTGCAAGAGGATTGAAACTGGATGATATTTAAGGTCTCTTCCAACTAGGCCTTTCTTTGATTCTATCATTCTGTGAAAAAGTAAAAATATGATTGTAATAGATTTTGTAACATCCCTGAATCAGAAAAGAATATATATATATATATATATATATATATATATATATATATATATATATAATATTCCATTTTAAAAGAGAAATTAGTGATTTCTCCCCTCCTCTGCTAGTTAGTTTCCATGTGTGAAATCTCTTCAGATATTTTGTGTCAATTTTGTTCATGGTTAACTAACTCATTTTGGAGAAGAGGATGCTCACTATAGCTAGCTGAAGGGAGTTTGTAAAGAGCTGGGGGTTGTCCTCTCCTCTCACGAAACTAGAGATAGGACTACAGGGAATGGCCTCGAGTTGCATCAGGGGATATTCAGGTTGGATGTTAGGAAATTCTGCTTTTCTGAAAGAGTAGTTAAGTGCTGAAATGGGCTGCCCAGGAAGGTGGTGGAGTCACCAACCCTTGAGGTGTTCAAGTAACATTTAGATATTGTGTCGAGGGACATGGTTTAGAGAGAACTCTTGGTGATAGATGGACGGTTGGACTGGATGACCTTGTAGGTCTTTTCCAACTTTGGTGTTTCTATGATTCTATGATTCTATGATCATACTCATGAGGTAATTCATCTGGTAACTCATAACAATTTTATTTGTGCCCTTGCTGAGTGATATCCTCTAGCACAAGAATATCCAACCTTTTCACTTGTCTGGCCTGCACTGAGAGAAGAGGAATTGTCTAGGGTTGCATATATGTGGGTGTCTCTGAAAGGTATGCAACTTATTTATTTCTATGTATACTACAAGTTATACAAAAAGCACAATAATACCATTTAAAAGAGCAAATTCTCAGTTACAAAGAACTATTTTTGAACATAGTCAACACTACTGGCTATACATTATTACAAGCAGTGAACAAGAGCCTACATGTTACTCTTGTGAAAATGTGCACCAGGAGAGATAACTCATTGCCACTGTCACCACTGCTGGAACACACCACCCACCACTTCACTGTGCTTGTATCCACTGTTTGGTCTCCATAAATGTTCAGCAAGTGTTGATGAATGTTGACGGCTGCAATTTTTTTTTTGCATGGAGGAGCTCAGTTCCACACCTTTCCACTATGTCGGACACCATTTTGTCAGACTGCCTCTCTGCTGCCATCTGTCATGCAGCAACAAAATGTAGCAGAATATTGGTGGGAAAGTTCTGCCTCTACTGCCATATCACCAATGTCTGCCTCTGATGTTGTAGTCCATTATAAATCAATAGGAACTACTATTTTTGAATAGCTCTTGTAGATAAACAGATAGATAAACATAGAAATTTTACTGAAATTTTTGTCCCAAGGTCTAAATCTAGGAGACAAAAATACTTTTGAAAATGATATTTTTTTAAACAGTAATTTCATATTCATAGAAAATCCTGGACATCATATAAATGATAACAAAAAGACAACAGAAAAATAGAATAATAAGGAAAAAGATAATAATAATAATAATAAAAAAATAGTTGATAATAATAGATAAAAAAGAGGAAAAACGAAAGAGAAATAAAAAAACCCAAGATGTATTTTCCTAATCTGCTTGATAATCTAATTATAATCATTTTGCCAGTGTAATATCTCTACCAAGCAGCCTATTCAGCTACATGGAATAAAACTCAGAATTGGCTATAGCAACAGAGCTGCTACAGGACCAGACCCCTTATGTTACTTCTATCAGTCATTATTAGCAATTACTCAAAATGGTACTACTTTTAAGGTAAATTGGATGATTTCTTTTATTGTTTCTTCGTTTACTGTCCTATTCAGTGCAGAACAGTGCAGTGTAAAGTAAGGTGGCATAATATCACCACTGCAGACAAAAAAGCTGTGCACTTAAGAAAGCAACCCAACAAAGGTAGGAAGGCAAAACATGTGAGTAGGTAGAAAGCAGAAACACCTGTTGTATTTTCAGAGTGTGTTATTATTATTTTTCTTTTTCTCAGTCTGTCCCTATCTTTTCTCACTCCCTTTTGGGAGGTGCATGTTGCTTGCCAAATGTGTGAAATCACAAAATTTGTCCATAGGTGCTCATAGGCCTATCTATGCCTGTGTATTCTGCATACAGAGGAGACTTCTTAAAATAGTGTGGCACCTTGTTCATTAAGCAAAGAAGACTGGCAGGCTTTAAAAATAAAAATTAATTGTAAATCTGACATTCTTACCAGAGAGCTTTGAAGCACACTTTTAGACTGAAGTGGAAGCCTGGACTGGAGACCATGAGACATGATCTCACAGCAAAGCCTGTAAGGTTTTGGTATTGTTCTGCATTAATTTCACTGGCAGAGCTGTCCATTCCTAGTCTGTGTTCTGCTCCTCCGCTGCACTCATCCATCCCTTCCCCACTCCCTTACCTAGATTTTTTTTCTTTTTCCTCTCCTAGGTCTCTTCCTGCTGGAGACCTGTGCAATATCATTTTCCGCATAATGAAATCTAGAGTGACATTAATGTAAGTGTAATTTTATAGTGAGGAATGGGCCTAGCTGATCGTTTCTACCTGCTGTGTTCTGATGATAGACATTGGGATGTCACCATCTGTGTAATGAAATTTCACCTCCATAATGGTTCAGATTATCAAACATTCTTCCAAGCTGTCTCACAGAAATTTATTTATTTATTTACTTAATAAGGATGGCAAAGTTGCTCATCTCTGGAAGCAGGAGAGTGAGAAGGGGGAAGGGAGTAAGAGAACAGGGAGGAGAGTGGGTGTTGAACAACAAGCATGACTAGTAAAAATAATAATAATAAAAAAATCATCATGCCAGGGAAGAAAATGAGATTGTGGCATCTTTACATTCATTGTGGTGTCCACAGGCTGTTATTCCCCTATCTCCATTTACAAGAGATAGTAAGATGCCAAAGCTATATACCAGCTGAATACAGGCATTTTAAAGCAGCAAATGAGGATTCTGAAATTTTTATGGGTATAGCCTGCCTTTGCTCCCTTCATACACAACTTCCCCTGGTATCAGTAAGAACATGTTAGAGTAAAATCTGCCATAAAATGAACATTTCCTTCATTTTTAAATGTCCGATGCTGTGATCAGAGATCTGAGTGACTCACATTAATGGGAATCAGAGATATTTCAGTTAATATTGAAGTCTTCCTGTATATCTTACTGTTTGGGTGTTAAGAATTGTTCCTCGTGCTTTGGTCCTCCTTTTGTATCTCTGCCCTGTCTCTTTTATTTTAATCCTTCACAGCCTGTAAATTCCCTATTCCCTATTCATTCCCAGCCCTCATGAGATTAACGTTTGGGGATTTCATCATGGACCCTGACCAGCAGAACAGGCAGAACTATGTTTCATTATGGGAAATTTGTTCTGCTTGGTAAAGAATGATCTCTTTTCCCTTTCCCTATCACTTTTAATATGCCAGCATCTCTGCACAGACAAAAACCAAATTTTACAGAGACAACAGAATAGAAAGATGTCTCATCAGAATCACAGTTCGTTAGTTAGTTAGTTTGTTTATTTTCCTTCATTTTGAACAAAATTCTATTGTAAGTATCATAGCCTCAATTTTTAGGCCAAACTCCAGAAATTCCACAAAATTTGCACAAGTTTCATGGGACATGCCTTTGAGATACTCTAGATATGCCATATACATGAATTGCTGAATTTTGACCAGTGAATCTGGAAGGTATAGAAAATACTGAATATATCAACTGTGCAGACACAGAGAAAGCAAACGTTTTCTACATATATGCATATACATGTAGTTTTTGCCTGGAAAATCTTGCATGTTGGCATTCATAAAGCATCATTCAGAATGAACTGTGGTTTTCCTAATAACTCATCAAAGCATCAAACATCAAGTGTCTGTGGTAGCAAGTAAACAAAATTCCCAAATGTATTAGTTGGCTCCAATATACTGTGAATTTTTACCACTTTTCACTGATGAGATACAGCTAGAGAGTCTGCAAAGTTACTGTCATGGTTTTATGTTTTTTGGTTTTCAGTATTCCTCATCATAAAATCATGTAGTGCATTGGGAGTTCAAGTGTTAATGCTCCAATTCCAGGTACCTATCCCTATACATTACAGAAGTCATGGGATCTGGCCTTTCCGGGTGGGGCAGTCTCTTATTGCCTGGCAGTGGGTTCTGGAGGGTGCTTTCCTAGCCATTCTAAGCTTTTCAGGTTTGACTCGGTCTCGGGAACTCTCTCTCTCCTATCTTATTTGATTTATTAGTCTCACTTTCAATTAGATTGTATGATATTGTGTTATCTCGCATTCCGATATCATCGTTAGTAAAATAAGTTTTCCTTCATAGATTGTTGCCGCTGTTTTTTTTCTTCCTTCTTTCCCATTTTGTGGGGCTGGGGCGGAGGGGGAAGGGGGCAGGGACCTACTGCCCCCCTGTCATGGGCATAGATTGATCTAGTTAACTCCGTGACAGTCACTGAAATAAAAACCATTTGTTACATCTTAAACTCAAGGAGGGAAGGTTTGCAGTAGAAGTCAGAGAGAGTTCTTTACAGAGAGAGTGGTGAGGTGCTGAAACAGGCTGCCCATCCGTGGAGGTGTTCAAGATCAGGTTGGATGGGGCCCTGGGCAACCTGGTCTAGTACCAGATTTGGATGTTTGTAACCCTGTTTGTGACAGGGAAGTTGGAACTCGGTAATACCTGGGGTCCCTTCCAACCCAAGCCATTCTATAATTCTATGATTCTGTGACCTTCAGATTAGAGTAAAAGTGACTTCTCTAGACTTTATTATAATATAATTTTCTTGGTAACCACCAGAATATGCTCTGTGTTCACTATATTTTGTCTTTCTCATTCTTCCATTCTTGACACCTCCACAATAACATAGAGTTAAACCGTGCATGAGAAACCTTGCATCCTTTGCAGATGACACCAAAGTGAGTGATGCAGTTGATACATTGGAAGGAAGGGAAGCCATCCAGAAGAACCTAGACGGGCTGGAAAATTGGCCCATGTGAACCTAATAAGGTTCAATAAGGCCAAATGTAGGGTGCTGCATTTGTGTTGGGGCAATGCCAGGTATTTACACAAACTGGGGAAGATCTCCTTGAGAGCAGACCTGCAGAGAAGGACTTGGGAGTTCTGATAGATGAGAAGCTGGACATGAACCAGGAGTGTGCGTTTGCAGCCTGGAAGGCAAACTGTATTCTGGGCTGCATTAAAAAAAGGGTGGCCAGTAGGGAGAGGAAGGTGATTGTCCACCTCTACTCGGCTCTTGTGAGGCTCCATCTGGAGTTCTGTGTCCAGGCCTGGGGCCTCCAGTACAGGAAGGATATGTAGCTCTTGGAGTGGGTTCAGAGAAGGACCACTAAGATGATCAGAGGGCTGGAGCACCTCTCCTATGAGGAAAGGTTGAGGGATCTTGTTTAGCTTGGAGAAGACAAGGCTCGGGGAGACCTCATTATGGCCTCCTGGTACTCTAAGCTTTTTAAATCACATCCCTGTGTACAGGATCAAGCACCTTCTCTGTAAAGGCAAGGTTTGATCTAGAGGCAGTATCTGGATGCAAGTCTGGAATTACTGCTAAGTTTGAGGACAACACAAACATGGGAGAGCTATAGTGGCCTTCAAATGCAGAGAGGCCTTGCTGAGGTTTTAGCGCAACCTGATTTAGTGAGAGGTGTCCCAGCCTCCAGCAGGGGCGTTGGAATTGCATGGTCTTATATTTCCCTTCCAACTCAAACCATGGGCTGGGCAATCAGCAGTCATATGAAGTTCAGCAAAAGCATGTTCTAATTTGTGCTTGTGGGGCTGCCCTGGCTCTATGAACAGAGGGGGGTTGGGAGACTGGAGACCAGTCCCCGGAAAGGAGTGTAGGGGTTCTGATTGATGGCACATGAATCAGACTTGAGCTCTTATCTAAAACAAATGTAGTTCAGAGTTCTTCTGGGAACTCAGAACTGTCAGGGTTGAAGGCTCACTTCCAGTGGGAAGAAGGAAAAGTCACAACAGAGGGGTAAATGAAGGGAAAATTCAGATTAACTTAATCATAATTGTTATTACAAGTTCAACTTAAATGTGTGTTGGAAGCATCCATTCTCCTGGAGAATACAGATTATGGTAATATACATCCATGGGAATGGAGTTACAGGAGTACAATGACAAACTGATAACAAACAGTCACACTTCCCAGTGTGGGAAACTATAACCTGACCCACAGTTATCTTATACAGAAAGTACATTCCTGAAATTCTTCCTGAAAATGAAGAATTTTCTCATTTACCAAAGGGGAGTGCTTGGAAGACTTCTGTGTAAATAAAAGGAATAAAATAAAACAAAGGCTGAGGTTTCTCTCAGAGTTGTGCTTAGGTCTGTTTGCTGGCTTAAATACACCGCTGTGCAACAATGATAACTCTGCTATGGAGCTGCAAATTAGGCATTGTCATAGTTCCAGTTCCACATAGAAACATTTCAGTGTAATATCAATAAGCAACTTTGTAATGAGAAATTAGAAAGAAAGGTATTACAGCAACATTTATAATTTGCATGGACAATGGAATGATTTTCTGTATAATCCTTGTTTTTGTCCTACCCAGTAGGTGATTTAAGATGCTATAAGGTTACTGTCACATTAATGGAATCCTAGAATCATTAAGGTTGGAAAAGACCACTGGGATCACCAAGTCCAACCATCATCCCATCCCTGCCATGTCGATTAACCATGTCCCTCTGTGTCACACCTCCACGGTTCTTGAATAGGCTGGTTTGAAAGCTAAGTTCCCGGGATTTTTGAAGAAACCATCAAAAGGACACAAAAAAATGAAAAATACAAATGGGGTCCAAGTGGGAGATGTTTCAGGAAATATGGTCATTGGTGGGCCCTTGTGTACATAAAGAGGTTTAACAAGGCCAAGTGCAAGGTCTTGCACCTGGATCGGTTGCAGTCCCAAGCACAAATGGAAGCTGGGCAGAGAATAGCTTGACAGCAGTCTTGAGGAGAAGCATTTGGGAGTGTCAGTTAATGAAAAATTCAACATAAATCAGCAATGTGTGCTTGCAGCCCAGAACTCCAACTGTATCCTAGGTTGCATCAAGAGAAGTGTGACCAGCAGGTCAAGGGGGATAATTCTGCCCCTCTACTCTGCTCTCATGAGACCCCAGCTGGAGTACTATGTCCAGTTCTGGGGCCCCCAACACTAAGAGGACCTGGAGTTGTTGGAGCGGGTCCAGAAGAAAGCCACAAAGATGATCAGAGAGCTGGAGCACCTCCTCTGCAAGGATAATCTGAGAGATGTGGGGCTCTTCAGCCTGGAGAAGAGAAAGCAGACCATATAGCAGACCTCCAGTACTTGAAAGGGACCTACAGAAAAGCTGAGGAGGGACTTTCTATGAGGATATATGGTGGCAGGACAAGGGGAATTAGTTTTAAACTGGAAAAGGGTAGATTGAGACTAGATGTTAGGAATAAATTCTGTACTGAGACAAAGGAGGTTTAGATTAGATATTAGAAGGAAGTTTTTCAACAGAGGATGGTGACACACTGACACACCAGAACTGTTTGCCTGAGAATGTTCTGGATGCCCAATCCCTGGAGCATTCAAGGCCAGGCTGGATGTGACTCTGGGCAGCGTGGTCTCGTGGTTGGCAACCCTGCACATAGCAAAGGGGTTAAAACTAGATGATCATTATGGTCCTTTTCAACCCAGGCATTCTGTGATTCCATGATTCTATGAAAAATCACAGAACTGACTGACCTTCTCATTCCAAATCTTCTGTTGATTACAGGAACATGGAGACTTCTTGTGCTTCCTACTTTGCTGTAGGTATTAGTCTTATAAAGCAAAAGAAAAAGAAGAAAAATGATTTTTTAATTTGTGTGAACTATAAAACATTTATTTTTATATGGAATAGCCAATATTTATCCCAGCTTCATACGGAACTGATGTAGTGGGAAAAAATGCCTTAAGGTTTTTTTGTTTTGTTCTGCTTTTTTTTTTTTTTTTTCCCCAGCAAGTTCATCTTTAGAAATGTAACTGTTCAATTAAAACAAATAAACAAACAAGACAAATTGAATAATTCTTTCCCAGATATTATCTTCCTATGATTATTTTTTTTAACTATTTTAGATAATGATATCAGTTAATTAGTGATAAATGACATTAATTTTATTTTACTGGGGCCATTTGAAGTCATGTATATTTACTCAAAATGTAGATTGACTGAAAACTAAAGTAGTATGAAATTCTTTTCTACTCCAGAGGCTCTGCACAGAGTCAAGACTGCATGTAACTCTGACTTGAACAAGCAGAAAAATGGGACCTGGTTAGATTCTCAAGCAAGAAGAGAGTCTTCGGTTCAGAACTAGTTTCTGATGCTTCTTGGCACAGAGGACAATTTTAATAAAACTTTAATGTGTATTGGTAGGCAAGGACGAGCCAGGAGTGTGAATTCTGAACAACCAAGGCATTGCAAGACCTAGATACTTCACATGGAAAAAAAAAAAAAAAGAAAAGAAAGAAAAAAAAAAAAAAAAAAAGGAAAAAAAAGGGACATGGCTCCTTCTCTAAACTGCAAGTGGATCTGGCCAGACATGGTAGCAAGGTGTGTTTAAAATAAAGGCAGTTATCATGAGCTAGTTTTTCCCCTGAAATTTTCGCCTATCTCAGTACCGAACAATAATTCAAAAAAATAACAAACATTTGTCCTCTACTCATATTCCCCCCAGGATTCTTCTTTGGTTTATTTTCTATTCCAAAATACCTTCCATACCTAATAACATAAACCAAGCATTTCTATGTGATTTCTGTGTTTCAGAGTTTTGTTTTGCTTTTTACTCTGAACACGAGAGAGACATGAGATTTTCTAGTTCCTGACTTTTTTTTTTTTTTTTTTTTTTTTTTTTTTTGTCTGAAGTTGTACATAATAAATACCTTACCCAGCAAAGCAAAACTTTGTGTGCCCTTCAGTAAGTATTTTAGCTTTGTGTCCTGTGTGCTTCTGGAGTGAAAATCTCAGTGGAAAAAAAGAATCCTCTCCTGTGCCATAGTTCAGCAAATAGCAGGAGTTGTTATGTCAGAGGTCTACAAGGTTCTGCTCTATGTAGTCCAATCTTTGACAATATCACTGTCTGCACAGATACAGTTTCCACTCAGGTCATTTTGGGGCAATTCAGCAATTTTGTACACACTTTGTGCTCCGATGTGCCCTCTCAGAGAGTAGCAGCAGGACAAATCCATAATGCAGAATACTCAAGTAAGTATTTATAACAGTTTCTCATTCTCTGTCTTC